>NW_023416325.1:21095289-21687789 GCF_014108235.1 Myotis myotis | reverse complement strand
CGCTTCTCTGCAGTGTTTTCTTTAGGGAGTGGTTTTTGGGGTTTTTTTACACCGTTCTTTCTCATGTATGTAAATTTGTGTTTTCCTTTTATTCATCCACTTATTTTCATGTGCCCTTCCATGTTATTATAAACCATTTGCAAACAAACAACAAAGGCTTCACTGGAACATTCTCCTCCTAAATGACTGCTAAGCTGTTGCTAAGCTTTTGTGATTACCACGGACTCAGATGAACACTTTATATTTACATCTTTTTCTCTGTATCAAATAATATCCTAGCTCAGCGGTGGCATGATTGGGTTAAAGGGTATGACTATTTTTCAGGCCCTTAAAAAGCATTTTTCAAGTTATTTCTCAAGTGTAACTCCTCGTGGCACCCCCATCCACAGTCTACAAGATGTCCATCCTGCCCATTTGAGGACGTGTGATGGGCACGGGCATTCTGGAGGAGGAGAGAGGTGGGAAGGGGAGGGTTCAGCTTGGGTGGGAGAACCTGGAAATGTGAATATCATCTCTTCCTGTCTGCTGCCAGCTCTACCCTCTTTCTCTTTTCTGGCATTGCAGTTACACCAACAACTACTGAGCTTGTACTTTGTGCTTTGCACTCTCCAACGTTGTCTCATTTACATCCCAAAAGAGCCCTATGAAGGGGCGGGTTTTATCATCCCCATTTTACAGATGAGAAAATTGAGTCTTAGAAAAAAGTAAGAGTCTCCCAGCCGGTGTGGCTCAGTGGTTGAGTGCCAGGAGGTCAGGGTTTTATCCCGGTCAGGGCACATGCCTGGGTTGCCAGCTGGATCCCCAATAGGCCGCCTGTAGGAGGGGGCTGATAAATGATTCTCTCTCTCATTGATGTTTCTATTTCTCTCCCTCTCCCTTCCTCTCTCTGAAATAATAAAAATCTATTTAACAAAAGGGAAAGTTAAGTGTCTCCCCTAAAGTCACATAGCTGGTAAGTGGTTGCGGCTGGGATATGAACCAGGTGATCTGATTCCCTTTGCATGAATGTATAGACGAGTCAAGCTCTCATTTTACAGATAGAAAAGAGGTGAGTTATCTAAAGGCAAGGAAAGCCTAGCCCAGATTGCTGGAATTCCCACTATGCCCCCACTGTCTGGTTGCAGGGCATTAATCCAGGGGGTTGGGCCTGTAGGAGCTCCAACATTCTTTGCCTTAGGAAGCCTTCCTGCCCGAGCCGTTTTGGCTCAGTGGATAGAGCATTGGACTACAAACCAAAGGGTCCCGGGTTCGATTCCGGTCCAGGGCACGTACCTAGATTTCAGGCTCCTCTCCGGGCCAGGTCCTGGTCGGGGCGTGTGCAGGAGGCAACCAAGCAATGTGTCTCTCACATTGATATTTCTCTGTCTCTCCCTCTCTTCCACGCTCTAAAAATCAATGGAAAAATACCCTCAGGTGAGGATTAAAAATAAAAAAGAGAGGAAGAAAGCCTTCCTGTCTCTCAGAACCGCAGCCCCAGCTGTGCGCCTCCCCTCCAGGGCTGGGTGCTGCCTGTCCATCATTAAACAAGCGGAAATAGCAGGTAAGCACCCGCATGCCCAGACAGGGAGGAAGGCGGGCAGCCCCAGTGCATGCTCAGCCACGGCCACCCCGTGCTTAGAAGCATGAAATATTCAGATGAACAGAAAAGCAGCGAGAGAAGGGGAGGAAAATGCCCGTAGAATGATCGCATTCTGGGGGAAGCTGCACACACAGGCAGTAGAGGAGGAGATGGTGCCTGGAAGGAGTGACTTGGGAATAGGCTGGTCCCTGGAGGGGAAAGAGAATGAAATGTCCACCTGAGCTCCCCTTCAAAGAACTGCATGGATGTCTGGCCTACAAGTTCCAGCCACTGCGTTTTACAGGTGAGGCCTCTGTGGGAGAGAGAGAGAGAGAGAGAGAGAGAGAGAGAGAGAGAGAGAGATTGATTGAGAGAGAAAGCCTGGGATTCTGCCATTGCCTCAGAGGTCTCCTTCGTTGCATTTTCCCATATCTCTTGGCTGAAGGTCAAAGACCCAGGAGGTGAAAATCTAGATGTCTTTCTTGCTTGGCGCTGGGCCATGTTCCCTGTTCTTGTAGACCCTGATGCTCTGATGTCAAGGATGGGCGGCTACTAGTAGGATGGAAAATTTCAGGAAGGATAGGACACCAGGTATTCATTCATCTATTCATCTACCCATTCATCAGTCCATCCATCCATCCATCCATCCATCCATCCATCCATCCATATGTTCATCCATTCATTCACCTATTCATACAGCCATCAATTTATCCATTCATTTGCCAGTATTTCTCTCCATCCACCATCCACCACCCTTCATGTCCATACATGAATACCCATCATCCACATTAAGACTAACCACTAACTACAGGGGCATGCTGGTTAAGACTGAGTGTGGAACCAGACTCCCAAGTGGGAATGCTGGTTCCACCATGTACACTGTTTGACGGTGGGCACGTCCCTAGCCTGTGTCTTAGTTTCCTCCTCTATGAAGTGCACATAACAGTATCATATCCACCTCGCAGGGTTGCTGTGTTAAATGAGTTAATCCATCTGAAGTACTTAGAACCGGTGCATATCTATTGAGCAAGTTTGTTAGTGTTAGTATCACTGCTTATTTAAGGAGCCACTAAACGGGGTCCTGGGGCTTGAAATGGCTGTGAAATAGAAGCAAAAGTGAACAGCTTGGCTTGCAGCCCAAGTCAGGGAAAGTTGAGGTTCCTGTTCCTTGAGTCACTGTTCCTGGGGTCCTTGTCTGGAGTGCAGAGATGAGAGAAGGGGAGAATGCACCCCTGGACGTGGTCTGGGCTGTAGCAAGTGTCCTGGGGCACTGATGCCCCTTCAGGACTGAGAATGCACTTCCCAGCTGTCGGAGGTGTTGACGGCTGACAGCTCACAGCTGAGACCCTCTCTGTGGCTTTCCCACAGTGGAAGGGAACCATGGCAGCAAGGTCATGCCCTCTTCTCAGCGCAGCTCATATCCTTCGACTGGTCCACACAGATAAATATACTCAGCCCCCTCATGGCAGCTCAGGGCAACGCGGATGGGTCAGCTCAGCTCCAGAGCTCTCAGTGTGGTTGGCTGAGGCAACTGAGGCTGCGTCACAGCCCAACGCTCCCCTCTACCCATTCCTGCTTCCTTCCCACAGGCATCGGCCCCAGGCGCACCTCCTAACAAAGGTCCGCATGCCATGCTCCACTCCTGTGTCTGCCTCCTAGAGAACCTGACTTATTTTAGTTTCGTTTCGTTTTATTTAAATATAGCTGACATTCAATATCATATTAGTCTCAGGTGTACAATATAGATTAGGCAATTATACACTTTTTTAAAAAATATATTTTATTGATTTTTTACAGAGAGGAAGGGAGAGAGAGAGTCAGAAACATCGATGAGAGAGAGACATCGATCAGCTGTCTCCTGCACATCTCCTACTGGGGATATGCCCGCAACCCAGGTACATGCCCTTGGCCGGAATCGAACCTGGGACCTTTCAGTCTGCAGGCCGACGCTCTATCCACTGAGCCAAACCGGTTTCGGCGGCAATTATACACTTTATGATACGATCGCCTGTAAGTCTAGTAACCTTCCATCATGGCACGGAGTGGTTACCATGTTATTGACTATTCTCTGTGCTGTACATTATGTCTGGTGACTTATTTTATAGCTGGAAGTTCAGACGTCTTATCCCCGTTCACTTTTCTCACCCATCCCCTCTGGCAACCATCAGTTTGTTTTCTGTATCTGTGAGTCTGTTTCTGTTTTGTTTTGTTTGTTCCTTTGTTTTTAGATTCCTCATAGAAGGGAGATCATACCGTATTTATCTTCCTCCGTCTAACTTATTTCACTTAGCATAGTACCCCTCTGTCCACCCATATTGTCACAAATGGCCAAGATTTCATTCTTTTTTTTTCTTTTAAGTATATTTTTACTGATTTCAGAGAGGAAGAGAGAGGGAAAGAGAGCTAGAAACAATCAATGGTGAGAGAAAATCATTGATTAGCTGCCTCCCACTACTGGGGAACAAGCTCGAAACCTGGGCATGTGCCCTTGACCAGAATTGAACCCGGGACCCTTCAGTCCACAGGCCGATGCTCTATCCACTGAGCCAAACGAGCTAGGGCGATTTCATTCTTTTTTATTGCTGAGTAACGGAGCCTGACTTGTTGGATGAAAGATACACCTCTTAATTTCCCCACAGAACTCTCAGAGAGTAGCTACTATTTATTACTCCCATTTGCAGATGGGGAAGTTGAGGCACAGAAGGTGAGAGGATGTGCTCGTACTCACACAACTGGGGTGTGACAGAACCAGGACTCAAGCCCAGCAGTCGGGAGCAGGTGACCATGACCCACCTGCCTCATGAGGTTCAGAACCAGCCAGGAACTCCCCATGGAGGTGGGGGGCCTGGGAGGTGAGAGTATGTGAGTGGGGAGGTGCATGTGGGGCCACACATGTGCACATACGTACCTGTGTTGTAACTATGAGTGTGAATGCGGGAGTGCATGTCCATGTAAGCGTGTGCTCGGCTGGCATAAGGGTGATCAAGCAAGGCTCATGGGGATGTATGTGTACATGGGGACCATGTTCAGGTTCTCACCGGACCCATAACCCTGGTTTCTCCTCTTTTCCCTTCACGCACAGGAAGCGTGAGTGTGTGCATGGGCTAGGGCGGAGGGCAGGATTTGAATTCCGAAGCGGACATTGCCGTTTCCTATCCCCCCATGCCTCCCACAGCAGGTAAGGCCCGAACTGCTGGAACATCCCAGCTCTCCGTGGAGCAGAGCTGGTAAACCCGGCAGGGAAGTCAGAGGTTGCTGTGGTTTTGCATCAAAGGCAGCAGTCCCAGCTTTTGGCCCGGCCTGGCCTCCAGGGAGGGTGGCTATATCTATTACCTCACTGGGGGCCAGGCAGTTATGGGGAGGAGAAGGCTGTGGAGTGAAACTGTTGGGTTCGAATTCCAGCTTTGCCTCTTAGCTGTGTGCTTTTGATAACTTACTTACCCTCTCTGATCCTCTACATTCTCCCCTGTAAAGTGGGAGTCTAATAATAGTAACTCCTTCACAGGCTGTGTTTTAAGGCTAAATACCACTTGAGGTAACTCTGAGCCTGTGGTAAGCCCTCACTAAATACTACTTTTATTATTACTTTGAACCCACGCTAGGCAAGTAAAGGGCCCAGAAAGTGCTTTTCCAGGGGAAAGTGCTTTTGTCCAGTAGCTATGTTATCCATCCTTGTGAAGCAGGTACTAACACGCCCATTTTATAGATGAGGAAACTGAGGCTCTGCAAGATAACGTAACTTACTTACCCCAGGTCACACAGCAAGTGAGTGACAAACCCCGATTTCCAATGTTGGTAATTCCAGTGCTCTTCCTACCGCCTCACAGCTGTCTCCTTGTTTGGTCTAGAAACTTCTGGGTTGTGACAACTTGTCCTGTAAACTCTGTTCACGCAGACATTTTGCTGCCTACATGTTTTTCCCTCTTATGTTGCCTACCACAAAGAGAGTATGTAGAGATTTGCAGGTGGTCAGACTTTTTTTTTTTTTAAAGACATTTTCTTTGTGCAGAAAGAAACACAAGCTGAAAAAGAAACACAAGTGAGACAGTTGAGACAGTGGAGTAGGGAGCTCTGAGAGGGAAATGGGAGGTTCAAACGGCAATTAATGCTTCTCTCTGAAACTGTAAACAGATAGTTACCGGCTCTGACACCACCAGCACACAGACAAAAGGCAGACAGAAACAGCGCACCACAAGGAAGCTGGGACAGACTACGCCCAGGGTGGAAATTAAATGTTTTTCTGAAAGCAGAAAGGAAAACCATGGTTAAAGCCAAGCCATGACTCTAAGTCTGCGACTCCATGACAGTATAAGTTTAGTACGTTAAAGGCCATAATTTGTACCCAGGTGTTGTGAATCTTACTGGACATTCGCTCTTGATCTAAGTTTGTAAAGCAAAAGTAATAATTAGAAGTGAGTCTTCAGTGTACACTGTCATTTTAATCAAAGATATATATGCACAGAAAGAGAGACAGAGAGAATATCATTGGCATATTTTGTCACAACTACTGGCTATTAGCAACAGAAAACTCAACTCAAACAGATGCAAACAAAAAAAGTTAATAGTTAATAATAATTATTACTATTTATAGGGAACTCATACAACTTAACAAAAGGAAGATAAACAATCCAATCAAAAAATGGGCAAAGGACCTAAATAGACACTTTTCTAAAGAGGACACTCAGAAAGCCCAGAGCCATATGAAAACATGCTCAAAGTCACTAATCATCAGAGAGATGCAAATCAAAACAACAATGAGGTACCATCTCACACCTGTCAGAATGGCTATCAATAAATCAACAAACGACAAGTGCTGGAGAGGATGTGGAGAAAAAGGAACACTTGTGCACTGCTGGTGGGAATGCAGACTGGTGCAGCCACTATGGAAGACAGTATGGAGTTTCCTCAAAAAGTTAAAAATGGAACTGCCATTTGACCCAGTGAGCCCACTTCTAGGAATATATCCCAAGAAATCAGAAACACCAATCAGAAAGGATATTTGCACCCCTATGTTCATAGCAGCACAATTCACCATAGCTAAGATCTGGAAACAGCCTAAGTGCCCATCTGTAGATGAATGGGTTAGAAAACTGTGGTACATCTACACGATGGAATACTATGCTGCTGTAAAAAGAAGGAACTCCTACCATTTGCAACAGCATGGATGGAACTGGAGAGCATTATGCTAAGTGAAATAAGCCAGTCAATGAAGGAAAAATACCACATGATCTCACTCATTTCTGGATAATAAAGACCATTATAAACTGATGAACAAAAATAGATACAGAGGCAGAGCAGCATGGAACAGACTGTCAAACTACAGTGGGAAGGCCGGGGAGGGTTGGGGGTTGGGGGTAAGAGATTAACCGAAGGACTTGTATGCATGCATATAAGCATAACCAATGGACACAAGACTGGGGGGTAGGGGAGGCCGGGGGAAGGTCAAGGGGGAAAAAAGGAGACATATGTATTGCTCTTTGTAATACTTTATGTGGGGCACGGTGTTTTGGCCAGGTTTAAGTCTCAGACTAATGAAAGGATAGGGTCCTCTCATTGCCACGTGCAAGTCCCAGCTGGAGGGCAGGGCCCTCCCAGCACAATTACAGCCAACGGCTGTGGTTGTAAGCTTGAACCTGTGGTCCGAACACGTGGCCCCACGTGCCTTGTGATGGAGTTCGGGTGCATGTAGTTGAGTGAGGTTGAAACTCACGAGAATGCTGTAAACAACGTGATCACGCCCCTTCTCTGCCTCGTGGCATCTGCTATAAAATAAAGGCACGGCTTGTGGGCGCTGTCTCCTCATCAGGGAGCAGCGTCCCACCGAGACCCAGCTTTCATTCTCTTATCTTTCTTTCCTTAATCCTTCCACCCCCCCACTCAGTTTATCTTTTGGCCGCAACAACTTTATGCAATAAAAAAAGAAAAGAAAAAAAATAATTATTACTTAGTGGCTCACAACTGGATCCAGGCATTCGAAGATTTCCGTCTGCGTCCTGCCATGTCTTGGCTCTGCTTCTTTTGTGGCTTCCTTCTCAGGAAGACACACTCCCTGTCAGGCTGACAAGGTGCCCTTCTTAGAAGCTCCAATCTTGCTTTCTTCTCAGAGTGGAAAAGAGATTGCCTCTATCCAGCTAAAAAAATCTGAGTTCCCTCTGATCGGCTCTCACTCGCTCTGATTGGGTCACATGCCCAAATTTCAACCAATCCCGTGGCCAGGCTAGATCACAGGGCTGGAGCAAGTTCCATCCAAGGTAGAGTACTGACATCATGGAGGGAAAGCTCCCCAGGGAAACTGGGGTTCTGTTTCCAGAAAAAGACACAGGTTCACGAACATCTGGTAGTTCATGCCTCTCTTAACCAAGCTTAAGGAGAGGCTGTCATCAGGAATAACAATAATAATAACAATAATAAATAACAATGATAATAGCTAACTCTTATTGAGCACTCACTACTGGCCAGGCATTATACGCTAAATGCTTTATATGCATTATCTTATGTACTCCTCATCTAGCTTCGTCAATGCGCAAACTGATGCTTCGAGTATTTAAGACACTGGCCCAAGTTTGCACAGATAGTAAGGGCTGAGACCACAACTCCTGTGCTCTGGCTTCCTTGGGAACTACATTTAGAGCTGGTCTCAGAATTTCAAGTTTTGGGCCAAAGAGGAAGCTCTGAGTCTTCTAAAGGGCTCCCTGGCCGAGGTTCCCGGGTGGGATGGCAGACAGCGTGACTCTCAGAGGGCTTGTCCTGGGCATGCCTGGACCCAGTGCTGTGGGCCTGAGAGTTTTGACAAGGGGAGTCCAATCCAAGGATCATTGTGGGTTTAAGAGCCCGGATTCCACGGTGCCTCAGCCTCCTTACCCGTCAGGAGTGTGGGCAAAGAGTGCACCGTGAGGGAGGTGTTAGGTTTGAAGCTCTGTTCTGATGCTAGCCAGCTGTATGAGCCTCTAATAACCCCCTTCATCTCTTTGAGCCTCAGTTCCCACCTCCACAAAATGGGCATAACACCCTCCCCAGAGGGTTGTGTGGATTGCGCTGCACGCAGAATAATGCCTGCTTGTCACCCATTGGTGCTCCAAGAAGTTAGTGTTCCCCACATGATCCCCCTTTCACCCCAGACATTTAGGGGCGCAGCAAGGAGAGAAGAAAAGGCCCCTCCGCCTCTCCTGGCCGGCCTGCGGGCTCTCTCCCCCTCAGCGCCCTCTGTCCAGCTTTGCTGCAGGGTTCCAGGCCCAGCTCAGTTGTCCTCTTCCCTGCATTGTGACCTCGGGCAAGTCCCCACCACCCTCAGCTGGAGAGCCACCTCCCTCCGGGCTGGTGGCTGGTGGAAGCCTCTGCTGTGAACGTGCCTGGCCCACTTGCTGAGGGTCTGGGTCTGGGCGGGTGAAGGGGACAGAGCTGGGCGGGTTGGGCCGCTTGGGGCAGGGGGTGCTGAGTCTCTGGGTCTGGGCGGGTGAAGGGGACAGAGCTGGGCGGGTTGGGCCGCTTGGGGCAGGGGGTGCTGAGTCTCTGGGTCTGGGCGGGTGAAGGGGACAGAGCTGGGCGGGTTGGGCCGCTTGGGGCAGGGGGTGCTGAGTCTCTGGGTCTGGGCGGGTGAAGGGGACAGAGCTGGGCGGGTTGGGCCGCTTGGGGCAGGGGGTGCTGAGTCTCTGGGTCTGGGCGGGTGAAGGGGACAGAGCTGGGCGGGTTGGGCCGCTTGGGGCAGGGGGTGCTGAGTCTCTGGGTCTGAGCGGGTGAAGGGGACAGAGCTGGGCGGGTTGGGCCGCTTCGGGCAGGGCCCGAACTGGCTGGTCAGCAGGGGAGCCCTCTCACCTTCCCTTCCCTTCTCCTGAATAACTCATGACAAACAAAATGGCTGGGTCAGACTCAGGCTCCCTCCTCCCGGCAGGCCCGGGGCAGGGAGAAAAGTTTCTAATTACAGGTCGGCAGCCTGGCTCCCGGGCCCTGGGCGCTGCACACAGGGGGTATTTATGCGCAGAGTCAGGAGGGGAGGGGCGGGTCCCAGCCCCTTTGCAGAAGGAGCTCGGGTCCTCTGGAAACTGTAGCCTGGGCCTGCCGGGGCCCGGGGAGGGGCTGGGGGAGCAACTTAGAAAGAGCAGGAAGAGAAGACTGGCCCATGGAGAGTGGCAAACTGGCCTCCGGAAGGAGGGCGTCCCGATTCCAAAACCATAGCCCCTCAGCTGCCTCCAGCTTCCTCACCTGGTCATGGGGAGGAGCACAGCACCTACCTTCCAGCGTGACTGGGGAATGACGTGGATCAATACTGTGAAGTGCTTAGAATGCTGCCCAGCGCGAAACTAAAAAACAAAAACAAGAAAAACACCAACATATTAGGCCCAGCCAGCGTGGCTCAGTGGTTCAGCATCAACCTATGAACCAGGAGGTCATGGCTTGATTCCTGGTCAGGGCTCATGCCCGGGCAGCGGGCTCACTCCCCAGTGTGGGGTGTGCAGCAGGCGGCCAACCAATGATTCTCTCTCATCACTGATGTCTCCATCTCTCTCTCCCTCTCCCTTCCTCTCTGAAATCAATAAAAATATTTTTAGCCCTGGCCAGTTTGCTCAGTGGACAGAGCATCGGGCCTGCGGACTGAAGGGTCCCAGGTTCGGTTCTGGTCAAGGGCATGTACCTTGGTTGCGGGCACATCCCCAGTTTGGGGTGTGCAGGAGGCAGCTGATCGATGTTTCTCTCTCATCGATGTGTCTAACTCTCTATCCCTCTCCCTTCCTCTCCGTAAAAAATCAATAAAATATATTTTTAAAAGATACTTTTAAAATAATTCTTTTAAATACACATTAGCAGTAGCATAATTATTTTTTACATTAAGCTGCCTCTATGGGGAGCTCAGTGAAGGATGAGGGTGACAAAAGAGAAGGTCCAGGGAGAGGGTGGGAAAGGGGAAAATGACGCGTGAGGGAGTTCAGTATAGTGGTTAAGAGCAGCGACCCACATATTTTGTCACAATAGTCATTTTATAAAAATAAGGGCTGGGCTGCGGGGGTTCAATCCCATCTCTGCCTCTCACTAACTGTGTGATCTTGGGCAAGTTGCTGTACCTCTCTGAGCCTCCGGGTTCACCACCTGGAATAAACGGTAGCCACTGCCATTAGCCGAGAGTAGTGAGCAAAATGAATAAGGTCTCTGTCCCCATGGGGCTTACAGTCCAGTAGCGAGGTCGGGCTAATTAAGAGCACTCATTGAATGCCTACTGTGTGCACATCATGGCGCCTGCAGTCTACCTGAAAAGCTATACTAATGCAGAACATGTATTGTGTGCCTGTTGTGTGCAGGTCCTGTGTCCTCTGTACACACTCTCTCCACTAAGCCTCATAGCCCTCACCCCCATTTTATAGATAAAGGGGGTGAAGGTCAAAGTCAGGAATAGAGAAGGGATTTGAGACAAAAGGTTCGGTCAGCAGAATGAATGAATCTCCAAACTTGAATGTTGAGCAGAAAAAGCCAGACACAGAAAAGTGCACATTGTATGATTTCATTTATATGAAACTCTAGGAAAATGCAAACTAACCTATAGTGACAGAAAGCAGATGGGTGGTTGCCTGGGAACCGAGAGGGAGGGCCGGCATTGACTGCAAAGGGGCGCGGGGGAACTTTTTGGGGAGATGGAATGTTTTATATCTGACAGTGATGCTAGTTACATGGGTGTGTTCATTTGTCAATGCTCATTGAACTGAACACTTCAAATGGGTGCATTTTATTGCATGGAAATTATATCTCAGTGAAGTCGACTTTTAAAAAGAGGTGGGAAATAAAAGAAAATGACTTAAAAAAAAAAAAAGAGGTGGGGAACCTGCGAGCCAGACTCCAGAGCCCTGCGACCCTTATATTATTTGAGTGTCTGATTAGCACATTAGTGGGCAGAAAGGGCACCAGATTCATCTTCAGGTCCTCCCCCCACTTCCCAGCCCCAGCGCCGAGCAAAATGTTCTCAAGCCCAGTCGTTCAGAGCAGACAAACACCTGGGGCCCCTCTTTGTGCTGGGCGCTGAGGTCGCAGAGCAATCAGTCTGGTAGGAAAAACAGAGAAACATGGGCAAATAGACACAATAATATAGCACGGCACATGGCTAAGTGAGGCATCGCCTGTGCAGCTGCAGGGACACAGCGCTGAGTCCTGCAAAGAGCCTGGAACTTGAGGTGGCATGATCTTGGGTGAGCCCCTTCACCTAGGAAGCCTCAGTTTCCAGCCCTGGAAAATGGAAAGCCTAACAGCTCCAGCCTAGAGGGCTGTGGTGGGAATGAAAGAAGACCGCTGCCCCGCGCTTAGCACAGCGTGGACAGTGCATGGCAAGTGCTCAGTAATTGTTAGCTGTTTCTGTCAAGACCGAGGAGTGGGGAGCTGGGGACACTCAGAGGGGACTTCCTTCCCAGCCTGGGGTGGGAGACGGCGCTGGGGCCCTTTCCCAGAGCTGATACTTGAGGAGCAGTTGGCCAGTTTAATGGCCATGGGGCAGGAGAGAGTGGAACAGCTGAGGCAAATGCTCCATAAATATTTGCTCAATAAAAAAATAAAGACTGTGCAAGGCCTGCCTGTAACCAGGGGGACAGAAACGGCCTGCAGGGCAGACTCGGGGCGGGGTGGGGGTGGGGGTGGGCTCCTGGGAGGCCGGACCTGGTGGCTGGCCCCAGGGGCAGACTCCACACCTCTCTGGAATCAGGGCTCTCCCTGGCCTGGTCCTACCCCACCCTGGTCCCCGGAAGGGATCTGGGCACCCCCAGACCTGAGACCTGCAGCCCCCAGGAGAGGGAACAGTGGGGCAGGCTAGCGGGAGGGGGCTCTCCGGGACCTGCACCCCCTAAGGAGAATGGGCCAAGTCCCTGCGAGGCGCCTCGGGCGCCCCCGTCGTCCCAGCCACAAAGGCCCGGGCTCAATGGCAGGCGGGGGCGGCGGGGGCCTCTCTTTGTGCCTGTCTCGGGCCTGTTTGCGCGCCGGCTCGGCCATTGATCAGGCATGTGGAAAGATTCCGCCTCCCGGCCGCCCTTTGTGGCCGCGTTGCCAGGCTGCGCCCGGGGACCGGCCGCGGGGCGCTCCCGCCTGCCCTGCGGTGGGCACCGCGCTGCCAGACGGGCGGCGTCCCGAGAGGGCAGAGCGGGTCGGACTGCCAGGGTCAGCGAATAGATCCTGATGTAGGCTGAATTGCGGATAAACAACGAATAAAAGCCCCCCAGCCCCTTGTTTTAGTGTAAGTATGTCCCAGATATTGCATGGGACATACTCACACTAAGAGAGTATTCGTGTCTTCTTTTACCCGAAATTCACCTTCAACTGGGAGTCCCGTGTTTTACCAGCACCTGCGAGAGGGACAGCCGATACACTTCTCTCCCGCCCTTAACCCGCCCCTTCTCCCGGCTTCAATCCCTGCGGTATGTTTTGCTTTTGCGTTTTAGGCGTACCTGCGTCTCCCCTGAACTGCTATTTAGATGCTATTTTTTCTTGAAGTGAATTTGTTTTTTTTAACTTAAATTAAAACAGTGATTTACTGAGGCATACATTACGTACATTTGCTTGAGCACATATTAAGTGTACCCTGGCTGCGTTTTTATCTGTGTGATATTCACGTGATTGCAGCCAGGTCAAGGTCTAGAATAGTCCCATCACCCCGTAAGGTTCCCCTGGACGGCTTCCTCCTATGTACTCTCTTGAGCCTGGCTTCTTTAAAAAAAAAAAAATATATATATATATATATATATATATATATATATATATATATATTGATTTCAGAGAGGAAGGGAGAGGGAGAGGGAGATAGAAACATCAATGATGAGAGAGAACCATTGATCGGCTGCCTCCTGCACGGCCCCCACTGGGGATCGATCCTGCAACGCGGGCATGTGCCCTGACTGGGAATCGAACCGTGACCTCCTGGTTCATAGGTCGATGCTCAACCACTGAGCCACCCCAGCCCCGGGAGCCTGGCTTCTTTCGCTCAATGTTATGTCTGTGAGCTGCGTCCAGGTGGTGGCTTGGATCAGTAGCGCGTTCCCTTTCCCCAGTGGAGGAGCGTTCCCTATGGCTGTACACAGTCTGAGCATCCATCCGCTCAGTGAGGGCTGTCTCAGCCATTTCAGTTTTTGGCTCCTATGAACAAAGCTGCGAGGGTCAGACTTGTGCTAGTCATTGTTTGGATTTCAACCTACTTAACCTAAGCAATACCATTTGTGCAGATTTGAAATGCTGGTTCTGTTTTCCCTGCACATTAAATACATAACTATTGCACATGTTTACGTGAGCATCTGGTATCGACCGAGCTCACCTTCTGCACGGTCAGTGCCAAACTGTGGAAGTGAAGAGAACAGGCCAGCTCGGGGTGGATCCTGGGCAAGCGGGTTAGCCCCTGTGAGTCCCGGTCTCTTCCTCTGTGACATGGGAGTGATGATGCCAGTTCCCGCACAGGATGGCTGAAAGGCAAACTGGACCATGTTGCATGAAAGGTTCGGCACCTGCCGGCGTGTCGTGGCCGCTCCACGCGAGCGCTCTGAGCAAGCTGCTGGCCCCTTCCACGCCTGCTCTCACTCCGTCCCCACTTCAGTCCTCTGAGGGAGGCCCTGCTAGTGTCAACCTGTTTTACTGACGAGGCAGCTGAGGCAAAGTCACTTGCTCATGGTGGCATCGCTGGTAAGTGGCCAAGCTACCGTCCGGTGTGGGTTCCAGGGCTGGGGGCCAGGAGGGACCCAGGAAGGAGGAGGCTTGTGCCAGGCACTGAGAACGGGCCATAGGAGGCGCTGGTGCCTTCTCCTTTCTGCCCGTGTCCCCCAGTAGCACCCAACCTCAAGGCAGGCGGCTGGCTCGGACCCGGGACCAGGACCTGGCTTCTCTTTGGAGAGTGGAAGGAGCGGGGCTGAGCATTTCTAGGAGAGGCCAAACCTCCCAGCCAAGGGGCAGGTGAGGACAGCAGGTGAGTCTGATGGAGTAGGCGCGGGGGGGGGGGGGGGGGGGCGAAGGGGGGGGCGGTGCAGGAAGCAGGAGGAAAAGCCTGGCCTCCTGCAGCCCGGCAGCCCCAGCCGCTGGGCCCAGCCCGGCATCGCTACCTGCCATCTGAAGGGCAGGGAACTGCTGATCTCAGGCGATTAGCATAACAATCCCCATGCAGCATCCTCGGGGCCCAAAGCTGGGTCTGCACAATCCCATTTTCAGCCAGCTCTTTCTTTAGCAGGCTAATTATGGGGGGAGAAGGGGAGACAGGATCTTCTTAAAGGGCCCCTGTTCCCAGGGCCCAGGCTGGGGCTGGGAGCAGGACAGGGCCCTGGCAATACCTTCAGCTCCGACAGAGTGTGAACGCCACCGCCCCCCCCCCCCCCCCCCGGGGCCACGGGGAGAAGGACTGTCTGCCTCGGTGCACTGTGGTATGTCCTGCTCATCACGGTGTCCCAGGGCTTGGCACAGAGTAGGTGCTCAAATAACTCACAAAGCAGAGCCTGTGCCTTCAGGAATAAGACTGTCTCGCCCTAACCAGTTTGGCTCAGAGCGTTGGCCTGCGGACTCAAGGCTCCCAGGTTCCATTCCGGACAAGGGCATGTACCTGGGTTGCGGGCACATCCCCAGTAGGGAGTGTGCAGGAGGCAGCTGATCAATGTTTCTCTCTCATCGATGTTTCTAACTCTCTATCCCTCTCCCTTCCTCTCTGTAAAAAAAAAAAATCAATAAAATATTTAAAATATATATATATATTTTTAAAAAAAGAAATAAGACTGTCGCTATAGATGTAATAAGGCCGAGGCTCGGTGCTAATGGAGAGCACTGAGGCAGCCTCACCTTCGCAGGTCCCTAAGGGCCCTCCTTCTGCCCATTCCCACCTTCGGGGTCCTGAGCCCCTCCTTGCCCCTCTGGCCTCCTAGCACCTGAAGTCAAGAGACACATGGGCAAGTCTCTTCACCAGGCCGAGGCTCAGTTTTCTCATCTGTGAAATGGGGACAATTGAAATCTGCTTCGAACATTATTGCACTTACAAGCATTTGCTAAATGGGAGTGTCTGTCACACAGCTGGGGCTCAGAGAATGGGAGTCCCTTCCCTGCCCTCTTAGAAACACCTGCTGCATCACTGCTGACCCGCCTGCTGGTTATCAAGTGCCCATTCTCTCTTCAACCCTTACAACACCCCTGCGGTGGGTTCAGTACTTTTTGAAGAAGAAGACAGTGAAAGTACCTTGTCCAGGGCCATTAGCTAGAATGTTTCAAAGGGAGGCATGAGCCCGCCTGACCCTAAAAACAATGGCGCCAGGTGCCCGGAAGTGACAGGCGTTACTGTGATCACTATCCCTTTCCCAGCCGCCAGCCGCCAGCCTCGGCCTTTTGATCATCTCCTGTGTCAAGCTGATGCTGAGCGCGGGGTATCACTGAGCACAGGATCGTCTCTTATTCTGCTCTCCTGGAGCGGGAATCTGACAACCATCAAGTGACTCCTGTGAGTGGGAAGTGCCTGCAAGACAGTGAAGCAGGTGACGGACTAGAGTCCTGGGTCCAGGAAGTCTTCTCTTGAGGACCTGATCCTTGAGAAGATGGGATGGGGCAGGAGAGCATCCAGGTAAAAGGAAGAGCGAGTGCAAAGGCCCTGGGGCAGGATCCACTGGCATCTCTGAGGATGGAAAGGCGGCCAGGACAGCTGGAGCCCTGAGGAAGAGGGTGGGAAGAGGGGAGGGAGGGCAGCAGGGCCCTAACCAGGCAGGGCTTTTTTGGCATCTGGTAAGAAATGAGGATTTCCCTCCCTCCTTCCCTCCCTCCGTCCCTCCCTTCCTCCCTCCCTTCCTTCCTTCCTCCTTCCTTCCTTCCTTCCTTCCTTCCTTCCTTCCCTCCCTCCCTCCTCCCTCCCTCCCTCCCTCTCTCCCTCTTTCTCCTCTCTCCCTCCCTTCCCTCCATGCCTACTATTTTCCAGGCACTGGGCCAGGGGCTGAGGGCCTGTGAGTTTCACCCTGCCTCTCCCTCTCTTCGCATCTTCCCATGTCCCCTCCTCTCCCCTCCCCCTCCTTTCTGAACAGCTGCCCCACCCCCACTGGCCCACTCTTCCCCCTCCAGCCCTCTCCTGCCCCTCCCCCTGACAATAAGCCGAACCCTGAGCCCAGCTCTCCATAGTGTTGCCCCTTTAAGGAATCCCTAAATCCGGACACCCTCTCCTCCCCCACCTGAGAACCAATTAGGGTTCCCGAATTCAAGTAGAGGCTTTTGTGTGTCACGTGCTTGGGGAACAAAGCCCTCTCCGACAGGAATAAAAGCTTCTATTCAGGAGCCCGTTTGTTCCCATTCTAATCGTTTCCACTCCGGCCTCGCCTCCTGCCCGGTTCCCAGGGCCGCCCAGCTCGGCCTCACCTTCCCGCCTTAGCACCCACGTCAGAGCCCTGCCCGAAAGCAGGTGGCCACAGACCCGGGGCCAGGGCACCTTTTCTTCCCGAAAGACCCTGTGATGCCAGCTGGCTCTGAGCTGGGCCTGTCTCAGTGCTTCCTCCTGTAGGGCTGCCGCTGTCCTCAGGCGTCGGAGGGAAGTGGGGCTCAGAGGGGGTAGGGAACCTGCCCGAGGTCACACAGCCAGGAAGAGCAGGAGGCTAGACTCTGGACCACTAGCCTCCGTACCCTCAGCGGGTCCTAGAGCGGGCAGAGCGATGGCTGTCCTCTTCGCAAAGGCCCGGGCCAGGCACCTGCTGGGCGTAGAGGCTCCTCAATGCCACGCGAGGAAACAATGGGTCAGTCACAGGCAAGTCTGTGGCAGAGTACGAGTGGGAACTCAGGACTCGAGGATGGAGAGATGGGAAAGTGTGGGACTTTCATACAGTGGAGCCAGTAAGAAGAATGTACTGATATGCAATGGTCATTGATATATTGCCAAGAGAAAAAGGCAATCTGCTGGGTGTGATATAATCCCATTTGTGTAAAAGAAAAAGGAACTATCAACACACACACACACATACATGTCTTACACACTTCTCTATGTACAGGAAACATTTGAAGAGGAATACATAATAAAATGTAGCACCTGTTTATTTCCTCTGGGGAGTGGACATGGGGAAGAGATCCCTTAGTACAATACTGTGTTGTTTAAAAAATATTTTCTTTCCATGTTCATTTATTTCTTTTATAATTAATTTTGTTTTATTGCAATTAACAACCATTTTAAAGTGTACAATTCAGTTGCATTTAGTACATTCCCAATGCTGTGCAACCACCACTTCTATTTAGTTCCAAAACATGTTCATCTCCCCAAAGACAAACCCCATACTCTAAGCAGTCACTTCCCATCCCTTTGCCCCCTGGCCCCTAGCAACCTCTAGCCTGCTTCCTGTCTCTATGAATTTGCCTATTCCGAATATTTCATATAAATGGAATAATCAAACGTGTGACCTTTTGTGTCTGGCTTCTTTCACTTAGCATGTTTTTTGTTTTTTTTTAATATATTTTATTGATTTTTTACAGAGAGAAAGGGAGAGAGATAGAAACATCGATGAGAGAGAAACATCGATCAGCTGCCTCCTGCACATCTCCTACTGGGGATGTGCCCGCAACCCAGGTACATGCCCTTGACCGGAATCGAACCTGGGACCTCTCAGTCTGCAGGCCGACGCTCTATCCACTGAGCCAAACCGGTTTCGGCAGTTAGCATGTTTTTGAAGTTCATTCATGTTTTGCAGTTTCATCCAATGAAATATTACTTCACACCCACCATGATGGCTATAATAGAAAAAACATTTTTAAAGAGAATTACAAGTGTTGGCAAGAATGTAGAAAAATTGGCCGAAACCGGTTTGGCTCAGTGGATGGAGCGTCGGCTTGCGGACTGAAAGGTCCCAGGTTCCATTCCGGTCAAGGGCATGTACCTGGGTTGCGGGCACATCCCCAGTGGGAGATGTGCAGGAGGCAGATGATCGATGTTTCTCTCTCATCGATGTTTCTAACTCTCTATCTCTCTCCCTTCCTCTCTGTAAAAAATCAATAAAATATTTTAAAAAAGAATGTAGAAAAATTGGAATCTTCTGTTCATTGCTGGTGGGTATATAAAATGGTGCAGTGCTGTGAGAAACACTTTGGTGGCTCCTCAAAAATGTTAAACGACGGGGGGTGGCGGCAGGGGGGGTAAGAGATCAACCAAAGGACATGTATGCATGCATATAAGCATAACCAATGGACACAGACAGTAGGGGGAGAGGGCATGCGCTGAGGGGTGGGAGCTGCCGGGGAGAGGTCAGTGGAGGAAAAGGGAGACATATTTAATACTTTAAACAATAAAGAATTTAAATTTAAAGAAAAGTTAAACATGGAATTACCATATGACCCAGCGCCTAGTATATACCTGAAATGATTGAATACAGGTATTCAAACAAAAACTTGTACATGAATGATCATAGCAGTACTATTCACAGTTGCTAAAAGATGGGAACAGGCCAGCTGGTGTGGCTCAGTGGTTGAGCATCGACCTATGAACCAGGAGGTCACAGTTCGATCCCCGGTCAGGGCACATGCCCGGGTTGCGGCCGGGTTGTGGGCTTGATCCCCAGTGGGGGGCATGCAGGCCGAAGCCAACCAATGATTCTCTCTCATCATTGATGTTTCTATCTCTCCCTCTTCCTTCCTCTCTGAACTCAATAAAAATATTTTTTTTTAAAAAGATGGGAACAACCCACAGGTCCATCAAGTGATGATGGGTAAACTGTCTTAATCAATGAGCTCCAAATTTTTGTGATCATACAGTAAGAGGAAACAATCTTTGAGCTCATATCTCCAATATATGTAGATTTACTGATGCATAATATATATACACTTATACTGTTATAACATCTTTGTTATAAAACATCACATGCAAAATTTTTAGAGGATGAAATAGAAAAAGTAGTGGGTCAGCTTGAGTGTCCCAGGGCTCTGGACCCCCTGGGACCTGCTGGCCCTGACGGCAAAGCGCGGCCAGCAGTCCTTCGGAGGGGCAGGCGGCCGCGGCCGTGTGGCGTGGGGTGGCTCTCCAGATGGGATCTAACTTCCTCCTCTGAGTCACAGAGTCTGAGGTCCGAGGACGGGTTTGGGCCCTGGCTCTACCTAATTCCCAGCTGAGTCCCCCCAGGCCAGGGGCTCTGCCTTTCTGAGCCTCAGATTGTAGCCCTTACTGCATGGGGGGCGGAGAGGGCGCTGTGAGGAGTGCATGCCTGGCACCTGGTAATCTCTCAGTCCACAATCACTGTATGGAGGAGCCAGGTCCCGACAGACCTCTGATTCACTCTGTTCGCTAAGGATTCACGGGACCCCTCACTGGAGGAAGGGAAGGGACAGGAGGGGGACGCAGGGAGAAGGAGCTGGGCCTGCTCGGAGAGGCAGTGCATGGCCTGATGGGTGAGACCTCCTGGAGAGCACAGGGAGGCCTGGGTTGAGGCCCTAATCTTACTCTAATCGGCCATATGACCTTGGCCAAATGGTAACACTTCTCTGCACCTCAGAGTCCTCATCTGTGAAATGGAGATAATGATCATCATACCTGCATCATCCAGTTCTCTGATGAGTAAATGAAATGGCACAGAAGTGCTTGCTCTGCAATAAAAATTCAATAAACCACAGTGATTATTACTATTCCTTGAGGCCTAATGTGTCTATCACATTATTTACCTGATTGTTCAATCCACCAAGATTTATAAAGTGCCTACTATGTGCCAGCCATACAACTGGGAACAAGAAGAAAACAGTCTTATTTTCAAGAATCTTAACACACACACACACACACAAATACACACGGTGGCAAGTGCTACAGCTGAGAAAGAAACGAGGAAAAGGCAGAGGAATGAAGAGCCAGAGAAGTTCCCTCGCCGGCTTGGCTCAGTGGGTAGAGCGTCGGCCTGCGGGCTGAAGGGTGCTGGGTTTCATTCTGGTCAAGGGCACATGCCCGGTTGCAGGCTTGATCCCCAGTGTGGGGCGTGCAGGAGGCAGCTGATCGATGATTCTCTCTCATCATTGATGTTTCTATCTCTCTCTCCCTCTCCCTTCCTCTCTGAAATGAATAAAAATATATTTTAAAAAAGAAGAATCAGAGAAGTAATCAGGGAAGGTCTCATGGGGAAGTGACATTTATGCTGAAAACTGAACGATAAGGAAGTGACCAGGCGCAGAAGGGACAGCGGGATGTGCAGTCAGGGAAGCATGATCAGGCTGGGGGAGGTGCCCAGACTAAGATGAAGGTGCCCTCGCATAAGCAAAGGGTGCTGCAGGCTAGGCTAAGGGTGCCTAGCTACAGGATGGTCTTTCCAGACTAAAGGAAGCCCCTGGTTGAAAGGAGCCTGGTGCTCTCCAGTCTCGAAGGGCCAGGTGATCAGAGGAAAGAGGGGGTGTCGGGTGTGGGGAGATGAGGCTGGAGAAGCAGGGGCCAGGTCATGCAGGGCTATGTCGGCCGCTGTAAGGGTTCGGGTTTTGTGCTGTCCGCCCAGGGAAGTCATTGCCTGGGTATTGTCCGGGGCAGAGGGCACAGCAGCTGCCGGATGGTCAGGTTTGCTGTTACACGCGTCTCGCTGAAGAGGAGGCACCTGTACAAAAATATGGAAATGAGGGATTGGATTCCAGATGGTTTAGCACTTGCCTGTGTTCAAACCCCACCTTTCTAGTTCTTTGCTGTGTGACCTTAGGATGTTACCTGTCCTCTCCATCTGACCTTCCTCTTCCTTCAAGTGAAGATAATAAATGTAAGCCACCTCAGTTTGGGAGAGAAGACTAAATGAGTCAATTAATGCAAATTGCTTAGCAAAGCACCCGGCATACTGTAAACATGCAATAACTGGTAATTATAGCTCCTACTCCTACTATGATAGTTCTATTATGTCAGGTAGAGAGAGGTGGACCTGGTGACAATTAATATATTTGACTCAAGTCCCAGGCCAAGCATTTAGTGCTATGCATGGAACATAATAGACATTTAGTAAATATTTGTTGAATGAATTAATGCACCTTTCTCTTTCCATTTTTGATGAATGGGTTCCATCCTTCATCAGTCAACCCAACAATGGTTGAGCCTTAATGTAGACCCAGCACCATGCCAGGCAGTAGAGATGGGGCTGTAGCTGGGCAGATGGGAAATACACGATTCAGCTGACACAGGTGCCCACTGGCTCTCCCACTCCTCCATTTCTGCTTTCCAATCCAGCTGAAATGCCAGTCTCCCCTTTCCTCTCCAACCTGCTGTCCTCTCTCACTCCCTTGAGCCTCCAAAGGTCTCTAAAGGTCCACATACTTGGCGATATATTTTGTCCCTTTATTGGAGCACAGACACCTCAAGAACTGGCAGCAAGTCTTATTCAGGTTTAGATGCCGCCCAAGTACCTGACACAGTAGAGAAGGCATATTTGATTCATTCAGTGGAAAGTGAAGAGGCAAAGATGGAGTCGCCAAGTACTAGCTGTGTGGCCTTGGGCAAGACACCTCTCTCCCTGGATCTCTTAAGTTTCTCCATCTGTAAAGCAAGAAGGGGACATCAGAGGCTCTCCATGGCAGCCGTTCTCAACCTTTGCGAAATTGGGGCACTCCTGATGGAATGACATCCCCATGTGACGCGAGCTTCCTGGGCATTCAGATAAGATAGCCCAAAGCTCTATATAACCCCAGCTCTCCTCTCTCCTCTCTCCTCAGGAGAGCATGTCAGAAGGCCAGGGAGCAAGTGGTGTTATTTATAGACATAACCTTGAATCCACTCTTTTTCACTTGTTTGTTTCTCCTCCCCCTCCTCCTCCTCCTCCTCTTTCTCCTCCATCTCTTCCTCCTCCTTCTCCTCCTCCTTCCTTCTTTCTCTTCATTTGTTTATTTTTAAAGCAAGTAAAGCATTTCAAGCTTTAGTAGAGGCAGTGGTTAGAATTGCCTGTGTTCAAATATCAGGCCGAAGCCAAGGAGACCTTTGCTGCAATCCCTTCTTCACCACTCCCCAGTGGGGTTACTGCACCTCAGATTCCAGGTCTGCAGAGTGGGAGGATCTGGGAGAGGGTCAATGAGAGCATGCAGGAAAGCCCTCAGTACCGACCGAGCAGGCGGCAAGGATTCCGTGAAGTTGTCAATATCTGCTTTTACTATTAGTAGCGACATGTCACATGGGACAGACACACTAGAACATTGGGGTAGAATGCTGAAAACTGGAAACTAAGCTCGATCAGCCTCCACCAAAGTTGACCTTTTGTGGTTTTCTGGCCTAGTCTTGGGGGTCCTGAGTGCAGACAGATTCCCTGCTAAGATGGTCAATAGATTTATGAATAGAGCTTCTTCTTTTCTTTCTTTTTTTTTTTTTTTTGCCTGTTTAGCCCCACTCTCTCATTCTGTCCCCCTTTTAAATTTTATTTTGCTTTTTTAGTAAGGAACTATTCCTTTTTATTAAGCTACAATTTACATAAAGTAAAATGCACACATTTTAAGTGTACAGCTTGATGAGTTTTTATATGTAACAACAACTCAGATTAAGTAAGGTTCAGACTTTGTCTATTACAGTGACCACTCACCATGTGTGGCTAGTTGCACACTTAAAATGTGGCCAGGCCAACCTAAGAAGTACCATAAGCACAAAAATATACATTGGATATTGATGAATGTAAAATATATCATTAATAATTTAATAATGATTACATGTTGAAGTCTAACGTTTTGAATATATTGCTAACATACATTTTACCTGTTTCCTTTTTTTTTTTTTTTTTGATGTGGGTACTAGAAAATTTTAAATTACATATGTGACTTGCAGCTGTGGATTGCATCTTCTATTGGGCAGCTCTGGTATAGCACATTTTATATATATATATAATTAATTTCAGAGAGGAAGGAAGAGGGAGAGAGAGATAGAAACACCAATGGTGAGAGGGAATCATTGATCAGCTGCCTACTGCATGCCCCACAATGGGGATCGAGCCTATAACCCAGGCATGTGCCCTGACCGGGAATCAAACCGTGACCTCCTGGTTCATAGGTTGACACTCAACCACTGAGCCATGCCAGCCGGGTGGTATAGAACATTTTTATCCTCCAGAAAATTCTCTCTTACCTTCCAGTCAATATCTGCTCCCTTTTTCCCAAAGATAAACACTATTCTGACTTCTGTCCTCATAGATTAGTTTTGCCAATCCAGAACTTCATATAACTGGAATAATACAATATGTATTTTTTGGTGTCTGGCCTCTTTTGCTCAATATAATGTGTGTGTGTGTTTTGTGTGTTTTTAATTCATTTGTGTATCAGTCATATGTTCCTTTTTATTTTTGCATAGTATTCCAGTATATATCATAGTCTATTCATTTCCCCCGGTGAACATTTGGATTATTTCCAATTTCTATTATGAATAATGCTGCTATGACTGTTCTTGAAAAAGTCTTTAAATCGTCTTGTTCAAATTATTTTTACTATGTTTTTTTTAATGCTAAGATGAATTCATCCTCACAGAAAAAATCTACACCCATACTAACACACAATATACACCCGTGTTAGTGGTTTAATGTTAATGCTTTATGGTTTGGTCCTTCCAGACCTTTTCTGCATATACTGAATCATGTATTATCACTATTAGTAAAACTATCCCTTTGGTGGCTCCTCCCTTGGCTGCTGAGCCCTGGAGATGGCTGCATATCGATCCTTGCCCTTCCTGTTCTAAAGTTTCTAGGAGACCAAAACTGGGAAAGATGCAGGGATGGTCCAGGGAGGGCAGATATTATGGGGCTCCTTGCACGATTCCCTGATTACCTGTATCCATGGCAGACATTGCTAATCAATCTCAGCTTTCTATCCTTGCCCAGTCCTAGTCACTACTAATCGATAGAAAAACTGAAACCAATTTCCCAGCTCTGAAATGGGCTGGCCGCCTTCCATCCTGCTGATGGATAAGCTAGGGCTCAGGCGGGGGGGAAGAGCATGCTTCAAGGTCAGAGGTGGGGCCCCAGGCTCCCGACTCCCTGTCTAATGGTTTTTCTGTTACATTCATTGATTCCAAAAAAAAATGATTTCCCTGGGATCCCTGAAAGCCTGGCCTCTGGGAGGAGGGTGTTTTTGCTTCTCGGACAGGGCTCAGAGATGGGGTCCCCCTCTCGCCAGCCCCTCAGCTCATGCCGTGCCAACAGCCTGGCAGCCCCTCCCGCACAGTCACTACTGACAGACCTGTGGTTTCTGCTCTCCAGGTCTGCAGTTTCAGTTTCCCAAAATAAACATTTAAAAAAATAAAGGAGGCATGCTCTTAGCATCTTTGTCCTCAGCCCGAGAATGGTGGGGTTATTAATTGAGCAGACTAAATCAAATAATTACAGCAGATGGGCGATTCAGACCCCGAAACCATAAACTCCTTTTCAGCAACGGGTCACACCGGCTCTGGCTGTCACTGGAAGTGACAGTGAGAAAGTCGGGGAGTCAGCAGGTCTGACCAGACTGTGGGTGTCCTCAGCTGGGCAAGCAGAATAGTTTATTTAATTCCCTCCCTGCCAGGACTGGTGGAGGGGGTAAAGGCAGGTGGGGGAGAACGGAGACAATTCTGATAATGTCGGAATCAGGTGGAACAGCCTTCTTAGACACACACTGAACGTGTCATTTCAGGTGTCTGAGTCTAGTTTCTTCATCTGTAAACAAGTGTCTTAATAAAACCTTCTACATTGGATTACTGGGGTGATTAAGATGACTTGGTGGAAAAGATGTATATAAAACTCTGTGAGAATAGGAGAGCGGTCTGTCTCATTCACGGTCGCATCCTCCAGTCCTACCCAGCACAGGGACTGGTTCCAGGCAAAGTACCTGTTAAGCAACTGGGCAGCACCGCGGTTAAGGCCTGGTCCTGAGGATAGGGATGGTGATGGAGATGGCGAAGAGGCTGAGCTCAGGCACCTGGCCCTTAAAAAGGTCTCATTCCAGCATGTCAGTCCAGACCATCTATAATAATAAATGGATTGTTATGCATCGAATAGGAAGAGAAAGTAATGTAGTGGTCCATGGTAGAGGTTCTGGCATCAGACTTAAGTTCAAACCTCAGCTCCCTACTACCTACCATTCTGATCTGTATTAGCAAGTTTATCACTCAACACGTCTATTTCCAGGTCTGGAAAATAGGGACCCACCTCATAGAGTTGTAAAAATTGAATGAGTTTCCGGAAGCAGTGCTTAATCCAGGGCCTGGAACACAGTAATTGTTAATAAATATTAGCTATTACTTTCCCCATTTACTATGTCACTTCAGACAAATTACTTATCTTTCCTAAGACTAG
The DNA here is from genome assembly GCF_014108235.1 of Myotis myotis. Lineage (NCBI taxonomy): Eukaryota > Metazoa > Chordata > Mammalia > Chiroptera > Vespertilionidae > Myotis > Myotis myotis. The sequence goes on along the minus strand of NW_023416325.1, from coordinate 21,662,055 downwards.
TTTTCCTGGTCAGTAAAATTAAAATACAATAGTTTCTACCTTGAAGAATTGCTGGGAGAATGAAATGGGAAAATTCCTGAAAAGTGCTTAGCACCATGTCTAGTATGTGGAAAGAACTTAATTTCTAGATGATGATGATGATGATGATGATGATGACGACGAAGTTAAAAATAAGGTGCTATGGGAGAAAAGAGAGTAAATTCATTTGCTGCATAGGCACTGGGATCAGAGAAAGGTTTATAATAGATGATTTTTCTGGGTAACAACTTGATTGAGATGCAATTTACATACCATACAATTAATTCATTTAAAGTGTATAATTCAGTAGTTTTTAGTATATTCACAGAATTCTGCAAACATCATCATAATTAACTTTATTTTCATCACTCCAAATAGAAAACTGTACACCGTTCTCTCCAGCTCTCCCCGACTCCCCAACCCTCAGCCCTGGGCACCCACCAGTGCACTTCCTGTTTCTGTGGATTTGCCTACTGTGAGCATCTCACGTAAACGGAATCGTACAATGTGTGACCTCCTGTGTCTGGCTCCCTTCCCTCAGCATAATGTTTTCAAGGCTCACCTGTGTTGTAGCATAGCTCAGTCATGCATTCCTTTTTAGGAGCAAATAATACTCAGCTGTATAGAACTGCTGTACATGTGGGTGTTTCCACGTTTTGGCTGATAGGAATAATGCTGCCGTGAACCTTCAAGTACAAGTTTTCGCGTGGACATATGTTTCCATTTCTCTGGAGTAGAGAGTCGGAGTGGAGCTGCTAGGCTTATGGTAATTCTGTTTACCCTTTCGAGGCCCTCTGTTCCAGGCTGCTTCCCATAGTGCTGCACCATTTACATCCCACCAGCCAGGTAGGAAGGTTCCAGTTTCCCCACATCCTTACCAGCATTTGTAATTATCTGTCTTTTTTATTATAACACAGTCATCCTCGTAGGTGGAGACTGGGACGTCACTGTGTTTTGATTCGCACTCTTTATGGTTAATAATGCTGAGCATTTTTTCCTGTGCTTCTTGGCCATTTATGTATCTTCTTCGGAAAACTGTCTTTTGAGCTCCTTTGCCCATTTTCAATCAGCTCATTTATCTTTTTTATTATTGAGTTTTACAACTTCTTTATACCTTCTAGATACAAGTCCCTTATCAAATATATGCTTGGCAAAGTGTTTCTTCTGTTCTGTGAGTTGTTTTTTACTTTCTTCATAGTGGCCTTTGAAGCACCGAAGTTTTTAATTTTAATGATGTCTCATTGATCTCCCTTTCTTTGTATAGTTTTAGCTCTTACACTGAGACCTTTGACCCATTTTGAGATGGTGCCTGTAGGTGCTGAGATGGAGGCACAAGTTAATTCTTTTGCATATGGAATCCAGTTATCCCAGCACCATTTGTCGAAGAGGCTGGGTTATTTTTGGACTCTCACTTCTATTCCATTCTAATATCTATATTGTGTCTTTATGCCAGTACCACACTGTCGTGAACTTGAACTGGACCAAAATAACTGGCTCTGCGGGTGCAGTCAGAGTCGCTTTCCCTTTCCACGGTGCCTCAGAGGTCCCAAGGTGCGTTCGTGCACGTGACCTCACTCGAGTCCTGCAGGACTCAGAGCGAACGGACGCTCAGATGGCTGAGTGGTGCGACCCTGGACTCAACCAGAGGCAGCCGTGGTCCAGGACCCACCTGTGCATCCTTTGACTCTTGGTCAAGTGCTCTCATTACCCCAGCCGTTCACCTGCTGGTCGAGTCCAGAAATTTGGGGAAAGGAAAAAGTATTTAAAAAATTAGGGCAGCAAAAAGGAGGAAGGGTGAAAACAGACTGATTATAAATGTTTGGCTCCTCACCAGCTTATGATAAATTTTCCCTTCTCCTGCTTGGACAAGAAATGAATGCTCTGGGTAATCCAGGGTTTTGCTTGAGTATTGCATTTTCGAAGAATGAGAACACAGTGACATACTCTCAACACTAAAACCACAGGGGCTATAATTTAATCTTTCATTCTGTTATCGTTGTCATTCTAGAGGACTCTTTGGTTTATTTTAGAGCAATGTTTCTTTAAGAGTGGTCCAAGGAAACCCAGAGCCCCCATCCACCCTGCATCTGCTGAAAGTCACCGGGTGATATTTTAAGCCCAATAAGGTTTGGGAACCGTTGTTTTAGAGCAGTGAAAGCCAAATTGTGAATACCAACGAGCATTGCCCTCAAGAGATGCAGGCATTCTGCTTACGTGAGAGTTCTGGATAATACAGTAGGTTCACGCACCTCATTTCCTTCCAGACTTTGCTAAAACATCACCCCTTCCTATGAGAACTTTCCTGATTTCAAATTTCATGTCACCCTTTGCCCAACGCCTTCCACCTTCCTTATCCCTTCCCTTCTCCACAGCACTAAACAACATCTAACTGACATATCAATCAATCAATCAATCAACCAATATATTTAACTATCTATCTATCATCTATCTATCTATTTATTATCTGGTCCTGTCTTTAGAAAGCAAACCTCACAAATGTCGGTGCTAGGAATACAGCGCCTCAGACAGTGTCTGCTGGGTACCAGGTGTTCAATAAACAGTGTGGAGGGGATGCATGTGCCGTGTTGCCTCTTAGTGTGTGGGCATTATGCCATGTGCCCTCTGTCTTTCCTGCAGGATTTTTTAAACTATAAAGCAAATCATTCTCTAATTCTCTGAGGGATGCTCAGTGTGTGTGGCACTGGAGAGAAAGAGCTGGAGCCACAGCCTCTGACCTCCTAATCCTGGAGTCGGGCCAGTTGCTCTGAAGGTCATTTTTCCTTAATACGCTGAGACCCTCCATTTACGAGGAGGGTCTGCACGTACAGCTGCATTGTCCTGGGAGGCTACCCCTAGGCGGACGCCTTGCCCTGGTGCGAATAACGGGGCGGAAGCAGCGAGGCTGAGATGAACCTGCAGACGGGGGCGACCTCTATAAGACCCCCGCCACACACACACACATCTCTGTGCTTGGAACCAGGCTGTGAAAGTGTACGCTTCCTCCTCCGAGGTCCCGAATGAGGAGCTAATAAATGGATCTTATCTCTTTTATTTAAAAAATATATATATTTTATTGATTTTTTTTTTTTTTTTTTTTTTTTTACAGAGAGGAAGGGAGAGGGATAGAGAGTTAGAAACATCGATGAGAGAGAAACATCGATCAGCTGCCTCCTGCACACCCCCTACTGGGGATGTGCCTGCACCCAAGGTACATGCCCTTGACCGGAATCGAACCTGGGACCCTTCAGTCCCCAGGCCGACGCTCCATCCACTGAGCCAAACCGGTTAGGGCTGGATCTTATCTCAATCTGCTTCTCAGGTGGCGTGGCTGGCTCTGACCCTTACCCATTCCCTCACCTCAAGCCACCTGCCCACAGCACCATCGCACACTCACTGCTCATGGGTCCTGGGGTCCTCCCCTCCCCGCACCTCTCCGCTGGCCCCACGTGACACACAAGGGGCTCGAGGTGTGGACCCAGGAGCAGTCAGTGCCCTAACACTGAGGTGCTCCCTGCTGCCCTTCCTCTCCCCCAGGACACCCTGGTGCTCCAGTTTGTACTGAGATGGCAGAAGTGGTGTGTGGGGCGCCCCTCAACCTGCGTTCAGGGGCGTCTGAGAAACTGTGGGGCCAGTAGGAGGATAACAGGAAAAAACAAGCTGGTTTCTCCCTTCACACACACACACACACACACACACACGGCGGCAGGATGTACCTGCTGAGTGTCCCCAGAAGGTGGAGGAAACCATTAGCTCGAGTCTCTCACGTTCTTCTAAGTGTGGTGGTTGGGGGAGGGGGAGTGGGCGAGGAGGAGGGGGAGGGCACCCCTCCCGAGGTCGGGGTTGGGGTGCCCAGGGCTGCTGCACGCGGTAGTAAAAGGTGGCCGGCTGCCTGGAGAGTGGGTGTCCCCGGAGAAGAGGGGCTGTCGCCGGGTGCCCCGGGCAGGGCTCAGGCAGAGCCGGGGCGGGCGCGGAGGGGAGTGGGAGGGAGGGAGGGGCTGTGTGCACTGAGACCCCAGCAGGTGGGCATTTGGGGGGGCGGGGGCCCCCTGGCCTGACCCGTTCTGGTGGGAAATGACGGCGGGAATCTGGGTGGGGAGGGCGCCGCGGCTCCAGGGCGTCCAGCCTGGCCCTCAGGGTTCCCAGCTGGACGGAGGGAGCTGCGCGGGGCGAAGGCCCCCAGGGGCCCCCAGGGGCCTGACTGACCAGGGACCCACAGGTGGGGTGGGGGGGGCCACGGGGAGTGACGGTGTCTGCCTTCTGGGCAGCATCTCCCCCGAGCCGGACCGAGTAACTCCAGACGCAGGGCAGGCGGTGAGGGCTTCCACCCGAGGGAGGGGCTTCGAGGGGGTCCCCAGAGGGGAGGTGCGCAGCGGGGCCTCGGGCTCCTGGACTGGGAAGGGGGGTCCCTAGGAGGCACTGACCCCCCGCCCCCCAAGACTGTGCGGGGAGGGCGGGGAGCGGCGGGACCGCTTTACCGAATCCAGACAAAAGTCTAAGTGGGGCTGACAGGAGCCGGGGGTGAGGGGTGCTCACCTGGGGGTGCGGTGGTGGCAAATGGGGACCCGGGCCGGGCTGCGGGGCTCTGTGGACGGAGGGGTCTGGGGGAGCTGAGGGGTCTCATTCGGAAGCAAGCGCTGCGAGGGGACTGGGGAAACCGACACGGTTTCCACTGGGGTGCTGATGGCGCGCCCCACTCGGACGCGAGGCCCCGGGGGGCTCCCCAAGTTAGACGTGGGGGTATGGGACACTGAGAGGGCTGCGGGCCGCCAAGGGCGACCCCTAAATTCGGTTCAGAGGCCACTGGGGGCTCGGAGGCGTCTCTCGCTCCGACGGGGGGGCTGGGGGATCCTCACCCGCTGGAGCCGCGGCGGGACTGGGGGGCCTGGGCTGTCCCCCCGACCGGGGAGATCGGGGACCTCCTAGTGCCGGCGGCGGGCCTGGGAGGGAGGGTCCCCGGTCCGGAACCGAGCTACCTGGAGGCACCGGGAAGCGCTTCGCTCCGGGAGGGCGTTCCCGCGGCCCGGCCCCGCGCAGGGAGGGGGGGGAGGGTGCGGCCGCGCCCCGGGCCCGGCCCGCCTCGGGATTCGGGGTCTCTCTCGCCCTCGGGGACCCGGGCACCCGGCGGAGCGGGGTCCGGGCGCCGCCGCCTCCGCGGGCGCCGGGACGCGCGGGCGAGCGCGGGGCTTTATGCGCGCCGGGCGGCGGGGGGAGGAGCCGGCAGGTCGGCCCCCGGCGGCCCTCCCCTCGGCCGTCCCCGCCCGCCCGCCCGAGCGGGGTCGGGGGAGGGGGCAGCATGGCCTGTCCGTCCGGCCCCCTTCGCCGCGCACCTCATCTGCCCCGCGCCGATCGCTGCCGCCGCCGCCGCCGCTCCGCTGCCCGCGCCGCCCGCGGCTCCCGATGGAGACTGACGCGCCCCAGCCCGGCCTCGCCTCCCCGGACTCGCCGCACGACCCCTGGTACGGCCCGGCCCGGCCCGCCCGGCCTGCCCGGCCCGCGCCCGCCCCGGCCCCGCCAACATGGCCGATCCGGGTCGGGCCGGGCCTCCCCGGCGCCCGGGCCCGCGCCCCCCGCGCCCCGGCTCCCGGCGCTCACGCGGGCCCTTTGTGTCTCTCCTGCTCCCGCAGCAAGATGTTCATCGGGGGACTCAGCTGGCAGACGACGCAGGGTGAGCGCGCCGGAGCCGCCGGCCGCAGGGCACCCGGACCCGGCGCCGAGCGGACCCCCAGCTCGGCCCGCGCCCGCTGACCCCGGCGCCCGGCGCTCCCTCCGCGCCCCGCCCGGGACCCCGAGAGCGCGGGGCGATCGGCGAGCGCGCACGGCCCGGCGGGTGGAGGGGAGGAGGCGAGGGGCTCGGGGGGCGCCGGGGGGTGGGCTGGGCCCCCGGGACCCGCCGGCGGCAGCGCCAACTCCGCTCGCACCTGCGGCTCAAACTTTTGTGAGGCGGCTCCCGGCGCGGCGGGAACCGGCCGGAGTCGTCCCCCCTCCAGCCCCGCGCGGCCCTCGGCTTCCTGGGGCCCCTGCGGGCGCCCGGAGCCGGCACGGGAGCCCGGGGAGGGCGGGGGGTGGGTACGAGCGCTCCGGCCGCCGGGCGCGGGGGCGGCGGGGCCGCGCGGGTCACCGGGGGCAGAGGACGGGGGAGGGGAGGCCGGGCGGGCCGGTGCGAGGCGGGCGTGTGTTGCAGAAGGGCTGCGCGAGTACTTCGGCCAGTTCGGGGAGGTGAAGGAGTGCCTGGTGATGCGGGACCCCCTGACCAAGCGATCCAGGTGAGCCCCTCGCCGCCCGCCTGCGCGCGCCCCGCCCGCTCTCCGCCGGGTCACCATCTGCCTCTCCTCCCGCGCAGGGGCTTCGGCTTCGTCACCTTCGTGGACCAGGCGGGGGTGGATAAGGTGCTGGCGCAGTCGCGGCACGAGCTCGACTCCAAAACAGTGAGTGGCCTCGCGGCTCCGGGGTCCTGGGGAGCGGGAGGCCGCGGAGGAGAGTCGGGGCTCTGCCCGGGGGCAGTCGGACGGGGTCCGGACGGAAGGGGGGAGCTTTCCGAGGAGAAGGGCTGCCAGGCTCGGAAACTTTGTCACTAGACTTGAAGGCAGAGAGAAGAGAAACCACCCAGGCCTGCCCTGAGCTGCTCCATCCCAACCCCTCCAGTGTAGGTGAGGGAAGGCTCAGCTACCGCCCCCCCCCTCCCCCCCCCGCGCACCTCTGGCCCCCCATAAGTGCTCGTCTTCAGGCCTCCGGGAGGAGGCTGGGGTGGGGCGAGGGCTGCAGGGACCCACCCCGTGGCTTCTGTGAACTGCAACTAGTACTTGGTGCTGACACCCCCTCATTCCAGACCAATGGCAGCGCATCCCTGAACACCCCCCTCCCGCCTCCCCTGACTTTTGGGCAGTGAACTCCTTGCTCTGTGACCTGCTGGACCCAGGAAGGGTTCCTGAGGGGGAGCCAGCCTGCCTGGAAAGAGCCCTTTGAGGCTGGCTCTTAGCGGCCTGTTTGGGATTCAAACTGCTGGAACACTTTTGCTGTTGTCCCACTGCTCCCCGGGGTCTTGGGTCCTGCAGGGGGCGCTGGCCCAGGCCCCGGCTCAAGGGGAGAGGGAAACGGAGAAAGTGATAGGGGTTACTCTGCGATGGGGTGACCTGTGACTGGGGAGACCATCTGCCCAGGGCCGGGACAGCGTGCTCTCTCTCCACACTCCCCCACTCTCCGCCAGCCCTGGGCCTCCCTACTTGGGGCCGGCACTGGCTCCTGTTTACCTGCAACAATAGCTGGTTGTGCCCAAGAATTTGTTAAGTTACCGCCCGTCCCGCTCCTGTTATCTCGGCCAGGGCTCCCACTCCTGCTCCAGTGAGGAGCAGATGAGGCCAGGCCTCAACTTTGCAGCTCTGAAAGGATCTTCTTGGCTCAGCCTGAGTGACCCAAGCTGGGAATGGAGAGACAGTGGCCTATTGTTTTTGGTGATTATCTGCCATCAAGCTGCCTGTTCTCCTACCATCCCCTGTCCTCAGAATGCACGGTGGCTTCTGCACCTCTGTGTCCTGAGATGCTGGGGCTGGGGCTGGGGGAATGGAAGGTTGATAAGGGCCAGAAGAGAGGGGAGGAAGGAGGGCGAGATGGCCTCCCTCTGAGATTTAGAACTCAGGGGCAAAGGTCTTGTGTTTGGCATTCTCTGGCCCGAGTTAGGGGTGGTGGGAGGGAGGTTTATTGTGGGGAGTCTATTTTGGGTTCTGACTTTCACCTTTTATTTACTTGTTGGGTTTTATTTATGTTGCCAGCTGTGAGTCAGTGGAGGTGGGGAGTATCCGGGTAGGGTGTGTGTGGGTCTGCTGGACGGAGCTTGGGTACCATCTCATCTCCCCATGGGGTGGGGTCTGCGCGGGGGACTGACTGAGGGGTGCTCCCTTGGCTGGGGAGGCCGCTTCCAGGAGAAACGGGAGGAGGAAAACATGTACAAAATCACACCTTCAGACGGGGAAATGGTCAGCGGTGATTTTCCCTGGAGCCCAGTGGGACTCTGGGAGAGCGGAGGCACTGCCCTCGCATGGATTTGGAAGGTTCCTTGTCTGTGGGCGAATCCCAGTGGGGGAGCCTCGAGGAAGCTGGCCCTTGGTTTGTGCCGTTCAGGCAGAGAGCCGGTGGCCTAGAACAAGGCTGAGTTTTGAACAGAAGGAACTTTGGGAAAAGATAGCTCTTGCCTGCGATTGGCTGGCGAACTTCTGAATGGTGCCCACCCATGTGGGTGCCAAGAAACTCTGGAATGACCGGGCCTCATAGGTCCTGCATTGATCACAGTGCCTCATGCCCTGCCTTTTAAGTACAGGTAGAGCACCCTGGCATAACCACATGCATGTTGCTGTTCCCTTCTGGCTGGTTGTTCACAGCCCAGGGCAAAGGTGGCCCCTGGGTAATAGCGCCTTTGCTTGTGCAATGAAGGGCAGTTCACAAAGGACCGCTTTCACCCTCGTTATCTCATTTGATTTCCCCCAGCCGCCCCTGTGAAAAGCGGATGTGATTGTCCCCACTTTGCAGATGAGGGAACTGAGGCTCAGAGGGGCCAGGCAAGTTCCCGAGAGCACAGGCTCGGCCAGGGGCCCAGAACTTCTGAGTCCAAGTCCTCCGGCCGTGCACGTCACCAAAGCCTGGGCTCTGCCTCACCGGAGCCTAGCGCGTTCTCAGGAAGCTGTGTGCAGCCTCGGGGAGAGCTGTTAGGTGTCGGTAACATCAGGGAAACAGAACTGAGTGCATTCCTGGTGGTTTATGGACTCTTATCTTGAAGCTAAGGCTTTCCATTCCCAAGCCTTCAAAGTCTGAATTGCAGGCCTCGCCTAGACAGGTGTCCGTCTGTGTGAAGTCAGTTCAGCTGGGAAGGTCCTCGAAATACCTGGTGCTTAAAGGACTAAGACTGTGCTTGTTTTGGGGCGCTCTTGCTGTAAGCTAGACACCCTGCCAAGTGCTTTGCAAGCGTTATCTCACACAGCCTGCAGATGGCCCTAGGAGGTGGATGCCACTCTTTGTCCATTTTACAGGTGACCCTGACCCTGAGGCTCAGAGAGTTTAAATAATTTGCCTAAGGTCTTTACAGCTGGGAGGTAACTTAAGTGGGATTTGAACCCCGTAGCCTGGCTCTAGGGCCTAAATGCTTAATCACTGCACTTTCCTGCTAGAGGCTAGTTTCTGTCACCTCTGTGTCCTGGGATGAGAAAGGCCTTCAGGGCTGCAAGTTGTGTGGTAACCCATCAATGTGTGATAACCAAGGCCCTTTCTCTTTCAGATTGATCCCAAGGTGGCCTTTCCCCGGAGAGCACAGCCTAAGGTAGGTGTGTGTCTGTCTGGGAGGAGCTCTATTACGGAGGGCAAAGATGTTCCCAGCATTCCTTTCTGTGAAAGATGCTTCTGGAACCTCTGTATGGACTGGGATGGGGGGAGGGAGGATTCCCGATAGCCTTGCTCTGTAGATTGAAGACACCATGTATCATCTTTCCATCTGTGCTCTGGGGCGGACTGGGAAAGGGGCTGCATGTGTTGGAATAAGGGGAACCTCTAAGCAGCGGATCTCAACCTGTGGGTCACGACCCCTGAAAATACATCCTGCATATCAGATATTTACATTACGATTCATAACAGTAGCAAAATTACAGTTATGAAGTAGCAACAAAAATAATGTTATGGTTGGGGGTCACCACAACATGAGGAACTGTATGACAGGGTCGCGGCGTTAGGAAGGTGGAGAACCACTGCGTCTAAGGGGACTCATTGTCCTGTATTTGAAGCCACTTTGGTTTGGACCCTGAGTGGAATTCTCACCTCGGAGATCACAGCCTCTGTTCCCAGTGCCCTGGGGGTCAAATCCAGGACAGACCTACCCCCTGAGGCTGAGCTAGAAGAGAAGGGCCAGGGAGCTGCTTCTGACCCCTGTCACCCTGCTACCTCTGGATGTGTTGGGCTTGAGGAGGGGGAAGGGACCGTGGAGTCCATCACCTGCTGTCTTTCAACTTGGGTGACCGTGGCTGCCCTCCTAAAAGTGCTCTCTTTCCCTGGTGCTGTGGCAAGTTTTTCTGGGTGTGCGGAAAATGGATTTCTGAGCAGTTGAGCTATATAGCACTCAAAACTTTTGGTCCAGGGCAGAGGCCTAAGATTCTATTCCAGGCCCCAGGGCAACTAGCCGGATTGTAATTTTTAAGCAGTTGAATATAGGAGACAGACAGGAAGGCTGGTTACAGAACAGGGGCCCTGTGTCTCTGACTTATCAAGTGTCCTAAGACTGGGCCCCACTTCAGGAGATCTTCCTTTCTCCTTTGCAAGAGGGGTGGTGGGCACTGAGATGCTCGAGGGTTCTGAGCCATGGTGCCCAGCTCCTGCCACAGCGAAGGGAGAGGGGCAACTTGTAAGAGGCAGGAAAGGGGCATCTCTGGAAGGGCCTGAAAGCAATTATGGAGCAGGTATTCGAAGGCAGCCACGCCGGGGAGCACATGGTCGGAACTGGGTTAATTCCATTAAGCAGTTTGGTGACAGAAGGTGCTTTAGTGTTAGGATGGGGCTGGGAATTGCTGTGGATTAGCCATGCGCTCCTGGGGTAATTAGGACCATGTGTTCTTCCTAAAACAGGACTGGGGCCACAGGGCTGCCAGAGGTTGGATTGGGAGGAGATTGATGAGGAAAATGTCGGCATGGAGTTTAGGGAGACCCTGTGATGGGCCTTGGCCTCTCCCAGGGGGAGCTGGTGGGGTCTTTAAGTTAGGCTGTATGTAGGTCTGGGTCACTAACCCACCCCCTTCTCTGTGGTGGTCTTTTTTTTTTTTTTTTTTTTTTAATATATTTTATTGATTTTTTACAGAGAGGAAAGGAGAGAGATAGAGAGTTAGAAACATCGATGAGAGAGAAACATCGATCAGCTGCCTCCTGCACATCTCCCACTGGGGATGTGCCCGCAACCCAGGTACATGCCCTTGACCGGAATCGAACCTGGGACCTTTCAGTCCGCAGGCCGACGCTCTATCCACTGAGCCAAACCGGCTTTGGCACTCTGTGGTGGTCTTTAGGGAAGGCATTTTCCCCATAAGACCCCAGGGAGGGAGGCAGGAGGGAGGCACATTGGAGCCAGCCAGGGTGTGGGGTGCACAGCTGCCTGTGACAGGCCTAGAGGCGGGGGTTCGAGGGGGAGCTCAGGGGGGGCCTTCCGAGTAGCTGGGGCCACAGAGAGCTTGTCAGCTGGCGCCCTGGCAGGAGGGCTCGAGCCCCTGCTGGTGGCAGTAGGCCACAGGACTCAGATGCCCACTTTCTCATTCTCTCCCCCTAACAGATGGTGACTCGGACGAAGAAGATCTTTGTAGGGGGGCTGTCAGTGAACACCACGGTGGAGGACGTGAAGCAGTATTTTGAGCAGTTCGGGAAGGTGGGTCCAATCTGGGGGCTTGCTGGGGGCGTGAAACGCCTGGAGTTGGTCAGTAGCGAGCAGAGTCCAGCCAGGTCATTCCAGTTACTGCAAAAGGTGAAAGAGGGGTGGGTCCTTCTGAGGGTGAGGCAAGGCCAACCCACTGTTCAGGCTCCTGGCCTGCCCGTGGGCCTCACACTCTGGACACGTCCCCAGGGACAGAAGCCACACAGTAGCTCTCTCTGTTGTTGCCCTTCGCCTGTGTTTTTCTCTTCCTTATCTCCATTCTCCCGAGGGAGGCCGCTCTCCTGTAGCCAGTTCAATCCAGTCACCCCCTTGGCCTCCTGGGAGCTTGCACCTGTCCAGGCCATGGGCGGCTGCACCTTCCCCCACTCCTTCCTGGTGAGGATGATAAGGAGGCAATAAATAGGACTCCCAATTGCACCAACACTCGGCTGGCACAGGTGGGAGTTTGGGGCAGGAGCTGGGGAGGGGGGTGCTGATCTTCTACCTATTTATTAGTGTGTGTGTGTGTGTGTGTGTGTGTGTGTGTGTGTGTGTTGGGGGAGGGGGGTGCTGGAGATCAGGCCCAGAGGTTTGGCTCTCTGCTCGGAGATGCATCCAGCTTTAATTGCCGGGCTGTTTGTGAAGTATAAGATGTAGCGACAGCAGACCATAGGCTGTCCCCAGAAAGGTGAGCAGTGTCAGACAGAGCCAAGGTTCCAAGATGGCCAGGAGGGGACCAAGTTTTAATCTGAGGATGAAGCAGGACTGTGTGCGTAGCACTGGGCCCCTGATCGGCTCCTGCGTGAGGCAGGCTGCAGGCTGGGTCTCTGCTCTCCTATCAAAGCATCTGCAGGTCCCTTTTAGGCAAAGGGCAAAGAGGTGGCTTGGGAAAGAGGATGTGAGTTGGCGACGAGGTGAGTTTCCAGCGCCCTGTCTCTAGGGGAGAGGCCAGAAGGTGGGGGGTCCCGGGCCGGCGGATGCTGGCGGCGTGGGGGCCAGAGGCCCAGGCTCAGGCGCCTCCGTGGGGACCTGGGTCCCGGACGGAGGGCAGGTCGGCGGCCTGGGCCCCAGAGGGAAGGACGCTCCTGGGAAGCAGCAGGCCCGCTCGCTCCGGCGGGGTGTCTTTGTGTCTGAGCGCCGAGCATTAGAGCTCGCACTAATCTGATCCAGCAGCTGTGATTGGAGGCCGCCTGCCCCCGGGGCCGGCGTCGCCATGGCAACCGGGCCCCAGGAGAAGCCGTCAGCGGCCGCGTCTTTTGTTCGGGCCTAAATCGGCGTTGGCATGTGAAACCGGCCCGGGGAGGCCAGGGGGAGCCGGAGAATAGGCTGCCAGGGAGCGAGGGGGACAGCCGGGAATGCCAAGGGCCCGGCGGCGGGGGGGCCCCGCCCGGATCGAGGGGCCGCCGCCGAGGGGGGAACAATGGTCAGCCGCCATGGCTGCCACTCAGGCTTAGGGGCTGCCGAACTTGGCGGCTCCCACTGGTCAGCAGGCCCGGCCGCCTCCCCTCCCCCTGCCCCAGCCCCCCTGCCCTCGGGTTCCCATGGAGACCAAAGCCTATTAAGGACACCGCGCTGGGAGCCTCTCTCCCCTGAGCTGGCCCCAGGAGGGGACACTGGTGGGGGTCCTCTGGTCCCCCAGCCACTTCCCTGGCTCCCTGCCCTGGCCTCGACCCCAGTGCCCCGCTAGGGTCTGTCCAGCCAGAACTCAGGTGGAAGGGTCTGGGGGTCAGGGATGGGGGGTTGGAAGATTGGGTAGAGGAAGGCAAAAAGGGCTGTGGATTTGGGCTGAAATCAGTTTGTGAATCAGGCAGGAGCTCAAAGTGATAGTATCAGAGGGCTGATTCTTAGTTCGTTCATTCATTCATTCATTCATTCAAAAAATAATTTTTGAGCCCAAGTCAAGATGCTCAGTCCCTTGGTTATGGTAATCGCCGACACAGGCACTGTTCGCGTGAAACCTTCGAAGGCAGTGGTGCGGGGCTGCTCTCTCCAGCTTTGCCCTCTCCCGTGTGACTGTGGGCAAGCCCCTCCATGATAAGGTGATAATAAATAGTCATTATTTATTAAGCACTTACTGTATCCCGGGAACTATGAATTGAGTGTTACATGCACTGTGTCATTTAACTCCTCCCTAAGACACTCTTACACCAGTTTCACAGATGAGTAACCTGAGTCACGGAGACACAGAGACACTTGCCCAGGATTACCCACCAGCAAGTGCAGGACCTCGGATCTGAATTCAAAGCCTGTGCTTTTATACAGCCCTCCTTGCTGGGTCTCTCTTCCACGGTTGAGGGGGTGGGGAGGACGTGCTAAGCCTGCAGTGTCTGTCTCGTTTGCAGAGTTGAGCAGATTTGGGATGGGGACTCAGAGAGGGTCCTGAGGATGAGCGTGAGGGTGACACTCCCCAGGAGGACACCAGGGCAGGAGAATGTCATTTCCTTCACAGAGTCTCCAGGACCCAGCTCCCTCCGGGCTCAGTGGGGTCCTGGCTCCCTCAGCGGGGCAGTCAGAGGCCCTATTCCACTCGGAGCCTGTGAGCGCTGGAGGGCCACCCTGTTCAGGGATTGCCCTTTCCTTCAAGGAGGCACATGGCAGGCCTGGAAAGAAAGCGAAGGAGCGTGGGGGAGAAGCTGTGCCCCTGGGGGAGAAGCTGTGCCCCCGGGGGAGGAGCTGTGCCCCTGGGGAAGGAGCTGTGCCCCTGGGGGAGAAGCTGTGCCCCTGGGGGAGGAGCTGTGCCCTACGCTTCAGGAAGTTTTCCTTCAGCCCTTGGGTGTGTGACCACTTGTGTGTGTGTGTGTGTGTGTGTGTGTGTGTGTGTGTGTGTGTGAGGGGGTGTCAGCGGCTGAAATGCAATGGAGGGTTATCAGAGGCAACCCTTGATTTCCACCAAGGATGAATCAGACCTTAGCGTAACCCCATGAGTTAGCTGACATTGGCTGAAGAATTAAGGGGCCAGGAGGATGCACCAGCTGTAGGCAAAGGGAAGGAGGTGGGACTATAGGAGGGAAGCTAAGACCTCTGGCTGACCAAGTATCCAAAGGGATGCCTTGAGGGAGTAGCCAGAAGAGAAAAGCCTGGGGTCCAAGGGAGGGAGGATAGTGTACTGTAGACCCTCCCTTTTCCTCAGCCCCTTCCCCTCCCCCAGTCAGTGGGAGGCAAGCAGCCCAGGCACTGAACTCTACTTGGTTTAATTACAGCCTCTAGCAAAAGGAAACCTCAATTAGAGGAAAAACTCTGTACCAGGAGAGGGGAGTTGAGACTGGCTGTAGAGGCTGCTGTCCTCCTGGCCTTTTGCAAAAAGGGAAGAGGCTTTTGCTTCCCCATTTCAGGTCTTGAGCTTGTATTTCCTCCTCTAGTGCCCACTCAGTGCCTCTTCCTCTCAGACTTGATCTAAGATTTGCTGTGTGACCTTGGGCAGGTGACTTCACCTCTCTGATCCCATTTCCTTATGTTCAAAATGAGGATCTCACCGTGCAGGGAATGTGGAAAGGATTATGGGACAAAGTGCCAGGCACATACTTGGCGCTTAATATTTGCTGGCTGGTCCATTGGGAATCTGGTGGTTGAAAGGGGTTGTGGGTAGAAAGTTGTCCCCAGCGTGGGGAGCAGGTTTAAGATAAAGCCTGGCCTGGGGAAAAAGGGGACCGGAACAGGTGTGGGAGGCCCTGCTCCTGAGTTGTGGTGGGCCCCCTGGTATCGGGTGGGTCCTCCAACAACAAAATGGCTCTGTTTCAGGTGGATGATGCTATGCTGATGTTTGACAAAACCACCAACCGGCACCGAGGTGAGTGTGGCCCCTCCCCCTTTCCAGGCCAGGCTGGGGGCCTGTGGTCAGCCAGGGGCTGCAGGTCACAGCTGCCCTTTCATCTCTCCTCCTGACATCCTATCCCTGAGGATCTGCATCCTCTCTGGGGCCTGGCCTTACAGAAGGCTTTTGTCCCGCCGTTTCCTGTGCTAGAAACTTGCAGAATTGCAGACACCCGAGAGGAGCAGCCTCTCCCCCAGCTGAGCCCTCCCCCCCACTCGGCCTGCTGTCTGCCCAGCCAGTGTCTGTACTGGGGCTTACCTTGTCCCTGGTAACCAGAGCGCAGGCCAGGCTGCCCCAGGGTCAGGCTGACTTGCTGACTCAAAGCCCTTCGCCCCCCACCCCCCTCCGGCAGAGCCCAGCCCCCAGTCCCCTTGCCCCTGAACCTGGGAGCATCTGGGCCACAGTGTTTGCACAGCCCGGTTGTTTTTCTCCCAAAGGCCTTGCCTCCTGAGACTCCCATTCCAGTCCCGGGGCACACGGGGAGGAGGCAGGGCTGTGTCTCCAGTTGCTTCAGGACTTTGGGCCTTTTACCCTGTTGTGGGAGTGGGGTCTGTGCGCTGTCTGTGGATACCTGCATGGGAAGGTGTCAGTGTCTGAATGTTTGTGTATGTCTGTTGTATCAGGGGTCTTTATGTGTTTGGAAGTACGTGTGTGTGTCTACCTGTGCGTGTGGCTGTACAAACATATGTTGGGTGTGCACACTTCTGTGTGAGTTTACATGAGGGTCTGTGCGTGTTCCTCCCTTCCTCTTTGGAAAGCATCTGGGGAAGAGAAAGGGCCGGGGAGTGAAATTTCGTCAGAGCTCTGCCGCTTTCCCTTGCTGTGTGATCTTGAGCAAAGCGCTTCCCTTCCCTGAGCCTTGGTGTTCACATCTGTGATTTGGAACGAGGAACCCTGTCTCGGCAGGTGTTGAGAGGCTCCTGGGCTGAGGACACGGCCTCTTGTTAACGCTCAGACACTCCCCTGCAAGAGAGGAGGTGGTGTTGGTATGACTTGGTGCTGGGTTTTGACCATGAGCCGGTTCTGACCCTGTGTTTGCCCTCTAGGGTTCGGATTTGTCACTTTTGAGAGTGAAGACATCGTGGAGAAAGTGTGTGAAATTCATTTCCATGAAATCAACAACAAAATGGTGAGCTGGGGTTGGGCGGGGTGGGGGTGCAGAGAGAGGCTTTGGCTCCTAGCTGAGCCAGCCAGGGGCACTCAGAGACTCTGGAGGCAGGCAGAGGGGCTCCGTCAGTGGGGTTGAATCAGTCCCCCACACCCTGAAAATCTGGATAGCAAGGCAGTGTCCTGTGGTGGTTAAAAAGCCTGGGGTGGGGGTGGGGGTGGGGGCGGGGGGAGCAAAAAATAAAAAAGCAGGGATTGAAATCCTCACTCCACTACTTGCTAGTCTAGTCGTTGGGCAGATGATTTTCGCTCTCTGAGCCTCAATTTCCTCGTCTGTGAAATGGGAGTGACAATAGTACCTTCACGATTGGGTTGGTGTCAGTAAGCATTCATGAACTATTGCCTGCAAGCTATTTACACAGTGCCCGGCCCAGAGTGAGCGCTCTGTACACGGCAACTGACATTAACCGTAAAGAGGCCGCCCGGGAACCCAGGGTGGGTGACCCTAGGACTGTAGGAGGAACTGACCGCCACGTCTCATTGCAGGTGGAATGTAAGAAAGCTCAGCCAAAAGAGGTGATGTCGCCGACCGGCTCAGCCCGGGGGAGGTCTCGAGTCATGCCCTATGGAATGGATGCCTTCATGCTGGGCATCGGCATGCTGGGTATGTGCCAGGGCTCCCAGGGCTGCTGCGTGTGGTATCGCCTCTGCGGTCTGCCCTGGTCTGCCCTCCTCGCTTGAGTCATTGGGTGGGAGTGGGGACGGAGGCCCTCAGGTCTGGCGGGCCTGCAAAGGTGGGTAGTTTGTTGTGGGGCACTGCCCTCTGGTGGTGGCCAAAAGAATGGTCCAGCTGCTCTTCACTCGGTCTTGTCCATCCATCCATTCATCCATCCAGTAAACAGGTATTAAGCAACTATAAACGCCAGGCACTGTGCCAAGAAGCACGACAGTGCCTATCCTGGGACCTTAATGGTTTGGCATGGAAAAAAAAACAGTAATAACATAAATACATGGCTTCAGGATGGAGAAGTGTAGGGTGCCAAGGGAGCATGGGTCATAGGGCACTTAACTAAGACTTGAAGAAGCCAGAAAAGAAGATACATTTCAGCTGAGTCTGCAGAGTAAGTAGGAGCTGGGGGAAAGGGAAGGGAAAAGTGTTCCAGGCAGAGGGAACAGCACTTACAAAAACCAAAGGCCTTTGGGAAGGGAAAAAGGCTGCTGCTTGTTCATTCAACTAATATTGATTGAGCAGCTTCTGAGAGGCAGCACCTGCCCTCATGGGGTTTCCCATCAAGTGGGAGACAGGAGTGAATTGGCAATGTCACCACAGAGGGACTGGAAGCAGTGGGAGCCCAAAGAGAAGCCTAAACCCACCTGGGAGTCAGGGAGGCCTCCTGGAGGAGGTGAGGGCTGCCATGAGTCTCAGAATTTGAGCAGGATCAGCAACACCTGGGGCCCGCGATTGAGGGTGGAAAATCTGAGCTGGGCCCCCAGGAAGTTCACAGGTTCCCTGGGGAGACAGGATGTGCACACACAGAACGGGGTCTTTATGCTGGGGAGGGGGAAGGGGTGCGCTGGGAATTCCGAGGAGGGGGATATAATGTGGCTAGAGGGCCAGGTTTGGGGTCACAGATGAGGTGGGTGAGGACGGCACCCTCCAATTGGCGCATGGTCTTCTCGAAGTTTTGGGTGGTTTTTTCTCTTTACTTTTTTTTTTTTTTTTTAATATATTTTATTGATTTTTTACAGAGAGGAAGGGAGAGGGATAGAGAGTTAGAAACACCGATGAGAGAGAAACATCGATCAGCTGCCTCCTGCACACTCCCCACTGGGGATGTGCCCCCAACCAAGGTGCATGCCCTTGACCGGAACCAAACCTGGGACCCTTGAGTCCGAAGGCTTATGCTCTATCCACTGAGCCAAACCGGTTACGGCTCTTTACTTTTTATATGGGAGTAGTTGCAAACTTTCAGAAGAGTTGAAAACATGAAGTAGCACACAGAACACCCATATACCCTTTACCAGATTCATCTGTTATTAACATTATACCCACTTACTTTGTCATTCTCTCTCTCTCTCTCTCTCTCTCTCTCTCTCTCTCTCTCTCTCCCCCTCTCCGACTCTCTCTCTCCCCCCCTTCTCTCTCTCTTCATACATATGTCTACACACACACATAATACACTTGTGATTTTTCCCTGAATTATTTGAGTAAATTGCATGCATTATGGCCTTTTACCCTTAAATACTTCACTGTGTATTTCCTAAGATTAGGGATATTCTTTCATGAGACTACATAATAATTGCCAGCGTTACACATTTATATTAATATGGTATTTTAATCTAACCTATCTGTTTCTGACATGCCTGGTTGGCCCAGTAATGTTCTCTAGAGCATATTTTGCCTCCACGAACGAGCCCAGGGCTAGAGTCACGCCTTGCGTTTAGTTGTCCTGTCTCTTTAGCCTCCTTTGATCTGGAACGTGGAGAAAGTTTTCTTCTCTTTCTTTTTTTTTTTTTTTGGATTAATTAAATCTTTATTGTTCAGATTATTACATTTGTTCCTCTTTTTCCCCCCATAACTCCCCTCCACCCAGTTCCTACCCCACCCTCCTCCCTCCCTCCCCACCCACTGTCCTCATCCATAGGTGCACGATTTTTGTCCAGTCTCTTCCCGAATCCCCCTCACCCCTTTCCCCCACAAGAATGGTCAGTCCACTCGCTTTCTATGTCCCTGATTCTATTATAATCACCAGTTCATTCTGTTCATCAGATTATTCACTTGATTTTCAGATTCACTTGTTGATAGATGTGTATTTGTTGTTCATAATTTGTATCTTTACTTTGTTCTTCTTCTTCCTCTTCTTAAAGGATACCTTTCAGCATTTCATATAATACTGGTTTGGTGGTGATGAACTCCTTTAGCTTTTTCTTATCTGTGAAGCTCGTTATCTGACCTTCAATTCTGAATAATAGCTTTGCTGGATAAAGTAATCTTGGTTGTAGGTTCTTGGCATGCATCACTTTGAATATTTCTTTTTTTTAAAATATATTTTATTGATTTTTTAGAGAGAGATAGAGTCAGAAACATCGATGAGAGAGAAACATCGATCAGCTGCCTCCTGCACATCTCCCACTGGGGATGTGCCCGCAACCCAGGTACATGCCCTTGACCGGAATCGAACCTGAGACCCCTCAGTCCGCAGGCCGACGCTCTATCCACTGAGCCAAACCGGTTTCGGCAGTTTGAATATTTCTTGCCACTTCCTTCTGGCCTGCAAAGTTTCTGTTGAGAAATCAGCTGACAGTCGTATGGGTGCTCCTTTGTAGTTACCTACCTGACTTTCTTTCTCTTGCTGCTTTTAAGATTCTCTCTTTGTCTTTTGCTCTTGGCATTTTAATTATGATGTGTCTTGGTGTGGTCCTCTTTGGATTCCTTTTGTTTGGGGTTCTCTGCGCTTCCTGGACTTGGAAGTCCATTTCTTTCACCAGGTAGGGGAAGTTTTCTGTCATTATTTCTTCAAATAGGTTTTCAATATCTTGCTCTCTCTTCTTCTGGCACCCCCATAATTGAGATGTTGGTACGCTTGAAGCTGTCCCAGAGGCTCATTACACTATCTTCATATTTTTGGATTCTTTTTTCATTTTGCTTTTCCGGTTGGGTGTTTTTTGCTTCTTCGTATTTCAAATCGTTGACTTATTCTTGCGATCCTTTAGTCTGCTGTTGGGATTCTGTATAATATTCTTTATTTCAGTCAGTGCATGCTTAATTTCTAGTTGGTCCTTTATCACAACCTCAAGGGTCTCATTAGATTTCTTGTAGGTCTCATTAAGTTTATCGGCAGTTTCTAGAAAATTCTTGAAAAACCTTAAAAGTGTGGTTTTGAACTCTATATCCAGTAGTTTGCTGTCCTCCATTTCTGTCATTTGTGTCCTTTTTCTTTGTCTCCGCATTTTTTTATGCTTCCCTGTGTTGATAAAGTGGTTTTCTGTGCTGAGTGTCCTCTAGGGCCCAGTGGTTCAGCCTCCCCAATTACCTGAGGAAGACACTCTTGGTGCACCCCCTTGTGGTCTTTGTGCACAGTCTTGTTGTAGTTAAGCCTTGATTGTTATAGGTATCACTGGGAGGGATTGACCTCCAGGCCAATTGGCTGAGAATCAGCTGTGTCTGCAGTGGGAGGACTTCTGTGCTGGAGACACCCCTCTGGGGCAAGACTTGCTTCAATGGGGCTTTGTTGCTCACTGAGTCTGCCCCCTGAGTGTGTCCTTTATGGTTCCATGGAGCTGCAAACTGGGTGGTCCCACTCTGACCTCTGGGTTTCCTGGCTCCTGGATCTCTAGGGAGGTGCTAATCTAGCCTTTGCCTGAGGCTATCCAGCAAAAGCCTCCCTGCAGGGCTTGGGCGGGGTGGGTCCCACGGGATCAACAGGGCGGGGCTAGCAGTTATGGCTGCTCTCGGAGGCTCCGCCTCTCAGTGTCTGGGCAATCGCTGCAAGCCCCTCCAAGAGAAAGCTGCCCTTGAGTTCTGACCGATGCCAGACAGTCCCGCTTCTCCCATATGAGTCTGGGTCCCCAGAGACTCGCCTGGAACTGGAGCTCAGAGCCTGAGACTCCCTCCTGATTGAAAACGACAACCGCGCCCTCCGCCGCCAGCCCGCTCCGTGTGCGCCTCTGTACCTTAGTATTTTACTTCCGCACTGCGCCTCCTCTGAGTCTCGGTATGCTTTTCTCTTTCCTTCTAGTTGTGGAATTTCCACTCAGCCAGCCTTTCTGTGGTTCTGGATGAAGTCCGTTCCGTCTTTTAGTTGTATTTTTGAAGTGGTTGTTCGAGGCAGCAAACTCCAGTGTTTACCTATGCCGCCATCTTGGTTTCTCCCGAAAGTTTTCTTTTCAAGGCGATTTGTTTCCACCCTATTTAAAGATTGAAAGCAGAAAAGGGAGTCCTCTGACAGCTCGTGAGAATGGCGGCTGGGTGGCTTGGAGCGTGTCAGATGTGAGCCTGAATCCCATTTACACCGTTATTATTCCTAAATGACTTGGTTCACAGCTCTGAGTACTTGTTAGACGCAAGCACTGTGCTGGTGCTGGAGATTCAGACGGAGACGATGGAGGAAACAGAAAGTCAGCACTTAAATTCTTTTTTTTTAAAATATATTTTATTGATTTTTTACAGAGAGGAAGGGAGAGAGATAGTTAGAAACATCGATGAGAGAGAAACATCAATCAGCTACCTCCTGCACATCTCCCACTGGGGATATGCCCGCAACCCAGGTACATGCCCTTGACCGGAATCGAACCTGGGACCTTCCAGTCCGCAGGCTGACGCTCTATCCACTGAGCCAAACCGGTTTCGGCAGCAGCACTTAAATTCTGAAATAGATTCTGATAATGGTCTCCAGGGCTCTGAAAGGGAGAAGCCAGGGTGATACGGTAAATATTGTAACTCTTGTGGGATGACCTCTCTGAGGAGGTGACATTGAGCTAAGGTTTGCACAATGAAAAGGACCCAGTCATGTGAAAACCTGGTGGTGGGGGGGCAGGTGGCGCGTGAGTGTTCCAGGCAGAGGGAACAGCATATGCAAAGGCCCTGAGGTGGAAAAGAGCTTGGGGAACTTGCCCTAACCGGTTTGGCTCAGTGGATAGAGCGACGGCCTGCGGACTGAAGGGTCCCAGGTTCGATTCCAGTCAAGGGCATGTACCTTGGTTGCGGACACATCCCCAGTAGGGGGTGTGCAGGAGGCAGCTGATTGATGTTTCTCTCTCATCGATGTTTCTAACTCTCTATTCCTCTCCCTTCCTCTCTGTGAAAAATCAATAAAATATATATTTAAAAAAAAAAAAAAAAAAGAAGAGCTTGGGGAACTTGAGAAACAGTAGGGAGGTCAGTGTGGCTGGAGCAGAGTGACCGAGGACAGAGTATGATGAGGATGGGAGGAAGGCAGGAGCCAGAGCATGAAGGGCCTGGCAAGGGTTTGAATTATTCTTAGCCAGGAAGGGTCAGCTCTTTTGAGCCTCTGTTTTCAATCTACACAATAGAGTTCCCAATGGTAACAATTGCTTAGGGTTCTTATGAGGTTTAAGTGGGCTTGGCCAGGGCTTGGCCTGCGGAAGGTGTCCGGTACATGTGACTGGCTGTTACCTGGGAGATGAGCTGGGAGGGAAATGAGTGGCTCAGTGTTCCCGCTGACCAGGGTGAGGCATCTGACACGCGACCCCTTGCCCCATCAGGTTACCCCGGTTTCCAAGCCACGACCTACGCCAGCAGGAGTTACACCGGCCTCGCTCCCGGCTACACCTACCAGTTCCCCGGTGAGTCCTGTTCGGTGTCTCTGCTACCACCATGTCCCCGGTTCCCAGGCAGTCTGACTCCTCAGGGCGGTGTTTGGGGGTGCATGGCTGGGGCTGGGGGGCTGCCTGCTGGATGTTTGGAAGGAAGGGCATGTCTGAGGAAGGAGCACCTCTCCCCACCCACCCCTTCCTCCCCCATCCCGAGAAGCTGGGGGTGGGAGCGCCAGCGTGGCCCTGCATGGCACGTTCCCTCCCAGGCCGGCCTCCTGCCTCTCCCGCACCCGCCCCCCCCACCCACGCAGGGCTGCCACTTCCACCAGAGAGGGCACTGGGCTCGTGCAGAGGGCACAGGGCTGTGTCTGTGGACACACGGATAGTGCCACGTGCTCCCCTGAGCCCTCCAAGGCCAGCGGGACCATGTGAGACCCGGATGCTGAAAAGCAGCTTAAAAGCGTGGTGACCACCACCCTCATTTGTGACTCAAAGTGAAAACAGCACTCTGCCTTCACATGGTGGCAGGGAGCCCAGCCCAGATCTGACCTCTCCCACGATGACTATTCAGTGCTGTTTTCTCTGAAATCTCACGTGTTTGCAAGGCTCTTGCTTTCTTGGCCTTATTTTTAGAGGGTCCCAAGCACTGCCTCACTGGCCCCTCTGGCGGCCTGTGTGCACCTTCCGCGGTCTGACCCTGACAGCACCCTCGCGGGGGCAGGCTGACGCTCCCCGTGTGTAGGTGAGGAAGCGGGCTCAGAGGGGAGAGGCGGCTTGCTAAGGTGACTCGACTGGAAAGTTCTGGAGCTGGGAGCCCACCTGAGCCCGACCTGCTCTAGGTCATGGCTTTACCAACGCTGCTTCCCCAGCTCCTCCTTCCCCCGCAAAACTAGGAGTCGAGGAGGATTCTGGGGGATGTTGAGGTGCAATCTCGAGCCTTTTAAGAAACATCGGCCCGGCCAGCGTGGCTCAGTGGTTGAGCCTTGACTCATGAACCAGGAGGTTATGGTTCGATTCCTGGTCAGGGCACATGCCCGGGTTGCCGGCTCCATCCCCAGTAGTGGGTGTGCAGGAGGCAGCCGATCAGTGATTCTCTCTCATCATTGATGTTTCTGTGTCTCTCCCTCTCCCTTCCTCTCTGAAGTCAATAAAAATATATATTAAAAAAAGAAACACCAGGAATGGTAGCCCAGCTTCGCCCGTGCCCAGGGTATAGGTGGCAACTCTCCTCACTCTTTCTGCGTCTGTCTGTCTCTCCGCTCTGTGTCTGTGTCCCCTCCCCCACCCTGGCCTGCTGGGACCGTGCTCTCCCCATCCCCAGCTCTTGGGTCCTGTGCATGGCCTGTCCCCCCACCCAGTGTCCCTGTGGGTGCATTTGTCCCCCCGGCCCATGCCCGAGGGGCCTCCCTGCATCTCCCTAAGCTGTTTTACGTTTCATTTTAGAATTCCGTGTAGAGCGGACCCCTCTCCCGAGCGCCCCAGTCCTCCCCGAGCTCACAGGTCAGTTGCTCGGATTTCGTACGCCTCGCAGGCCACGTGGGGGGGAGGGATGGGGGACCCTGTTCTCCTGCCCGCCAGCCCTCCCGCTGTGGGGCTGCAGCAGACCCTGCCTGGGCACTGGCCAGTCTGTGTGGCTACACGGCCCTTGAGCAAAGTTACTCATTCATCCATTTGGCAAATATTTGTCCAGCGCTTCCCATGTCACCCA
This sequence comes from Myotis myotis, assembly GCF_014108235.1. NCBI lineage: Eukaryota > Metazoa > Chordata > Mammalia > Chiroptera > Vespertilionidae > Myotis > Myotis myotis. The sequence goes on along the minus strand of NW_023416325.1, from coordinate 21,637,767 downwards.
CCACGCAGGCTCCGAGACCCAGTGGTGAAGAAGCCAGGGTCTCAGACTCAGAGCAGAGTGGGCCAGGTGGGGACTTGGGCAGACGGGCGGCACGCCTGCACACCACGCCCCGGCTGACCCCTGTGGGGAGGGGGTGCACACCCAGTCCATTTGGGTCTCATTTTCCAAGAGAAGCCAGAAACCCGGCCTTTGCTTTCAAACGAATTTTCCAATTACAGTGGAACCTCGTTTCTCGAACTTCATTTGCTCCGAAGGCTGTTGAAAAACCAACTCATTTTTAGCAGTCGTGTCATTGAATTAATCCGTTCCAGACCCCCAAATGCTTCCCTGTTTTAACCTTTTTTCTATACAGTACATGTCTGTTAGAATGTCTAATCTATAAATGAACACTTTAAAAACAAAAAGAACGTGAAATGGAAATGAAAATTTAACAAAAAGGAGAGGAAGTATATAGTAAAAAAATGAAAATTTCACAATAATTATAAGCAGCAACAAAAGCAAAAAAAACCACGAAAATATTTACAGCACAACGTCCTGAGATGTTAACAGTGGTAAACTGACTCGTTCGAACATTGTCTCCTTTGCTTGTCACTTGAGAGATGCGTGGCTGATCATACAGGTATCAGCACGAAAGGGTTGTCAGGTTAGGAAGCGAGATGTTTGAGAAACAAGGTTCCACTGTATTTTCAAATGTTGGCAACAAATTCTAAATTTTTGAACCACTGCGGGCCAAATGAGACCTATTCAGGGCAAACCCAGGCCTCTGGGTGCCTATTGGGGACTCTGGGCAAGTGGCCACTAGCCATTTCTCCGACTGCAGCTTTCATATCGACCCATCAGCTTAGCTCCGAGCTGGGGGCCAGGCCGAGGGGAAGGGAAGGCGCTTACAGATGAGATGGGCTGCAAGGGGTTTCTCTGCTCAACCTGCTTCTCTCCCCCGCACCCCGGACTCCCCCAACCTGCCATGCGTGGAGGATGGATGCTGCTTTCGACGAGACCTTCCTTCCAAGGGGTGCTCTGGGGTCCCCCCAAGTGGAGAAGGGAAAAGGGAAGCATGGGGTGTAGAAAGGGGAGGGAGTAGAGAACCCTGAAGGTGGGGGTGATAGAGGCTCTTCCCTGAGTAGAGTGGGGGTTTGACCAGCAATGGGGGAGACAGAAAGGGATCTTTCCTACTCATTGAGGAACGCTGTGTTGAGGACCCACTGTGTGGGACACTGCCGGGCCTGCAGTCACAGAACTTGCAGCCTAGAGAGGAGACAAATGCTTGGTAGGCAAGTGAGCTCAGTGGTGAGAAGCATGTGTGTGGATTGGCCACACGCGTTGCCTTGTGGGAATGCCTGAAGGTGCCTGAGAACAGACCTCAGAGCCCAGCCCCTGCCCCCCAAGAACAGAGGGGAGAAACGCCCCCCTCGAGCGTCTTGGCAGGGGAGGGGTCCATCCTAGAAGTCTGGGGCCTGAACTTTTCTCTTGCCTTCAGGAGACGCGGGCGTTTCAGTTATGCATTCAATAGACATTCATCATGTCAGATGCTGTTCCAAGCTGTGCAGATACAGCAGTGAGTGAGTTAGAGAAGGTCCTCCCTCCTGGAGCTGTGGCGGGAGAAGCAATAAGCAAGCAAACAAGTAAATAAGATACTTTCAGAGGGTGAGACATCCCAGGAGAACAGAACGGAGATGTGGTGCGGCGGTAGTGAGAGTGGTCAGGGAAGGCTTCTCGGAGGAGGTGACAGCTGAGTGAGAAGAAGCCGACTGCTAGTATGTGAAGCTCTTCAGCAAGCCTCCTCTGCATGTGGGAGCGGCTCTGTCCCAGACTCCAATTCCCAGCCCATTGGCCACGCCTGCATTTTCAGGGACCTTCTCAGGGATCCCTAGCCCCAGGCCCAGTTCTAGTTCAGGGTTAGGGTGACTCAAACAGCCCCAAGGGGCGCATCTTAGGATGGGAGACTGATGTTCCTGAGGGCAGATGCCTACTCTGCAGACCCTGGCTCTGGGCAGAGTTGCAGCCTCTCTGGGGCTGCAGTGACAAAGCCAAACAGCAGGGGGCGCTCACCCCAGTCCCAGGGAACTCCAGGCTCCAGCCAACCTGTTCTTTAACGTGTGGTCCCTTCTCGTCCTTCAGTGGACATTTATTAAACACCTGCTGTGTACCAGGCAGGGTGCTAGGCACTGTGGAGGTGCAGGTGGAGGTAGAAAGCAAACAAAGGGAATCGCAAGATCCCTGTGTCTGAGGAGGGGCTGAGAGGATTTGGGGGAGGCGGAGCTTGCTTCTGGCTGGCTGTGGCCAGGGGGGCCCTGAGGCAGGACATTGGATGCACAGTTTATGGAGGACATGCTCTCAGGAGAGGGGAGAGGGAGCAGGCCCGGCAGCAGAAGGAGCAGAGCGGACGTGTGGCCTCCACGGCACTGGGGCTCAGCCGGTCACGCAGGGAGATCTGGGCGGGCACCTCGGTCACCCGCATCTTAGGCAAAGGCCCGTGTCAGTCAGTCACTGGCTCCAGCTGGCTGGGTTGGGAAGAGGGACAGAACCTCCCATTTCCTTTGGGCTGGGGGACTCCTTTTGGGCCAAGGACACTCTGGAGCAGGGGCATCTGTGGGCAACGCTCAGAGCAGCTCAGGTTGAGGTGCCCCCCCCCCCATGAGTGTGGGGTGGTTCCCGTGTGTCCCTGGAGTCCAGGGGGAGCAGAGGCTGAGCCGAGGGCTGGGCCGCCATCCTGCCTCCCACCTGTGTCCATCCATTCCGCCGGTCAGGGCACCGGTGCAGCCTCAGGGAGCCCTTTCTGCCTTGACCCTGGGGCTGCACTGCCCCCTGCGGTGGGTGAGGTCTGCCCCCTCACCTGCCACTCTGAAGTGCCCGCCCCTTTCCTTTCAGCCATTCCTCTCACCGCTTACGGACCAATGGCAGCGGCGGCGGCAGCGGCAGCTGTGGTTCGAGGAACAGGTAAGGCCTTCTGGGGTGCAGGAAGCAAGGGAGGGGTGCAGGGGCAGAGAAGTCTAGAGGCGGGGAGGCAGCCACCACCACCCCTTTTAGAGAGGGTTACTGTTTATTCATCACGGGTTAGCTGAGCACCTGGCGAGCCAGCAGGAGGAAGGCCGGCCGCTCTCTGTCCTCAGGGCCTGAAGGCTGGGGGGCGTCAGGCATTAAGAAGGCGGTGATTCTGAGGGGGATACTGCTCCTCTGGGGGAGGCAGCTACAGAGGAGCTCCCAGGCCTCAGGAAGGCATCTGGGAGGAAGGACTTCACTTTCAATGTGAAAGCAAAGAGGAGGAACAGAGTTCCCGGCAGGGGGAACAGCGTGTGCAAAGGCTTTGTGTGTGGAGCGCAGGAATGGGTGTGGGAGAAGGAGGGAGGCGGGGCCAGGTCCTGGGAAGACACTGAGCGGTGAAGCAGTGGAGGGACGTGACTTCAGAAAACGCACCAGCTGCACAGGGAAAGGCTTGAAGGGCTCGGGAAGGAGGCCTAGCGATCAGTGAGGAGGCCGCGGAGTGGTCCGAAGATGATGGGGCCTGCGCCAGGGCTGGTGGGTGGGTGGACCTGGGGGACCTCCAGGAGGGGGACCCCCAGGCCCTGACGGGATGAGGCAGCGGGAGGGGTCACGGTCAGGGTGGGTGCGACCGGTGTGAAGGCTCCAGGGCTATCACTGTCTTCTTTCTGGGTTGCCAGGCTCTCACCCCTGGACGATGGCTCCCCCTCCAGGTTCCACCCCCAGCCGCACAGGGGGCTTCCTGGGCACCACCAGCCCCGGCCCCATGGCTGAGCTCTATGGGGCAGCCAACCAGGACTCAGGGGTCAGCAGTTACATCAGTGCTGCCAGCCCCGCCCCCAGCACCGGCTTCGGCCACAGTCTTGGGGTGAGTGGCTGGTCCCGGAGGACCCCCAAAGTTGGAGGAGGGAAAGGCCTTGCCTGTCTGCAGGGCAGAGGGAGGCGAGGGGCAATGAATGAGAGTGTCGCCAAGCGGGAGGACAGGAGCCCTCATTCATTCAGTGGGCGTTAAGCGATGCCCGCTGTGTGCCGGGCACTAGAGATATTGTGCCAATACGACTCACCATCTCTGCCCCAACGGAGGCTGATTCCTGCACAGGGAGGGTGGGCTCATTTTAACAAGGGCATTGCTTCTATGGCTACACGCAGCCCCGGCCCGCCTGGGGGACCTTTCAGTGAGCCTGCAGTGGGAGGAACGCAGGCAGGCCCGGGAAGGGGCTGAGCTGCACCTCTGTGTCCTGCGGGAGCAATGGCCTGGGCTTTCTCTGCTCCCCCCGAACCTAGGAGTCAACTCTTGTCTTCCCAGGGCCCCTTGATTGCCACAGCTTTCACCAATGGGTACCACTGAAGCAGGAGACAGGTGGCCAGAGGTGAGGAGGTGCAGGGGCCTTGGGCGGGGATGACCTGGGGAGGCTGGTCCCAGGAGCCCAGCCTGGGACATGGAGCCCTTCGTCCAGTGGGGGTCGGACCTTCATACCAGCAATGGTTAAGGAACATGAAAAGCTGCTCAACCTGCTACATAAAAAATATAACTGAAAACAGTAGCAGGCAAAGATCTTTTAAAGATTGCTAATGCCCAGCACTGATGAGGGTGTAAGGGAAACAGTGCAGATAGGCTCAGGGTTTCCAAAAGTCAGCCTGGCAGTGCCCACCCAGACTTTATTATTATTTTAAAATATATTTTTTATTGATTTCAGAGAGAGAGAGAGAGAGAGAGAGAGAGAGAGAGAGAGAAATATCAATAATGAGAATCATTGATCTCGGCTGCCTCCTGCACGCCCCCTTCTGGGGATCAAGCCCACCACCCGGGCATGTGTCCTTGACTGGAATTGAACCTGGGACCTTTCAGTCTACAAGCTGACACTCTATCCACTGAGCCAAACCAGCTAGGGCTCTACCCACACTTTAGACATTCATCCCCTTGACCCACCGATTCCACTTCTAGGCATTTATTTTTAAAACTGCAAATAACTGAATTGCCCAGCCAGAGGAGAGTGCTAACTGTGGGTGTGCGCATACCACGGGGCCTTACTCAGCAGCTGAAGCAGGGACTGCTGGCGGCACGCTGCACACAGCCAACATGCAGTGTATGGCGGGGGCGGCGGGGGAGGGCACGTGAGCCAGTGACCTTTCGGGTTTTATTCATTCACTCAAACAGCTATTGAGCAGGATTCCAGGAACGGGGGCCGTGTAACAGACAAAAGCCAGCGAGCCCTGGCCGGTGGCTCGGCAGGTTGGGGTGTCGTCCTGTACAGGAGGCTGCGGGTTGATTCCCCGTCAGGGCACACACCCAGGTTTCGGGTTCAATCCCAGTCGGGCGGATCCGGCCGCAGCTGGTCCATGTTTCTCTCACATCCTTGTTCCTCTCTCTCTCAAATCAATAAACATGCCCTCGGGCGAGGGTTTAAAAAAAGGGGCTTGAATCCCTAAAACAAGTTCATCGTTTTTTAAAGCAAGTGAGATCGTTCTAGATTGTGTGAGGGGCCACTTTAGGGGCTCAGGGAAGGCATCTCTGAGAAGGTGACATTGGAATAAATCCAGCCGTTTACAATCTAGGGAAGGAGCTGTCAAAACTGGGACCCCCAAGTGCCAAGCATGCGAACAGAGCTCACCTAGGAGGGAAATGGGAAGGAGGCCTGGGGGGGGGACCTGTGTTCTGGGGCCCCCGAAGAGCGGGGTAAAGGGTCACGGGGGCAGGACGCCCCCGGAGCACCCACAGCCTCCCTGTGTTTCAGCACCCCCCCTGCAGCTGACTGAGGACCAGGAGTGAGCCAGCGAGGGCGCGGGACACCTCAGCCGCAGCCGCCGCCCCCTCCCCGCGACTCGGACGCTACTGCCTGCCCCCCACTCCCGCCCGGCCCCTGGCCCCTGCCCTGCTGCCCCCGGACAGCCTGGCTCCCCTACTAACCCCCTCCTCCGCCCTGGCCCCCCCGCCTGCCCGCTTTTATTTATTTTGGATTCGCCGGGCGCCCCCCCCCCCCTCGGCGGCGCCCCAGGACCCAGCAGAGGCTTCTGTCTGCGCAGCTGGAGGGCGAGGGCCTGGGGCCGCCACCCCCGGGTTTCTATTCTCATGCTCCCTCCTTTGCTCTGCCCCCCCCCTTTTTTTTTTTTAAAGAAACTGTTTTTTAAACTATTTCTAGGTTTGTGAATGTGAAGCCCCAGGCCGCAGGGGGCCACGGGCCAGGCGCCCCCACCAGCTGAGAACAAAATGCCTGTGTGGTGGGCCGCTGGCCACCTCCCCGGCCGGAGAGGACTAGGCCAGGCCGAGCCCCTGGACCCCTGTCCTGTATCATATGTAAATACTGTGGGTGCAGCCCCTGCCCACCCAGCAGAGGCCCCTCCTGTCTCTGTCCCCTCCTAGACACCGTTACTGTAAGCTTGCAGGCCTCCTCTGGCCGAGGCAGGCCCGTTCTCTCAGGCCCTAGGGGTCAAGGCCTTGGGCCTGCTCACCCCGAAAACCCAGTGTGGGGGCGCGGGAAGGGAAGGGCTCGCCCGGAGTCACTGCTGGAAAGAAGTTAGCTCTCCAAAGGCCTCCCCTGCCCCTGCTCGGTCGGGCCTCATGGTTTCTGCTCTGAGCCCCGAGCGGGCATCAGGGGCACTGGGAAGGGGCGGACCAGGGGAAAGCCGCGGGCCTCTCAGGAACCCCACATTCTCACTGAAGTGTCTCACCAGGATGGCCCTCACCCCGAGCCCCCTCCGGAGGCAAGAGGCCCAGGGCCTGACTTGGGGAACAGGCTGGGTGGCCGAGCCCAGGCCCCCTCGCCCCTCTGTCCGTCCCCCAGGCCTGAGGCTGGGACCTGCGCCCCCTCCTCCTCAGTCCCCACCTTAGACCCCTTTGGAGAGTTAATGTCTGTGTGAGGTGCTTAACCTATTAGCCCCGAGAACACAAAGCAATAATCTTTGTTACTGAGATGCGCGGCTGTTCGTGGTTTTTTTTTTTTTAAATGTTTCCTAATAAAAGAGAAGCTGCAATTTATTGTTTTTTATTTTTAATTTTCTACACATTCGAGCTGAGTCATGAGAGACTTCGCTCTCCCCCCCTCCCTTCCTGGGACGCCCCAGCCCCACCCCTCTCGGCCCATCCATGGGCCCAGGGCCCTGGAACTCCGTTTTCTGATTTGTTTGGGGAATTTTTTTTAAAAGATGTTACATGGTGTTTTGAAGCCAGCAAGTTACCACCCTCCGGTGTCTCTTCTCTCCACATCGGTAACCTCTTTTTCCAGGATTTATTTCCAGTTTTAAATTCCTAATAAATTATTTGAAAACGGTGCTGGGCTTGGGAGCGTTTTGTGTGTCTGTGTGCAGTCAGGTCTGGTTTGCCGAAGACACCGTTTTCACCTTCTCCGGTTTCCTCCCGGAGCAATACGTGGTTCACTCCTACGGAAGCGGGCCCTGGCCGGGTGGCCCAACCGGCTGGAGCATCGTCCCAGACACCGAAAGGTTCCTACGGAAACGGGCCCTGGCCGGGTGGCCCAACCGGCTGGAGCATCGTCCCAGACACCGAAAGGTTCCTACGGAAACGGGCCCTGGCCGGGTGGCTCAACCGGCTGGAGCATCGTCCCAGACACCGAAAGGTTCCTACGGAAGCGGGCCCTGGCCGGGTGGCTCAACCGGCTGGAGCATCGTCCCAGACACCGAAAGGTTCCTACGGAAACGGGCCCTGGCCGGGTGGCCCAACCGGCTGGAGCATCGTCCCAGACACCGAAAGGTTCCTACGGAAACGGGCCCTGGCCGGGTGGCCCAACCGGCTGGAGCATCGTCCCAGACACCGAAAGGTTCCTACGGAAACGGGCCCTGGCCGGGTGGCCCAACCGGCTGGAGCATCGTCCCAGACACCGAAAGGTTCCTACGGAAACGGGCCCTGGCCGGGTGGCTCAACCGGCTGGAGCATCGTCCCAGACACCGAAAGGTTTCAAGTTCGATCCCCAGCCAGGTCCCACATCCAGGCTGCTGGTGATCCCGGGAAGCAACCAACCTACCAATGTTTCTCTCACATGGATGTTCCTCTCCCTTCATCTCTCTCTAAAAAGCAGTAAAAACATATCTTCAAGCCCGGCCAGAGTGATGCAGTGGTTGAGGGTCAACCTATGAACCAGGAGGTCATGGCTCGATTCCCAGTGTGGGGCGTGCAGGAGGCAGCCAATTGATTATTGATTCTCTCATCATTGATGTTTCTATCTCTTCCTCTCCTTTCCTCTCTGAACTCATTATATATGTGTATATATATATATATATATATATCAGGTGAGGATTTTTAAAAAAAAAAACAAAAAACGTCGCTTATTTGGATATGATTTGGAAAAACTATCAAAAAGATATTTTGAGACAAAACCCTCTAAAAATGGTCTTATTTTTGTTAGGTGTGACCATGACATTGTAATTATATTTTTTACAAATTTCTCCTTGAAGGCTTTTTCTCTCAGATCAGAGGCAAAGTAGGGATGCCTAGTCTGGCCATATATATATGAATCTGAAGTCAATATATATATTGATCTTGAGAGAGAGAGATAGAAACATCAATGATGAGAGAGAATCATTGATCCGCTGCATCCTGCACACCCCACACTGGGGATCAAACCCACAACCATGTGCCCTGACCAGGAATTGAACCATGACCTGGTTCATAGGTCGAAGCTCAACCACTGAGCTACACCAGCTGGGCCTGGCCACTTCTATTCAACATAGTATTGGAAGTCCTACCCAGAGCAATTAGGCAAGAAAAAGGAATGACACCATCCATATTGGAAAGGAAGAAGTAAAATTATCTGTTTGCAGATAACATGATCTTATATGTAAAAACAAAAACAAAACTCCAAAGATTACACACACAAACACAACTAATAAAAGAATTCATCAAAGTTGTTGGATACAAATATCAATTGTGTTTCTACACATTAACAATGAACAATCAGAAAAGTAAATTTAAAAACAATGAACTTAAGCAAGGAGGTGAAAGACTTGTACAGTGAAAACTACAAAATAATGCTGGAAGAAATTAAGACACAAATAAGTGGAAAGACATCCTATGTTCATGGATTGGAAGACTTAATACTGTTAAGATGTCCATACTACCCAAGCGACCTGCAGATTCATCACAATACCTATCAAACCCCAATGGCATTTTTAACAGAAATATAAAAATTTATCCTAAAATTCATACAGAATCTCAAGAGACCCCAAACAGTCCAATCAATTTTGAAAAAGTTGGTGGTTCACACTTTCTGATTTCAAAATATGTTACAGCCCGAGCCAGTTTTGCTCAGTGGATAGAGCGTCAGCCTGCGGACTAAAAGGTCCCAGGTTCAATTCTGGTCAAGGGCACATGCCCGGGTTGTGGGCTCGATCCCCAATTTGGGGCGCCTGCAGGAGGCAGCCAGTCAATGAGTCTCTCTCATCATTGATGTTTCTAACTCTTTCTCTCTCCCTTCCTCTCTGAAATCAATAAAAAATAAAAATATGTTACAAAAGCTATAGTAATCAAAACAAGGAGGTACTGGCACAGAGACATAGAGACAGATGAGCCACGGGGATAGAAGAGAGAACCCAGAAATAAACCCTCACTGATATGGGCAAACGATCTTTGCCAAGGGTGCCAAGGGCACCGGTGTGGAAAGGAAAGTCTCCAACAAAAATAGTATTAGGAAAACCTGATATCTTCATGCAAAAGAATGAAGCTGGACCCTTATCTGACACCATCTACAAAAATTAGCCCAACTTGAATTTAAGACCTAGATTTAAGATCTGAAACTACAAAACTCCTGGAGAAAACATAGGGAAAGCTTCATGGTGCTGGAGTTGGCGATAATTTCTTGGAACCGACATAAAAAAAAAGTACAGGCAACAGCTGGCCGGCGTGGCTCAGTGATTGAGCGACGACCTAGGGACCAGGAGGTCATGGTTTGATTCCTGGTCAGTGCACATGACTGTGTTGTGGGCTCAATCTCCAGTAGGGCTTGCAGGAGGCAGCTGATCCATGATTCTCTCTCATCATTGATGTTTCTATCTCTTGCTCCCTATCCCTTCCTCGCGGAAATCAATAATATATATACATATATATATATGTGTATATATATATGTTTGTTTATTTATTTATTTTTTTAAAGAACAGGCAGCAAAATAGACATATTGGGACTACTTCAAACGTGAAAGCTTTTGTGCATCCAAGGACACAACAAAGTGAAAGGCAGTCTGAGGAATGGGAGAAAATATTTGCAAATCATCTGTCCGCAGAGAGGTTAATCTCCAGCATATCTTTCTGGGGATGGACAAGAGAGGTAGCGAATGGATGCCGCTAGAAAAGTTAGGGAACTCATAAAATCCAGGTGCTGAGGATGGTGACTTTGGGTGTGGAAAGGGTGTAGGTGCTTTGGTTTACTGCCTCCGTCTGCTCCTCTGTGATAGCAGTGACAGCAGGCCACCTGTGTAAAGCTCTCAGTACTCAGAGGATGTGCTGCTGCTCTTGTTGCCATTATTATCATTATTATTATTATTATTGACAATATTATTAAAGAGAGCCCTGGACACAGAGGCAGGCACCCACAGGTTCAATTCCTATCTCCACTCCTCGGAAGGTGCAACTTTAAGCAAGTTACTTAAGCTCTTTGGACCTGTTTTATCATCTGTAACTAGGGGAAGATGATGAAACAGTAATGGCTGTGCCAGAAGGTTAGGGCTGAAAAACAGTGTACAGAGAGCCCGTAGCACAGTGCCAGGCACACAGAAGCACTCACCAAACGGTAGCTGCTTTTAGGCATTTCCTGGAAGCAGGACCGTGTCTTCCAGGGGCCGGGCCGGTGTGACCTTGCTGGGTGTGGGTGTGCGTCACCTGAAGGAGCCGAGAAGCTATCCTTAGCTGTTTTTTCCACTGGAGCGTGTGATTTCCCAGCTGGGAGCAGCCGGGCAGTACACACCTGTGCATGAACCTGGGCAGCAGAAGGTCAGGGCACAGAGTGCAGGGGCCTGAACCACGCTCTCCACCTCCGTGTCCCCTGCAGAGGTTTGCATTGTCAAGTTAGCAGGTCTCTTTCCAGGAACAGAATGTTTGATTGCACGTGGGAATTTGCGCAGACTGCCTTTGTGGAAAGCCTCCAGCTGGCTGGGGGAGGGGGCGAGGAGGAGGGAAGTGGCAGGGCTAACCCTCCTCTGGCCTCCAGGGGCTTTCCGCACTCCCACCCACGACTACAGGTCCCTGTCATGAGATGATATTGCGGTGTAAGCACCAGACCCAACTCACCGCTTGGTCCTGCTGTGTGACATGGGAGCAGCTCCTTAACCTCTCTGAGCCTATCATTGTTTTCTCTGTAAAATGGAGTTTGTAATTGGACCCACCTCAGAGGGCTGTGCCAGGTTCTTAGCCTGGGACCTGGACTAGAGTTAGCGCTCGGTTAAATGGTAGTTAATCCGATTAGCCTAGAGCAGCGGTTCTCAACCTGTGGGTCGCGACCCCTTTGGGGGTCAAACGACCCTTTCACAGAGGTCACCTAAGACCATCGGAAAACACATATATAATTACATATTGTCTTTGTGATTAATCACTATGCTTTAATTATGTTCAATTTGTAACAATGAAATTGGGGGTCACCACAACATGAGGAACTGTATTAAGGGGTGGCGGCATTAGGAAGGTTGAGAACCACTGGCCTAGAGGGTTTGGTAGCACCAGCTAAGCCTCCTTTCTCAGACACCCCCACCGGAGCAGTCCCTCGTCCTCTTCCATTCTGACCCCAAAGAACCCACATGGGGGACTCAGCATTCTGCGGGCCACGCCTTCCCTTTCCTTGGGCAGCCCTCACTCATTCTGGAGGCTGCAGAGACAGCCATTCAACAGCTGACCCTACTCTCCCTCTCACAGCTCCCCACCACCACCACTGCGACATCCTGCCCAGCTGTCCCCTCGAACCTTCTGTGATGATAATATTCTGTCTGCGCCGCCCACTGTGACAGCCACTAGCCACATGCATGTAGCTGCCGAATACCCGAAATGCGGCTCGTGTAACTGAGAAGCTGATGTTTAATAGATTTTGATTGTAATGAATTGGAATAGCCCCTTGTGGCTGGCTGGTGGCTACCATATCGGACAGATGTAGAAACGGATAAGGGACAGGCGGCAGGGAAAACCCGAGGCCAAGGGGCAGAATCAGGCCTAAGCAAATCGAGCACTCCCCGCTCCGGCCTCAGTTTCCCCGTCCGCCTGCTCAGTGCTGTGCGGTGCCCGCTCAGCTGAAGGGCCTTTCCTGGGACTTGAGATCACACAGGTGGATGCCTTGCTCCTGCCGCCTGTGCGAGGGCAGGCGCACGGATCCCGGGGGTGAGCAGGGCCGGGGCAGGCGAGGCCCACGGACCGTGCGCCGCACACACAGGACCTCGCCTGCGCAGATGGAGGGCGCTGGCCCGGGAAGGGCGGGCTGGGTCCCGTCGGGCAGGGCCGTTTCCGGCTCTCCCGCGGCCCAGTCTCCGTGTCCCCCTCTGGAAAGTGGCCAAGGTGCGTCCGGGATCAGAGGGGATGCGACAGAGGATGGAGGTGATGAAAAGGGCACTTGTCCGCTGTGATCTTCCCCCCTCGACCCCCGCCAACCACCAGCCCCCAGCCCCCAGCCCCCAGCCGAATCACCAGTCCGCAGACTGTCAAGGTCAGCAAGGACAAGGGGGTCTGAGAAACTGCCTCCAGCCACGCGGGGCCTAAGGAGACAGGACAACTGACGATGATGTGCGCTCTGGGAGTGGATTCTGGAACAGAAAGAGAACATTTGGGCCTTAACCGGTGTGGCTCAGTGGATAGAGCGTCGGCCTGCGGACTGAAAGGTCCCAGGTTCCATTGCCGTCAAGGGCATGTACCTGGGTTGCGGGCACATCCCCAGTAGGGGGAGTGCAGGAGGCAGCTGATCGATGTTTGTAACCCCCCCTTCCTCTCTGTAAAAAAATCAATAAAACATATTAAAAAGAAAAGAAAAAGAACGTTTAATAAAAACTAAGGAACTGCAAGTGAGCTGTGAGTTTGAGTTTATAAATACCACATTGAATAGTAATAACATCAATATTGGTTCATTAATCATAACAAATGTATACTGAGATAAAAATGCTCATGAAATGTAAATAAAATTAAAACACAGGGTTTGTGCCAGAGATCACATGGGAACTCAATGGGAAAACACAATTACACAATATGATACGGAGATGGTGTGAAATATCCAGAAAAGGTAGCTAGAGAGACAGCAAGCAGATGTGGCTGCCTGGGGTGGAGGGAGAGGGAGTGCTTATGGGAACAGAGCTCTGCTGGGGAGGGTGAAAATGCCTGGGAACTAGGTCGAGGTGATGGTGGTCCCATCCTCTGTGTGCATGTACTGAATGCCACTGAATCATTCACTTTAAAAATAAAATGGTTGCCCTGACCGGTTTGGCTCAATGGATAGAGCGTCGGCCTGCGGATTCAAGGGTCCCAGGTTCGATTCCGGTCAAGGGCATGTACCTTGGTTGTGGGCACATACCCAGTAGGGAGTGTGCAGGAGGCAGCTGATCGATGTTTCTCTCTCATCGATGTTTCTAACTCTCTATCCCTCTCCCTTCCTCTCTGTAAGAAATCAATAAAATATATTTAAAAATAAATAAATAAAATAAAATGGTTAACTTATGCTATGTGAAATTCACCCCCAAAATGTTATGTTAGACATTTTTAAATATTTTTTTTTATTGATTTCAGAGAGGAAGGGAGAGAGAGAGAAACATCAATGATGAGAGAGAGTCATTGATCGGCTGCCTCTTGCACGCCCCACACTGGGGGCTGAGCCTGTAACCCGGGCATATGGCCCAACCTGGAATCAAACCCTGTCCTCTTGATTCATAGGTCAATGCTCACCCACTGAGCCACACCGGCCAGCTGGGCTGTGTAGACATTTGATACGATAGTTCTGAAAACTTTTTTATTCTGTAAGTCTTTTGGGGGTTTTCTTACAAACCCACAGTGGAGAATGGGGAGGGAGCTGGTATCGGTGTAGTGGGGAAAAGAAAATAAGACGTGTGCCTTAGAATCAGACATACCTAAGTTTGAGTCCCTACCCTGCCATTTGCTGGCTGGGTGGCCTGGAGCAAGTTACTTTACCTCTCTGAGTCGGCTTCCTCGCCTGCCAAGTGCATGACTGACGGCACCATTCAACAGGACCCACAACTCAGACCCAGGCACACGAGAAGACATGGAGGCAACGGTCATTTCCTCCCTGTCCCCCTTCTCCAGGTTGATGGCATTGATGGCTTTGCCACCACCACCACCACCACCCCCAGTGATGAAGCTGGGCTGAGTGCCAAGGGGTGGGTAAGAGGGTCAAGATTCCAAGACATGTGATTCCAGAAATAACCCCTTTCCTTAAAAAGTGCTGATGACGAATACATACACCTCTTACTGGCAGGGCTTACGTGCATGCGGTCACCCAAAGCAGACAGACTCAAGGACAGCCCGAAGTCAGCAGGGAGCAAAGCAAACACTACAGCCTTATCTTGGGGCCTCGGGGTGACTATAAGAAGGGAGGCCTCCGATGGAGTCAGTCCTTTCTCGCTCATCAGTTTCCCGACAGGATGAAACTCCTTGTGCTGGCTGCTCTGCTCACAGGTAGGCACGTCTTTCCAGCTCCACCCACTTCTAGGGCTACGATCTCACTCTTGGAACGGGGGTCACAGGTCACAGGGCTGGCCAGACCTGGAACCTTTTATTATTTTTATTTTATTTTATTAATTAAAAATATTTTTATTGATTTCAGAGAGGAAGAGAGAGAGAGAAACATCAATGATGAGAGAGAATCATTGATCAGCTGCCTCTTGCACACCCCTCAATGGGGATTGAGCCCACAGCCTGCACATGTGCCCTGATTGGGAATCGAACTGTGACCTTCTGGTTCTTAAGTCGATACTCAACCACTGAGCCACACCGGCTGGGCCAGACTTGGAGTCTTTATTCAGAGCTCCCTGAGGGGCTTAAGATCTCCCATATTTGGATTCCCTCAAATCCCCCCTCAAGCTGGCACCCTTCAACCTTCAGGTGTGAACTCAGATAACCCCTCTCAAAAAGGCCCACCCTGTGCATCCAGGCGAACAAAGACCCCTCTTCTTTCTTCCTACCATGTTGCCTTGGTACAAGGTCCCATCTTCCCAGCACCTATCTTTGCTTGCGATTTGTATCTTGTTGGGTTTGTGTGTGTGTTTTTTTTACCCATCTGCATGGGCTCTATGAGAGCAGAGATAGTTCTGTTTGCACCGTTATTGAATGAATAAATGGAATCCGACACATTCCCAGCTCATTCATCCATCTTTCATTCATTCATTCAGCATTGATGGTATCAGAGCCACCAAGGTATCAGGCTCTGGGTTGAGACTGAAGAGTGAGATGAATGAGCCACGCTCCCTGTCGGAGGAACACACACGTAGGAGTGTTTGCAGAGGCGGACTGGCCTCTGCAAAGACAGAGCTGGTGGGATCAGAGAGAGAGAGAACAGGGAAGCAGGAGTAGGGTCTGGAGGTGGGTCATCCCAGCCAGGCTACTCTGGTCTGAGCAGGCTCCAGGCTCCTGCTCCAGGACACAGCCTCTGCCGGCTGGGCTGCCGCATGGAGGCTGCTGTAGGGGAGGGTGACCAGCTGCTGCCCCTCCTCTGCCCTGGGGTCTAAGCACATGAGTGGGCCCAGTGTCACAGACCAAGGAAAGAGAGGGTAAGGCAGGGGGCAAAGAGACAGCAGTAGTGACTGATTGAAACAGGACCCCAAAATCATTTCATGCCGTCTTCTCTTTAGGGCACCAAATCTTAGAGGGTCAGGCTCTGCAAATGGGGTGAAGGGATCCTGCTTCCCTAGGGGGCCAAGTTTTGTGCTTAGTTTAGACCATTGGTCGGCAAACTCATTAGTCAACAGAGCCCAATATCAACAGTACAACGACTGGAATTTCTTTTGAGAGCCACATTTTTTAAATTTAAACTACATAGGTAGGTACATTGTTATTAACTTAATTAGGGTCCTCCTAAGGCTTAGGAAGAGCCACACTCAAGGGGCCAAAGAGCCGCATGTGGCTCGCGAGCCGCAGTTTGCCGACCATGGGTTTAGACAGACACTCAGCCAGAGGTAGACTTTTTTAACTTCTTCAATCGATATTTACTGAGCACCTACTATGAGCCAAGAACTTTAACACTCAGCCAGAGGTAGACTTTTTTAACTTCTTCAATCGATATTTACTGAGCACCTACTATGAGCCAAGAACTTTAATTCATGTACTGATGCTTTCATTCATTTAACTCATCATATATTTATTGTCTACTGTGTGTCAGGCCCAATGTGAGGTCCTGGGGAATAAAAGCCCTGAGGCCTGTCCTCGAGGGTATAGTCCTCGGAGAGGGAGGCATTAAATAGATGGAGTACAGATTGTGGGAGGTACTATGAACAAAGAGCATGAAGAGAAGTGATAGCAGGGGAGCCACTTAGCTCAGGTGGCCAGGACGGGTCTTTTGAGGAGGTGGCTTTTAAACCAAGATCTTCCAGCCTTTTTAAAGTGAGATGACAAGTGTGCCAGGCAGAGGGAGCAGCGGGTGTGTGGGCCTGGAGGCAGAACGAGAGGCTGAACTGCTGAGGATGGGAGGCCACAAAGGCCTCCTCACTATTCTTTGCACTCCCGCCCCACCTCAGCCCCACAATCCCCCACTTAACCCCCTATTTTAGATTCTTCTTACCCTGTTCCAACTTTTTCACCCTCTAGCACATTATCTGATCTCCTTTTTTAAAAAAAAAAAAATATTTTTTTTTATTGATTTCATAGAGGAAGGGAGAGAGAGATAGAAACATCAATGATGAGAGAGAATCATTGATCTGATAGGCTGCCTCCTGCATGCCCCCTACTGGAGGATCGAGCCTCAACCCAGGCATGTACCTTTGACGGGAATCAACCCCAGAACCCTCCGGTCTACAGGCCAACGCTCTGTCCACTGCGCCACACCGGCTGGGGCCCGATCTCCTTTTTTATTACGTTTATTGCTTATTGGCTTTCTCCCCCACTAGGATCTAAGCTCAGTGAGGTATAGACCTTTAACTTGTTCCCTGATGTATCTCGAGGCTAGGTGCTCAATAAACATTTGCAGAATAAATAATGGAGATGGTTTAACACCATCCTCATTGAAAACATATGTTCACAAAAACTAGTACACAGATGTAATGGCAGCACTACTGAGAATAGTGCAAAGGCGGGAACAGCCCAAATGTCCACCAAATGATGAATATATAAAATTGGCCTATCTGTGCAGTGGGATATCAGTCAGCTATGAAAAGGACAGAAGTGCTAATATACATGTTGTAACATAAATGGACCTCAGAAACGTGATGCTAAGTGGAAGAAGCCAGTCACAGAGGTCACATGTGGTATGATTCCATTTATATGAAGGGTTCAGAGCAGGCAAATCCATAGGGCAGAAAGCGGAGTAGGGGTGCCAGCAGGGAGGGGGAGCTTTTGCTGATTGGTACAGGGAGTTCTTTGGGGGGTGATAAAAATGCCTGGCATTAGTGTGATATTTGCACAACTGTGAATTGTACACTTAAAATGGCTAAAATAGTGAATTTTATGTCATATAAATATTGTTTAACTTAAACTGATTTGACTTGAGGGAAAGAGAGAGAGAGAGAGACATCGATATGTTGTGCCACTTATTTATGCATCCTTGGTTGATTCTTGGATGTGCCCTGACCGGAGATCAAACCCACAACCTTGGCTATGGGACGGCACTCCAACCAACTGGGCTACCCGGCCAGGGCCTGTTATGTGAATCTGATCTCAATTTACAAATATGTATGTTTTTTAAAAGTTTTCATTAAAAAGCCCGTAGTCACTTTGCCAGGTTTCTGCGTCCAGCTGTGTCCGAGGAGGCAGCTGCCGGCGGTCAGAGGGGGCAGCGGGGGCCTGAGAGCGCAGGCGGGCGGGCCCTGAGCCCCAGGAGCTGCGGGGCCCACGGGACGAGCTTGAACCGGGCCGTGTCTTGCAGTGTGTGCCGCCGAGGGCGGCGTCAGCCCGCGGGCCGTGTGGCAGTTCCGCAACATGATCAAGTGCACGATGCCTGAGAGCGACCCCTTGAGAGATTACAACAACTACGGCTGCTACTGCGGCCTGGGCGGATCCGGCACCCCCGTGGATGAGCTGGACAAGTGAGTGGTTGATCTGCCCGGGGCTGGGGGGCCGGTGAGGGCGCGCGGGGCACGACCCAAGGACCCCCACGAGGAAGCACAGGCAGGGGACTGCAGACTTGCTAAGGAAACACATGTTCACCTGCTGTCATGTCAGCAAATGGTCAGGGGGCTCTACATGCAGCGCCCGGTGTTGGGGGTGGGACGCGGACTGCGGGGGCGTGAGGTAGTGGGTGCGGCTGCCCTCTAGTGGCGGGACATTGCCACACACGCCGTCACAGCCACGACTCGATGGGCATCTTCAGAACATACGATCCGACCGTATTCCTGCAACCACCTTTTATTTATTTTTTTTTTTAAATATATTTTATTGATTTTTTACAGAGAGGAAAGGAGAGAGATACAGAGTTAGAAACATCGATGAGAGAGAAACATCGACCAGCTGCCTCCTGCACATCTCCTACTGGGGATGTGCCCGCAACCCCAGGTACATGCCCTTGACCGGAATCGAACCTGGGACCCTTCAGTCCGCAGGCCGACGCTCTATCCACTGAGCCAAACCGGTTTCGGCCCTGCAACCACCTTTTAAATCACCTTCAATACACATGAGAAAGGCCTTATACTTCTTCAAGCCACAAAACCAAAATCCCCCGGCGCCTGTCGGCTAAAACACCCCCACCTGCTCCTGAGAGAGCAGACGCGGGCGGACCGGCTGCCCCGCACCTGCTCCTGCCTCAGCCCTTCCCCCCTCCTGCACTCCCAGGTGCTGCCAGACACACGACCGCTGCTACGACCAAGCCAAGAAGCTGGACACCTGCAAATTCCTCCTGGACAACCCCTACACCAAAAGCTACTCGTACAAGTGCTCGGGCTCGGAGATCGTCTGCAGCAGTACGTTCACCCCTCGTTGGCTTTAGGCCCTCCGCGGGCAGCAGGGACCGTAATCGTGGCAATAGCTACCATTTACTGGTCAATGGCTCGGTGCCAGGAACTGTACCATTGCGATCCCCATTTTACAGATGAGGAAACTAAGGCTCGTAAAGAGTGGTGTTTGGTTGTTGAACTCAGGTCTGCATGACTCAAAAGCCTCTGCTCTCAACTGCCATGTGATACTGTTTTATTATTTCATAAAAGAGCCCAGAACTAGCATTTATTCGGTTCTCATTACCCGCCAGGGACTAGGTGAGGCGTGTGTGTGTGAGTGTGAGGGTAGGTTTTATTAGCCCCGTTTTCCAGGTCAGGAAGCTGAAGCTCAAACACAGTCACTTGTCCAGAAATCGCACAGCTTGTCCGCGGCAGCTAACATTCGCTCCCCGCTGCTTTCTTTCCTCAAAGTCTCTGGTTTTGAGGAAAGAAATCGAACTATGACCTCGGGATGAAATGTGTCCCTCCATGAGGGCAGATCTGAAGGGCAGACAGATGAAAGGTGCTCTTGCTACTGTACAAACAACAGCAAAATAACCATAATCCCAGCCCAAAAGTGCCACGAAAAACGTTCTCCAGAACCCACCACCGTCAGGGGTGAAGCGTCATGCCTCCAGCTCATCTCTCTGAATTGTGGGACCACACCCACAACCGTGGCATTGGGCACAACACGATAACCAACTGAACTGGCTTCCGCTTCCTATTGCAGAGATAGACAGTAAAGAAAAACTTAAACACACTAGATGTTGATAAGTATTGTAGAGGAGATAAAGCAGAGAGAGGAAACAGAGAACGGTGGAGAGACGGAGGGGGTGTGTATGATTTAAAAGAACGCGGTGAGGGAGACCTCACTGAATGACATCTGCAGAATGGCCTGGAGTGAGGGCGTGACCCACTGGTGGGAAGTGTTTCAGAGGACTTGGGATAAGGGTGAGGGGTCTAAGCCTACCCACAATTCATTTGTGGTTTTTAAAGGAAAGGAGCAGAAAGAAACAAAACTTTAATAAAATGATTGAAGGTAAGGTAAGCAGAGATACACAGTTAATTTATGGATAGTAAAGTTCAAATGCATTTTAAATGTTATCTGCGCTGTTTCTTTTGGTTATAAAAGTGAACAAGGCCAAAGTAATATAATTTCAGAAGTATATGTCCTGGAAAGTGGAAGGCACCTATAATCCTACTACCCATAGATAACCAGTTTTATAATTTTTAGGCTTTACTAGTTATTTTTTCCTTTAATAAAATATATTAGGCCCAGCCAGCGTGGCTCAGTGGTTGAGCCAGGAGGTCACAGTTCGATTCCTAGTCAGGGCACATGCCCGGGTTGTAGGCTCAATCCCGAGTGTGGGGTGAGCAGGAGGCAACCGGTCAATGATTCTCTCTCATCATTGATGTTTCTATCTCTCTCTTTCCCTCTCCCTTCCTCTCTGAAATATATTTAAAATAAAATAAGATATATTGGAAATATTTCCACATATAGACATAATTATTTTAAATGTCTGTATAATATTCTATTATTTTTTAAATATGAGCTTTAAAGGAGAGAAACTGGCTTTCTAAACTTCACTAAGTTAAAATTTAAAATACTTTGCTGCCTTAAGTGTATGCTTCAGTGTTCTCCATATGGTTTATAACGGCTTGCCTATGTTGTCAGGGCAAAATAGACAAGACTTTCCCAAAGGCAGCGCTCACACCTAGGATCACCAGATAAACGCCGGTTGCCCAGTTAAATTTGACTCTGACATAGACAACAAACAATTTTTTAGTCTACGTCCCAAACCTTGCATTCATTGTTTATCTGAAACTCTGGCGTTTTCATTGCTTAATCTGTCAGCCCTAAATGTGCACCAGTGCAATGACCGCTGAGTTATCCGGTTATTTTTTCCTGCCCCTGGGTGGTGGACAGCAGGGTCCACCTGGGCTCAGGCCTCTCCTCTTCCTCTTTTCCAGGCAAAAACAAGCCCTGCCAGGCCTTCATCTGCGAGTGCGACCGCAATGCTGCCATCTGCTTTTCCAAGGCCCCTTACAACAAGGAGCACAAGAACCTGAACACCAAGAAGTTCTGCCAGGACTGAGCGCCGCCCGCCTCCGTACCGCCTTGTCCCTGTGGCTGTCGCCTTCCACGGCGCCCGCCCTCCAGTAAAGCACTTTGTTGAAAGGCCTCGCGTTTGGAGATTGTTTTATTCTCTATCTGCTGGGCACGGCTGGGCCTCTGGCTAGTCCTCCCTGAGGTCATTCTTCCGGCCCTGGAAGTTGAATCCCTCGGATATTTCCAGGAAGTGAGCACCATGACACCTGAGTCATGACGGCACCCCTGATGGTTACTCTGGGTTGATGCAGGGGAGGGTGATGGAGGGGCGTCCCAAGCCCCACGTGTGTCTCACCTTCCCTGGGACGCCCTGGGAGGCGCTGGCACTGTTAGTTAAGGCTCCTTCCCTCAGCTGCTCTCAGGAGGAGAGGCCGCTAGCCCAGAGCTCTGCAGAGTAAGGAGCAAAGATGGGGCGTGAACCCAGTGAGTCCAGGAGAACACACACGCTTCACCGCCCCGGCCCGCCTGGAGCAGGGAGCTCTTGTTTCAGTCCCAGCCCGGTCTCTCCTTCTCTCATTTCTCTGCCTCCATTTCCAACCACGTAAAACCATTTTTCCTACAACTTCTTTCCTTTCTAAGCCTGACAAAGACTTTACCACCCGCTACAAGCTGATTTTTACACTGTGGTCATCAAACATACTAAACAGCCCTGGCTGGTCTGGCTCAGCGGATAGAGCGTCGGACTGCGGACTGAAGGGTCCCGGGTTCCATTCTGGTCAAGGGCGCATGCCCGGGTTGCAGGCTCGATCCCCAGTAGCGGGCCTGCGGGAGGCAGCCGGTCGATGATTCCCTCTCATCATTGATGTTACTGTCTCTCGCTCCCTATCCTTTCCTCTCTGAAATAAAAAAAATATACTTTTTTTTAATTAAATCTTTATTGTTCAGATTATTACATTTGTTCCTCTTTTTTCCCCCCCATAACTCCCCTCCTCCCAGTTCCCGCCCCACCCTCCGCCCTCACTCCCCACCCACTGTCCTCATCCATAGGTGCACGATTTTTGTCCAGTCTCTTCCCGCATTTCCCACACCCCTTTCCACCCCAAGAATAGTCAGTCCATTCCCTTTCTATGTCCCTGATTCTATTATAATCACCAGTTCATTCTGTTCATCAGATTATTTATTCACTTGATTCTTAGATTCACTTGTTGATAGATGCATATTTGTTGTTCATAATTTGTATCTTTACCTTTTTCTACCTCTTCCTCTTCTTAAAGGATACCTTTCAGCATTTCATATAATCCTGGTTTGTTGGTGATGAACTCCTTTAGCTTTTCCTTATCTGTGAAGCTCTTTATCTGACCTTCAGTTCTGAATGATAGCTTTGCTGGATAAAGTAATCTTGGTTGTAGGTTCTTGGTATTCATCACTTTGAATATTTCTTGCCACTCCCTTCTGGCCTGCAAAGTTTCTGTTGAGAAATCAGCTGGCAGTCGTATGGGTATTCCCTTGTAGGTAACTGAGTTTCTTTCTCTTGCTGTTTTTAAGATTCTCTCTTTGTCTTTTGCTCTTGGTATTTTAATTATGATGTGTCTTGGTGTGGTCCTCTTTGGATTCCTTTTGTTTGGGGTTCTCCGCGCTTCTTGGACCTGTAAGTCCATTT
The DNA here is from genome assembly GCF_014108235.1 of Myotis myotis. NCBI lineage: Eukaryota > Metazoa > Chordata > Mammalia > Chiroptera > Vespertilionidae > Myotis > Myotis myotis. The sequence goes on along the minus strand of NW_023416325.1, from coordinate 21,615,040 downwards.
CTTTCACCAGGTGGGGGAAGTTTTCTGTCATTATTTCTTCAAATAGGTTTTCAATATCTTGCTCTCTCTCATCTTCTGGCACCCCTATAATTCTGATGTTGGTACGCTTGAAGCTGTCCCAGAGGCTCCTTACACTATCCTCTCATTTTTGGATTCTTTTTTCATTTTGCTTTTCCGGTTGGGTGTTTTTTGCTTCCTCGCATTTCAAATCATTGACTTGATTCTTGCGCTCCTCTGGTCTGCTGTCGGGAGTCTGTATAATATTCATTATTTCAGTCCGTGTATGCTTAATTTCTAGTTGGTTCCCCAATATAACATCAAGGGTCTCATTAGTTTTCTTGTAGATCTCATTAAGTTTATCGGCGGCTTCTAAACAGTTCTTGAGAGACCTTAAAAGTGTGGTTCTGAACTCTATATCTTCCATTGACAATTTTGTCCTGTTTCTTTGTCTCCGCATTTTGTTATGCTTCCTTGGTGCACCCCCTAGTGGTCTTTGTGCGCAGTCTTATAGTTAAACCTTGATTGTTGTAGCTAATACCAGGGAGGGTTTGACCTCCAGGCCAAGTGGCTGTGAGAATCAGCTGTGTCTGCAGTGAGAGAACTTCTGTCCTCTAGGGAGGTGCTAATCTAGCCTTTGCCTGAGGCTATCTGGCAAATGCCTCTGTGCAGGGCTTGGGCAGGGCGGGTCACACAGGATCAACAGGGTGGGCCGGAGAGAGCAGTTATGGCGGCTCTCAGTCCTGTCCCCAGGGGCTCTGCCTCTCTGAGTCCCAGCACCTGCTGCAAAGCTCGGAGAGAAAGCTGCACTCGCTCTGACGGAAGCCAGACAGTCCCGCTTCTCCCGTTTGAGTCTGGGTCCCTAAAGACTCGCCCGGATCTGGAGCTCAGAGTCTGCGACTCCCTCCCGATTGAAAACACAAACTGCGCCCTCCGCCGCCAGCCCGCTCCGCGCACTCCGCACCTCAGAATTTGACTTCAGCACTGCGCCTCCTCTGAGTGTCCGTATGCGTTTCTCTTTCCTCCTAGTTGTAGGACTTCCACTCAGCCAGCGTTCCTGTGGTTCTGGGTGATGTCCCTTCCGTTTTTTAGTTTCACTTTTGAAGTAGTTGTTCAAGGCAGCAAACTCTGGCGTTAACCTATGCCGCCATCTTGGTTCTCTCCCAACATCAAAAAAATATATACTTAAAGAAAACATAATAAACAATAACACCTTCTACTTCTAGGTCATTTACTGCATATCACTCTGTGCAAAAGGCTTTCCAGATCCCATCTCATTAAATACCCAAACCGGCTCTGTGAGGGCGATATTATTGCCCCCATTTTATGGATGAGAAGCTATAAACTCAGAGAAGTCACTCCCCTGTGATCACACAACTGGCATAGTCAGGATTTGACCACACCTGCCTGGTGGCAATGCCTGAGCTCTCAACCCCTCAGCCAACTTCCTCCACTAGGATTTATGACCACATTGGCATCGACATTCACCAGGTAGAGTGGGGAGGGGAAAGAAGGGAACCGAATTCGAAAAGCGAAAATGAGAAAGGGCGATGAAGACTATGGGAAGCCACCGCGGAGCAGTTCTAACCACCGGAGGCTGACAGAGCAGCAGCCACTGCTGGGCGTGCGGCCGGCAGCAAAGAGGTGTGTGTATTTGTCGTTTGAAGAAGGAGTATGTGTGGGTTTGTCTTTTGGCCCAATCTCTCCCTCATTTCATTCATCCATTCAATGGGGAAAACTGCAAGCCGCCCCCCCCCCCCCCCTTAGGATGGAAGAAAGGTAAGGTTATCAGGAGACTTCCTTAGTCCCACATTTTTTTTTTTACAATTATAAAACAAACAACAGAGAGAACAGAGTCACCTGAGCACTCAAGCTGGGCTCTAAAAATATCCTCTGACGTAGAAACCTTCATTTTTTCATTATCTCAAGGACAGGAGAGAGAGAGAGAGAGAGAGAGAGAGAGAGAGCGAGTGCTCATTACTGGAAACGGAATCTGGGGAACACTAGAACCGTGGCTGGGATGATTTAAACGAACAAATAAATGTACTGCACTGAGAGTAACTTGAAGTCGGGATTGCAGCACAGCGTCAGGTGGGAGTCACAGCGCTTAGCACAGCTCACCGGCTCATTCACTGGTTAATGAGGAGACGGTGTGGTGCAATGGTTTGCTGCGGTCCAGATGAAACCACGGCCGTAGTTACCTTGTCCACCCACGTGATCCTCCGCGCCCAACCCTGTCAACCCGCCAGCCACACCCCGGGGCTGGAGGGACTTCAATGGGATTGGACATTTTATGGGCACGTGGCTCTCGTTCCTCTTTTCTATTGGTGACCAGGTCCCGCTTCCGGCCTACCTGCGCACCTCCCAGGCTCAGGCCCCGCCCCTCTCGGTGTCGGACCCGCGCCGCGCAGGCGCAGTGGTTGGCTGTGTGCCCTCTAGGTGGCGTCCCAGGCAGGTGAGGCCCCAGCGGGACGGAGGGGCGGTGGAGTGTGAGAAGGAGTCTGGCCTCCCTGGGTCTCTCACCCGCTGCGTTCGCCCTCCTCCCCCGGTCCGCCAGCTTCCCGCTGTAACCCTCATTGCTTTCACCGGGGAAGGCGAGCGGGGCTGGAAAGTGGGGGGCGGGGAACCTAAGGGGGCGGGAGGGAAGAATGGCGGGGGGGGGGCGAGTGAATTTTGGGCGGAGCCAGGGGCCTCGGGGGCGTCCAAGTCCACACTTCAATGCCCACCCCCACCTTGAGGCGTTTGTTTTTTTAAAGGTGAAGGGATTTGCAGGTTTGACCTCCAGATGCTTTTGCATTTGTTCTCTCCGTTTGGGATGCTCCCCTTTCCCCCGCCTGGTGAATGCTTATTCAGAATGGACCTAGCTTGGGGACTTCTGGAAGTTTCTTGCGCCTTGTCCGTCCTCCCTCCCAGAGCCGGTTTCCGCCGCATTAAAGAGGGAGCGTGAGCTCGGAACTGGACTCCTGACGGGTCACCCAGGTGACATTTGGGCAAGTTACATAAGCTCAGGATCTTCGTCTTCCAAAAGAAATAATAGTGCGTCGGATCATAGATAGGGATGGCTGTAAAAACTGGGTGAGTCAATGCGTTGTAGAATGCGTCGTACAGTGTTTGTTGTGTAGTAAATGTTTAATCAATATGATTTTCCCAAAGGAATGGAGAAGGAAGCATATTCACTTTCTCTAGAAAGGCTTTATTACATCAAGACTTTTGTACTTGAACCCTAGCTGGTTTGTCAGCCTGCGGACTGAAGGGTTCTGGGTTTGATTCAGGTCAAGGGCACATGCCCTGGTTGCAGCTCAATCCCCAGTGTGGGGTGTGCAGGAAGCAGCCAATCAACGATTCTCTCTCATCATTGATGTTTCTATCTCTCCCTCTCCCTTCCTCTCTGAAATCAATAAAACCCTATGTAATAAAAGGCTAACATGCAAAGCGACCAAATGGGGGAATGACAGGTTGCTATGACATGCACTGACCACCAGGGGGCAGATGCTTAACACGGGAGCTGCCCCCTGGTGGTCAGTGCACTCAGCCAGATGCCGGGCTCACAGCTGGCAAGCACGGCTGCCATGGCAGGAGCCTCTCCCGACTCTGTGGCAGCACTATGGAGCGGCCAGTGGCAGCAGGCGCAGCGGGGTGGCACAGCGCCCAGCTCCAATTCGGGCTCTTCCCTGGCCGCCTGCCACTTGGTGCACTGCTACGTCCCCCGAGGGGTCCCGGTCTGCGAGAGGGCACAGGCCGGGCTGAGGGACACACACACACACACACACACACACACACACACACACAGTGCACGGATTTTGTGCACTGGGCCTCTAGAGAGAGAGTGTGTGTGTGTGTGTGTGTGTGTGTGTGTATTTATATTTATATTTAAAAATAATAACAAAACGTTTGTACTTTAAAAACAAACAGGTACACAAAAGGGAAATGTGGCTCTGGGGAAGATTCCTGTGAGTCTAGTTAAAGGGGTAAATAGGGCTCTAAGGTTTGGCAGGTATGACGGCTTTCCTTCCTACCCTCCTCCATATTCTAATGACAGTGGCTGACGTCTGTCTGCTGTGTGCCAGGCTCCGCTGTGAGCGTCACATGCATCATTGCCCTGCTTGGCTTCATAGCAGCCCAATGAGGGGCTCCTGGTCTCCCCACTTATAAGAAGACTGAAGGTAGATAAAGCAACTTGCCCAAGTTCACCTCACTAGTAAGTACATAGCAAGAGATAGATGGCAATCCAAGTCTGTCAATCCTGCGTCCTCCTTTCCTAATAAATTGAGAGGGAAAAAACTCTCCTTTCTTGGATGAGTTTAATTTTTCCTCATGAAGTAGAAATCTGTTTCGTGGGGGGAAATGAAATGGAAAAAGTCTGGGTTTTAGAGCACCAACTTGAATCTCGGCAAGGATAATGTCTGGAACTAACTAATCTCTGGGGGCAGCCTCTGCCAGTCCCAGCAGCAGGGTGACAGCTCACCCAGGTCGGAGCACTGAAAGTCCCGCATAAGGGGGCAGTCTGGGACAGCAGGTCACCTGACCTCGGGGTCTTGAATTTCTTATCAGTCTTTCCTTTGACCGTCTCAGGAAAAGCTGTGTTCACTGAAGACTGACTTTTGTTTACACCCCAGCATCTCCTGTGAAGTTAAAGCTTACTGAGCTCCTGTAAAATGCTTCACACGGGCTTGGGATGGAGTGTGCTCAGTAAGGCTGTTGTTTGAGGGAGAGGCGAGAGAGGATGTGCAATTTATGACAGCATAAAAGAAAAACAGTGGGAACTTTCCAGTGTTATGTTCCTCTTTGCCTTTGTGACTCCTACTTACTAAAGCCGTGATAGCAGAGCAGAAACGCGGAAGCAACTGAGGGAGAGCCTGGCCAAAAGTCCTGTCCACAGCTGGGCTTATGCAGTTAGAACCATGTAACCAGGGTGGTGACCAGCTGGAGAGTCACTAGAAGGTGTTTGTTATTCCGACCGAGGGCACTGAGAGTGGACGAGGAGCCGCCATGCTGGTGGGAAGCTAGAGATGGGAAGTGAGGAGACGGGAGAACCAGCAGCTTCAGGAAATGTCAGGTTCCTCTTGAGACAAAGGTTTTGGAAAGAATTCCATCTCGGGAGGAAATATGAACAAAAGGAGCATTCCTAAGGCCCTCGCTTGGTTTGGTGAAGCTGCCAACATTGGGGGTGAAAGAGCCTGCCTTCTCCCCCTGGCAGCCTCACCTACTCTCCACCCCCCACATGGAAGCCTTCCTGGCCTCCCTGGCCGGGTACACTGCTGGCTTCTGCTGCTACTTCAGGCCGACTTCTTTCTAACCATCATCTTCCCATGCGTCTTGTTGTGTAAAAGGAAAAGAGCCCGGAGGGCCCCAGCTGGTGCGGCTTACTTGGTTGGGCTTCATGCACCCAAAGGTTGCTGCCCATTCGATTCCGGGTCAGGGCGCATGCCCGGGTTGCGGGCTCGATCCCCAGTAGGGGGCGTGCAGGAGGCAGTCACTCTCACATTGATGTTTCTCTCTCTCCCCCTCTCCTTCTCTCTCTCTAGAAGTCAGAAAAGAAATAAAGAAAAAAGAATTGAGGAAAATCTACTTGGATCCTAGTCCTGGCTCTGAAACTACGTACTATGGCCTTAGGTAAGTCTGGATCTTAATTTCCTCAAAAAGGAATAGAGGGGTGGACTAAATTGCCTCGTTCTGTCATTCCACGCATGACTGTATCATTTCAGGTGTAGAGGAAGGGCGGGGGAGGTAGCAACCCTCTGTGAGCCAGTTGAGGGCAAGAGGTTGTACCTTTGTAGCCTCAGCACCTTAATATAGTGTCTGTCAGTAACATTATGAGATTTGTGGGTGACAATGGCTTGAGATTCAAAAGACCCAGATTGAATACAATTATTGGTACTGACTTTGGATAACTGAGCAAATCTGGTTCAAAATACTTTAGGATCTCCATGTGCAAAAAGCTGGAGTGGGATTTACAAAGCCGTACGCCTCTTCAGAGTTCACTGATGGCCACGGGCAAACCGACAGTTGTGCAGGTGAGAAGAACGCTTTGTTTTCGGATCCTGGTCACCCCGGTTAGCTGAAACCTGCTTCCCAGGCAGGTGCAGGATGAGCGTGCATTGCTCGCCCTAATTGCAGACAAAGGACTGCCCAGCATAGGCTGCGATTCTTCCGTCCGCTCACATTTTGATGAGATTGTGCAGAAAGCTTAACCCGGTACAAGGATTCTTTCTGGCTCATGCAGTCATCAAACCAGTCTTGCTGCTTTCCCCCGCAGAAACAAATCAACTTAAGATCCCACTTGGGAATTCACTGTTTCCTCCCTACAGACCAGGTTCAAGGCAGGAGTCTCATTCGGGCTGAAATGAAGCAGAAATCCCTAGAGAACCATGTCATCCAGTCCCATTTGCTTTTAGCTGATTAAAAAATAGAAACGTACAGCCCACATACCTGGTGTGCTATTTAAAAATGATTCCTTTATTCCTTGGTTAATAAACAATTAATTCATAGCATAAATTATTCCAAATATTCCAAAATAGTTCAGTGAAAGACATTTAACCATTTAGAATTATAAATTAAGTCATTCCCTTCTCCCATTACTCTACACACACACACATTAGTGAGCCCTGCGCTAGTCCTCCAGAGACCGTCCTGACCTACATATTTCCTGGGCCATTTCTTCTGCCTGATGAGATAAGAAGGGACTGAAAGCAGTTTTCCTAGCAGGAGAAGCTGCTGCTTTGAAAAAGTCTTTCTTCAGGGGCGAATCTCATCAACCTAAAGATTTAACTCCTTGGCTCGGAGACCTGCCCACTTCCAGAGGCTGGCGGAGAGGTGCCGGTTTGCTGCCCTCTACAGGCTGCACTCGGGAGCTTCGACTAAAAGAAGAAGGGATGAATCCTTAGGGATCTGAAAAGAAATGCAACACATTGATGCCAAAATAAGGCAAGAGTGGAGTGGGGGAATGATGGGGAACATCAGCTACCATTCAAAGAATTATAGCACTAAAACATTATCGCATGTAGGACACGTAGATATGGCCATTACAGAACAGGATGCAATGAAACACTAGGATTCAATATTTGTAGAAACAGATTTAGCTATGCCAGAATGTTAAACTTTGGTTATCTCCGTGGTGGGATTATGGGTAATTTGTATTATATTCTTTTTATCGGCATCATCTAAACTTCTACAATCAATAGGTGTTATTCTAGTAATAAGAAACTAGTTAAAATGTGTCACAGGGCCCAGCCGGTGTGGCTCAGTGGTTGAATGTCGACCTATGAACCAGGAGGTCATGGTTTGATTCCTGGTTGGGGTACATGCCTGGCTTTCGGGCTTGATCCCCAGGGTGGGGCGTATAGGAGGCAGCAGATCAGTGATTCTCTCTCATCATTGATGTTTCTATCCCTCTCTCCCTCTCCCTCCCTCCCTCCCTCTCTCTGAAATCAATAAAAACTTAAAATAAAGAAGTGCCACGGGGACTTCATGGGTGCTGGTGATGTTCTGTTCCTTGACCTAGAGGCTGCAGGCCTTCACCAAGCGGCCGACTTAGGATACGTGCACTTCTCCGTGTGTCCAGTTCAGTTAGAACAGTTTTTAAAAAATGGTTGTTGAAGTGGAACTCTCACCATTGCTGGTGGCAATGCAAATGGTACAGCCACCTTGGAAGACAGTTTGGCAGTTTCTTACAGAATGAAACATACTTTTTATCATTCGACCCAAGTAGTATATGGGAACTCTTCACTTTCTGCTCAATCCTGTGAACCTAAAACTGCTCTAAAAAATAAAGTCTGTTTTTAGATATACTCACACATGTTACCATATGAACGTTGAAAACAGTAAGTGAAAAAGTCAGACACAAAAGGCTGCATATATATGAAATGTCTAGACCAGCGGTTCTCAACCTGTGGGTTGCGACCCCTTTGGGGTTGAATGACCCTTTCACAGGGGTCGCCTAAGACCATCGGAAAACACATATATAAGTACATATTGTTTCTGTGATTAATCACTATGCTTTAGTTATGTTCAATTTGTAACAATGAAAATACATCCTGCATAGCAGATACTTACATGACGATTCATAACAGTAGCAAAATTAGTTATGAAGTAGCAACGAAAATAATTTTATGGTTGGGGGTCACCACAACATGAGGAACTGTATTAAAGGATCTCGGCATTAGGAAGGTTGAGAACCACTGCTCTAGACTAAGCTGAAACAGAAAGATTCGTTGTTGCCAGGAACTGGGGGGAAGGGGTTGGAGGATGGGGAATGACTGCTAATGGGTACAAGATTTCTTCCTGGGATGATGAAAATATTCTTAAATTAGAGAGTGGTCATTAATGTACAACTTTATGAAGGTAGTAAAAACAACTTAATTGTATACTTTTAAAGGTATGTGAATTATATCTCAATAAAGCTGTTATTTTTAAAAAACAGAAAAGGTTATGGTAGATTTTTGGAACATTTAAATAGCTATGTGCCTACAGTTTGAAAATCATAGTCTTTCAAACAATATAGCTTAATGTACATTAAAAAAGTAAATTCAGCCGGGACCAGTTTGGCTCAGTGGATAGAGCGTCGGCTTGCGGACTGAAGGGTCCCGGGTTCGATTCCGGTCAGGGGCATGTACCTTGGTTGCAGGCACATCCCCAGTGGGGAGTGTGCAGGAGGCAGCTGGTCGATGTTTCTCTCTCATCGATGTTTCTAACTCTCTATCTCTCTCCTTTCCTCTCTGTAAAAACTCAATAAAATATAAAAAAAAAAAAAGTAAATTCAGGCCAAACCAGTTTGGCTCAGTGGATGGAGCGTCGGCCTGCGGACTGAAGGGTCCCAGGTTCGATTCCGGTCAAGGGCATGTACCTGGGTTGCAAGAGCATCCCCAGTGGGGGGCATGCAGGAGACAGCTGATGGATGTTTCTCTCTCATCGATGTTTCTAACCCTCTAACCCTCTCCCTTCCTCTTTGTGAAAAACCAATAAACTATATATTTTTTTTTAAAAAAAAGTAAATTCAGAATGGCCACACATTAAGAAGCCTAGAACTGCCCTAACCAGTTTGTCTCAGTGGGTAGAGCATCAGCCTGTGGACTGAAGGGTCCCAGGTTCGATTCTGGCCAAGGACACACGCCCGGGTTGCGGGCTCCATCCCCAGTACAGGAGGCAGCCCATCAATGATTCTCTCTCATCATTGATGTTTCTATCTTTCTCTCCCTTACTCTCTGAAATTAATAAAAATATATTTTTTAGCCCAAACCGGTGTGGCCCAGTGGGTAGAGCATCAGCCTGTGGACTGAAGGGTCCTGGGTTCGATTCTGGCCAAGGGCACACGCCCGGATTGCGGGCTCGATCCCCAGCAGAAGGCAGCCAGCAATGATGTCTCTCTCTCATTGATGTTTCTACTCTCTATCCTCTCCCTTACTCTCTGAAATTAATAAAAATATTTTTTTTTAAAAGACAAAAAAAAAAAAAAAAGCCTAGAACCTTCTATATTTTGTCAGTGCTCTCAGATGAATGGGAACTGAGAAGGCATTTACCTTTAGCAGCTGGATACACACAAAAGTCCCAGCTCTGGCTCAGGAACATCAGGCCGTGGTCACTGTGGGTCTATTAAAGGCAGCAGCTCCCCACACCGAGAATCCAGCTTCAGGCATGCCAGGTGGTCCGACCGCGTGGGCCCGATGTTCAGTATCGCAATTGGTAACTTCTTCTCCCGGGCAGTGAGGATAAACCTGTAACCGGAGTACACCTGGCGGAGCAGGAGGCGGCACAGGTAAGAGATGCAGGAAGAGATCGCGAGTCGGGAGTCCCGGAGCGGCTCCCAGAGGGGGCAGTGACAGTCAAATACCTGTAAGGACGATCCCACCACCAAGAGAGAGTCGGCTTCTTTGACGCGCCTGTGCACAAAGTCGACCTTGTCGGGGCTCACTGTGTCCCCGAAGAAAACGACATCTGGTTTCAGGGGGCCTCCGCAGCGCGCGCAGGAGGGAACCCGAAAGCTCTGCACCTGCTCCTCCGTGAGAAAGACATCGCCGTCAGGAGCCAGGCCGTGGGCCTCAGCCCTCCAGGTGGGGTTCAGGGCTTCGAAGCGCTCCTGCAGCACCCCACGCGGAGTCTGCTCTCCACAGGCCAGGCACAGGACCCTGAAACCCAAGAGGAGGCTGATGAACGTCTGTCCTGGGGAGGCACATGCTGCCAACGACGGGGCAGCCCCAACTCTTCAGTCCCTCTTTTCCCATCACCCAGTTTTAGGAATATCTTCTCATGACCTCCTTAGCTACCTCCGTTTCTCACCTTCCTTCCGCTGTCGACCTTCAGAACAAGTAATGTACCTCCGTTTCCTTACTAAACCCTCCCTGCTTACTCTTCACCAGCTCATTTTATCCTTAGCACGACTGCAAATTCCCTACCACATAAATGATCTCCTCAGTGCCAAAACCAGTTTTCCCCTCCATTCCCTGTTGTCCTCATCTACTGTAATTATTGCTATCCATCACCATCCTTTCATTTTTTTTAAAAAAAGTGTTTGTTTGTTTTTTAATGTTTTTGTTGAGTTTAGAGAGAGAGAAGCATCGATCGGCTGCCTCTTGCACACCCCCTACTGAGGATCGAGTTTGCAACCCGGGCATGTGCCCTGACCAGGAATTGATCCTGTGACCTCTTGGTTCATGGGTTGACACTCAACCACTGAGCCACACTGGCTGGGCCATCACCACCCTTTCTTTAAAACACTTTCTCCCCTTGATGTCGATGCCATGGTGTCTTCCAGTTCTCTTGGCACCTCTCTTAATCACCAGAACCTGAGCTCTGTGGGGTCTAGAACTTTGAGTCTTGCCCCTTTTGGCAGGACTGCTGCTCATGACCGCTGCTCTATGCCCACTTTCAACCAGCGGTCGCCAACCTTTCGGACCTCACGGACCACCAGTGGCCTAGAACGTGCCCACTAAATAGCTGGTGAAAGAAGGAACAAGAGGTGGTTTACCTGGGTCCTCCTCTGCTCCTCAACCCCCAGCTTGTCTTCTGTCTACGTCCCCCAGCTTGGGCACTCTGTTTCCACTGCCTCAGTGTCTCTATGCAATGGTTTCCTCTGCGTAGGACTCACTCCTGCTCTCGCCCCCAAACTGAAGTCCAACTCCAAGTGTCCTTGGCTGACCTGAGACGTTCACCTCTGTCTTCAACCACCTGCCTCCACCCCCAACTTCCCCATCTCCATCATGTCTCTAGTTACTTGGGCTGAAACCCTGGGAAAAACTTACTCCTTTTACTCGATCTAGTCAACCATCGGATTATGTTGTGGATTTTTTATTTAAAAGACCCCGTCTGCAACGATAAGAAATCTTGGATTTGTTCTAAAATGTTTCTAAGAGTCACGGAGAGAAGGGATAAAGTAGGCATGATAAAAATCTTTGAATCTGGATAATGGTATATGGGAGTTCATTATACTATTCTCTTTACTTTTGTAGATGTTTGACATTTTGGGGGGGACAAAAATCCCCCAAAGATCACTAAGAGTGATCTTGACCTGTGAGGGATGGGAGATGATGGCTAAACACCCCAGGACCCATTCATCATTAGCTCTCTTATTCCCCTGCCATCACCTGAGTCCGGGTCCTTCAGGCTGACCCTGAGCCTCTTCTGTTCCTGTCGGGCCTTCCTCAAATGTTATTTTACCATGTTGCCTCTTGCTCAGAAAGCAGCAATAGCCCCTTTGGTCTCACAACAGTCCGAAACGGCCCTGCATGATTTTCCGATGCACCGTGAGCTGGGTTAGCCTTCCCAGACACCTGATCTCATACCAGTCTCCCCAGAGGCCAGGCTGGTCTCTCCTGGGCTCTGCACCTGCCTTTCACTTAGAAAGCTCTCTCCCCTCCTTTGCCTAATCGAGTCTGAGCCAACCTCAAGCCCCGCCACCCACAAACGCGTCCCCGAGTTCTCCCGTCTTTACTAAGCCTGTGTCTCTGAACTCACAGCTTGTCTATCGAGGACGCCACGATTTACCAGTCCTGTGTGGAGTCGTTGGTCATTACGCGTGTTGTTTTTGGGTCTCCCCCAAGCCGACGACATAGTTCTCACATGTGAAGTAGACCCAGTTTTATACGCTGGTTTTGATCCCTCCACACCAAGTAGCACACAGTACACACCACACGTTGTAGGCACCCAATAAATACTTTATGATTGGCAGGAGGATCTCTGGGGCTAAAGATAAGGCAATGGTCTCCGATGAGCTACCAGCTATTAGCTCCTAGCTACTGCCAGGGCTGCATGTATTCATGCCAGCAACACCTACTGGGTTCTGACCACTACACGCCCGGCTGTAGTGTTCTCTGCGTCTGGGCACCAGAGACACAGCAGTTGGGAGCACAGGCTGTCGTGCTCTGCCCATAGGCCCCGAGGACAGCCACTGCACACGACTTCCTGTGGCCCAGCCAGCCGCCTCTGCAGGAGCAGAGTCAGTGTTAGGGAGTGGATCCCCCCAGCGTGACCTTTGACCAAGGAGGGATGGGAGATGCTGGCTGAACACCCCAGCTGCCCTGACTTCCCGTGAGAACTCTGAAGCATGCTCTCCAGACAGTCAGAGGGCCCAGCAGCCCAGAGCAGTAACCCATTCATTAACGTACCCTTTTGGCTTTCCTCCCTCCCCCATTTCACTTCCCCACTCCCTCAATGAGTTTGGCGAGATCAACTCCAAACTGAACCACTAGCTCCCAAACCCTTTTCTCAAATCGATCGAAGGCAACAGTGATCACGTCAGCCTAGGTCCCTGCCCTTACACATTCCTGCATTCAAGCCTTTCCGACGTTTCCGCACCTGTGCATGCATCCGTGCAGCTCGGTGAGGCGCTGACTCCCCGCCTTGGTGTGCAAGGCGTCCACATTCTGGGTCACCAGCCAGTACAGCTTTCCGAGTCTCTCCCAGCTGCTCAGAGCCCAGTGGGCAGGGTTAGGCTGATGAGAGGAGAACCGAGGCCAGCCCACAAAGTTCCTCGCCCAGTACCGCTGGCGGACTGGAGCCCTCTGCACAAAATCCCGATGCTGGATGGGCCTCCGGTCGGTGCGGGCATAGAGTCCCACCTTTTCAGACCTGTAGTCCGGGATCCCTGACTCAGTGGAGACCCCGGCCCCCGTCATCACTAGGAGTCTCTTGGAAAGAGAGACGAAGCGCTGTAGCTCTTTGACCTTCTCAGGGTCCACAGGAGGACTCGGTGGCACAAATAGTCCAATGGATCCATGTGCGCACTGCTGGCTGAGGTTCAGTCTCCAGCAGCCTTTCGCTGCCCTCAAAGTCAACCCAACATTCATCTTCATTCTAGAGAGAGAGACCTCATGTGAAAAACCAACTGACTGATTGATTGGTTTAGGTATAGTTGAGATTATATATATATATATATATATATATATATATATATATATATATATATATATGACATGTTAGCTTCAGGTGTACAACAATTACTCAGTAATTGGATATATTGTGAAATGATCACCACATGAAGTTTAGTTACATCTGTCACCACACAGAGGTATAAAAATTTTATTCTTGTGGTGAGGAATTTTAAGATCTACTCTCTCAGCAACTTTCAAATATGCACTACAATATTGTTAACTACTGTCACCATGCAGTACATTATTTCCCCATGGCTTATTTATTGCAAAACTGGAGTTTTATACCTTTGACCACCTTTACCCATTTCTCCTCCCACCTCCACCCCAGCCTTTGGCAGCCACCAATCTGTTCTCTGTATCTGTGAACTTCAGGATAGACAAATCAGTTTCTCCCAACAAATAAATTGCAAGAGACAGAGATATAGACATAGGTATACGAAGGGGATTATATAGATTAAAGTATGTGGGCCTTATTTGAGTCCTGATCCAAACAAACTTTTAAAACATGACATTTATAAAATAACTGGAAAATTAAACAGTAACTGGATGTTTGATATTAAGAAAATACTATTAATTATTTAACATATGACAGAGAGTATTTTAAAAAGTCCTCATCCTACTGAGTTATATATCGAAATATTTGGATAAAGTTATATATCAAGGAGGATTTGCTTCAAAATAATATGGGGAAGGTTGTGGAGCAGATAGGAGTATAGAAATGAAACAAGATTAACCAAGAGTTGTTAATTATTAAAGCTGGGTGATGGGCCCATGGATGGGGGGGTCATTATATTATTCTATCCCCACAATAAACATTTTTAAAGTCATTCCTCAGAGGAATGTCTGCTTGCAGATGTCCTAGTATGCTCAGGGCAGTGGTCGTGCAGAAATGCCAAAAGCCGTGAGATGAAGGAAAATGATTATATCTTTTGAATATTTTAAAAGCTTAAGAGATATGATCAGAAAAGTTAGACGAAGAAAAAAAGAATGGAGAAGTGTGAAGAGAAGCTAAAATGTGGAATGCTTGACCTTAAAGGAAGATATTTTAAGACCTCTCCAACTTATATCTGGAAACTGCCAACCCAAAGGATTTTTAATTTTTTTTAATTGATTTTAGAGAGAAACATTGATTTGTTGTTACACTTATTTATGCATTCATTGGTTGGTGCTTGTATTCATCAACCTTGGGATCGAACCCACAACCTTGGTGTATCAGGATGATGCTCTAGCAACTGAGTTATCCGGCCAGGGCCCAAAAGGTTTAATTATCAGCAAACTTTTGCACATGCAAATATTTTAAGAGATGGGTGATGAGAGCCAAGAGCATGACACTGAGAAATGGCTGGAGGATAGGAATGTGTTGGCACTGCGTACAATACTGTCTTCTGGAAGATAATATCTAGATATTAGGACAATGTATTGGAGAGGACCACAGGTTATTACATGTCTAAGAAAGCTGTCCTCACAGACCATAGTATTTTCTGTGGCAGATTTCATGCTTATCAGAACAGCCTATTGATAATGAACTAATTAATGACTTCAGTACCTGCAAGGATGGCCCCAAATAAACAATAATATTTCACTAGAAAGATTTTTCACTAGAAAGGTACGGCCCCCTTCCCTCCACACACCCCTAAAGTGTATTTGTAATCTTACTTTGAAACCCAAATCAATCATTTGTAAAATTTGGGAGCGTGTGAGCTAGCTCAGGATCTGATGACTCAGGAGGAATTGAACACTGGGGCTCCAGGCTTATAGAGAAAACTGACCCTGCTAGGGCTGTGCTGACCCTGCTAGGGCTGGCTTTTCCCCCTTCCCCCTCAACAAAAGATACAATAATCCCGTCCTGGCCCATTTCATGCTACCGATGGTTTAATTACTGGCTAGCAAACTCTTCAATATTTAACACCTGGAACCTCACAAGTGCAAATTGATTCCAGCACACCCTCCTGGGTCCCCTGAAGTCCAACCCGAAGCAACAAGCCTACCTTTTTATTATGTTTTTAATCATCTGTTTTGGTCAAGAAGTTCTAATACCTTCCACAAAATAAAGTCTTGTCTCCACGCTGGACTATTTCATCACAGCCCAAGCCGATCTTATCTTCCTGGCCTCTTAAGAACCTATAACCAGAGCTCTACTCTGCTGTAGCCATCAGATGAATATTAACTTAAAAAAGCGTTCTGTATTTAAGGGAACTGTATATTTTGGCGTTTTTTTTTGTTGTTGTTGTTGTTGTTTTTAAAGAGGAGGCTGTAAAAACATAGCCTATTTAAAAAAGGAGGGAGGATAAAGTAAAAATTGGGAAAGCATATAATCTAAGGCCCTATTGTGAATCTCCCAGTAACACCAGCTGGTCAGACATGAATTCCTTATAAACTTCAAGAAGTTAATGACTTACCTCAATATCCTTTAAATCCCTTAATACCTCATTGTTATTCCATCTATGACTGCATCTAAAGATGTCTCCAGCAGAGGAATATATTTATATTTTAGTTAATACCATCCCTTGGGGAACTTTGTGTTCCATAACCCCACATCCCATCTTCTAAATTAGAATTACCTTATTTCTTTATTATTATTAGGTTTTAATCCTCACCTGAGGATGTTTTTTTCCCCATCAATTTTTAGAGCAAGAGAGAGGGAGAGAGAGAAACATCGATGTGAGAGAGAACAATGATTGGCGGCCTCCATTCAGCCCTGACCGGGGATCAACCCCGCAACTGAGGTGTGTGCCCTGACTGAGAACTGAACCTGCAACCGGAACTATCTCATTTCTTCATATGCTAAGGAAGCACATTTGAGTTCTAGTATGCCAGGTGTTAATAAAGTTGTTTGCTCAGACTTTTTATTTTATTAATATAATTAAGCACACGCACGCCTCTTGTGTTTCGTTTCCCCCATATTATTTTAGTTTACTCTCAGTTGCCAACAGCTACTTGCATACAGCAGGGAGTCGTGAAACCTGGCCAGTCATCATACCCGCGTGTCCGCTTTCCAGCTGTAAAAACAAGGCGCTGGCATTGTTTGATGGAGGACAGACATCCCCTACTGACGTGCGCCCCGTATGTACACATTCCTTTAATTCGGATTTCCAGATCCGGATTCAGGACCCCGATTTCTCCTTGACACTCCACAGCAGCGTGTGAACAGCTCAACAAATGCAGGGTCCTAATTCCTGAGACCCGGGGCTCGGGAAGCCCCGCTGCAAACACGCCCCATTAGAACGGCTGCGCTGTCCCAGGTCCCACCGAAGCGCAAAGAGGAGGAATGTAATCCCTTATAAGAAACCCGCAACCTCTAGCAACCTCGCAGCCCGCAAGGAGCTCACTTACCTTTCACAGCCCAAGGGACACTTCAAGTCCGACAGCGGGACTGCCTGGCCACATCTGCATTCTGGGTAATGTAGTTTCCGAAGCTTAAATAACGCAAACACTACAAGTCCCACAATCCTCTGGGTTTCACAGTTGAGATAACCAGGTTGTCCAGGTGCGCCCCCTGGGGGCTCTTCGTGGTCAGAAGTTTTGAACCTTCCTCGTGGAGGTGCTGCTCTCACCTAAGCAATCCCATACATTGTCCTCCCCGAGAAGTATTTGCAGCGTCACACCAAGGTCTTTAAAGTGCAAAATCACGGAATCGCCGCACACTTTTTTTATTCATAGACGCGTGTCCCCCTCCAGCCCCGACCTGGGGTCAGTAACTTATTTGTCCGGCTTCGCGGAGGCTCCTCTGGGTTTGTCCTCAGGTGGTCTGTGGGTGTCTTTCAGAAAATGGTTATTTTATATGATTTGTCATGGAATTTGTTCTAATAAATCATTCTATCACGTGGCAAAAAAATATAATAATAAAGTGCAAAACCATACATCCAAACAGCCCTTAGGAATTCATTCTCTGTTTTTGTTTATCCTCACCCAAGGATATTTTTTCCATTGATCTTTATTTTTTTTATTTTGAAATATATTTTTATTGATTTCAGAGAGGAAGGGAGAGGGAGAATCATTAATAGGCTGCCTCCTGCACGCCCTCCACTGGGGATTGAGCCCACAACCCCAGCATGTGCCTTTGACTGGAATCAAACCCGGGACCCTTCAGTCTGTAGGCTGACACTGAGCCAAGCCAGCTAGGGCTCCATTGATATGAAGAGAGAATGGAAGGGAGGGGGAGAGACAGAGAGAAAGAAATATTGATGTGAGAGACACATCAATTAGTTGCTTCCAGATTGAACCTGCAAACAAGTGCCCTTCACCAGAATTGAACCCGAGATCCTTCAGTCTGAGGGCCGAGGCTCTAACCCAGCCATGGGCAAACTACCACCCGAGGGCCGGATTCGGCCCCTTTGAAATAAATAAAACTAAAAAAAAAAAAGACCGTACCCTTTTATGTAATGATGTTTACTTTGAATTTATATTAGTTCACACAAATACTCCATCCATGCTTTTGTTCCGGCCCTCCGGTCCAGTTTAAGAACCCATTGTGGCCCTCCAGTCAAAAAGTTTGTGCACCCCTGCTAACCAGTGAACCAAACCAGCTAGGGCTGATTCTCCCTTAAGATAGAAACCTTAATAATAGTTCTAGATTTGGACCACCCTCAACCTCAGTGTTTATGATCCTTTCCACTCACTGTGACAGGGTCAAGTTCCTACCTTGCTGTGGGTTGTCAAGCACATTCACAAGTACCTGAAAATGTGATGTTTTTACATATTCATGAACAACTAAAGCCAACTCTAATATACAGGGACTCATGTGTCTACCCACTTGGCGTCTCCAATTTTATTTTCCAGCTTGTGTGTTATTAAGTTAACCAACACAAAGCCTGGTTTTCACTCCCAGGGCTGATTGAATTGGTCTGGGGAAACGCCTGGGGCATAAGTCGGCTTTCAAACTTCCCAGTTGTTTCAAATGTGTGGCCCAGGAGAACCTCTGCTCTATAGCATCACCAAATAAGACGGCAATCAATTTATAAGCGTTTTAGGACATAATTTCAGGGCAGTTAGCAGGGACCTTGAAGACCACCTGTGGAACCACTTCCCCCAGTTTAAGATAAGCTGAAGCCCCGAGGAAGGCTATGGGAGATGGAGTCTGACTCCTGGTCTCTCACTGAATGTGCGGAGGTAAATACTGGAAAAGTTACGAGGGCGGTCGTTTGGGAGCAGTGCGTCCGGCAACTGCTCAGCTAGGTCACTGGGCTGGAGAGCCACCTGACATGGACAGCCTTTGTGCCTGCCTTAACCTGCCAATGCTGGCTGACAGAAAGGACCAAAATGCAGACTGGAAACTTTTACCAAGTCAAAACAGTTGTCATCCAGAACATTTTCTGCACACGTGGGTGTTTGATCAAAACCATGGAAATGCCCGAAAAGTGACATTCCTCCCACCCCAGCCACATTTTATGATGAAATATTTCAAACCCATGTTACTTTTTCAATTCTCCAAGCGGGATGAGCATTTTTGATGGAGACTGGATAGGAATATACAACTATTGTGCTTTCAGACCCCAAAGAATCTAATGTTCTGGAGAGAAGTTAACTGAATTTTCCATTTTCTCCTAGCGCTGGAAAGTTATCTGTGGCGGATGAAGTCATCCAAGACAGCTGGTGAAACACAATTTCCCTTGATAGCTACTGACAGGATGTAACGAGCCACCCAATCACGACATTCTCAAGGGCTAAGTCCTTTTTTTCTCTTTCTTTTTAAAGATTAATTAATTTTATTTTTTATTATTTGTTTTAGAGAGAGGAAGGGAGGGCAGAGAGAGAGAGAGAGAGAGAAACAGACCAGCTGCCTCCTGCATGCACCTGATGAACCCGCAACCTGGGCATGTGCCCCAATCAGGAATCAAATCGGCGACCTTTCAATGCAGGAGACAACGCTCAACCTACTGAGCCACACCTGCCAGGGCTCCTTTTATTTCTCACAACTCCACCACACCAGAAATGAATGACTAAGTCAGTGACTGTATCAAAGCAAATTAATCTAAATTAATCAGATTGTTAGTGTTGTTTTATCTGCTGGTTTTTCTTATCCGGGCATTCATATCTGGGTGAAAAAAAATTAACTATACATCAGCATCATACAAGCCTTTTTTAAAAATACATTTTTATTTATTTTAGAGAGGAAGGGAGAGGGAGAGAGAGATAGAAACATCAATGATGAGAGAGAATCATTGATTGGCTGCGTCTCGCACGCCCCCCACTGGGGATTGAGCCCGCAACCCAGGCATGTGCCCTTGATCGGAACTGAACCTGGGACCCTTCAGTCTGCAGGCTGACGCTCTATCCACTGAGCCAAACCAGCCAGGGCACATATAGGCTTTTAAAGATGTCCATTTTTGCATCCAGATGCCAACTACATGAATGAATATTCACTGAACAGCATTTTAAATGTTTCGTGTTTGAAATTTTTTAATAATAAAATGTTGAGGAGAAGGTTTCTTTCTCAGAGACTACTATTTGCATCTTAACGAGTAGCAAAAGCCATAAGTATTCTGGAGGCTATAGCTCAGGGAGGAAACAAATCCAGATAGCAGTTTCTAGCAGCTTTCCACTTGCAGAGGGAACACAGGCAATGAGTGAGCGTCACTTCAAACTTCGTGAGCTGTGAACATTGCTGTGGAAATAGCTTCTTCCTTTCAGCCTCTTTCTTCTAAATTAAGATGTCCACAGAAAACTCCTTTGTGTTAAACATTTAAGTAGTACATGATCCAGAAATTCCACTTCTAGGTATATACACACAAAAATTGAATACAAGGACTCACACTGACACCTCTATGCCCGTGTTCCTCGGAGCGCTATTTACAAGAGCCAAAAGGTAGACGCTCAGTTGGTTTAGCGTCCTCCCACGCACTGAAAGGTCTCTGGAGGGATTCCGGGTCAGGACACATGCCTGGGTTGTGGGCTCCATCTCCAGTGGGGGGCATGTGGGAGGCAGCCCGTCGACTTCTTACATATCAAGTTTTCATTCTCTCTCTCTCCCCCTCCCTTCCTCTCTCTCTCTAAAATCAACAGAAACAATTTTTAAATTTTTTAAGTCTTTATTGTTGAAAGTATTACCTAAGTCCCCCATTTCCCTCCCATTGACTGGTTCTAGCCCACCCCTAGCCCCCACCCCAGGCCTTCACCACCCTGTCTGTGTCCAGGGGGTGTGCATATATGCATACAAGTTCTTTGGTTGATCTCTTCCCACCCACCTACCACCCCCGCCTTCCCTGAAATAAAAACGTATTTTTTAAAAAGGTAAAAGCAGCCCTAGCTGGCTTGGCTCAATGTATAAAGCATCGGCCTGCAGACTGAAGGGTCCCAGGTTTGATTCTAGTCAACAGCACATGCCCCGATTTCGGACTTAATCCCCAGTAGGGGGCGTGCAGAAGGCAGCAGATCAATCAATGATTCTCTCTCATTGATATTTCTATCTCTCTCTCCATTCCTCTCTGAAATAAAATTATATATATATATAATATATATATTATATATAAAATATTTAAAATATATTTCTTTAAATATATATTTTATTTTTTAAAAAATATATTTTATTGATTTTTTACAGAGAGGAAGGGAGAGAGATAGAGAGTTAGAAACATCGATGAGAGAGAAACATCGATCACCTGCCTCCTGCACATCTCCCACTGGGGATATGCCCGCAACCCAGGTACATGCCCTTGACCGGAATCGAACCTGGGACCCTTCAGTCCGCAGGCCGACGCTCTATCCACTGAGCCAAACCGGTTTCGGCTAAATATATATTTTAAAAGGATTACATTTTTAAAAAGATAGAAGCAAAAAAAAAAAAAAAAATGATAGAAGCAATGCATGCCCATTGTAGAATGAATAGGTAACAAAATTCCATACAACAGAGTATCAGTCATAAAATGAAACTGAAATATACTACAGCATGGATGGACATTAAAAACGTTATGAGCCGTAACCGGTTTGGCTCAGTGGATAGAGCGTCGGCCTGCGGACTGAAAGGTCCCAGGTTCGATTCCGGTCAAGGGCATGTACCTTGGTTGCAGGCATAGCCCCACTGGGCGGTGTGCAGGAGGCAGCTGATTGGTGTTTCTCTCTCATCGATGTTTCTAACTCTCTATCTCTCTCCCTTCCTCTCTGTAAAAAAATCAATAAAATATATATTTTTAAAAATTATGAAACAAGCCAGACACAAAAGGTCAAATATTGGATGATTCTGCTAATGTGAGGTACTTAGAATAATCAAATTCATCGAGACAGAAAGTAGAATAGAGGTTGCCGGGGGTGGGGGGAGGAACCATGGAAAGTTGGTGTTTAATGGGTACAGAGTTTCAGTTTGGGACGATGGAAAAGTTCTGGAAATGCACAGCAGTGATGGTTGCAAGCCATGTAAAATGTACGTGATGCTACTGAACTGTACACTTAAAAATGGTTAAAGTGGCAACTTTTGTTACGTATATTTTACCATAATAAAAACATTTTATTTTGGAGAGGACAGTTACACTGTGAATTGGGAATCCAGTGAACAGTACCCCGACCTTGAGCCCGTTTCTCACCCGTCCCAATTCCCCGTCTGCATTAGGTTACTAGCATGTCCCCTCCCATAATGCTTTGCTTCATTCTCCACCAAAATCTAGTGAAGTGAAATAAAGCAGAAGAATCTTCAGAAACAGCCTATGCGTTTTCGAGAGATCCTAAGGTGGCGGTATAATTTCCAACCGAACAATAATGGAAAGTTCTTCCATGAGCTTCAAACTCGCCTTTTTGAATTAGGAGCCTTGCTTACAGGGGACGATGAGCAGGGGAGGCGCTCGCCAGCTTTGCGCAGTGGCAGTATCGTAGCCAATGAGGTTTATCCGAGGCGCGATTATTGCTAATTGAAAACTTTTCCCAATACCCCGCCGTGACGACTTGAAATATAGTCGGCACTGGCAATTTTTGACGGTCTCTACGGAGACTGAGCTTTTCGGTTGGAAGAAAAGAACCATCTTTTCTGTAGTTGCTAGGATAGGTGCGCAAGTTGCCGTCGCTTTAAAAAGTTTCTACCTGCGAAGAGCGGCCTGGCCCTGCTGTCTCTGGTCCACGTTGCATCTCTTCGTCTTTGCAACGCCAACACCCGAGGTGCGGCTGCTCCGGAAATGCTCCCTCTGGCCCCGGCCCCGGGCATCTGCGCCCGCGCCCCCAGCTACGTGTTGCTCTTCGGCTCACCCTCGCTGTCGCTGGCTTCCCGCCGCTCCCTTTTCTCCAAATTCAAGTCATTACGGTCATCTCTGTGACGTTATGCTGATTTGCATAAAATCCCCCAGCATCCCCAGCGAATGTACGCTCATTCCCAAAATCTGGACGTTCTACGCGAGATGGTCCCACAACAAGAAGCCTCCCGTGCAGACGGGCCTGAAATGCAACTGCTCCGAGGGGACCGGGTCAGACCCACGAACTCGCCGGCAGGTGCTCACCCTCAGCGAAAGGTGGTTCCCATCTGCCGGGGAATGTGGCTCGCGCTCATGGTCGACAGCTTTGCGCAGTGGCAGTATCGTAGCCAATGAGGTTTATCCGAGGCGCGATTATTGCTAATTGAAAACTTTTCCCAATACCCCGCCGTGACGACTTGAAATATAGTCGGCACTGGCAATTTTTGACGGTCTCTACGGAGACTGGATCTGAGCTGTTTTAAAGAGAGTATGTCAGCTTCCTGCTTCTTAAGTACACGTTTCAGGCCTTAAAAGCTGTTCTACCTGGTTTCCGTGTGTCTTTCTTGTCTTCCTGGTTAGTCTATGGGTGGCGTGGTCTCCAGGAGCCTGGCTTTACACCCCCCAGACGTTTCACAGCTGGGCGTGTGCGGTGGGTGGTGGCAGTCTCACCTATACACCAAAACTCATCCCTACTGGTCGGTAGGCAACTCCTTTCAGCAGGGTTCACAGCGTCGCAGATTTGGAAGGTATCGCATCCAAAAGTGTTGCCGATCTAAGAAGAAAAAAAAGGTAGCCCAGGTTGCCCTGGCTGGGTTGCTCAGTGGTTAGAGCGCCGGCCCATAGCCTGAAGGGTCTCGGGTTCGATTCCGAGGCGCGAACGTTGGTTGCAGGCTCATTCCCCGGTCGGGTTGGGGCGCTTGCGGGAGGCAACAAATTGCTGTGTCTCTCTCACATCCATGTTTCTCTCTGTCTCTTCCACTCCCTTCCATTCTCTCTACAAATCAATGGGAAAAATATCCTCCCCGGCGAGGATTAGCAGCAACCAAAATGGTATATCATTTTTGATTCATTCACACCAGATAAGCTAGTCATTTTTTAAATTTGACAATCTAAGGCAGTGGTTCTCAACCTTCCTAATGCCACGACCCTTTCATACAGTTCCTCATGTTGTGGTGATCCCCAACCATAAAATTATTTTCGTTGCTACTTCATAACTGTAATGTTGCTACTGTTATGAATCGTAATGTAAATATCTGATATGCAGGATGTATTTTCATTGTTACAAATTGAACATAACTAAAGTATAGTGATTACTCACAAAAACTATGTAATTATATGTTTCCCAATGGTCTTAGGCGACCCTTATGAAAGGGTCGTTCGACCCCCAAAGGGGTCGCGACCACAGATTGAGAACCCCTGATTTAAGAGAAAAGAGGTCAGTGCCCCTGACGATATAGTCAGGTATTGCATTTTTAAAAATTCTTGAGGCATGCCTGTGCCATGGCACACCAGTCGAAAATTGGTGTTTTATCATCTAAACAAGCCCCTTGCCTTCTTTCTTTCCTTAGGGACACTGAGTGTTTGAAGCGCCCAAAGCAGTTATCTTGCAGAATGTCCCGCATTCTGGCTTCACCTGATTGTGTCCCCGGTGGCGTTAACATGTCCCTCTGTCCGCTGTACTTCCTGTCAAGTGGAAGTGAGACCTCAAAGCTAGATTCAGGAGCACTACAGCGGCGGCTTTGTGACCTTCGCACTGTATCTTCCACTATTAGTGATGCTGCGTGTAAGCGCCTGGTTAAGGCAGTCACTGCTCTCTCGCTCTCTCTCTCTCACTTTACTGTAAAGTGCAGTAATCAGTTACCTGTGGAATGACGCTGAATACGGCAACCATTTCATACTGAAAGCCCCTTTCTTTTCACACCCACTGCCCTGCACCACTTCCTGATCAGGCGCTAAGATATCACGGCTGGGTAAGATAAGTTAACATCCCTTCTTCTGGGGAACCCAGGGTAGGTTTCCTGGAATCAGGCCTGTGTTCAGAACCAGTGTCCCCTGACAAGCCAGTGTGTCAGAACCGAAAAAAATGTGATGGACAGAGGGGGTCCGTGATAACTGCTCAAAGGGGCATCCTGGAGACTCCATATTGATTATGGGACCTGCAAGAGTTGCCAGGGTATGCCACCCAGAGCAGTGGTTCTCAACCTTCTGGCCCTTTAAATACAGGTCCTCATGTTGTGACCCAACCATAAAATTATTTCCGTTGCTACTTCATAACTGTCATGTTGCTACTGTTATGAATCGTCATGTAAATATCTGATATGCAGGATGGTCTTAGGCGACCCCTGTGAAAGGGTCGTTCGACCGCGAAAGGGGTCGCGACCCACAGGTTGAGAACCGCTGACCCAGAGTGTGACGTTGCAGGGAGTTATAAATATCCTTGATAGTGTGGTCTGATAACGCCCGCCACCCTTTCTTTCCACTCTAGCTGCTAGTCTGGGTGTCAAAACAGGCCTGAGAAAATAGAAGATGGGTGCTTCTTCCCATGGCAACTTCTGTATGGCTCAAAAAGTTAGTTGGGCCCGGCCGGCATGGCTCAGTTGTTGAATGTTGACCTAGGAGCCAGGAGGTCACGGTTCGATTCTCAGGGCAGATGCCCAGGGTTATGGGCTCCATCTCCAGTAGGGGGCGTGCAGGAGGCACCCATTCAATGATTCTCATCATTGATGTTTCTATCTCTCCCTCTCCCTTCTCCTCTGAAATCAATAAAAATAAATTTTTAAAAAATAAGTTAGTTGCCGAAACCGGTTTGGCTCAGTGGATAGAGCGTCGGCCTGCGGACTGAAAGGTCCCAGGTTCAATTCCGGTCAAGGGCATGTACCTGGGTTGCGGGCACATCCCCAGTGGGAGATGTGCAGGAGGCAGCTGATCGATGTTTCTCTCTCATCGATGTTTCTAACTCTCTATCTCTCTCCCTTCCTCTCTGTAAAAAAATCAATAAAATATATTTTTTTAAAAAAATAAGTTAGTTGTTGAGCTTCCTCCCGTGCACAAAAAGATCGCCAGTTCGATTCCCAATTAGGGCCCATACCCAGGTTGTGGGCTCGATTCCCAGTAGGGGGTGTGCAAGAGGCAGACAATTGATTCTCTTTCATCATCGATGTTTCTGTCTCTCTACTTCCCTTCCTCTCCGAAATCAATAAAAACATATTTTTAAAGAAAAAGTAAGAAAAGGCTTTGCTGCTTCTGATTTGGTGGGGGGTGGGGGGGGGTGGTAGTGAAGGCCCCCCTCTAGGTGACTCATTGCCCTGCTTAAAACTTTCATGCCAGAATAAAGCCCAGTGATTTCCCATGACCTCTGACCTCATTAGAGGACCCAGTACAATATGCCTTCTCCCCAGCTCTCCCTTTTTCCTTCCTCAGCTCCAGTCACAGGGAATGACTTTCAGTTCCTGCAAAGGGCCACATCCTCCTGGCTTCAGACTCCAGCAGGTGCTGCTGCTCCTGCTGAAATGCATCCTGTCCTCGTTCCTCCTTCAGTTCACAGTTCAGCCACCCCCTCCTCCAGGAAGCCTTCCCTGGCCACCTCCCAGTCTCAGATACGTGGTCCTACAACCCCCACCAAAGCATTTAACTTTGTGTCAGGTAGCATTGGGAGCACTTCCCTATATTATCTCATTTAGCACCCACACACTCTATGGCAAGGAGGCTTTTCCTTGGTGAGACATGAAATCACCTAGGAACCTCTAAAAAATATATTTTTGCTCAAGACTAATCTTTAGAAATTCTGATTTAATTGGCCTGGAATGCAGCCTGGGCATCAGAATTTTTAAAAGCTTCCCAGGTGATTCTCATGCACAGCCAGGGTGGAGACTCATGGCCTCTGAGATAGATGTGACCCTGACATCCTTTACAGCAGGACACTAAGGCACAGAGAAGTTGAGTAAGTGGCCTAGGGTCACACAGTAAGTGGTTAGTGGAGAGAATTTGAACCCAGAAAGTCTGGTTTCAAAGCTTTGTGGAAAAAAATAAATTGGCCATAGTTATTTTTTTTTTAATGTTTTTATTGATTTGAGAGAGAGAGGAAGGGAGAGGGAGAAAGAAACATTGATGTGAGAGTAACATCGATCAGCTGCCTCCCAACCAGGGGTTGAATTGGAATCCTGGGTTTGTGCCCTGACCGGGAATCGAACAAGTGACCTTTCAGCACATGGGACAGTGCACACCAGCCAGGGCCTCAGTAAATTCTCCCAGTGGTTGAGAGCTGTGAGCCAGCTCTCTTCTGATGGATACTGAGGGCCCCTTGAGCATGGGTATGTGTAACCTAGAGAAGCTGGTGAGCTTGCAGACATCCTGCCGTCATGTGAACACTGAGAGGCTTGTTTGGGGGCTGGTGGGCCCTTTCCCTGCTGAAATAGTCCTTGGGGTCCCCCTTTTCCACCCCTGGAGCTAATGGTCCAGGCTGGCTCGGGAACGGTGGGAGGGTTGGGTGGGGTTCGTTCCATCAGGGGCTGATGTTTCCAAGGATATTTCCTTACATGGAGGAAGGGATATTTCCTTACAGGGACTCCCGGTGCCCTGACCGGGAGTCGAACCATGACAACCTGGTTCATGGGTTGACACTCGACCACTAGAACCACACCAGCCGGGCCCAGCATACATTTCTGATCACCAGCCCAACCCCTCCTTCTGGAATGCCCGTCCCATGGCCTCCTATTCTCCAAAACTCGGGTGAGAGTTCCCTCTTTTCCAGGAATCCTTTCCAGGCCTGATTTGAATCAGCCTGTGTTGCTGATTCATGTTAGTGTCTGCAGTGTCATTTTTACAATACGGGTGTGTTTTATTCTGAAATATTAACTCATTCTAGGAATAGATAAGATTGTGTATGTGGTTCAAAATTCAGAAGATCCCAAAGGGCATTTAGGGAAATCTGCTTCGCATTCCTGACCCCCAGCTATCCCGTTCTCCCGCCCCACCCCACCCCTTGCCAGGTGGCGCTAGAGTTTACTTATTCTTCCAGAGAGGCCCCACCATGTGTAAGCATTTCACACAATAAATTGTTTCCCGTTTTTCTCCACAAAGATACACGTTACACACACCGTTCAGTTTTATTTTTCTTAGAACTGTTTTATGTCGACCACTGAGCCACGCCAGACAGGCTTTGGGGCATTCTTCGTGGGGTCACCCTAAGGTATTATGTGGGAGTCAGTGTGCATGAAATGTCAGTACATATTTATCTGGACACAGTTGTCACGGACAGTGCTGTGCCGGCACCCAGCTAAAGGACGGACAGCAGGGCGCTTACTCTGACACAGCACTTCCGCTGCGAGGAATTGATCTTTTTTTTTTTTTAATTGATTTTTTACAGAGAGGAAGGGAGAGGGATAGAGAGTTAGAAACATCGATGAGAGAGAAACATCGATCAGCTGCCTCCTGCACACCACCTACTGGGGATGTGCCCGCAACCAAGGTACATGCCCTTGACCGGAATCGAACCTGGGACCCTTCAGTCCGCAGGCCGACGCTCTATCCACTGAGCCAAACCGGTTAGGGCGGAATTGATCTTCAGGAAATAATTAAGGATGTGCTCCAAGATTTAACTACCACGATGTTCTCATCAGCATTGCTGATTACTGTGAAATCTTGGAAATCACTAAATTTAACCAGGGAACTGGTAAATACTGGAACAGTAATATAATGGGATCCTATTTTGACCCCCAAAATCATGTTTTAGAAAAATATTGAATGCCGTGAAAAGTTGCTTACAAGATAGTGTGAAGTGAAAAATAACAGTTTTCAAATAGATCCAGAGACAAATGGCAGGGGAGGTGGGGGCGTTAGAGAGCAACCAAAGGACTTGTATGCATGTATATTAGCATAACCAATGGACACAGACACTGGGGCGGTGGGGGCTTGCCCGGGGTGGGAATGGCTGGGAGGGGGGTCAATTGGGGAAAAAGGAGACATATGTAAAACTTTAGACAGTAAAAAAAGAAAGAAAAATAACAGTTTTCAAAGCAGTGTACATAAATATAAAAATGCACATTTAAACATTTTGTATATGTGATATAGATACTTATATGTGTGTAACACAATGGTCTAGAAGACTGTACAACTGGGCATTCAGTTTTTTGGGTTGTGGATTTTTATCTCTTAGTTAATCTTTTTCTTTTTCTTTCTAATTATCTTTCTACAAGGACCAACTGTTGCTTTTGTAAAGAAAATTTCCACATTTATATTCTAAGCTCTGGGATTTATTACTCTAAATCCTTTTTTTTTCTTTTCTTAATCCCCTCTTTCTTTCCAGCATCAATTAGTGCAGCCCTAACCTTAATTCACTAGGTAGCACTTAATAAATGTTATTCACATAGCACATTTTTATTGAGCACCGACTATGTGCTGTGCCCTATGCCAGGCACTGGGGTAGAGCAGTGAACAAGACAGATATGGTCTTTGCCTTTCTGAAGTCTAAAGTCTAGTAGAAGAACCCCCTAGCTGGTTTGGCTCAGTGGATAGAGTGTAGGCCTGCAGCCTGAAGGATCCCGGGTTCAATTCCAGTTAAGGGCACATGCCCAGGTTTTGGGCTTGATCACCAGTAGGGGGCCTGTAGGAGACAGCCAATCAATTATTCTCATCATTGATGTTTCTATCTCTCCCTCTCCCTTCCTCTCTGAAAAAAATAAAATAAAATAAATATATATATATTATAAAATCTAGAAGGTGAGCAGAGGCAAACAACAAGTGCGTAAGAATTATCTAATTGTAATTATGACAAGTGCTTCAGGTTGCTAAATAAAGATCTTAATAACAGGAGCCCTGACATAGCCTAGCAGGTTAGGAAATGATTTTCTGAGGAAATAGCTTTTAGGTTGAAAGCCCCCAAAACAGTGATGCCAGATAACATTTCAAACTGTCCAGTGTGGTAACCACTAGCCACATGTGGCTACTTCGCACTTGGAACGTGGCTAGTCAAACTGAGAAATGATCTAAGTGTCCAACACACACCAAATTTCAAAGACCTGGTATGAAAAAAATAAGTGACATCATTGAATTAGATAAAATATATTAACATTGCCCTAGCTGGTTTGGCTCACTGGATAGAGCGTCGGCCTGGGGACTGAAGGGTCCCAGGTTCGATTCCAGTCAAGGGCATGTACCTTGGTTGCAGGCACATCCCCAGTGGGAGATGTGCAGGAGGCAGCTGATCGATGCTTCTCTCTCATCGATGTTTCTAACTCTCTATCCCCCTCCCTTCCTCTCTGTAAAAAATCAATAAAATATATTTAAAAAAAAATATATATATTAACATTAATCTTTCCTGTTTCTTTTTCGCTTTTATAAAATGTGGCTACTACATATGTAATTTGTGTTTTGTTTCTAGTGGATAGCAATGAGTCAAGAATGTTTATTTTTTTATTTTTTTAAATATATTTTATTGATTTTTTTACAGAGAGGAAGGGAGAGAGATAGAGAGCTAGAAACATCCATGAGAGAGAAACATCGATCAGCTGCCTCCTGCACATCTCCCACTGGGGATGTGCCCACAACCCAGGTACATGCCCTTGACCGGAATCGAACCCGGAACCTTTCAGTCTGCAGGCCGACGCTCTATCCACTGAGCCAAACCAGTTTCGGAAAGAATGTTTATTAGTGACAAGGATTATTCTAAGTCCTAAATGCATAGCATCTCCTTTACTCCTATGTGAGAGGTGGCTTTTATTAATCTTTTTTCTACAGAGGAGGAAACGGAAGCATAGAGAGTAACCAGCCTGAAATTTACCACCAGCAAGGAGCGTAGTTGGGACTTGAACCTGGGTGGAGTCAGTCCAACATTCTGTGTACTCAACCTCTACCCCACACTTTGTAAAAAATACATATTTTTACTGATTTCAGAGAGGAAGGGAGAGGGAGAGAGAGATAGAAACATCAATGATGAGAGAGACTCATCGATCAGCTGCCTCCTGCATGCCCCCTACTGGGCATCAAGCCCGCAACCCAGCATATGCCCTTGACTGGAATCCAACCCGGGACCCTTCAGTCTACAGGCCGACCCTCTATCCACTGAGCCAAAGTGGCCAGGGCTGGGCTCTTGAACCTTAATATAAGAGGATGTGGCAGCTACAGAGCGTTCTGAACCTCTTGGTTCTGCCTTCGAAAAAGAGCTTGTTGTCCAGCTGGAGGAATGACAGTTTCCAGGCACAAGACCACACTCCTCCGGGCGTCCCCAGCCAATGGCGGGACTTGGTGGGGACTTGCGGCCTGGACACTCCTGCTCATGGGGACTCCGCTCATGAATTGCTTTCCGGAGCTCCCAGCTGCGCTGGCCTGTCTGTCAGCTCTGAGTCTCTCGTTACCCAATCCTGCTTCTTCCCTTTTCTCGTTCACAGGCAGTAAGGCAGCTCTCTCAACATCTGCTTCCTGGAGGCTCTGCCTGACACAGAGGGTCTCAGGGGCCGGATTCTTGGGGGAAGGGGAGCTGGAAGCTGTGTTTGCAGAGTCTGTTTGTTTTTTTTTAATCCTCACCCGAGGATATTTTTTCATTGATTTTTAGAGAGAGTGGAAGGGAGAGGGAAAGACAGAGAGAACTATCAATGCGAGAGAAACACATTGATTAGTTGCCTCCTGCATGAACCCTGACTAGGGCTTGGGCTGGGGAGGAGCCTGCAACCAAGGTATGTGCCCTTGACCAGAATGGAACCCCAGACCATTTGGTCTGCAAGGCTAATGCTCTATCCACTGAGCCAAACTGGCTAGGGTTGCAAAGTATCTCTCTATATATAACTCTAATATGTGAATAGACCAAACCGGGGAACAACCGAACAACTGATTGCTATGATGTGTGTTGACCACCAGGGGGCGCGTGCAGAACATGGTGGGTGTCGGCCATGGTGGGATGGTGGAGCAGGTGAGCAGGGGCGCCAGACCAAGGCAGGGCGCCGGTCGCTATCATTGGGGCGAGCCTCTGGTGGTTACTGAAAATTCTTTGCTGTCATGCACCACGGTCCCACCTGGTGCTCGCACCTGCTGCCGGCACCAGCCCCACTCGCACCGGCTGCCGGCGCCCAGTGCCAGCCCAGATCGCCTGGCGCTGTCAGCGGATGTGAGCAGCTGCTGCTGGCTCCAATCGCCCCTGAGGGCTTCTTCACCTCCCTCTGCTCCTGAGGGGCGATTGGGGCAGCAGCACCCGCTGCTGGTGCCAGCCCCAATGGCTCCGTGTCATCAGTGGGTGTGAGCGGGGCTGGTGCAGTCAGCTCCTGGGAACTG
The DNA here is from genome assembly GCF_014108235.1 of Myotis myotis. NCBI lineage: Eukaryota > Metazoa > Chordata > Mammalia > Chiroptera > Vespertilionidae > Myotis > Myotis myotis. Next base: position 21,583,269 of record NW_023416325.1, on the reverse strand, counting down.
CTGTGGTGGGAGAGGGGCTGCCAGCTGACATGGGACCGGGCCACGGTGGGAGGGGCTGGGCGGGGAATGGGCTGAGACCCGCCCTGTGCCCACTGCAGCCTTGCGGCCCACAGTTCCTTTCAAGGTGCACAAATTCATGCACTGGGCCCCTAGTTTTTATATAAAATTGACAAAATGTGGGGAAGGGCTGATAGTAATAACTACCTTTATGAGAATTAATTTGGATAATAGCCATATAGTATTTGTCACTTAATAAACAGCAGTTGTTATTATTACTCGATGTCTGAGTCTATGGGAGAGAGCCCTCTGGGGTGGCAGTGGGGTGTCCTGGACTCTGTGCCTGGCACTGGGTGTAACGTCTTTGTAGTTTTTCTCTTAATGTCTAAGGTGGGGCCCCTTCTGCTTCATGCAGAGTTCAGAAATCTCCCCTGGGAGAGTGGGCATGTGGACGATGGAGATACAGAACCTGCAAAGCATTGAATCTGCCCCAAAGGCTGGGCTGTGAGTTACACGGTCATGGGCCCAGAGGGCGACCCCAGGAAGGTCCTCCAAAGGTCCCCGCTTCCTTGCCTGGTATGGATTCAGGGCTCTCCCGGGAAGGGACCTACTGGGAGACAGACAGGCAAACAAATCTGACTCCGGCGGACAGACATGTGATGAGTGTCTGGTGGATGGATAGACACAGATCAGACCGAGATAGCAAGACAGGCGATGGGCATGTGACTCTAAAGACTGACAGGAGGCTCTTTTCCGGCTGGAACCATGGAGGGTGCAGAAGAGAAGAAGGTTCCTGCTGTGCCAGAAACCCTCAAGAAAAAGTGAAGGAATTGCACAGAGCTGGAGATCAAGCGCCTGAGAAAGAAGTTTGCCCAAAAGATGCTTCGAAAGGCAAGAAGGAAGCTCATCTATGAGAAAGCTAAGCACCATCACCAGGAACACAGGCAGATGTACAGAACGGAGATTCGAATGGCCAGGACGGCAAGAAAAGCTGGCAACGTCTACATACCTGCCCAACCCAAATTGGCATTTGTCATCAGGATCAGAGGTATCAGTGGGGTGAGCCCAGAGGTCCGAAAGGTGCTGCCGCTTCTTTGCCTTCGCCAGGTCTTCAACGGCACCTTTGTTAAGCTCCACAAGGCTTCCGTGAACAGGCTGCGGATGGTGGAGTCATACATTGCATGGGGGTACCCAAACCTGGAGTCAGTCAATGAATTGATCTCCAAGCGTGGTTATGGCAAAATCAACAAAGAATTGCCCCGACAGATAACTCATGGATTGCTCGACCTCTTGGTAAAGGTGGCATCATCTGCGCGGAAGACCTGACTCACGAGGTCTACACTGTGGGAAAGGCTTCAAGGAAGGGAACAACTTCCTGCGGCCCTTCCAGCTCTCCTCTCCACGAGGGGAGGAAGGAGCCCACCCGTGCGTAGAAGGTGGAGATGCTGGGACAGGGAGGACCAGATCAATGGCTGATGGGAAGGATGAGCTAAGGTATCTTCCATGCTTATTTCTGTAATCTGCTCAGTTAGTAAACGGAGTCCTTCAAAATTGAAAAAAAAAAAAAAAAAAAGAAGACTGCCCAGCCGGGTGTGGCTCAGCGGTTGAGCGTTGACCCAGGAACCAAGAGGTCACCGGTTCAATTCCTGGTCAGGGCATATGCCTGGTTTCGGGCTTGACCCCCAGTAGGGGGTGTGCAGGAGGCAGCCGATCAATGACTCTCTCTCATCACTGATGTTTCTATCTCTCTCTCCCTCTCCCTTCCTCTCTGAAATCAACAAAAATACATTTAAAAAAAAAAAAAGAAAAAGACTGACAGGAGGGCCTGAGGCCGGGGAGTCACCCACCTGTCGCCTGGGCCGCGAGGGGGCGCCGCCGCCCCGCCCAGCGCCGCCCCCAGTCCCGGCTGGGCGCACCCTCGCGGGCCGCGGAGGGGGCGGGGCCGGTGCGCACGGGGCGGGGCTAAGAGGGCGCGGGGGCGGGGCCAAGGGGCGCGCGGGGGCGGGGCGCGCGTGTCCGCGAAGACGGCCCCCGGCGGCGGCGCGTTCCGTTCCGGGCCGAGGCTCGCGGCGGAAAAGTTGCGGGCGGAGAGCGGCGGCCCCGGGACGGGCAGCGAGCGCGACGTCGAGCCGGTCCCTGGAGCTCGCGGCCCCGCCATGGACGACCTGGGTGAGTGAGCGGGGCCAGGGCGGAGGCGGCGGGGGGCGCGCGGCCCCGGGCCGGGCGGGCGCGGGCGAGCGGCGGGCCCGGGGAATCCCACCCCGGGGGCCCGATCCCCGCTGGGTCCCCGCCGGCCGGCGCTCCGCGGGGCGGGGATCTCGGGCCGGGCCTGAGCCCCGACCAGGCCGGCCCCGCGCCGCCCTCGCAGCCGCCAGCCCAGCCTCGGGGACGACCCCACCTCCGGCCCCGGCCCCCGGCCCCCGGCCCTCGGGGACTCGCCCGCATCTCCCAGACCAGCCCCAGGGACCGGCTTGCACCGCAAGGAGCAGCCCCCCCGCCCCGGAGCTGACCACCCCCAGCTAGGGACCCTCGCTCCACAGACCGCCCCCACCCCACGCACCGCACGGATCCACCGCCCACTCGGGGAGCAGCTGCCGGATCCATTCACAGGCTGGTCCCTCCATTCCAGGGCTGCCCCACCCCCGGAGGACCGCCCCCGCTCCAGGGGTAGCCTCTCCGAGCCCAGCCCTTTCATGTCAGAGCCATAAGTTAGAGAGGAGCCTCCCCGACAAAGACAAGTTTCCCCTGCGTCCCGCTGACCCCCCACTTCGGGACTGGCCGCCCTGTTTCATGGACCGGTCACTCCATTTCACCGCCTGCCGAGGTCTCCCCTCTGGGTCCCAGCCGTCCCCTTTCTATCACACACCAGCCTGATCTTAGAAGAGTAAACTGGGGGGACAGAATCAGCACCCCACTCCCAGACGCTGGGGCAATGCCAGGGGCAGAGGAGGGAAGTGGGCCTCCAGGTACGGTCATCTTTGAACTTGTCCTGGCTGGCGGAGCCCGTCCACCCCTCCTAGCCTCAGACAGGATGCCCGGGACAGAGCCTCACTGTTTTCATGCCCCTGGAGCTCCAGAACGCCTCTTCCACGCCAGTCAAGGCTGGAGAGAGTGTCTCCTGGAACCAGACACGGCCCAAGGCGGGTGGTGCCAGGGTTCTAGGAATGAATGCCTCGGGTGGCGGGGTGGTGTGAACCCTGGGCCGGGAGGGTTCACTCTTCCTCCCCTTCACGCCTGAGGCTGCAGAGATGGGAGGTGAGGAGGGGAGTTTCTCTCTGTAGGAGCCTTGTCTTCCCTCTCTGGACTGTGGGTGCCTTGTATGGCCATTGCTGCTTTCTCTGCCCCAGGCTGTGAGGAGTGGATTCACCCACCCCTGAAGTGACGCACCCCCCCCCCCCCCCCTGCACAGGCCACTCAGACTGGCTGTTTGTAGGCACTGCACTTCCAAGGGGACAGAGCAGGACTGCGACCTCACTACTTCCTGGCAGCTTCTTTTGGGATCGTTCCCCCACCCCCCTCCCGGAGCTGGGGGAGCTGGGGGAGCTGGGGTGGTGTGCGGTCCTGCCTGTTGTGCAGGGTGCGATGGCTGCCAGGCATAGTTCTGCCCTTGGGTCAGACTTGGCACCCATTTCCCCACACACTCAAGGTTGGCATGGCCTGCAGACAGGTATTTTTTCACATAAAAATAAGTAAGCTTTAAAGGAGGCCGGGGGGGGGCGGTATCTCTTTTTAATCGGGCTCTGAAAGCCTCCAGGCTCTCCCCGTGGGAAAGGGGAGCAGTTACAGCTTCTAACATGCTCATGTGGCTCTCTTGCTTCTGCACATTCCCCCGAGCTGTTCGAAGGACTGAGAACGTCTTTGTGAGTTTGCAGTCCTGAGGTCCTGTCTTCTGAGAGTCTTCCATGCGGGGCCAGGAACTGACTTTTAGTCTCGGAAAGGAAAGAGCGTGCACTGGCAGGTTGCAGGGCTGTCAATTTGCTGAGTGTGGAGGTCTACCCGACTTCAGCTTGTCCTGCCCTCCCAGCAGCCCTTTGTAAAGAGCCCCTTCGGGCCGCTGCTGGCATCACTACCTGCCTTTTACAAAGTGAGGAGACCAGGAGAGGCTGAGTCACCTGCCCAAGGCTGCACAGCCTCTGAATTGACAAAGCCAGGACTGGAGCCCAGCCCCAGCTCCTGGCCCCGCAGCTACCTGAGGCCTTTCCCCCTGAGGAGGGCTGAGCTGCGGGGGGAGGGAGGGTCTCGGCAGGGTGATGGCTGCCACCTGTAACTTCTGCCGCCTTCCACCCCAGGCTCCCTGTTGTTTGAGTCCTGGCTGCCCAACTTCCTTGGCCTCAGCTCCCAGGGGGCCAGCCGCGCCTGGCTGACCAGAGCCTGGGCGGGAGGAGTGGGGCGTGCAGGAGGGGAGAGGAATTTGCCTCTGTGCTCAGGCCCGTCAGCTGTCTGGCTGACTGCTCTGCACCCTGCCCGTCAGCTGTTTCCTTAGTTAGCGTAGACACAGAGGCCAGGCCTCATTTTTATTTTTCTCCTGAGTGTGCCCTCAGCTGTGAGCCTCCTGGCCCCCGGAACAGGGGAGAGCGGAATAGGGGCGAGTGTACGGTCTGCCCTGTGGTGAGCCTAGAGGGGCAGGGGTCTGGGCTGGGACTTGGTTTTTTGGGTCTTAAAGAAATTGGGGAACTCTCCCCTCCCCATAGCTGCTAGTGACAGACTCACCATGTGCTATTTAATAAGTTACCAGTCGCTCTTTGGGCAGGAAAACATAAACACAGCCTTTCCCTGTGTGTGCTCTCGGCCTGTGCTGTGGGGTGGCTGCTGGTGGCTTTTCTCATTACTGTTTAGACGCTGGTTTGGCTGGGAGTTGCCCTGTTCTCTGGCCGGAGTTTCCTGGACAGAGTTCCCCAGCATGGAGGAGCGCGCTGATTACGTTTTCTGACCTGACCCCTTGCTTTCCCCCTGTTCCCCTTCCTAGTGCCTGGCGGGGTGGAGGATGGGGGGTTTGGGGTGTGAGAGGGGCTGTGACCACTAAGGATCACTCCTGCTTGATGGGAGACAGGCACTGGCTCAGCACTTGGTGCCGTCCTCACGGCCATCCCGAGGGAGGGGTTTTATCTCTGCTCGCAGATGTGGAAACCCGAGCTCTGGAAACGTCCGCTGGGGGAGCTGGGATTGGGGCCTAGACTGACCCAGTTCTGGATCTGGTCATTTTATTTTATTTATTTTTTCAGAGAGGAAGGGAGAGGGAGAGAGAGATAGAAACATCAGTGATGAGAGAGAATCATTGATCGGCTGCCTCCTGTATGCCCCCCCCCCCCCCCCCCCGGGATTGAGCCCGCAAACCAGGCATGTGCCCTGACCAGGAATCAAACCACGACCTCCCGGCTCCCAGCCACTGGGCTGGATCTGGTCGTTTTAATCATAATCAGCCAATAGGTGTGATCTGTGACTGACCAGGGGCCTGCTGAGTGTTGCTAGTTACCTTTAAAAGTTGCGCCCGGAGGCCACCCCCAGGACATGCCTCTGTGGCAGAGGGCGGGTCCAGCACAGGCCTCCATAGCTTTGCCTGCCCCCTCCCAGGGGAGCAGCCAGCTGTTGGCAATGCCCAGTTGCCGCTGGAATCTGGACATGTCTTCGTTCAGCTTCTCAGCAGTCTTGACCCTCTGGAAAACAGTGCCTCATTGTCTGTCCTTGGAGGGGTACTGGGGGTGGGGAGTTGCCTGGGGCATTTGGGGCTGTGGAGCCTCCCTGTTCCCATGGAAAGTCTGGACTTTGGGCTTGGCTGTCTGTGGTGCCTCTGTGTTGGGCCGGGGTCAGGGCGCCCAGCTGCTGGGCCTGTGCAGGGCCTCCTGGTGCGACATGCCCTCAGGGGGCCCTGAGTCAGTGCCAGGGCTTCTCTGGGGCTGTGCGCTGGCGAAGGCAGAGCTGGGCTTCAGACCCTGGGTGTCTGATTCTGAGCAGGTGCCCTTTCTGCTGTGCTGAGGGGTCTGCTGCCTGGGCAGCCAGGCTTAGGGTGGAAAGGCTGGGGCTTCTGGTGGCCGTCGCCCCACCACGGTGGGTTGGGGGTCTTCTGCGGGGACATCTCAGTCTTCCTTCCTTCCAGCTTCCGGGTGATCCCATGCACCGGGGAGGCTGGGTGGGCCCTTCGCTGAGGGGCCGATGGGAGGCCGGAGTTACCGCTGATGCGCTGCGCAGCCCTCTGCCTCCGTGTATGCATGAGGTGTGTGACCCTCCAGATGGAGGATGTTGAGAGAACTTCCTCCAGCTTCACTCTCCTCCCAGCCCCTTGCCTTCGTTAATGATCACAAACCTCTGCAGAACACGTCTGTTTTCACAGTGTCGGCAGAACTCTTACCCGTAACACTGACTGAGCGTGTACTGTGTGCGGGCCCTGTGCTGGGCGCCTTACGGACGTTGCTGTGTTGAATCATGTGGGCCGCACGAGGTGCAGGTTTGTTATTGCTGCTACCCATTTTATAGATGACGAAATAGGCACAGAGGGGGCGAGCCCGCCGCCACGCGCTTTAACTAGCGAGTGCCAGGCTGGGGTTTTAACGCAGAGTGAGCTTGTAACCAGTCTTTACACTTCAGTTCATGATCCTGGCTCCCATCCTGATTGCCTGTTGGTTTGCTTGCTTTCCATTCTCTGTTCCGTCTCTGACATCTGTCCTTTTCCTCTTCTCTGGCTTCTTCCTCCTCCTCTGTTCTTTCCTGGGGACTCAGGATGGGGCGCTGGGCACCTGTAGCAATATCTCCGCCTCTGAGGGCTCCACTTCTCCACCTGTCCCCAATCCCGTCACCTGTTACCTGCAAGACAGACTGGGGGCTTACCGCACAGGGCTGTCCTCCGAGGCCCCTCGTCTCGCCCTCCTGGGGGCTCCGAGGCCTCTGTGCGCCCTGCCCCCGACACGCTCCTGTCTGTTCATGGCTGCCTTTGGAGCCAGCCCATGTCGAGGAGGAAGTTGTTGACACCTTTTCAGGTGGAGAACTGAGGGTGTCTTGTGGGAGGAAGAGAGTGAGCGAAAGAATTAGGAAGCTGAGTGTTCCCAGAAATCTCGACAAAGCACCTGATGGAAGGGGCATCCGAGATCATCTCCTCACCGGGGATGGGCCTGAGGCTCCACAGCCTCCAGCCCACAGTGCCTACCAGTTGTGGTCTTGTTGGGAGTCTCGCTGGCCTCAGGCCTGCATCTGCGTCGGGATAAGTCTTCCAGCTCCCAAACTGATTGCCTAACCAGGGGGCTCAGGCCGGCCTCTCCAGGGAGGCCTTGGACGGGCCAGTGGCAGGCAGAATGTGTGGTTGGCCAGACTCGGCAGAGCCCTGGTGGCCAATTTTTCCCTTAAAGACGGCCTCTTAATGCTTATTTCTTGTGTGATTGTGGTATTGTGGTTTTATGGGAGAACATTGTTATTGTTAGGTGCATACTGAACTATTCGGGAGTAAAATGTCATGTCTGTAACTTAGTTTTAAAGAACATAGTAACAAAAAGTAGGTGTGTGTGTGGTGTATATGGGGGATGCACACATTTTTTTTAATACAAAATGGCAAAATGTTAACGATTGAATATAGGTAGAAGGTGTATGTGTACTCATTGTAATGTCTCAACTTCTCTATATGTTTAGGTATTTGCATGATAAAAAGTTGGAATAAGCCGTAGTGGGCTCCGAGTCATTTGGCCAGGGGCGCCCCTGAGTGTCTGCCTGTGATTGACTTGAGTGACCCTCGGCCTCCTGTGACTGCACCGATGGCGTAAAGCGTGGGTGGGCAGGGAAGGGAGCCACGCGGGCTTGGCTGGAGACAGGCGCCCACACCACCATGACCTGTGCAAAAAAAGTCAGGGCCAGCCCTGGCCAAAGAGCTTCAGGGATTGGAGGCAGACTCCGGGCAGTTCCGTTGGTGTGGTGAGCAGGGTCGGGAGGGAGGTGCTGGGCTTGGAGGGGTGGCGGGTGGGTTGCAGAAGGAAAGGAAGCTTCACAAAGGCAGAGAACAGCCTCCGGGCAGCTGGGGCCTGGGGGAGGGGACGAGATGCCATTCAGGCTACGTCAGGAGCCTCTTATCTGTGGCCCTGGGAGCACCACAGACCTACAGGGCCTACGGGCAGCAGGGGCCGGAGTGGCCCCAGGCTCTTGCTATCAGCTGAAATCTGGTCTCCAGTTCTCCCACTTGAGGCTCCCTCTCCTGGAATCCCCACTCCTAGGTCCCTCTTGTCTTGTTTTGTGCTGACGCAAAGCCGGGCGCTGGGTCTCCCATCTGAGAGAAATAGCTGGATTCCAACACCAGGGGCCCCTGGGCAATGGGGGTCCCGGCGCCTCCAGCAGGCCCTTGTCAGGAGAGGGCCTCAGGCGAAGGCCTCCGAGCCGCACATCTGTCCTCAGCGAGCCAGGACGCAGAGGCTGGCCGCTGTAGGGCTCATGGGATCGTCCTGTGTGATCTCGGAGTGGAGTGTCAGGCCTCACTCTGCCTGTTTGAAAAGCATGATGTGGGTTTCATGGGGGAGGGGCGGTGCCGGAGGAAGCTTTATGTAATTCTTGGCTGGGACTCAGGTAATTGTTTTAATGAAATGGAATGCAGCTTATTCAGAACTCACTTGGCAGAGCAGCCATGTTCTGTTCTGTTTTCTTGTGGGGGGAGCGGGTCACACGTTTCCAGCTGTTGCGAATAGTAGGACCCTGGGCCCTGGGCGAGCAAGAGCAAGTGGGGGCAGCCTCCGGAGCTGCTTGCAGTGTCTTAGGGAGCCACTTAGCTCCGGACCCTCAGGCACGTATCGCCGTCCTCCTGGCCCCGAGTCTGTGTGTCTTTTGTGTTTTTGTTAAGGAGGATATTTTTTCCATTGATTTTTAGGGAAAGTGGGAGTGGGAGAGACAGAGAGAAACATGGATGTGAGGGAAACACACCGATTGGTTGCCTCCTGCACGAGTCCCGGAGGAGCCTACAACCAAGGTACGTGCCCTTGACCAGAATCGAACCTGGGACCCTTTGGTCTGCAGGCTGACGCTCTGTCCACGGAGCCTAACCGGCTCGGGCTGTGTCTTTTGAATGAGCCACGGAGAATTGGGCCTCTTACAGCAATTAAAAACAAACACCTGTTGAAAGCAGGCTGTCGAATGGGCCCAAATCCCGCCTTCCTTGATTGGGAGGCCCCACGGGATGAGGGCCACGGAGGTGTCTACACGCGGCAGACAGACCCTCCAGGAGGCCCTCTGTCTTCATCCACTCTCCACTCCACCCCCATGTCTTTCTCCACCTCAGCACCTTTTATAACTCCCAGTGCCCTCCCACCCCGTATCTCCCATCAGTGCAGGTTGTTTCTTTAAAATACATTTTTATTAATTTCAGAGAGGAAGGGAGAGGGCTAGAGAGATAGAAACATCAATGATGAGAGAGAATCATTGATTAGCTGCCTCCTGCACAACCCACACTGGGGATCGAGCCCGAAATCTGGGCATGTGCCCTGCCCGGGAATCGAACCGTGACCTCCTGGTTCATAGATCGACGCTCAACCCCTGACCCACGCCGGCCGGGCCAGTGCAGGTTGATCTTTACCCCTTTTCTTCTGGTGCCTTCACCTTTCTGTTCTTCCTAACTTCTTTTGTTTGCTTCTTTTCTGTGTTTTTTGGTTGTTGTAATCTTCATCCAAGGATATTTTTGCCTCTGGCATATGCCCTGACTGGGGCGAGGGGAGTGAACCCACAACCCAGGTATGTGCCCTTGACTGGGAATCAAACCCATGACCCTTTGGTCCAAGGGCCAACACTCTAACCACTGAGCAACCAGTCAGGGCTCCTTTTCTGTTTTGTTTTTTTTAATTTTTAAAAAGAATATATTTTTGTTGATTTCAGAGAGGAAGGGAGAGGGAGAGAGAGATATGAAACATCAATGATGAGAGAGAATCATTGATTGACTGCCTCCTGCACGCCCCCTACTGGGGATCGAGCCCCAAACCCAGGCATGTGCCCTTGACCGGAATCGAACCCAGGACTCTTCAGTTTCTAGGCCAACACTCTACCCACTGAGCCACACCAGCTAGGGCATCCTTTTCTGTTTTAAACTCGGCCTGGGCCATTCTTTTCTTTTGCTAGGCACACCTCCCACGCTGTAGTGGCCACATTTCCCCTTCTCTTCCTTAAGATCCGCTTCTTTTGTGTTTTCCCAAAGCTTTCGCTGGGCTCCCTGTTTCTCTCCCGGATTCCTAGGTCAGTTTATCTACTTGCGTGACCTCTTCTCTCACTGTGTGTTGGCGACTCCTAAATTTATTTTTCCACCCTTGACGTGGATGCCATTGTCCAGATTGTTCCGGCCTGAGACCCAAGTCATTTCCTTCTCACTCTCTCCTCGTGGCCTCATCTATTGTCTGCTCCCTCTGTTGCTGTCCCCGCTCTTCCTTGGCCTGTGTGAAATCATGGGCTCTTCTAGGTTAGGCCACATTTTCACAGGCTTTGTCTTTTTTTTTAAATGCCTGGTGACTTTTATTAATAATAATAATTATTATTTTAAATCCTCACCCAAGAATATTTTTCCATTGATTTTTATTTTTTAAATTTTTTTCCTTTTTAATATATTTTTTATTGATTTCAGAGAGGAAGGGAGAGGGAGAGAAAGAGAGAGAGAGAGAGAGAGAGAGAGAGAGAGAGAAACATCAATGATGAGAGAGAACCATTGATTGGCTGCCTCCTGCATGCCCCCCAATGGGGATCGAGCCTGCAACCTGGGCATGTGCCCTTGATTGGAATCGAGCCCAGAACCCTTCAGTCTGCAGGCCAATGCTCTATCCACTGAGCCAAACCAGCTAGGGCTCCATTGATTTTTAAAGAGAGTGGAAGGGAAGGAGGAGGGGGGGCAGAGAGAGAAACATCGATGTCACATCCATTGGTTGCCTCCCACATGTGCCCTGACCCTGACCCCTGCCGGGGATCTAGCCTGCAACCGAGATATGTGCCTTTCACTGGGAATCGAACCCGAGACCCTTCGGTCCCGTGGGCCAACACCCCTAACCACTGAGCAAAATCAGCTAGGGCTGCTGTGTCATTTTTTATATGATGGTGACAACAATCCTTCGGGGCAGATCCGAGTTTTCCCCGTTTACAGATAAGGAAGGAAAACTGAAACCCAGGGGGCTGAGAGGAAGAGGACACACCCACTGTCGCAACAGATGATGTTGCAAGAACTTGATCTTGGGTCTGCAGCTCCCAGCCCATTCTCTCTTCAGTTCTTCATGCTGACACCCGTAGGCAGAGATGGGAAGTCACAGGTTGGCCTGCAGACCCTGTTGCTTGCCTTCATGGATTTTAAAATATTCCAACTTGTCAGGCCGGCGAGGCTCAGTGGTTGAGCATAAACCTATGAACCAGGAAGTCAGGGTTCGATGCCCAGTCAGGGCACATGCAGGCTCGATCCACAGTGGGGGGTGTGCAGGAGGCAGCCGATCAATGATTCTTTCTCATCATTGATGTCTCTCTCTCTCTCCCTCTCCCTTCCCCTCTGAAGTCAATAAAAATATATTTTAAAAAAATTCCAAGTTATTCATTAACATTTAAAGCATCAGGAGCTCACACCTACCCAATCCATATGTCGTTTCTTTAGGAAGTCAGAGTTGGCTCCACCAGTCGCCTGTCTTCGCGGCAGCACCTGGAGGAACTGAGGGCCCAGCCCTCGCCTGGGCTCTCTGTCGCCCCCAGAGGCCCAGCTCCGCGGAGCACATGCCCACCTGGCCCTGATGGGGGTTCTCGGATGCTCTCTCTCCGTCCTCTATTACAGCAAATATACAGTTGTGGGTCTGGGATTTCTTGCGCTGTGTCATCTGAGTTAGATTGGATTCCGACTGCTCCAGGCGCTTGCCTCTGCCTGGAGTCTGGGTTTTTGTCCACGTCGCAGACAATAGCCTCCGCTCCATCCAACTCCCCTCACCCTCCACCTCTGGGATCTCAGCTGCAGCCTCCTTCTGCAGAAAACTTGTTCCGGTTAAAACCCGCAACCTCTTGGCCCTCCCACTCTGGTAAAACTCCCAGATTTATATAAATCAGGCTTCTTGCCTTTTGTCTCTCCCCAGCCGTGTAAGCCCCTTGAAGACAGGGCTCTTACCTGCCTTTCAGGTGTCTCTGACCATCAAGTACGGCTCGGTTCTCTCTGCAGTTGCTTAATGAATGTTGGATGGTGGTTGATGATGAAATGGGCATGAACTGTGATGCCTAACCTCCGGCCAACCACTTCCTCCACCGGGAAGTCTGAGCGAGAAACCCTCTGCTTCCAGGCAGTTGGGGAGGCAGCTGGGGGCCCGGACAGACCACAGGCCCCGCTGTCGGCCACTCCTGGGCCTGGATCGATGCTGTCTGTCCCTTTGCCGGCTGTGACCTCGGCGGATCTTACACCTGGGACTCAGGCCCCTGATCTGTAAGCAGGTGCATTTCCTGAAATGCTTCAAAGTGCTCGGTCAAGGGTAACGGTTATCATGGTTCATCCTTGGAGTAATCTGGAAATTGCTGTGGGGCTGTGGCTTTCTGTCACCTCTCCACTTCACAGACCTGCTGCTTATGTTTGCGGTGGCCTTGGTGGTGGTCATTTAATGCAAATGAACCTGGTTGGCCGTTCAGCTGGGCCCAGGGAAGGAATCTGACCTTGGTTATCTTCCGATGTGATTTGGGACCCCTCGTGGCCCTGTGGGGTAGGGTGTTGGGCCTCTGGTTTGCAGGGGATGCGGTGGTACCCCAGGGCCGGGTGTATTCATTGGCCATTTCCCCTGAGCCTCTTTGGTGGCTTTGAGGAGGAAGCGGCTGGGGGAGGAGGTGGTTTGGTGGCTTGGTTTATAGTAGTCGCTCACCTAAGACTAACAGTAGAGCTGCCGCAGAAGCCACTCCAGGACCTGCTTCCAGTGCAGCCTCGGCTTCTCCCAGGACCCTCAGGCCTCCTGGGGTCCAGGAGGCTGTGCAGGCTGCTCCGTGACATCTGTGAAGCTCACAGGGTGGGCCTGGGCCAGCAAGGCTCCTGGTAGCAGCAGAAAAAGGGAGGGTTGGTTTTCTAGACCATGAACTGTGGTTTTTGTCAGTTGAGCGGGCACAGCCATTAGCTAGAAGCCCACCCAGTGATGGACTGCTCTGCCACCTCTGTACCCTTCTAGGGGCAGTCAATCTGTTTTTGTTTTTAAAATATATTTTTATTGATTCCAGAGAGGAAGGGAGAGGGAGAGAGAGAGAAACATCAATAACGAGAGAGACTCATTGATCGGCTGCCTCCTGCATGCCCCCACCAGGGACCAAGCCTGCAACTCTGGCACATGCTCTGACTGGGAATTGAGCTGTGACCTCGTGGTTCATAGGTCGGTGCTCAACCACTGAGCCACACTGGCCAGGCAGCCGTCCATCTGTTGGGCCAGCCCTGGCCCCGTTGGGGGTTTGAAGTGGCTTTGAGAGTCCTGGCCAGGCTTTCCCTTGCTCTGTTTCCAGGACCGTTCCTCTTCCTTGGGTGGAGATGGGTGTGCCCCTGCCCTTGCTTTCCTCTGTATCTGTCATTTCCCCATGGACTCAGCCCGGCTGGCCCTCTGGGCGCTTCCTCATCACGGTGAGCTGCAGGACAGTGGTCGGTGGCTCCTTGAGGCGGATGTGAGGGAGTGGCTGCGGCGCCTGGGGACTGCACTGTCCTGGGGACTGCCCGGGCTCACGAGTGGCCGGTCGTGCAGTCGCCTGGCTGCATCTTGGGGCGAGGTAGCTGGGATGGCCGGTGGCCTCGTTACCTCAGGTGGCCTCTTCTGCAGTGTCCGGAGCTTCCCGTGAATTCCTGCCCTTCCCGCTCTTGGGACGTCGGCACGTGAGGTCTCTTTCGCCTGGTCTGCTGAGAGCCGCCCGGAAGCAAGGGGGGAGGAGTGCTACCTGGAGGCGGTGTCATGGCTTCCTGTGGTCACTTCTGGTAATCTGCTCCAAACTTCCTGTTTGTGCTCCCAGAGCAGCAGGACACTGACCGGGGACAGCTGTTACCTGCCTGACCTCCACGGCGCTGGGGGCCGGGCTGTCACAGTCCACCTGCCCCAGACCCTCGGCTGCCTGGCCACTGGCTGTCGATGGCCTGGCTGGTAGCCGCTCCTTGTGGTGTCGCTGGCTGGGGCTTCACCCAGCTCTGCCCTTCCTCTTCTCCCCGCTCCTACTGCCGGGAGGGTTTTCCTCCGAATGTCCTGTCGGGAGTGATCAGTCACCACTCCCTTCTCTGTGGTTCTGGTCTGATTCGGGCTTTCTTAGGCTCCCCTCCCCCCCACTTCCAGAGCTTGGAGGAGCTTTAGGATGTCACCTACTCTGTGGTTCAGGTGTGGGGGTGTCTCCAATCATCACCTTCATCAGCACTGCTCATTTTTATCTGTTTATATATTGGGTTTCCATTGAAGATTACAATTGCAAAAGGGGTTTTGTGGGTTTTTAAAAATCTGAAAATAGCCCTGGCCCACATTTCTCAGTGGTCAGAGCGTTGGCCCATGCACCAAATGGTTGTGGGTTCGATTCCTGGTCAAGGGCGCGTACCTGGGTGGCAGGTTCAACCCAAGTTGTGGCATATGCACTAGGCAACCAATCAAAGTGTGTCTCTCATATTGATGTTTCTCTTGCTCTTGCTCCTTCTCCTCCTCCCTCCCTCTCTTCCACTCTCTGTAAATATCAATGGCAAAAATATCCTCAGGTGAGGATTAACAACAACAACAAAAATCTGAAAATAAAAAATATAAAAACATTTATAAATCACTTAGGAGTTTCTACTCACCCATTTTTTTTTAAAAATATATTGATTTTTTACAGAGAGGAAGGGAGAGAGATAGAGAGCTAGAAACATCAATGAGAGAGACATCGATCAGCTGCCTCCTGCACACCTCCCACTGGGGATGTGCCCGCAACCCAGGTACATGCCCCTAACCGGAACCGAACCTGGGACCTTTCAGTCCGCAAGCCGACGCTCTATCCACTGAGCCAAAACGGTTTCGGCTCTACTCACCCATTTTATAGATGGACAAACTAAAGCCCTCTGAGGAGAAAGCACTTGCCCAGGACACTTAACAGCAGAACAGGCCTGTGCTTTCTTTTCTAGCCCAAGCATGTCAAACTCAAAGGCTAACTTGGGCCAAATAAACAAGGCTTAAGTTTCTGTGGGCTGCAAAAAAACAAAAGCTTCAATTTTCATAGAAACGTAGGTTTATTTCCCTAGAGACATGCTGAATACAAAGGGCTGAAATAAATGAGTTAACATACAATAATAGAACACTTTAATAAAAGTTAATATTTTTTCTTGAACATTAACTTACCAGACACTGAATTAACTGCACAAATTAATAAGTGTAACACAAATAAACCTATTTTTCTTGTTCTCCAAAAGCGAAATATTTCCTGTTGGGCACACCAAACAAGTCAGTCCAAGATGTCGCAATTGGCAGCTAAAATATTTGCTGCTAGTATTAGTGGAGAGAAATGGTGCGCCTGCACATAAGGCGTGTAAGGGAAATGAATGCAACACGATTATAGTAATCAGTCATTAGTGAATGTTGTAGTTTGTTATTAATAACTAGAGGCCCAATGCATGAGATTCATGCATGGGTAGGGTCCCTAGACCTGGCCAGCAATCAGGACTGATCTGTGGGGCAACTGGCAGGGCAATCGGGGCCCCTGCTGGCACCTGCCTTGGCCAGCCCATGGGCTGGGGGCAGCTCCTGCGTTGAGCATCTGCCCCCTAGTGGTCAGTGTGCATCATAGGGACTGGTTCCACTGGTTGTTCTGCAGTTTGGTCAATTTGCATATTAGGCTTTTATTATATAGGATTATGTAACAGGACATTGTAAAAATTAAGTTACGAAATTTTTATTAAGATATTTCTTCTTTGCCGAAACTGGTTTGGCTCAGTGGATAGAGCGTCGGCCTGTGGACTGAAAGGTCCCAGGTTCGATTCCGGTCAAGGGCATGTACCTGGGTTGCGGGCACATCCCCCAGTGGGGGATGTGCAGGAGGCGGCTGATCGATGTTTCTCTCTCATCGATGTTTCTGACTCTCTATCTCTCTCCCTTCCTCTCTGTAAAAAATCAATAAAATATATTAAAAAAAAAGTAGATCTATATTTAAAAAAAAAGATGTTTCTTTTTTTTTTTTTTTTTTAATTTTATTGGTTTTTTACAGAGAGGAAGGGAGAGAGATAGAGAGTTAGAAACATCGATGACAGAGAAACACAGATCAGCTGCCTCCTGCACATCTCCCACTGGGGATATGCCCGCAACCCAGGTACATGCCCTTGACCGGAATCGAACCTGGGACCTCTCAGTCCGCAGGCCGACGCTCTATCCACTGAGCCAAACCGGTTTCGGCAAGATGTTTCTTCTTTAAAAAAATATATTTTATTGATTTTTTTACAGAGAGTAAGGGAGAGGGATAGAGTTAGAAGCATCGATGAGAAACATTGATCAGCTGCCTCCTGCACACCTCCTACTGGTGATGTGCCTGCAACCAAGGTACATGCTCTTGACCGGAATCAAACCTGGGACCTTTCAGTCTGCAGGCCAACGCTCTATCCACTGAGCCAAACCGGTTAGGGCTTAAGATGTTTCTTACATATCGTTATATTGGCTGGCCGCAAAAATATTCATTGTGGGCCGCATACGGGCTGTGAGTTTAACATGCTTGTTCTTGCCCTTTCTGGTGAATATCTGGGGTCCTAGTTTTCCTCATTTCTAGGACTACACACCTGCTGCAGTGTAGCCTCAAGCCTTGTTTTTCTTTCCTAGAGACTTTTTAAAAATATATGTATTTTTATTGATTTCAGAGAGGAAGGGAGAGGGAAATAGAAACATCAATGATGAGAGAGAATCACTGATTGGCTGCCTCCTGCACAGCCCCCAATGGGGATCGAGCCCACAACCTGGGCATGTGCCCTGGACAGGAATTGAACCTGGGAGCCTTCAGTCCTGAGGCCAATGCTCTATCCACTGAGCCAAACCGGCTAGGGCTTTCCTAGAAACCTGTACATGTCATTTTGTATCTGATATTATTTACTTTTGTTAAAGTCTTTATGTCAATGAAGATACATGCTTAGTATAAGAAGAAAAGACAAAGGGACAGAAATGAAAGTCCTTCCTTCCTCATCAGGGGTAACTATTGTTAATTGTGTACCTTTTCTATTTATAGACATAGAACATGCATGTGATATACGTATCCTTAATTTTTAAAAAAAATATCTTTACTGGAGGCCCAGTGCACAGATTTGTGCACTGGATGGGTCCCTAGGCCTGGCCTGCGCCCTCTCACAATCTGGGACCCCTCGGGGAATGTTGGACTGCCAGTTTCGGCCCGATCCCCACAGGCCAGGCTGAGGGACCCCACCAGTGCACAAATCTGTGCACCGGGCTGCTAGACTGCGTATAAGATCTTTGGTTAATCTTTCCCTCTGTTCCGTGTTTCCATGCCTGTGTGTTGAGCGTCTGCCCGCTGGTGGTCAGTGCACGCCATTGCTACTGGTCAAACGGTTGCTTAGGCTTTTATATATATATAGATTGATTTCAGAGAGGAAGGGAGTGGGAAAGAGAGATAGAAACATCAATGTTGAGAGAGAATCATTGATTGGCTGCCTCCTGCATGTCCCCTACTGGGGATCAAGCCCACAACCCAGGCATGTGCCCTTGACCAGAATTGAACCTGGGACCCTTCAGTCCGAAGGCTGACGCTCTATCCACTGAGCAAAACCAGCTAGGGCCACATCCTTAATTTTTTAACTAAGATGAAATTCACACAACGTACAATGAACTGTTTTCCTCTATCTAGTTGCAGGCCATTTTTATCACCACCAAAGAAGACCCTGTACCCAGTAAGCAGTCTCTTCCCCTTATCCTTCCCCTAACCCCTGGCAACCACTAGTCAGCTTTCTGTCTCTATGGATTTGTCTGTTTTGTACATTTTATGTAAGTGGAATCATACCATACATGGACTTTTGTGACTGGCTTCTTTCAGTTAGCATTTTCAAGGTTCATGTGTGTTGTAGCATGTCAGTGCCTCATTCCTTTTTATGGCCGCATAATATTCCATTGCAGGGACAGGCCACATCTTGTCTCTCCATTCATCTGTTGATGGACATTTGGGTTGTTTCTACCTTTTGGCCTTTGGGACCAGTGTTGCTGTGAATGTTTATGTGCAAACATTTATTTGAGCACCTTTTTCAGTTCTTTTGGGTTTATATCTTCATTGTTTTTAAATTTTATTTTTCTATATTAAATGTCTGTTAAAAGGACTAAATATTTTCAACTTTCTTTAATAGTTAACTTTTTTTTAACTGATAACAATGTTATACATGTTCATTGTAGAAAATTTGAAAACTACAGAGGTGTACAAAAAAGGAACTAATAAAAAAACTCTTAGAGCTAATCACCCATTCATAGCTATAATTATTTTAATGTATTTCTGTGAAGTCTTTTCAGTGCACATATAGTTACATAGCTGGAATAATAATGGCTGCATTATATAATTTGCTCTGTGCTAGGCACTGTTTTAGGTGCCTCACTGCATTACCTTTTAAAAATATTTATTTATTTATTTATTTATTTATTTATATGCTTAGGGAGAGATGGGAGAGAGAAGCATCGATTGATTGCCTTCCTTCCGCTCCCCGACTGGGGATCAAACCTGCAACCCAGGGATGTGCCCTGACTGGGAATTGAACCGGCAACCGTTTGGTGCATGGGATGATCCTTAATCAACTGAACCACTCTGGCTGGCCCTTATTTTTTCCTCACAACAACCCTGTGAAGTAGGTTTTTGTTTTTTTTTAAAATTGATTTTAGAGATAGAGGAAAGGGGGGTGGGGAGAGAGAGAAACATTAACTGTCATTCCATCTGTGAATGCATTCATTGGTCAACCAATGACCGGGAATCGAACCCATAACCTTAGTGTATTGGGACAATGCTGTAACCAACTGAGCTACCTGCCCAGGGCCGTCTTGACCTTTTATTATTATGAAATTTCCCTCTTTATCCCTAGTAATATTCCTGTCTGGAAGTCTGCCTTGTCTGATATTAACAGAACCACTCCACCTTCTTTGATATTAGTGATAGCGTGGTCTGTGTTCTCCATCGTTTTACACATAGTAAACCAGAAGGTACCGTCTATCTGTGTCTTTATATTTAAAGTGTTTCTTATAGACAGCATATATTTAGTCATTATCAGTATGATTGAGTGTGTCTAACATCTTAAAATTTGTTTTTTAATTATACCATCCGTCTTTATTCTTTTTTATTTTTCTGCCTTCTTTTGGAGTCATTAAAAAAAAATTTAGGATTCCATTTTATCTCCACCACTTACTTATTTAACTATACTTCATTGATTTACCTTTTTTAGTGGTTGCTGTATGGGGTTTTAAAATTTTTTTAATTGGCCGAAACCGGTTTGGCTCAGTGGATGGAGCGTCAGCCTGCGGACTGAAGGGTCCCGGGTTCGATTCCGGTCAAGGGCGTGTGCCTGGGTTGCGGGCACGTCCCCAGTGGGAGATGTGCAGGAGGCAGCTGATCAATGTTTCTCTCTCATCAATGTTTCTAACTCTCTATCTCTCTCCCTTCCTCTCTGTAAAAGATCAGTAAAATATATATAAAAAAATTAAAAAAAAATTTTTTTTTAATTGAATTTATTGTGGTGACATTGGTTAATAAAATTATATAGATTTCAGTGTACAATTCTATAATATATCTTCTGTATTTTGTATTGTGTTCACCACCCCCAAATCGTTGCTATATGTTTGACGGGTTTAACTTATCATAGTCTGTCTCCAAATTATATCATACTACTTCATGTATAATGTAAGAACCTTACAACAGTATACAGTCAAACCTCGGTTTCTCAAATGTCTCCGTCTCTCTCGAACAGTTCAGTTCTCTACCAAGTTGTTCACGGAAAAATGTCTCGGTTGTCGAAAAAACGTTGGTTCTCATCCCGACCGCCCTCTCATGCCAGTACCTGTATGAGCAGCCACGCGTCTCAGGCACAAGCAAAGGAGAGAATGCGAAGCATGAGTCAGTTCGCAGCTAAACCTCACATTGTTAACATCTCAGGAAACTGTGCTGTGAATATTTTCGTGGGTTTTTGTTTTATTTTTGCTTTTGTTGTTGCTTATTATTAAATACATACAGTAACTCACCATGAGTCCTAAGAAGCAAAGTGAAAATAAAGTTGTGAGAGCAACAATAGAGATTTAAAAAATACTTGCAAAGTGTGATAGAGGTGTTCGAGTGTCCGATCTGGGTGCTGAGCGTGGCCTGGCCAAACTGACGATCAGCACAATTTAAAGCATGAAGAGCGCTGATGTTGCTAAGGGATGTAAGTGCTCATGGAACAATGATCACGGCAATTGAGAAAGGTTAAAACAGGGACTCGTTTGGGGGTCTGGAACAGATTAACTCAATTTACATGATTTCTAATGAGAAAAACTGATTCGGTTTTTAAACAAATCACTTCTTGAACAGCCTTCCGGAATGAATTGAGTTCTAGAACTGAGCTTCTCCTGTATTTGCACCCTCCGGTCCTTTGTCACTGTGGTCATACATTTATGTCTACATGGATTGTAAAACCACACTGCGTTTTCAGTCTTTTATATTCACCCGTAAATTTACTCTTTCTGGCAAAACATTATTTTTCCCCTTCTCGTTGCTTCCAAAATCTTGTCTTCCTCTTTCTTTCCCTGCCATGGAGCTTCCCTCAGCACCTCATCCTCAGAGCCTGTGGTTCATCCTGGGCCCAGTCATGATAATCAATGATGCGATCAGCCACTCCCAGCTACGGAGCCGGAGCCGAGCCGTGGCTGGTGTTGGTAACACATTCCAGTGACACAATTCCAGCTCCCTCGCCTGCCTCCTCTGCCCCCTGGGAGAGGTGTGACCGGATGAGATGGCAGGACACTGGGCTCGCCATTCGCCTCCTCCTCCAGCACCAGGTGAAAGTGCCACCCTGTCCCAGGGCCTGACTCTGCCTGGGACCCCACCCCCTCCCAGCTGCCTCACTCCTGTGAGCCTAGCCCTAGCCTACCTTGCTGACTTGTGCCCCCCCCCCCCCCAAGCCAGACAGGCCACACATTGAGGTTCCACCTTCAGTACCCACAAGGGGCTGCGATGCTGTGGCCACAACACCTTGTGGAGTGTTCCTTTGATGTTTTTTAGGTTAGGATTGCTGCAGGCTGGGGAGGCGTGGCAGTAACTGGATCACAGCAGAGGGGGATTTCCTGGGCTAGAAGGGTAGGGGGCGCTTGGGCCTGTTGGTGCACATGTGTTGCTGTCCCCCATGTGCTTTGCTTTGCATGTGAGCACCACGGAGACAGAGGTGGCATGGGCTGAAATGGTGGCAGGCACGGTAGCACATGGGCTTGGGGGAGGCATTCGCTCAGTAGTTGTCCACGGAGCACCTGTTATGCTAGGCACTGCCCTGTGCGAGGAGGTGACGATAGATGATAAAGCCACAACTCCGCCCTTGCTGAGCTGTCACAGGCTGGGGGGAAGGAGGCACTCAGGCAGACAATTCCTACCAGTTTGATACGTGCTCTCAGAGGAAGTGCACAGTACTTTGGGAACTCAAAGGAGAGGGGTCTTGAACCCTGTTCAGGGAATGTGGTCAGGGAGGGCTTCCTGGAGGAAATGGTACCCTAAACTGTTGTGCATCTTAATTGGAACCTTGACATTTAGAAAAAGCCCTAAACTTTCATCTTTTATATGTGAATAAGGATTTCCTTGCTAAGATTTGGGATTTTCTTACAGAAGAGGCCCCTAGCATAAAATCTACACATTCCCTTTAGGTAGGCATGGCGGATCTTTTTATCCTTATGTTGCGGAAGAGGAAACAGCTGTGATAAGTCTCAAGGGTAAGAAGACAGGAGGGTGGTCTAGGCAGAGGGAAGGCATGTGCACAGGCCGGAGGGAAGAGGCTTTTGTGTGTGTGTGTGCTAAGTTCATTGGCCAAGACTTGTACCTGTGACCTCCCAGTTGGATTTACAGTCAAACCCAGCCTGAGCCCCAAGGCCAAGGCGTCGGCAGCCTTGGCTTCCTCAGTGGAATGACCTTCTGGGGTGGCTTTGGTGTGACAGCTGAGGTGGAGCCAGCTTCTGGGGCTTCTGTTATCCTCTGGTCAGATGTTGAGCTCTGTCTGTGCAAACTTCCTGGGCCCAGCAGGGCCAGGACTTGGGCCATTTCTGAAGGGCATTTCCACGAGAGTTGGGGGCCCCCAGGGAAGACCCTGGCTTACCCCTTCTGGAGGAGGCCTGTGGGTGATGGGGGACTTTAGCACCTCGCGGAGGGGGCAGAGGGAGGGAGCCCGTGCTAATCCCGGACGCTGAGACTTCCTGGAGCCAACAGCAGGCAGTTTACAGCTCCCCCAAGGCCGCTGGAAGAACCACTAGTACTGTTTTAGAGGAAGAGCAGACTGGAGTGGCAACCTGTTATCATTTCCCCAAGTGCTGCTTTCTGGGCCCGCGGGAGATTCATCGGTGCTGTGTGGGCCACGGGTGGGGGCGGGGGGCGGGGAAGCAGGCCCTGGCTCGTGCAGCCCTGTGGCTCTGCCTGCCCCATGGCTGCCCTTGTCACCTGACCCTCCCATGCACTTCTTTCCTGCTCGCCCTCCTGTCCTCCCTGTTCCATCCTCTCACAGGAAACCAGTGTGGGAGGCATCCTGCACGCCTCGCTCTCTCTCCACAGCCGCTTGGTGACCCGGTCTTGTTGATTTTACCTGCTTTCATTCGGAGCACAGCGAGCTGGGTCTTCCTCGGGCCAAGCCCCGCCCTCTCCAGCTCTCCAGCAAACTGCCCGAGTGACCTAACACACAGGCCTGGTCCTGCCGGCCGGCCGCTCTCCAGGGCTTGCCCTTGTAAGTCCAGACCGCAGCAGGCCCTGTGTCCTTCACTCCCCTTCCACCAAGCTGGGACTTGCCCCCTGAGCTCCATCCCCTCTGCCTCTGCTCCTTCCTGAGGCCTCTGCCCAGTTTATGACGTCTCCCTGGTGAGTGCTTCCTGGGGAGACGGTGTGTCTTTGTCTCCCCCATGCCCAACGCGGTGCCTGTGCCCAGGACTGTTGGGGCTGCCACTGGCAGAGGATGCAGCCCCAGAGAGAGGGACGGAAGGACGGAGGAGGCAGGTAGGCAGGTATGCGGCGCTTGCGCTGGTTTTCAAAGTTGGCCTTGGATGCCTGAGTGAGTCGGTGCCCGCCTGCGTGTGCTGTCTGTGCTGGAGAGGCGTGTGCTGCCTGGGTTGGTGCCCAGCAGGGCCCATTTCAGAAACTTCGGTCCCCTGGGATCCAGGGGAGATGAGGCTGCTTTGCCGTCCCGCACCCCCGCCCGCACCCCCCCCCCTCCCCCCCCGTGACCAGACTTGTCTCCAGTGGACCCACCAGTGGGTTGCGAGGTGCAGGGCAGCCACTGTTAGCTGCTGTCCCGGCAGTGGCCTCACCTTTGCGGATTCGCAGTTTCCTGGACCGTGCACAGCACGGACCATTCCCCAGCACAGTGTTGTGGGGACATGTGTGCACCGTTTTGTGCGGCCCTCACAGTCCCTGGAGGGCCATCCTGGATGCCAGGGTTAGGCCTGTGGTGTAGGTTCCTTTGTCTCCGCCTCTTGCTCTGGGGCCGGGTGAGGAATCCCTTTGCCCCTGGGAGGGAGCCCCGCTGAGCCCGCAGAGGGAGGGGATTGTTTACCAGATGCAAGCGGGCGCTTGTCCTGCCTGACGGCCAGGGCCTCTGGAGTAAGTCCAGGGTGGCCTAGGTCAGTGCTGCCTCAAAGGGTGGGTCCTCTGGCAGAGTTAGGAGTTAGAGACCTCAGACGGCAGGTGCCGCAAGGACTCCCCTGGCCGCTCGCTGGACTCCTTCCTCGGAGCTCGGATTGTCAGAGCCGATAGCACGGGCGGCTGGGAGGTTGGCCTTTGAACCGGACTCGGGGAGGGTGAGCAGTGCCCTTCCTCCCATTGGCTTGTGTACGGAGCTCCCCACGCCCCGAGCACAGGGGCCTCTGGATCTTCCGCTTGGCCAGTCTTGGAAGGTTGGGATGGCTTAAAGCAGGGGAGAGATCAGTGATCGCCCTGGTTCACTAACAGACGGAGCTGGGCCAGAGTGGCGGAGGTGGGCTGCCCACCTGGCACCTTTCAGAGCACTTTCTCTGCAGTAGCTCGGGTTTGTGCTGGGTGCTCTTTTACACCTGCTGGGGGGGGGGGCAGTCAGGGATGGCACCTGGAGAGGTAGGCACTAATGACATGTGTGCTTGGCACATGCCAGGCTGCCTCATGCCCATTATCTTACTTGTTCCTCCAGGTGGCGTGAGCGAGGCCTGGGAGTCCCACTGTCCCTGTGGTGTCCGGGTGCTGTTACACTGTTCTGTGGGTGAGGGAACTGGGCTCAAAGAGGCGCAGTGTTAGCAAGTCCAACTACCAAGGCCACGCCGCGTTACGTGGCAAACTCATGGGCCTGCGGGGGCCAGGCAGCTGCTGTGAATGGATGAGGTGGGCCAGGAAGGAAAGGGACCTAGATTTCATGCTTCAGCCAGTGGTTGCCCTGCAGGGATGCAGGTCAGTATCGCTGCTCTCCTGGGAAACCCCTGGATTTCTTAAGTCTAACCCAAACATGTCCGTGGGGTTCAGACTGCAGGGCGGGGCTGGTGACCGCTGCCTGGCGACCTCTTTCACATTCTCTGTACCTCCCTCACCGCCCCTGGTTCTGCTGCCTGTGGAATTCCCTCGGGGAGAACCAGAGTTCATTGCTGAAAGAGGTCTCAGAGGGTTTACCTGGGCTAACCCATAGCCATCTACCGTTCCTGTTTCACCAAAAAGAAGGGAGGGTGAAACGGGCACTGGCATCGCTGCTTCCGGTTCTGAGCCCTCTGGGCTCTGCCACCAGGTCCCCGGGGCACCTCTCGAGGCCACCAGCACCTCCTGCTGTCTGTCACTCCACACTGAGCTGCCCTGGCTCTGAGGGTGGCACGCGGCCCTGCGTCTTCCCTCCGAGGACTGGACGCTGGGGAGAGTGCCGGGACAGCTTGGTGGCTGCGTTTTGAAATGTGTCCCCAGCAGCCGTGGTTCACAGTCAGTGAGATCTGCCTCCTCTTATCCCAGCTCCTCCCTCGCCTAGGTGTGGGGTAAGACAGTGGAGGGCGAGGCACCCCCTTTGCTTGCAGGCCTCCCCTCTCAAGGGGCGGTGCCCCCAGAAGAAGACATTGGAGTTGGGGCACAGCAGGGAGGGGTGGACAGGGACGGAGACCTCCACTTGTACAAAGGAGAGAAGTGGTGCCAGAGAGGGCAGGAGCCGGTGGCCCCGGCTGACTTCTTTGGTGACCACTTCCTGTCTGGTGTAGAGATAGGCAGGAGGAGAGGCAGCAGCCCCAACGGGCAGTTTCGTTCAGATCAGAGGTTGCCGAGGTAACTACAGGCTCCCTGATTTCCGTGTAGCTGTTTGGGGACAGAAACACAGGATTTCTGGTCCTGTCTGTTGCCGGGCACAGAGCAGACACTGAGTGCAGAGGGATAGGGTCCATGCTCCTGACTTTTTTTATTTTTATTGATTTCAGAGAGGAAGGGAGAGGGAGAGAGAGAAACATGAACAATGAGAGAGCATCATTGATTGCTGCCTCCTGCACGCCCCCTAATGGGGGAATTGAGCCCACAACCCGGGCATGTGCCCTTGGCCAGAATTGAACCTGGGACCCTTTAGTCCGCAGGCTGACGCTCTATCCACTGAGCCAGACCGGCTCGTGCAATGCTCCTGACTTTTGCTGGCCTGCCACCTGCCCTCCTCGGCCCCTCAGAGTGAGAAGGCATTCCATGCAGGCGCTGCAGAACCCAGGGTCCAGGGGAAGTCACCCGGCCCCCCCTCTGAGCATTGCTTCTGTTAGAAGGGAGTCCCCACTGTTCAAAATCCACCGTCCTAACCGATTTGGGGGTATTCTGTGTGTGTGCACTGGGGACTCCCTATGACGTTTTTGGCGTCAGGCCGGGCACTGCTCTTGCCATCTGCCCTGGCTCGGCTGGGGTGAATTCCGAGCTCCAGTGTCTCCTCCAGGAAAATCCAAATCAGGACTGAGGTGGACCCCTCCCCTGCCCCTCAGCCTCCTGGTGTAACCACCTGGCCGTGGTGGAGGGAGGCCAACCCCACCAGGCTGGCGCCTGGGGACCCTCTGCCGCGGGAGCCCCAGGGCACAGGGCACCGGCGAAGTTCTCCCGTGAGGCTGGCCACCTACTTGGCTCTGTGCCTCAGCTCTGGGGTTGGTGGGCTTCTTGTAGGGAGACTACAGGGTCTTTTGGTTCTGTGCCCACCGTGTCCTCCTCTGCACTGTGATGCCCTCCATGTGAGCCCTGCTGGCGAGATCGACAGACAGACAGCCCAGGTCTCTCTGGATGCTTTTTTTTCAGGAAAGTCTGTCTTCCCTTCTTTTTTTCTCTTGTGGTTTCCTCGTGTGACTCTGGTTAGCCAAGGCCATGAGGACTGCGGCCTCCATCTGCTCCCTCCCTGCCAGCAAGAGGCCGGTTTCCCCATGTGGAGAGTTGGCAAGGTCTGGGCTTCCAGAGAAATTTGTGTCATCAGGACAGTGGCTACAGGCACCCTCCTTTGTAGGTCAGTGATACCATCCTACCAGGGCCTCGGTCAGTCAGCCCGTGGCCGGGGGACGAGCCTGCGGCCGGGGGACGAGCCTGCGGCGTGGGGGACGAGCCTGTGGCCGGGGGACGAGCCTGCGGCGTGGGGGACGAGCCTGCGGCCTGGGGATGAGGGGAGCTCGGGAGGGCCTGGGAGAAGGCTTGGGGCTGCCGTGCATATGCCCAGCCCTTCTCGGACCACCCCTTTCTCAGGAGGTGCTGAGTCAGTCGTGGCCCCAGGAGAACTTCGTCTTACCCAGAGCTGAGCAGATGGCTTCCAGAACTTGTGGGGCCGAGAAGGCCGGGGCTGGTGGTGTAGATGTGTCTAGGGAAGCGAAAGTGTCACTGAGGGTCAGCTGTGGGGTGAGAGGGCAGCTGGCTCTGGCTCTTGCCTCCCGCCTGCCTTTCCTTCTCAGAGCTCCTGGCTGTCCAACTTGTGACCCACAGTGACATACCCTCCTGATGGCCTCGGGGCGGATGAGGCTCGCCGGCCGCCACCCTCTTCCTGAGCACCCCTGGGCTGTGCGCTCGGGCTCCTTCTCCCACGCGAGGAAGCACAGGGGACCCTTGTGGCTGGGCCGGTGGGCCTGGCTACTCTTGAACTTGCTTCAGTCCAATACTTTATGACTTTGGCCAAGGACGGGCGGTGGTGCCTCACGGCCGACTGCTCCTCAGGCTCGAGGCTCTGTCCCGCCGCAGGTGGCTGCTCGGTGCTTTCAGAGGAGCCCTGACCACCTGTCGCCTCTGCCGGTTTCTGAGGGCCAAGGAGACACTGGTCTCTCCGTGCCCAGGCCCCTCCCCCGGCCACATAAGAAAGCTGCCTGGCAGTAAGAGGGGGTGAAGGTCAGTGTCCGGGGCAGCCCCATCTTGCATTATGCTGCTCCGATGAGGCCGCTGGCCATAGGACTCAGGAAGGAAACACGCCTGCAAATCGACCTGTACAGCAGCGAGTTAGCCCCGGACAGGGAGCTCCGGTGCCACCATCAGGGGCTCCGCGCGATCAGGACCCTGCCTCAGGCCGAGGAAGATGTGACCAAGGGCTCCGGGCAGTGGCGGGAAGGCACCCAGCGGCCAGGCTTTTTGGATTCCTCTAGGGACTCCGGGGACGGGTGTTTGAAAGCTGGAGAGTGGTGCAGGCAGAATGAGGATGGCTGACAGCCTCCCTGTGGGGTGTCATGGAAGGAGCGGATGGGCTCAGCCAGGCAGAGCGGTCCTGTGCGGACTCCGCCTGCCTGCAGAGCGCACTCATTGGGCACCCGTGAGCCTTGCTCTTCTCTGTAAAATGGGGGTGCCGCCAGGGTCCTATCCTGTAGATGCTTGGAAGGATGACTTCCCTCCTCTCCCCGTCCCCTGGTCTGAGCTCTCTGTGCTGCAGCCCTGGCTCTGCCTCCGTGGCGGGAGCAGAGGCTGCTTCCTCCTGGGCTTGCTCCTCAGGGCCCGAAGCTGAGAGCCTTCCTGGAGCTTGGGCAGCTCCTCCTATTGTTCTCATTCCAGGTTCAAAGCCACAGGCTCTCAGGCAGTGGTGACAGGCAGGAGCGCTGTGGTGAGGGGTGGGGGTGTGGGGTGAGGGCAGGGGTGCTGGGGTGAGGGGTGGGGGTGTGGGGTGAGGGCCAGGGCGCTGGGGTAAGTGGTGGGGATGTGGGGTGAGGGCCGGGGCGCTGGGGTGAGGGGTGGGGGTGTGGGATGAGGGCAGGAGCACTGGGGTGAGGGGGGGTGTGGGGTGAGGGCAGGAGCGCTGGGGTGAGGGGGAGGACACTGGAGCCGACATTCTCTCTCCTGCCTCTGTCCTTGCTGGAGTTGGAGGCCTCTGGACTCAGTGATGTTCTCTGAGAAGGACTTGGCTTGAACCCGAGGCAGGAGGGGCGAGGCCAGGGGTGTGCTCAGCAAGGAGGCCCGAGTTAGTGACGGGCCTGTCACGGCTCCCAAGAGTTTTGGCCTCTGTCCCTGGCTCCACTTCCTCCTGCTCCTGTCCTTACGGGAGTGGAACACCAGC
The DNA here is from genome assembly GCF_014108235.1 of Myotis myotis. NCBI lineage: Eukaryota > Metazoa > Chordata > Mammalia > Chiroptera > Vespertilionidae > Myotis > Myotis myotis. The sequence goes on along the minus strand of NW_023416325.1, from coordinate 21,554,711 downwards.
GCCATCAGCGCCGGGACTTACTTACCCAGAGGCTCCGGTGTCACAGTGGGAGGGCACAGGCGTCTCCCAGCCTTCACGGTGGCTTGCGAACACTTTTTCATCGATTACTCCTTGTGTGCTCTGTGAGGTGTCTGCGTAACCAGGTCTCCGAGGTGTCAGTGCTGGGGATCCAGCGAGGGGCCGGGTCCCTGTCCACAGGGCCTGCAGCCTAGAGGGAGAGGCGGGAGTGATGTGTGGACCCAGCAAAACAGATGGGCTTCCCAGACGTTCAGACTGCTGTGTCTGCTGCAGGATGCGAGTGCGGGTTCTGATGCAGGTCCAAGTGGTCGCCTGTCTGTTATGAAAAGAAAGGGAGGAAAGTAATGGGGAGAAGCCAGTGGAGGAAGAAGTGATGCGACTTGGTGACCAGTGACGTGTGGCGGCTGTTAGGGCTTCTGTAGGCGAAGGGGAGAGGCAGGCAACACAGAGCCAAGGCAGGGACGGGCTGCCTGAGACCGGGAAGCACCTGGGGCTGTGCTCATCGGTCAGAGCCTGACTGAGGGGTAACTAGTGCTGTGAAGTCGATAAACGTGGTGCAAGGCTTCAGCTCATTCCTGGAACAGGCAAACTTCTGAACTCTCTTTCCAGTCTCTGCGGGAGGATGGCTCCCCTCCGACCTCTGCTGGTGGTGAGCGGGGTGAGAGGCCAGGAGCCCCTGTTGCTCACAGCAGACGGACTTGCCCAGAGGGGCCCAGGTTGCAGGACTGGACTGGATGGGTTTGCCAGAGCTGAGTGTCCAGCACTTGAGCCTTCTGGGTTCTAGGCTGTCATCTTTTTGTATGTAAACCCGCACTTTACCCATTGAAGGAACTGTGGGACGGCCTGGAGATGCGCCCTAGACTTGACCTTAAAGTCTGGAGCCTCTGGGTGACCTGAAGAGGTAGATGAAATCTGACCAATGAAATGTGTTCACGGTTGTTCTGGGACCTCTGGGGGAGGGTGGGGCCCGCTGGTCTTGGACCAGAGATGAGTTATTTACAACAGAAAAGAGGCTGCGCTCCTGCCAGCCTGGACCTGCTCCCGTGCTGTGGGGTGGGGGGCTCCTCCCACCTGCTGCTGCTGACCCTCCTGGGACCCCCTCAGATTGGGAAGCTGATCAGTGGGGGCCCAGGGTGGGGGCCTGGCGCTCAGGGTGACCTCTGGCGTTGCCTTTCTGCCTTTATTCTTTGAGCCTCTGGTTACTTGTGCTCTGTGACCTTGGGCACAAGCCAGGCACCCAAAAGAAACCCAGCTTGCTGGCACACCCACCTCGTGGCAGCCCTGCGGGAAGGGCTCCTCAGCAGTGGCAGCACCTCCCATGGCCACGCCCACCTCTCCTGGCAGCAGACGGGAAGACACCTTCCCCTGTTTCCGGTGTGTCACCCCAGCCCACACGGTGAGAGTAGAATGGCAGTTCCTGGTGAGTGAGGCATGAGTCAGCCAAGGAGAATGGTGGCTGAGTCTTCATACCCTCCAGGCCTGGTTATTAAATATGAGATGACACGACAGTATTGATCGGTTCTTACCCAGCCCCAAGGGAGAGCAGTTTGTCTGGGACAGCAATGTCTTGGATATAGACAAACTCTGAAGAGCTCAAAGGTGCTGTCTCCAGGGGTTGGCAAAAGTAGGTTTATAGTTTGAGTATAGGAAACACAGAGTTTATTCTTTTTTTTTAAAAATATATTTTATTGATTTTTTACAGAGAGGAAGGGAGAGGGATAGAGAGTTAGAAACATCGATGAGAGAGAAGCATCCATCAGCTGCCTCCTGCACACTCCCTACTGGGAATGTGCTGCAACCAAGGTACATGCCCTTGACCGGAATCGAACCTGGGACCCTTCAGTCCCCAGGCCAACGCTCTATCCAGTGAGCCAAACCAGCTAGGGCCAGAGTTTATTCTTTTTTTTTTTCTTTTTCTTTTTTTTAAAATATATTTTATTGATATTTTACAGAGAGGAAGGGAGAGAGATAGAGAGTCAGAAACATCGATGAGAGAGAAACATCGATCAGCTGCCTCCTGCACATCTCCTACTGGGGATGTGCCCGCAACCCAGGCACATGCCCTTGACCGGAATCGAACCCGGGACCCTTCAGTCCGCAAGCCGACGCTCTATCCACTGAGCCAAACCGGTTTCGGCCAGAGTTTATTCTTGATTAATTATTGTATTACAGCTGTAAACCTACTGTTGCCCACCCCTGTAAATGTCACCCGAAATTATATGATCTCCTCCCCAGAATTTGTTACCAGCTGTGGGGACACACTGGGTTCTGCCCATTTTACAGATGAAGAAGAGGACCCAGAGGGTGGTGCGACCTGTTGACAGGCACCCAGCAGGCGGGACCTCCTGGCTGTGGCTCGCATTGGCTATTTGCCAGCTCATTGCTCCTTCCTGTCTTCTCCTCACAGCCCCTGTCAGCCCGCCATTCACTCTAGCTGCCGGGGATGTGGCATGGACAAGACAAGGCCCCGCTCTCTAGAGCTGCATTCTTGGAGGGGAGACAGATTGGCAGGGCGGGCCCCACCGGGAGATGGAGTTCCTAGTCAGTGTCCAGGCCCTGGGTCCCCGGGCTGGGTGGGGGAGAGCAGATCTGGCCTAATTGTGGATTGGCCCTACCGGTCACAGATCCGTCTTTCCCTCCCAGGACAGTTATCAGGATAAATATACCAGCTCCCCATTCCTGGGGAGTTACTCACTGAGCAAAAGTACCCCACCGCTGCGGATTGGATTACCTCTGCTCTCACCGCTGTGTGCTCAGGGCTGGGGGAGGGGAGACCTGCCTTTTTGTTCTGTTCTCCTTCCTAATCTGGAAGAGTTTCAGGAAAGGGGCCGAGAGGAGGCCATCCGCAGGCGCTGGGCCTGCTGTTTACATAGCTCCTTCGGAAGGCCCAGCCTGCTCACTGCTCCCTGAGCTCAGGCAGCCGCAGGAGGTGTTCAGCAGGGGGACCCCAAACCTCCTGGGGCCCACAAAGTAGGCCATAAGGCTGGGCCTCTCCAGGACCTGTGGGGAAGGGACGTGCTGAGCTGATGCCGCCTCTGAGTCCGGTCTCGTATTAAAAGGCAGGACGTACAGCTGGCCCTGGCCACGGGGAAGGCCCTGGTGCGCTGGCAGCCCCTCTCCTTCCCTCCACCGTCAGCTCCTAGGAAACTGCCTGCCAGGCGCTGAGCACTGACTTAAACTGGCCCCTGACCGAGTGTTGATGTGTCTTGTCCTGTGGGCCTCTCCTAGGCCTGTGAGGTGGTGTCTTCCTGATGGCCCCTCTCTTCTAGTTCTGCCTGGGGCTGCCGAGCGGAGAAGTGTGGGGGGCCCAGCACTGGGGCAGGTGTGGCGGTGTGGGCTCTGGTTCCCAATGACGCCCCACATTTACCTGTTCCATCCTGGAGGCCTGTTGGGAGGCTTCTCCAGGGTGACTGGTTTCCCCAGATGGTGCCCCTAACTCCTGACCCAGGATCCGCGCAGCAGCCTTTGCCCCAGGAGTGGGATGGGTTGGCAAGGCCGCCTCTCTCCCCTCCAGGGTTAACCACCTCTCTGGGAGCTCTGGGCTGTTTTGCAGCTCCCAAGTCCTGAGCGTGTGCTGTTCCAGGACGGTGCTAAGCAAGCACTGTATCTCCATTTTCTCTTGTAATCCTTATTCCTCTGAGTTAAGGGGTGGAATTCCCATCTGACAGAAAGAAAACCAAGGCTCAAGAACAGCTAAGCAGCCTGGCTGGGCAGCTCAGCCACTAAGCAGTCGGTGCGACTCAGAACACCACTCCCCGTGCAAGCTCCAACAGCTAGAGACTCAGAAACCCCCTCCCCCATGCAAGCTCCAACAGCTAGAGACTCAGAAACCCCTCCCCTGACTCAGAGCCCCCTCCCCTGACTCAGAACCCCCTCCCCTGCAAACTCCAACAGCTAGAGACTCAGAAACCCCCTCTCCCCTGCAAGCTCCAACAGCTAGCGACTCAGAGCCCCCTCCCCTGACTCAGAGCCCCCCTCCCCTGCAAGCTCCAACAGCTAGCGACTCAGAGCCCCCTCCCCTGACTCAGAGCCCCCCTCCCCTGCAAGCTCCAACAGCTAGAGACTCAGAAACCCCCTCTCCCGTGCAAGCTCCAACAGCTAGCGACTCAGAGCCCCCTCCCCTGACTCAGAGCCCCCCTCGCCGTGCAAGCTCCAACAGCTAGCGACTCAGAGCCCCCTCCCCTGACTCAGAACCCCTCTCCCCGGTGCAAGCTCCAACAGCTAGTGGCTTAGAGCCTGGGGGGAGGGAATGGCTCAGAGTCCTCGCTGGCCCCACCACTCCCCGCGTTTATCTCACCCTCTTGGTGTCTGTTCAGCTCTAGGCCTGATAGTCTTATCGCTGCTGAGGAGGGGCTGGGGCCTGGTAGGAGGAAGACGCTCTTGTGAAAGAGCCCTGACTGGTTTTATGCACCAGTTGGGGTTAAAGGTGGAAAGGGTTCTTTAATTCTCTGACTTGCTGGGTGCCATGTGTCAGTAGGTCAGCCTGAGTCTCCAGAGCCAGTCTGGGGGCGCCCCCTACCTTGGGAGAATGAGGGGTTCTGGGGCTCCCTCCTCTGCTCTGCACCCCTAGGCTGGTTAGCCCCGGAATGCGGGCAGACCGGCCCCGTGGGCCCCCTCCCTCCAGGGGCAGCAGCCCCAGGCGCTTGAGTCTTAACCCCCTCGGGGCTGCAGATCCGGCCGCTCCCAGCAGGTGCTCGGGTCAGATTACGCTCCATGGCTCGTGGCTGGGGCTGGGGCGAGGCCTGGTTCAGAGCTCCCTGCACCCAGCCGCCTGCCCAGGTGGCCTCTTGCTGAAGCCGCGGCTGCTCTGCGCATTGCTTGGGCCCAGGCGCGGCCTCGGGATGGGGTCCGGCACCTGCGCGTGGTCTGTCTGCGGAGGGCGTGGCACCCGGGAGTGGTCACTCTGGGGTCGCACCTACAAATGGTAGTGCGCCCCGGGCCCGGCCGAGGCTGGGCACCCAGGCCCGCGGGCGCCTCCTCGGAGTCGGCTCTGTTCCTCCACCTCAGCCCAGCTTCCTGGCATTGAAATCTACCTTGTGCATCCGCGGCCGGAATCCGTGATCGCGCGAGGTTAGGAAGCCGGTGGGCCGGTAGCGCCCCCTGGCGGGGAGTGGCGAAGGTCTGCACCCCATCGTTGCCAGAGCCTAGCCGAGTGGCCTTCGCTGGGCTGGAGACTTGGCACTCCGCGCCCGCCCCTCGGGGCCCCTGGTTTGAAGAGAACCTCTCCCTCCACCGCGCATTGGAGCTCAGCTGGGCTCAAGAGGCGAGAAGCGCTCGGGGATCTAGGGTGGTTTCCCGAAAGGGGCTGGGAAGCCCATGCCTGGGGCAGGCCCCGGGGCTGCCTTGTTGGGAGGGTCTCAGGCCTGGAGAGAGCAGAGGAAGTCTGAGGCCTGCCTGACCCTGCATGCGCGCGCCCTGACTGCTTCCGTTCCTGCTTCTTTGCCCAGTCAGCCCCATTTTCTCTGGCACCTTCTTTGGGGTATGAGTAGGAGGGATCTCTGAGCCTCCCCCTAGGGTGCATAGAGCTGGGTGCCAGGCGGTAGATGTAGCTGCGAACTGGGGACACTTCCCTGTGGGCACTGCCTGCAGGTGAACGCCTCTGTGCAGTCCTCGCTGGGCCACTGTGTTTACTCCAGCAGGGGAGGAGTCTGCTGAACTTGCAAGGGAACTTTGGCCTGTAACCACTGTGCCCATAGGAACCCACCGCAGGGGTCAGCGTGTCCTCCATGGCTGCTCGGAGTCCTGGCTCTCTTCCCTGAGGTGTTTGTGGAGGTTTGGGGGGCGGTGACACCAAGCCCTGTCTAGTCCCTGAACAGAGACTGAGGGTGGAGAGGGGGAAGTGCACCACAGACCCTGTGACTGCCTGTCCTCGACGGGGTTCCTCTCATCAGGAGTTTGGAAAATGATGTCTGTTCTTTCTCCCTGATATCCACAGTGTTTCAGTTGGAATGTTACTTTACTACTTTAGCTTCCTTTCATGTCTTGCCCAGATTCTGCCCATGGAAGACTTAGGAGAGGTCAGTACTTAGCATCACACCCTGAGCGCCTTCGAGGAAGATCTTTTTCTGAATTTCACAAAGCAACTAAGATCTGATGTTTGCAGCTGCCCATGTGTATGCTGGCATCTATCTATCCTGTGTACACCCCCCCGCTGACTGAGGAAACTGAGGCTCAGGGGAGCTAAGTGATTTTGCTGTGTGGCCATGGACAATGGAGAGGGCAGCTGGGGCTTGAACTCAGCTCTGGCTCGACTCCAGAGCCTAAGATCTTTTGTCTCTGTACTCCGGGACTGCGCCTTCCGGTCAACTGATGTATCTGTTGAAAGAGCCCATTGAAATCGTAAACCAGAATCCAGTCCATAAACCAGTAAGCCAGACTTACAGTCAAATCATGAGTGACAAGGAGGGGTGTTTGATGCAGAGGGCAGTGGTTTGACAGGGAAGGTTAGCCATCTGTCTTCTATTGAGTGTTTGGGGCCCAAGAAACCCAAGTTCATATCCCAGCTGGGCCCCTTCAGCTGGCTTTGGCCGTGTGAGGTTGTGCCTCTGCCTCAGCCTCAGTTTACCACCTGAACTAGTGTCATTATGCGGAGGTGACGCAGCTGAAGCTCTTGGCACGGGTGGGTGTTCAAGCACAGCAGCTGCTCCTGTTACCTTCGGGGTTGGACTTGTTGCCTGCTCCGGGGAGCCCTCTGGGCTTTCTCCATGATAAAGGAGAAACCCCACCCTTGCTGGATTGGGCCCAGAGGAAGTGGGGACTCTGCATGAAGCCGGCGCAGCAGGTGGGGCTGCAGAGAGGCCACTGGGATTGGCCTGGACACGGTTCCTTTTCTGCTGTTACCTAGACACACACTGACTTGTTCTAGTTCCGGTTTGCTAGAGACAGGAAGCCAGATCCTTCCAAAGGACCTGGAGTGGGAGGAGTGCAGGAGCTGACCTTCCTCGGAAGTCAGGGGACCTGTCCTGGGCTGCAGGGCCTGGGATTCCCTCTGAACCACTGGGCAGGAGCCAGGGTAGGTGTGGCTGGCCTTGGGGGAAGGAGACCGGGCAGGCAGCGGGGGGAGGTGTGGGCCCACAGAGCCGGCCTAGTCCCTGAACAGAGACTGAGGGTGGAGAGGGGGAAGTGCACCACAGACCCTGTGACTGCCTGTCCTCGACGGGCCTCCTTCCCTCTCTCTTTCTCTGAGCCGGGGTGTGGGTGAGGACAGGGCCACAAGGAGGGATCCGCCTGGCAGCCCTGAGAGCTGGGCCCGTCCTTCAGGAAGCTGTACCGTTTAAATATGGCATCAGCTGGTGATCACAGCGCCTCTTGCAGGCCAAGTTTTGGGACTTCTGAGGAGTCAGACCGCCTGTCACTTACTGGCTTGGTGATCGGGGACGAGTCCCACCACCTCCCGAAGCTGGTTTCCCGTCTGTAAAGGAAGCATCAGAATCCCACTTTGTGGGGTGATAGGAGGGTTAACTGAGACCAGGAGTGCACAGTCCCACACTGCGCCTGCCACCAGAAAATGCCAGTAGTGCAGCCACTGCTTTCTCAGGAGTTTGTCCCAAGGGCCGGGGACTGTGTCCCGAGCAGGTCGGTCGCCAGAGAGGTGAGAGTGAGCAAGTCCCTGAGCGTGGCAGGAATGAGGGTGTGGCGTGTGGGGCTGGGCTCTCTGGGTTGTGGGGCTGGTGACAGTCCAGGAGGGGAGGGACGAGGGGGGAGATCAGCAGTTCCTACTCCGACCCGGTTGCTGTCCTCCTCTTGTCTGGAGACAGTGATCCAGGGCCCTCTGTTGTCTGCCTGGTGCGGAGTAATGGAAGCTTGCACTCGAGGGCCCATTCGGCTCCCTTGCTGCTGGTAAAAGCAGAATAGTGGGGCCAGGCTGCTTGCCAGGCTTCTGCAGAAACAGCCTACGGAGTAGGCCTGCCATCCCCTCCACTCCACCCCCCCCCCCGTGCCCCCCCCTCCCGCCAGGCTTGGCCCAGGAGGTAGGGAACACTGCACCATTCTAGTCCCAGCCCCCACCTCCCCACACACCTCGCCCCGTAGCCTGAGAGGAGCTCTCGGAGCCTGGGGTTCTGCTTCAGGAAGACAGGTTTCACCCGGGGGTCCCTCCAATGTGGGGGCAGAGAACGCTTAAGCTCTTGAAGAGTAAGTGGGACCTGGCCCCGCTCAGCCCCTCCCTGTGACGTGGGGCCCGCCCATCGTCCTCCGCCTGGCCCTGCGGAGTCAGAGCACAGAGTTCTAGGCGGGCATTGCTGACTCCCAGCCAGCCAGCTGCACAGCCTGTCCCGAGGGAACAAAGGTGCCGACCCAGAGGTAGGAGAGCCGCAGGGGCAGCCCCGGGAGCCTCCCCAGCACCCCCAGTCTGGGGCTGGGCTGAGGAGGTCAGCTTTGGGAGCTGGTTCCTGGGCAGGCTGGCTGAGCCGCTGTCTCCCTGACCTGAGGCGGGGCAGGTGCTCAGATCATTAACTCCTGGGGCAGGCAGGGCGGTCACTGCCAGTGGGGAGTTCCCAGGGCCCCGGCTTCTCACCCTCTCCCCGCCTTCTCCGCAGACGCCCTGCTGGAGGACTTGGAGTCCACCACCTCCCACATCTCCAAACGGCCCGTGTTCTTGTCGGAGGAGACTCCCTACTCCTACCCAACTGGAAACCACACGTACCAGGAGATTGCGGTGCCGCCCCCGGTCCCTCCACCCCCGTCCAGCGAGGCCCTCAATGGCGCGCTCCTTGACCCCTTAGACCAGTGGCAGACCAGCGCCCCCCGATTCATCCACCAGCAGGTGAGGGGGCCAGGGTGGAAGCTCCCAGAGGCTTTGGGGCTAAAGGAGCGTGTCTGGCAGCTGCCTGGGAGCCGAGGGAGGAATGGGCTCCGGGGAAGGGGAGAGGGGCTCTCCCCACCAGACGCCACGTGAGGGGGCGGTGACCAAGTGTTACTCACCTGTCTCCAGCCGGAGCGTGGAAATTCCCTGGTGAGACGGGCTGTGAGCAGCAGCCTCCTGGGGGTGACTCGGACTGTTCCTTTTCCTCCCGGGAGGCTCTGAGCATTCTCCTTCCCGCAGCCCCAGCCCCTGCCACCGGCCTACGGCTCCAGTGCCAAACCCTGCAACGCCTCCACCCCCCAGGACGGCCTGGGCCCTCCGTGCGCTCGGGCCGGTGAGGAAGAGCACGTCTACAGGTACGGCCCCAGCCCTGCTGCTCACGTCCTCTCCTGCTTGGGAATCCTGGGACCGGCCAGGCCTGGAGGCAGCCGAGGCCAGGGGTGAGGCCTGGCCAGGGCCCGTGAGGTTCTGTCTTGGGTCATTGGGCCAAATCACAGAAGGCCCGAGGCCCCCAGCCAGCTCATGGTGCCTCCTGATGGCCTGGTGGCCTGATCAGGGCCATCTCCATCCTCCATACAAAGCCAGCGGCCACGTCACGTCACCCGTGTCATTGAGGAACGGGGAGGCAGGCCTTCCTCCCTCCCCTCTTCTTACCACACCCCTCCCCACTCTCAGTCCTCTGCTGTGGGAGACCTCGTCCCCCGCTGCCTATTCTCCTGGAGAATCGGGGGTGGCCAGAGCTGGGAGTGACTCTCAGTGTGCTCTTCCCTTTGTCTCTCAAAGCTTCCCCAACAAGCAGAAGTCGGCTGAGCCTTCACCCGCCGTGATGAGCTCCTCCCTGGGCAGCAACCTTTCGGAACTGGACCGCCTGCTGCTGGAGCTGAACGCTGTGCAGCACGGCCCCTCGGGCTTCCCCGCAGGTGGGGCTGGGTCCCGGGGCAGGCCTGCCTCATCCCGAGAGGGCTCAGGGCTGAGCGGTCTCTCTCTCCCTCTCCCAAGATGAGGCCAACTCGAGCCCCCCGCTGCCGCGGGCTCTGAGCCCTCACTATGGCGCCCCGGAGAGCAGCCTGCTGGCGGGCAGCGCCGGGCCCCTGAGGAAAGAGAAGCCCAAGCGGAACGGCGCCCGGCGCCTGGAGGACGTGCGGCCCGGCGTGGAGAGCCTCCTGGACGAGCTGGAGAGCTCCGTGCCCAGCCCCGTGTGAGTGCCCCGGGCTCGCCAGGGAGGCTCGCTCATCAGTGCCCGTGCTCCATGCCTGCCCACTTAGCCCATGTCACCTGCTCCCTCCATAAGAGCCTGTGGTCTGCCAGGCCCTGCACCAGGCCCTGGGGGGATAGTGGCGAGTCACACGGACGCCATTCCTGCCTTCCTCGAGCCACCGCCCATCGGAAAGGATGGACATCACGCATGCTGAGGGCCCCTATAGCTTAGTGGCCATCAGCACAGGTTTTGGAGCCACACAGTGGGGTTCAGACCTTGGCTCTGCCCTTACGAAGTGTCTCAAGCCTTACTGTTCCCATCTGTAAAATGGGATTAGGGGGTGTGGATAATGGGGATAGGGCCGCCTGCCTCCATGGGGTCGACCCAGTCATACATGTAAAGCACGTGGAGTGGTTTCTGCCTCATAGCAGGTGATGTACATGGTGCATGCTCTAAGTGTTAGCTCTTCTCGCACATGTACACTCAGTGCTACACGGCTCGGGCTGATGTCACGGGCAAGCTTGGACTTGGGCTGGAGGACTAGAGGCGTCTTCCTGGGAACGTTGCTGCTGAGCGGCCCTCCCTTCTCCCATGTCCGCGCACCTCAGCTCTGTCCCCCTGGCAGACAGCAGCCTCCTCCCCAGAAGAGATCAGGAGCTAGTGGGCTTCCCCGGGGTTGGCGGGGTGGGACCCCAGTGTCAGAGCTGACATGTTGATCTCCTGAGGAGGGGAGGGCCGCGCGGGGGGGAGCCTGGGGCTGGACTTGGGGCTCCCTCTGACTCGTGCCTGTCTGCAGCCCCGCCATCACTGTGAGCCATGGCGAGATGAACAGCCCCCAGCGCGTCACCTCCAGCCAGCAGCAGACACGGATCTCGGCCTCCTCTGCCACCAGGGAGCTGGACGAGCTGATGGCTTCCCTGTCGGATTTTAAGGTGCCCGAAGCCCCTTCTTCCCTGCCCATGTCTCCCATCCTTCTCTTTCCATACCTCAGTGTGAGTAGCTGGAACTCGGCCCCTCCGTTTGGGTGCCTTGCCCTGAGCCAGGGGCCCCACAGTGCCCTGGCCTGGCCAGGGTGTGGGGGAGGGAGGGCTCAGCCAGGCGGTGGGCACTGAGCTGCCTCGCAGCCTGTGAAGGCCGAGACATTCCTTCCTCCCGGGACGAGGAGGTAAAACAAAGGGCCCTGTGTCCATGCTGCTCTTGGTGGGGGAGGGCATTCTCTGCTGGCCACGGGGGCCGTGCGAGCTGGTGCCTGAGCGGTCATTGCCCTGGAGCTCATCTCCCACGCTGGCGTCCTCAGCACGTCCTCTTTCTTCCTGCCTCTGGCTTCTGAACCCAAGGCCTCCTTTGCCAGCCTCCCGTCCTGCCCCGCTTTCTCCACGGGCCTCTGAATCCCTCAGGTTCTGTCTGTGGGAGACCTAATGTCGGGCAGCTGGGCCAGTCCACACGCGGCACCCCTTCCTCCCCTCTGAGCGCCCCCTGCCTGCCAGGCCAGGTGTTTTATCGAACGATGCGGTGCCTCCGTCGGGGCTGGTATTGACCGAACTCTCCTGCAATTGCTGAGAACACTTTTCGGTGCGGGTCGAACTTTGGCGTATGACTTGGGGAACCTGAGAAGGGGAGCAAGTGGTCCATGCGCTCTTGGCCCTGATGGTGCCTCCAAACCTCCCTTCAGCTGGGGTTTTTGGTGGGAGATGGGAGTGGGGCTTGCAGGGGGTGGGCGAGCTACTGGCCGTTCTGAACAGCCAAAGGCAGGCGCCAGTCTGCTGGACCAGCACTGGCCTAAGGAAGCCCTGCTCCCGCACCCTTTCGAACGGGGCTTTCTGAGCGCCAGCGTCGTGGTGCCCGCAGGAAGCTGAGCTGCTTCTGGTTGCACGCCTAGAGCAAGGTCTCGGGGATGTAGGGAAGATGGGTTTGTCTGGGAGAAACCAAGCCGAGAATCTGGTTGGTCTCTGGTTTGGAGGCACCAGAGCAGCTGCCTGTGGCTGACTGTCCCTTGATGGTGCCTGGACTGACCTCTCTGGTCACTCTCTCCGACGGCCACCGCACCGAGCCTTCTCTCCCTCGTGCCTACTCTGATTGGGTCGCTCCCAGGCTTTGCTCAGAGGCGTGCCCTGCTGCCGGGGTTTGATGGGGCCAAGGACACGTTGCCCAGGAACACCGTGTTGGGTGTCAGGGTCTCCTGAGAGGCCCAGTCCTCATACGTCAGCTCTGCGGCCACCCCGCCAGTATAGACGGTGGCTCTCAGAGCTGAGGTCAAGCCCACCCCTTGCAGGGAGCGTCCTTCCTCACCTCTCCTGTTTCTCTGTCTTCTTCCCTCTGCCTTTTGTCTTTCTCCTCCTCCAGACCAGCTCCTCTGCTGTGGCCTTGAACTCCCTAGGGCTGCCGCCCAGCTCAGCTCCATCCTCACACCACATACGTCCTTCTCCTCCTCCTCCTCCTCCTCCTCCTCCTCCTCCTCTTCCTCCTCCCGGGCCCTCTATACTCCTGCCACCCACTCTTAAACCCTCCTCTGGAGGCCACGGTCTCACCACAGAGGCCCTCTGCCGTGAGGATGATGAGGAAGGGCAGGGCCTCTTACCTCCTGTGGCCCCCAGCTGGCTTGATTTGGCTGGCCTCGGGGTGACACCTGACACCCCCAACTCAAGGTCTCCCTCTGCAGAGGGCTCTCTGGGGCCATTTGGTGCAGAGAGCCAGGCTCGAGGCTGGAGGGACGCACTAAACCTCAAGAGTGAGCTCTGCAGGGCTCCCCCAGGCCACACTCGACCCCACGCTGGGTGTGCAGGTCCCCAGGAGCCTGGAGACCCCCAAGGGCTGTCAGCCAGCCCTGCGTACCCAGAGGAGGCCTTGGCTGCCACGTGGGAGCAGCCGTGGGCTTTGGAGGCGCTCAGGCCAGAGACTCCCCACAGAGCTACGCCCAGCTTCCAGGAAGTAACGGAGCCAGCTGTCGTGGCCATAGACCGTCAGGTCATCTTCCCAGATACCTGGAGTCCCACGAAGGAACGTGGACAGCTGCAGGAGGGGACCAGGCCAGAGCCCGCGGGGCCAGAGGGCAGCCGCCCGGCTCCTGTGGACCAGGAACAGTTGGGTGGAGAGATGCCTGTGCGGCGAAGCCCGATCCAGCCAACCCAGGGACCCGAGACAGCCCGGAGGCCAGTGGGCACCGCTGAAGCTGCTGCCGAGGCTGAGAGGGCACAGCCGGAGCTTCCACAGGCCATGGTCACGGACGCGCCCACCACCGAGAGGATTTCCACCTCTGGCCAGGCAGGCGCGAGCTTGCACGGCGGCTGGGCCTGGTCCTCGCGGCCTGAGTGGGCCGCTCTGGCTAACTGCATGCCGCCTCCCACTGCGCATGTCTGCTTGGGCAGCGAGTCCTGAGCTAGCGTGGCCTGTGACCCGACGACCAGCTCTCGCCTGGGTACTGTGGGGCCAGTGCAGCTCCCGGCCTGGGAATCACTTTGAGTGACAACCCGCTTCTTGCTTGTTTAAGGCCTTTTCCTTTCGATGAACTCCCCTGACATCCGGATGTTCACGAAATGGTTGAAAGCATGAGCTTTGGGACCAGATAGAACTGAATACAAACCCTGCCTCCAACACTCGCTACCTATGTGACCTTGGGCAACCTCCCACCAGCCTCAGTTTCTCATCTTTGAAATGGGGGTAAAGGTAGACCTTTCCCCGCAAGGTTGTCCGGAGGATTCCATGAACTAACGCCCGGAGGCGCTCTGGGTGCAGCACCTGCCCTCAGTGAGCATGGCTGCTGTTACTTGCTTCTTGCTTTATAGAAACAAAACACCAAAACCACTACAAACCAGTAGGTTATAATATAAACAAGAAAAAAATTTGGTTAGAAGATTTGGAAGGAATGCCCACAGTTTTTATTACAAATTTAAAAGAAAAAGCCTTATGTCTTTTTAAGAGCCCTCACTTACATGCTCTCAAATAAATAATCCTCATAGTAATAATAACCCTCTAAGGCAGCCAGGAAAGTACGAACCCATTTCAAGGGCGGAGGAGCCGAGGCCCCTGGAAGTGAAGTGTCTTGCCCAAGGTCAGAGCTGAAACCTGCCTCCGCCCCACCTCAGCTCTTTGGCCGTTTTGTTGAGCCCTCCCTTGCCCGGGCACCTGAGTGTGGACTGAGCAGCTTTGGCAGAGCCCAGAGTGGGGCTGTGACAGCTTCCCCCTCCCCCCTCAGATCCGCTCCGTGATCAGGAGGAGCCGGGAGACAGGCCACGCGCACCCCATGTCCCGGGAGCCCTCCCCTCGCCGCCGGCTGGACCCCGCCACCATGAGCAGGACCCCATCCCAGGAGCGGCTCATCGCAGAGCTGCAGGGGCGGCTGGGCATCCAGCCGGAGGCGGAGGGGGCGTCGGGGGCGGCGGGGGCCTCCACCGAGGACTGGATGACGGAGGGCGTCGTCATCACTGTGCAGCCTCGAGGGAGGCGGGCTGAGGGGCAGCTGGTAGAGAAGGTAGCAGGGAGATGCCCAGGGCTCAGCCAGGACCAGGGCTGCGGGCATCCTGGCCAGAGGGGAGCTTGGTGTGTGGGGTCCTGCATCCTGTGGCCCTGGAGAGACGGGCAGAGTGGGAAGGCCCGGGGAGCTGGGGACCTGGCTTCTCGGCGCCCTTGCTGGCTGAGCTGGTGCTTCCTCGCCCTCCTCATCGCTCTCCTTCCTTTCTTCTCCCCAGGTGGTTTTCCCTCCCGGCTCTCCCGTCCCCCTGAGAAGAACCTTCTCTGTTCTGCCTTCTCCTCCTGCCCCTTTCCTCCAGCATCACAGAGAGGCCGCGGCCAGCAGCCCTTCTCCCCCGCCCAGCCTGCCTGCCCCCGCCACCCTGGGGCCCTCAGCTCTTCCCTGTGGGTCCCCTGGGGCTCAGAGTGCTGGGGCAGGGCCGCAGGCGGATGTGCAGGGGCCCACCTCGCCCCTTCCTGCACCCCCCACTGTGAGGTCCGTGGGCTGCCAGACCGACGAGGACCCGATGTTCCCCCCGATGCAGGCAGGCCCTGGGCCCCGGCATGAGCCCTACCTGTCCCCCTACACACACACACACCTGGTCTCTGTCCATAAGTCCAGCAGGACCGCGTCCTTCCTGGAGACCTGGCCTTGACCCTGGACCTCATTTAACCTGACGTCCACACTCCCGCCCCAGATGTCAGCTGTCCTCTTGCCTGCCTGTGGGCTCCCTTCTGCCTGCCCCTCCCACTGCCCCTCCATCCTGTCCCAGCTCCACCGAGAAAGCCAGGCCCAGAAGAGACCCCAGCCCGTCTCCCCCCTGCAGCCCAGGCCCAGCACGTGGGAAGCCTCTGCTCTCAGGCCTCAGGCCCCTCCCTCCCGGGACCCTGCCTGTGGTTGGCTCACCTTCCCTTCTCTCTCCTCGCCCTGGGACGCTCTAGACTTTCTGTAGACCTTTCCTCCTGATGTTGGTACTGCCAGTGGAGAGAAAAGCCTCTCACCCTAAATTCCCTTTGTGAAATGGTCCAACAACAGGGTCTCTTTTTGTTTCTTCCTTAATTAAAACTATTTTTTTCTTACCCTCGTTTTCTCCCCTATTTAAGATCCAGGGCCTGGAACAAAGAGCAGATGGAGAGCTGTGCTGGGCGGCTGGCTGGCCTCCGAGTGGCAGGCAGAGCAGCCCCGAAGGGCAGGACGAGGGAGGGGTCAGTGCCAAGCTGGGCTCAGGTCCTGCGTGCCGTGTTTCCCGTGTTTCCCGGGTCAGGCCAGTGCGGTGCCAGGCGTCCTGACACCAGGAAGTCTTGCGACGTCACTCCCACCTGAAGGGCTCGTGAGGCCCCCGGAGGAGGTTGCACTTCTTGCCTCCATCGGCCCATGTTCAGGAGGGAGAAAAGCCCCAACCCTGACCTGCCCCTCTCTCTCCACAGTTCATGGCCCAGGGGAAGACAGGGAGCAGCTCTCCCCCCGGGGAGCCCCCAAAGCCCGGGAGCCAGCTGGACAGCATGCTGGGGAGCCTGCAGTCCGACCTGAACAAACTGGGGGTTGCCACAGTCGCCAAGGGAGTCTGCGGGGCCTGCAAGAAGCCCATCGCCGGGCAGGTGATGAGGGGTGGGGGGTGGGGAGAGCGGTAGGTGGGCACAGGGACCTGGCTCCTCAGAAGGGGGCTCCGTGGCAGGCCAGGGCCTTGAGCCACAGCCTGCCTCCCTCCTCAGGTGGTGACGGCCATGGGGAGGACGTGGCACCCCGAGCACTTCGTCTGCACCCACTGCCAGGAGGAGATCGGGTCCCGGAACTTCTTTGAGCGGGACGGGCAGCCCTACTGTGAAAAGGACTACCACACCCTCTTCTCCCCACGCTGCTACTACTGCAACGGCCCCATCCTGGATGTGAGTTCCGGGCACGGCGGGGAGGGCAGCGCTGGCTCATTCAGCTTCACGTCACCCTCCGAGGGGCAGGGGGTGCCCTCTGAGGCTCAGAGGTTCTGTCACAGGCCCAAGCTCACAGCTGGGATTCAGACCCAGGCCTGATGCACTGGCACCGTCCTAGTGCCCGCGGCCTCCCACCTCCACCCCAGAACCCTCTGCGGAGACGCGGAGGTGAGGCGTGAGGTGCCGGCTCCCTCTCCCACCGTGTGACATTAGGGAAACGCCTGGCCTCTGAGCCCAAGTCTCTTCCTATGAAATGGGAGTCACGGTCACAGTAGAGCCTGTGACCTCAACCGCACTGAGGATCAAAGGAGAGGGCTGGCATGTCACCTCCTTCAGGGCATCAGAATCCTCGTGGTGCTCAGAGCACAGTGAGGGGAGACCCCGTCCTGGCAGCCTCTGCGCTGCCCTTGGCCGGGGCTGGGCCGGGTGGGAAGGACAGCTCTCGGCGGGGGGATCTGTCCTGTGGGCGCAGCTCGGCTCTGACCCCGCACTCGCTTTCACAGAAAGTGGTGACAGCCCTCGACCGGACGTGGCACCCCGAGCACTTCTTCTGTGCCCAGTGCGGCGCCTTCTTCGGTCCTGAAGGTACGACGGCAGGCTCACTGGCTGCCCCGGGAGCGTTGAGGAGGGGGCTTTGCTGGTGTTGGTCAGGGCTCCACCTCTGGAGGCCCTCACTCTGCCCCACAAAACCCGCTCCTCAGGGTTCCACGAGAAAGATGGCAAAGCCTATTGCCGGAAGGATTACTTCGACATGTTCGCGCCCAAGTGTGGCGGCTGCGCCCGGGCCATCCTGGAGAACTACATCTCGGCCCTCAACACCCTCTGGCACCCCGAGTGCTTCGTGTGCCGGGTAAGGAGCCCCCTGCGCCCGCTTCTGCGGGGCACCGACCCGGCCGGCGTGGCTCAGTGGTTGAGCGTTGACCTGTGAACCAGGAGGTCACGGTTCAGTTCCTGGTCAGGGCACATGCCCAGGCTGTGGGCTCAGTCCCCAGTAGGGGGCGTTCAGGAGGCAGCGATCAGTGATTCTCTCTCATCATTGATGTTTCTGTCTCTCTCCCTCTCCCTTCCTCTTTGAAATCAAAAATATATTTAAAAAGGGGGGGCGGGCACTGGGCAGCCAGGAGAGAAGGGCCTCCCTCACTGCGCTCTCTGAATCCAACTTGGAGGCTTTGTTCGCGGTTATTAATGGGGTGAGCAGGCAGGGGGACACTTCCTCAAGCCCAGGGTCCTGGGCCAGGGCTTGTACTGAGGTGGGAGAAACCAGGAGCAAGCGCATGTGTCTCCAGCCTCGTCCTGTGTGGCGGCCCCTCCCGTTCAGAAGGGTCCAGTGGGAGAACGCAAGCTTTTCGCAGCTCCAAGGAACTGGCCATTGGTTTTTAAGCTGCAATCTGGGGGGGAGCCCATACCTGTTACTGGGGATCAGCAAGGGCCCTCCGACCAAGTAAGTTTGGGAAACATTGTTCATTTCAGCGCCAGGGTTTCGGGGCACACAGTACAGCCTCCTGGGTAGGTGCCCAGGCGTCAGACCTATGTTTAACTCCAGGCTGTGCCACTTCGTAGCGGCATGACCTCGGGCAAGTCACTTCCTCTCACGCCTCGTTCCCGTCTGTTGGGAATTCAGTGGCTTTCGCACAGCACTTGGCACGTAGGAAATGCTCGGCCAGTGGGAGTGTGGTGACCCCGACTGCCTCCTGCCCATCGTCCCTGGAGCGGCCTCAGCCCCCTGCCCCAGCTGAGCCCCCTTTCCTCCGCCTCACCCCCTCTTCCCGGCAGGAGTGCTTCACGCCGTTCATCAACGGCAGCTTCTTCGAGCACGACGGGCAGCCCTACTGCGAGGTGCACTACCACGAGCGGCGCGGCTCGCTGTGCTCCGGCTGCCAGAAGCCCATCACCGGCCGCTGCATCACCGCCATGGCCAAGAAGTTCCACCCCGAGCACTTCGTCTGTGCCTTCTGCCTCAAGCAGCTCAACAAGGGCACCTTCAAGGAGCAGAACGACAAGCCTTACTGTCAGAACTGCTTCCTCAAGCTCTTCTGCTAGGGCCCTCGTCCCTCCAGCTGCCCTGTCCCCTGGCCCAGCCTCCCCCACCGCTACTGTGACCCAGAGGCCTCGTCCAGGGCTGCAGGGCCAAGCCCGACTGAAACTGGAACCCGTGTCCTGGCTGTGCAGGGTGGCAAGAGGGCTCAAAGGGTGCCCCCTGCTTTTCATCCTCTGCCAGGGCCTCTGGGCCTCCCCCTCCTCCTGCAGCTGTCCCCAGGCTGCCAGCTCCTCGTCCTCCCCGGAGGGGGGCTGGGGGCCCCACCCTACGAACCCGCCTGGCCTGGCCAGCACCCCACACTGGAGCCATCTCTTACTCATTTCGGCAGTGGAGCAGGGGGCGGGCAGGCAGGGTCAGATGGGGTCTCTTTTTATCTTTATTTCCGTCCGACCAAATTATCCTTGTTCCGAGAATCCTGGGGGACACCGCTCCCTCCAGACAATGCCAGCATCAATCCACCCGAGGGCCGCAGTGCCCAGGGGCCACGGAAGGTTCCTGGTGCTCCTCCTGCCCTTCCAGTCTCCCCAGGCCTGGGCAATATGCCCTGCCCATCTCTGCTCTGATTCTACTGAGACAGACTCTCCAGCAATAATGTTTATAGTCACTTCCTCCGTCTCGGACGGTGGGAGGGGGGCATTTCACCTCGAGCCTGGACACTGTGCCGACTTTGATAGATTTCTACACTGAGGTTTGAATTCCTATCATCGGAGTTGCTTTTACTTCTCTATACAAAATGATTTTGAAGAGATTTTAAAGACATCCCCTTTTGTACTCTCCTCCTTGTCCACCGCCACCGGTCCTGTGGGGCAGTGGCTGTGGGACAGGGTTCGCTTTGTACTGAGGGCTTGGGGTGGGGAAGCCATTTGTATTTTATTTTTTCTTAGCATAAGCAGGTGAAGTGGGAGCAGCTCTGAGACTCCCCTTCTTTCCTTCACTGCTCCCAGGACTGTTTTATAAACTGCTGTATTTTGAAATCCCTTCCTTACTACCCAGGCCAGCAAGCTCTTAACTGAAATGGCCTAAGGGTGTCTTGCCCTTTGGGCCTAGGATTCTGAACCTCATCCGTCCTGTTCCCTAGTGAGGAGAAGGGGAAAGGATGCTTTGGGGGTGCTGTTTCCTGTCTAAGCCATTAGGAGCATCCGCTCCCCTGTGAACTCTTTGGCACCCAAGAGAACCCCCCGAACACTCTCGCCTCCTCACTGCTTCCCTGGGCTCCTCCTGCCTCCTCAGGAAAGCTGGGATCTGGTTTTGACCATTGGTCTTGTTGATTCCACTGGGCGCATCACTTCCCCAATTCCCTGCCCTCCTTGGAAACGAGGGCTGGGGGAAGGCTCGGGTTGTTGCAAGGCAGTCTGGACGGAGGGATGGATCCGCTGAAGCCATGGAAAGGTCCCAGAGCTTTGCTTTCTCCCCCAAGGATGAAACAGGAGCAGGCAGGCCCGGGTTCCTGGCCAGCAGAGGGGGGCCCCAGTGGGGTCTACAGGGGGTAAGATCCTAGCAGAGGCTCAGTGCGCTGGGGTTTCAGATGAGGGTCCCTCCTTCAAGCCAGGGCTGGGAGCAGCCAGGTCTGGGCAGGTCAAAGGTCTGACGTCTCCACTTCCACCCATAGGCCTTATTGCTCTGTTTACAGTGACCCGCCCTAGACCCCACTCCTAGAGGGAAGGGTTTCTGGGGTCCACCCTCTGGGTCAATGGTTATTTGATGAATTGATTTTAATTTTTTTCTCTGTAAACTTTTAACCTGGCTTTTCCTCATTTCAATTCCTGTGATTTATGCCAATAAAGTTTGCCATTATTTTGATCTGTGCTGGTGCGTTTTCTTTGTGGTCTGAGATAACAACTTAGTCCCAGAAGAGAGACCAAACCCTCCTAGACTCACAAGCACCACAGTTTGAGGATAGATCATCCATGTTCCCTTACATGAGGCAAAAAGCCCTGGGATGGGGCCCTTGCCCCACAGGACTCTGGTCCGTGAGCACTGGTCCTCCTGGCTTCCCATGTGAGCTTTGTTGGCCAGCGCAGGCTGGGGAGCAGCCTTATTGGGCCCTGCCCAGGTCAGGGCCTGCACTAAGTTTTGTCCTGGATTCCCCACGGGCATCCTCACGTGGGCCTGTGGCTGGTTTTACACTCATTTGCCGATGGGGAAAGAGGTTCAGGGAGGAGAACCAACATGCAGAAGGAAACCTGAGTGCAGACAGGGTGTATGAACTCAAGGCTTGCCTCTGCCAGTGTTCCTGCACTGACCAACCCTCACCCCTGACCCCCCCATGTACTGGCACAACACTTTGGGTGTCAACTGAAGGGGGCGGACTGATAGTTGGCAATTGGTCTCTACTTCCCCCTGGTGGTCATGATCCTATTTGCAGGCTTCCTCACTTTGGTCAGCCAGAACTTCAGTCCTGCTCCCGACCCCAGTTCTCCCCACGCCCTACACCCCTCTTCCGGCCTCAGTTCCCCTTTGTTTGGAATGGCCCTCCAAAGCCGCATGTTGAATTCTAGTCTGAACCCTGCCCATTTCACAGTGAGCTCAGAAGTGAAAATTACCTTCAACCCTCACCCAAAGATAATTACTTGGTTTATCCTTCCCACTCATGTTTGATTTATTTTACTTACAGAAATGGATATGGTACACTTCCTTGTAATTTGCTTCCTCACTCAAGTGTACTCTGTATTTCTCCATGTCAATAAATATAGATCTGCATCATTTTTTAATGGTTTCATGGTATTCCATTATATTGATGTTCTACAATTAGAAATATTTATGTCATCAGAGCCAGGATGTCCTTGGGAAGGTAACTGTATGTATATCCTTGGGAAAGTGTGTTTAGGGGGAGACTCTAAGGGTTTGGAAGGAACTACAGCATGATGAGGCCCATGGGCTATGAACTTTCTGTAGATTTCAGTTCTGACGCCATCATTAACTGGCTGAGGGACTTGGGGAAAATATTTAACCTCTGAATTTTCTCATCGATAAAACGGAAATACTAAGACGGTGTTGATATTGTTGCAAATGTCAACAGCGCTAATGTGCGCAAAGTACTCGGCACAACGCTGAGCAGGCAGCAGTAATACCTTGTCATGACACAGCAATACCTTGTCATGACACAGCGACCTTAGCAGTAGTCAACTCCAGCATTTCTCTAAACTGGCTCATCATCAGAGGCACTAGGAGGCTTTAAAACAAAATAGAGAGGTTTCTAACTTGGTCAAGTGCAAAGGGTAAAGGTAGGGAGAAACACCTCTTCTGCTGTAGGATCTAAGCTCATTCATTAAAAAACACTCGAGAGTACATTAAGTGTTGAATGAATGTATAATAAAAGAAACTAGCATTTGTAGTAAATTCCTCCTGCATTCCAGGAACTGTGTTAAGTCTTCACAAATAGCTCAGGGAATCCTCACAACAAGTCTAGAATGTGGATACTCTTACCCCATTTTACAGGTAAGGAATGAGAAACAGTGTCAACAAGGTGAAATCATTTTCAAGAACAAGAAGATCAGGTCATCTGACTGCAAACCCTGCATTCATACGTTCAACAAATACTATTTATGACCCGGGCTAGTGCAGCTCAGTTGGTGGGGTGCTGTCCTGTGCACTGAGAAGCCACTGGTTAGATTTCTGGTCAGGGCACATGCCCGGGTTGCCGCTCCATTTCTGGTAGGGAGTGTGCAGGAGGCAGCTGACACATGTTTCTCTTTCATCGATGCTTCTATCTCCCTCGAAGTTCCTTTCTCCCTAAAATCAATAAAAACATATTAAAAAAACAAATATTTATGATATGCCTACTATATGCTAGGCACAAAGCAAAAATTTCTGCCTTGCAGAGCTTGCATTCTTGCAGGGAGAGACAGACAAATAACTATGTATATAAAAGTCTAATATGCAATGTGTCCCCTCAGGAGTTCAACTGGGAGACCGGGAGTTCAATTGCTCGCTATGACATGCGGTGATCACCAGGGGGCGGCGCTGAATGAAGGAAGGCCCCGGCCAGCAGCCCAAGGCCCTGATTGGCTCTGATCGCTGGCCAGGCCTAGGGACCCTACCTGTGCATGAATTTCATGCACCAGGCCTCTAGTGTAATAAGTAAACTACATAATGTGTTACAAAGTGTAAGTGCTACCAAAAACAACAACAACAAAAAAACAGACTAAGGGGGAAGTGGGAGTTATTATTTAAAAAAATTTTTTTTGGTAGTAATTTTAAAAAAAGCAAATCAGAGTAGGCCTGTTTTAGCAGGTGATATTTGAGCCAAACTGTGATGGAGGTGTCACACATGTGGATATAGGCAAGGAGCCTTCCAGGGAGAGGGAACAGTTGGTTTAGAGCCCTCAAGGGGCACATCGTCTGGCTGGAAGGAAATGAGTCAGTAGTAAAATAGGAGACGCAATTATAGGAGTAGAGGTGGAGAGCGGATGATATAGGGTAAGCATGTCAAACTCAAAGGCTAACACGGGCCAAATAAACAAGGTTTAAGTTTATGTGGCTGCAAAAAAACAAAAGTTTCAATTTTCATAGAAACATAGGTTTATTTCGCTAGAGACATGCTGAATAAAAGGGCTGAAATGAGTAACCATTAACATAAAATAATAGAACATTTTAATAAATATTTTTTCTTGAACATTAACTTACCGGACACTGAATAACTAAACAAATTAATAAGCGTTAACGCAGATAAACCTATTTTTCTTGTTCTCCGAAAGCGAAATGTTTCCTGTTGCTCACACCAAACAAGTCAGTCCAAGACTATTGAGATGGCCATCGGCTGCTAAAATATTCGCTGCTAGTATTAGTGGACAGAAATGGTGCGCCTGCGTGTAAGGCAGGGAAATGAATGCAACACGATGATAGTAATCAGTCATTAGCGAACGTTGTAGTTTGTTATTAATAATTAAGTATAACAGGATATTAAGTTATGAAATTTTTATTAAAACGTTTCTTACATACCGTTATATTGGCTGGGCTGCAAAAATACTCGTTGTGGGCCGCAAACCGCCCGCGGGCTGCGAGTTTGACATTCTTGATGTAGGGTCTTGTAGGCCAGTTAAGTTTTAATCTTTTTACTTTGTGGGAAATGGGAAGCCTTTGAAGAATTTTGAACCGATGAGGAAATGACCCGACTGTTCTATTTACTTATTTTTTCATCCGACTGTTTTAAGTGATCCCTCTGTTTGGCAGGGAAAGGACACACTATAGAGGGGACAGGGACCATTCTGTTTCTAAGGCCTGTGCAACGTCATCCTCTAGTTTGCGACCTGCCAGGGGGCGGGGAAACGGGACCGGACCGGACCGGACCGAGCCCACAGATCCAAGCGCCTTCACAAAGCAGCTCCAGCCCAGCAGAGGGAAGCAGCTCGCAGAGAGCGCCTGCAACCCCAGGCAGCGCTTCCATAACTTCCTATTTGAAGGCGGCTTCCGGTAGGCTGGAGTGGCAGCTGTGCCATCCAATGGCTGCCTGCGTTCCTTCTGCTTCGCCAGACAGGCGTCGGCGCCAGCCAATAGGTGGGGGTGCTGTCTAAGGCTTCTGATTGGCTGCTGCGTTTCCTTATAAAAGGGGCGCGCCGGCGCACGGCCTTCCTCTCGCCAGGCGTCCTCGTGGGAGGTTCGTGTGGCTGCCGAATGGCGCCGGGACTGGCGGCGGGAAGGATGGGCGTCTTTGCGGGGCAGCTGGGAGGCCGCGGGGTCCAGGCTTATGCGGCCGGGGCTGCGGCCGAGGCTCGCGCTCTGCCCGCGGTGGCCGCGCAGCCAGGCCAGGCCGGCGGACTCCGCGCGCCGCCTGCCCCGTAGATAGGCCTCGGGTTGGAGGCCGGCGGGCGGTGGGCGCGGGGTGTTTGAGCCTCCTCTCTCCCCCCAGTGACATCGTCTTTAAACCCTGCGTGGCAATCCCTGACGCACCGCCGCGATGCCCAGGGAAGACAGGGCGACCTGGAAGTCCAACTACTTCCTTAAGATCATCGTAAGTGCGGGGTGGGTCGCGGCCGCCATCGTGCTCGTCGGCCACGGGCTAAGAGGGCCGTCAGCTCCCAGGTGCCGGGCTGCTGAATCGGGCCATTTTAGGCGAATCTCACTGAACCTTTCAGGATTTCCAAAGGTCTGCGTGCCACCCCCACCTGTTGCAGATACACAGGCTCGGGCAGTTACTGGCTCCCAAGAGCTAAGTGGCATTAATTCATGACCAGGTCTGTCTGGCATTCAGGTGGCGCTCATCATACTCTCACTTGTCTGCTCCCATCTTTGGGAAGGCGAGAGGCAGTGAGTGACTCATAAAAAGTCAAGTTGGTGCACATTCAGGTCCTGCCAGTCAAGAAACCCAGTGTCTGAATGAACGCTCCCTTTACGAAGGCCTTGGAGGGGGTCCTCCCTGCTTAACAGGATGGTACAATAATCCCACACCCACAACCTAGATTTTACAAGTAGGGTTTTGTTGCATTTGCTTTCTGCTGTGTTTTGAGCGCTGTAAATGCAGCCTTATGTGGAATGTTTTTTGCTGTTAAGTCATTTTAGTGAGTCAGAAACATATCTCATAATTGGGAAATGTTAGAAAATGAGAGCTAAAATTAAAAATTTTTCTGATTGAATGTACCAACCCAGTTTTTACTATCCATACTCAGCAAGCAAATCTTTGACAAATCTGTCAGTGTTACGACCCAGGTGGCTCCTGGGGGAGGAGTTGGCCCAATGTGAGGCACTTCAAAGCATAGAAGAAAGGGAGTGGGATGGAAACCAGCCATTGTGGGGGTGGTTTCTCCTGATTTTAAAAAATTTTTATTGATTGATATTTAGAGAAGCATCAGTTTGCTCTTCTACTTGTTGATGCATTCATTGGTTGATTCTTGTATGTGCCCTGACTGGGAATTGAACTTGCAACCCTGGCATATCAGGACAATGATCTATCTCCTGATGTTTTCCGCCCCCCTTCTTTCCTCCTGTTAAACTTGGCTTGTTTTTGCCTGTTTGTTGTAGCAACTTCTGGATGATTATCCAAAATGCTTCATCGTGGGAGCAGACAATGTGGGCTCCAAGCAGATGCAGCAGATCCGCATGTCCCTCCGCGGGAAGGCGGTGGTGCTGATGGGCAAGAACACCATGATGCGCAAGGCCATCCGAGGACACCTGGAAAACAACCCGGCTCTGGAGAAGTCAGTCAGTTCTCTGGGCATCTTTGTCTGTCCTCCTCTGTGCCCTTCTCCCCTTTCCTGGAGAAGAATGGTGCTGACAGGTGACCACGCTGACCTTCTCTTTGTAGATTGCTGCCTCACATCCGGGGGAATGTGGGCTTTGTGTTCACCAAGGAGGACCTCACTGAGATCCGGGACATGCTGCTGGCCAATAAGGTAAGAGGAGAGTCAGGTTGGCTCAAGAGACCTTATCAGTTTTGGTTCCTTAAAAGCCAAATTCTCTGGTTGTATCTGTGGAGGGAGCACTCACATTTCTTATTTTTGTTCAGGTGCCAGCTGCTGCCCGTGCTGGTGCCATTGCCCCGTGTGAAGTCACTGTGCCAGCCCAGAATACTGGTCTCGGGCCAGAGAAGACCTCCTTCTTCCAGGCTCTGGGCATCACCACTAAAATCTCCAGGGGCACCATTGAAATCCTGGTGAGTGGACCTGGCTTGCCAGTACTAACCAGGCCAGTAGTGGAGGCCCCCTTGGTGGCTGTCAACCTGCTGAATGTTCAGGTGTTAACTTGTTCCTTTGTCCTACAGAGTGATGTACAGCTGATTAAGACTGGAGACAAAGTGGGAGCCAGCGAAGCCACACTGCTGAACATGCTGAACATCTCCCCCTTCTCCTTTGGGCTGATCATCCAGCAGGTGTTTGACAATGGCAGCATCTACAACCCGGAAGTGCTTGACATCACAGAGGAAACTCTGCATTCCCGCTTCCTGGAGGTACATGTTGCCCTTTCCAGGCTCTTACATTAACGGCTGAGGGAGTATGCCTGGCTTCAGACTGAATCCTGGCCACTCCTTTGAAACCAAGTGTGTAACCAAGGACAGTTTAATGTCTGGCCTCAGTTTCCTCATCTGTGAAATGGCAGTAATGATACGATATAAGATTGCTGAGAATGAATGAATTAATGAGTATAAAGCCTTAGAACAGTGCTGGGTAAATAGGGCTATTCTAGGGCTTGGAATAACACGTGATTCACTCTATTTTTTGGAAGTCTCACCTAGGGGATGCAAAGTTCTCATCTGGCATTATTTAAACATTTTTCTCTCATGAAACTCAATGGTTATGTTAATAGTTTATATTTTTTACAAAATAGTGGCTTTTGTAGTAATCATCATCATGATGGTATAGGAATGCCAATGATGGGAATAAGGATAAAAGCATTTATGAATTACTGGGTTTGATTGCCCTGCCAGAAGCATTTGGTGTGAAGTATCCCTGTGTGAGACTAAGGTGCTAGTCCAGCAAGTCTTACCTGCCATTGAGCTTTGCTTGGACTTCACTATCTTCTCTTTTCTCTAAGAGATCTCACCTAAAATGTAATTTTCCCTTCCCTCCACAGGGTGTCCGCAATGTTGCCAGCGTATGCCTTCACATTGGTTACCCAACTGTTGCATCAGTACCCCATTCTATCATCAATGGGTACAAGCGAGTTCTGGCTTTGTCTGTGGAGACTGATTACACCTTCCCACTTGCTGAAAAGGTAAAAGAACCTACTGGGACCATGTGGGTCTGACAGCAGGGGGATAAATGGCAGCCTGCTGAGTGATTGCTTTTATGATCATATTTTAGTAGCAAGATAATGTTTTTAGGTATATTTTTGATTTCAGAGAGGGTGAGAAAGATAGAAACATCAGTGATGAGAGAGAATCATTGATCGGCTGCCTCCTGCATGCCCCCAACTGGGGAGCGAGCCTGCAACCTGGGCATGTGCCCTTGACCGGAATCGAACCCAGGACCCTTCAGTCCGCAGGCCGATGCTCTAGCCACTGAGCCAAACCGGCTAGGGTGCAGATAAAATTTTTTGAATGTATACTTGAGAGATCGGGGGCATGGGATGTGTGTCCTTGACTTTAAAAATGACAAGAGACACTAGATCCTAAGAGGGTTAGTTAATGGGTAAGAGCTGGGCTTAAGCTCACAAGGTCGTGCCCAAGCTGTCATCCTGTCTGGTCACTTTCAGGGGAGGCTTGGAAATTTGTTGTTCCTTAATCTAGAGCTCTACAAAGGCTGACAGGTTGTGGATGACCACTTTGACTGAACTTTTCCCCTTGTTTCAGGTCAAGGCCTTCTTGGCTGATCCATCTGCTTTTGTGGCTGCTGCCCCTGTGGCCGCTGCCACCACTGCTGCTCCTGCTGCTGCTGCAGCCCCAGCCAAGGTTGAAGCAAAGGAAGAGTCGGAGGAGTCGGACGAGGATATGGGATTTGGTCTCTTTGATTAATTACCAAAAAGCAACCAGCTCAGCCAATTCTATTTGAGAAACAAGGAAATAAAGCTTACTTATCTTAAAAGTCTCTGGACTCTTCATTTTGTGTGTTTTGAGGTTTATAGTATTGTATACTAGAAACTAAAACCATACAGCTTTATTGGAGTTGACATCTGGGAATCCTCTTTATAAATGAAGTGGTCTCCTAACATCCAATACTTTTTCAGGTCCAGCCAACTTTAACTATTTGTTTTTCTTTTAATAACATTTATTGGGACATTATTATATTAGAATTATTACCATGGCCATGGGCTACTAGTTTGGGTTCCTCTTAAGATTTTTCTTTTAATATTTCTATTGATTTCAGAGAGGGAGAAACATCAGTGTTACAGAATCATTGATCAGCTGCCTCCTGCACGCCCCACACGGGATGGAGCCCTGGCATGTGCCCTGACCAGGAATCTGTGATCTGGTTCATAGGTTGACCCTCAACCACAAGCCACACTGGCTGGGCTCTAAGATTCTTCAAGTAGGTTGTCAGGCGCTCAGAGTTGCAGGTTTTTTCAAACTGGTGATTACTTTAAAGATAAAAACGTGCTGCTTGTTGAAAGGGTAGGTGTGAGTCTGACCATTGTTGTTAGAGGGCCAATACCAGCTGTGCAGCCCCGTTCTCTCCAGTTGGCAGATGAGCGGGCCGAGTAAAGGGCGACTATCAGAACCTGAGGCCCCAGCCTCCCGCCTGCAGCCTCGGCTCCAGTGCCCAGCCCGGGGCCTTCATTTCCCCTCCGGCAGCGGCTCGGCTCCGGAATCCTTCCCTGGCCGCCATAGCCACCTTTGTTCTCTAACCCTGATCTGTCCACCAGGGCTACAGCGGACAGGACCCCAGTTTCCGGTCTCCCTTTTACCTAGTTCAGTTCCTGCCACGCAGGAAACACGTTTCTCCAAAGAAGACCTGCGGGTCAAGTGGGCGGGAGGCTGTCGGGCGGTCTCACGAATTACAAACCCCCTGGTCCCCGAGGCCAGGCCGACAAGGGCGCCGGGAGGAGCCTCGGTCATCGGCCATCGGTGGCGGGCCCTCCGCCGCCTGACTTCCAAGCCCGGGCGGTGCAGCAGCGACGAACGCCCGGCCTCGCCCTGCCGCGTGGGCCCGCGCCGTGACCCGGAAGCGCTCCGGAAGCAGTTCCGGAGTCAGCGCCGGGAGGATGGCGGCGGACACGCAGGTGAGGCGGGCGTCTGCGGGGCCAACGCGGCCAGCGACTGGGCGTGGACGGCGGCCCCCGGGCGGGACCGCTCGTGTCGCCAGTCCAGGGGCCCCGGGGGCGGCGGCAGCGGAGGGCGCGGCCCGGGGGCCCCCTCGGTCCGGCTTCTCACGGCTCCGGGGCGGCCCGGCCCCCGGCCCGGGCGGCGCAGACTGAACCCGGACTC
The DNA here is from genome assembly GCF_014108235.1 of Myotis myotis. Taxonomy (NCBI): domain Eukaryota; kingdom Metazoa; phylum Chordata; class Mammalia; order Chiroptera; family Vespertilionidae; genus Myotis; species Myotis myotis. The sequence goes on along the minus strand of NW_023416325.1, from coordinate 21,525,484 downwards.
GAGGAGTCAAGGGCTCCGGCCCGGGTTTCGGCAGCTGGACCCGGGCGGGCCCTCCGAGCCCTCCCCGACCCTGACGTAGCAGAAGTTCACCTCTGGGAGACTCGACTCCATTTCCCCGAAGCCCCCCCGAGCCCGGCCGGGGCCAGCTGTTCTAAGCTTACCGTTCAGCGGATGTTTCTGGGGCGCCTACTGCGTGCAGGGGCGCACAGCAGGGTCTCTGCGTTCAGACCCGGCTGAGTTTGGAGCCCCAGCTGGTCGATTTCTATGAGACGCTCGGCAAGTGACTGAATCCCACCAGGTCCCAGTCTTTCCATCTATCAAATGCGGTTAAAAATAATACCGATCGACACCCTGTACTATAGGGTGTCGTGAGGACGCGGTGAGATGAAGCAGAGCTCCTTATGTGTTGGTTTTTATTAGGTTGAGGGTTAGATTAAGAAATTACCGAGGAAGAGCCCTGTCACCGTGAGTGTTGTCAGCGGTGGCTGCCTTGTAGTCCAGGGAAGGACTTGGGAAAACGCTTTCATTCCACCCCAGCCTCGTTTGTAGTTGTGTTTTCAAGTAAAAAGGCAATAAAGAAGCAGGTATCTAAGGGACAGCTTGGCCCACTCGGGTCTCCAGGGTGAGGACATTAATCGATGATGATACGGTGGCCACTTAACCTAAACATTCAGGAGATGCTTGGGAGTCTCCTGTGCAAGGGGCAGGTACTTCCTTTCAAGGTGAACTATTTTGAAAGCTTCTGAGTCTTGGGTATTTTTAAAGGGGTCTCTCAACCTGTGGGTTGCGACCCCTTTGGTGGTCGAACGACCCTTTCACAGGGGTTGCCTAAGACCACCCTGCATATCAGATATTTACATTACGATTCATAACAGTAGCAACATTACAGTTACGAAGTAGCAACGAAAATAATTTTATGGTTGGGTCACAACATGAGGAACTGTATTTAAAGGGCCAGAAGGTTGAGAACCACTGGGTTAGAGAAACACATGTTGAATGTTTAACATTCTCGAAAGTGCAAAAAACCCCACTAGAGCTGTATTGTTCACGTGGCTAATTAATTGCCAAGTAGTTACTTGAGTTAGTTAAAATTAAAAATAAGATCTTTAGTTGTACTAGCACATTTCAGTGCATGGGTAGCCACGTGTGGCTAGTGGCTACTGCATTGGACAGTGCAAAAGACCATGGCCATCATCACAGAAGGTTCTAGTGGACAGTGCTACTCAGAGAAGTTGTGACCTTGAAAGCTGTTTGCCTCTGATCTCACCAGCTAGTGACTTTTTGAAGGATCTTAGTGTGCCTGCCCCAGGTTTGTTCTGACAGGGTCTCAAGTGGGTAACAAGGCAGACCGAGGTGAGGTGAGAAAGCGCAATTATGAACTTGAGGGTTAATTTAAAAAGCTGTGCAGGATAGTAAAAAGCTTATTAAACGGAAGTTAATACTGTTTACATATACTGTTAGCATTGACTACTGAGCTAGCCCATATTATGAAACTGAGAAATTGTATGGGAACATGTGTGTGGTGAGCTATGGTAGAAAGACAAAACTGAAAAAATGAAGTAGCACAAGCAAGTTAGTTATTTAAAAAAAATTTTTTTAAAAAAATTTTTGTTAATTCTCACCTAAGGATATTTTTCCCATTGATTTTCAGAGAGAGTTGAAGGGATGGGGAGAGATGGGGAGAGAGAGAAACATCAATGTGAGAGAGACACGCCCTGACCAGGGCCAGGATCAAGCCTGCAATTGAGTTATGTGCCTTTAACTGGAGTCGAACCCGTGACCTTTCTGTCAGTGGGTCGACACTTTAACCACTGAGCCAGAACGGCTAGGGCACAAGCAAGTTATTAAGCAATATGGAGATAACTACCAAAATAATTAGCCAGAATTGGTGAGACTGGTCTTCATAGCAAACCTCCCAGAATTTGACTTAAACTCTTTAATTATATGCATATATGACTATAAAGACAAAAGGCAATATTAAAACAAATCATTTATGCAGAAGACAGTTTTGGACATGAGTTTACTCATTGCCAGTAGAATCATAGCAGGGAGAGAAGTATAAGGAAAACAGCATTTTCTTTCTTTGCACCCTTGAATCTTATTTTACTGGTAAGGCCTGTCTGTGAAATACACTCGGAAAGATGATGGCACCAGGGTGTTAGTTACTTGGGTATTATGCCCCGCTCCACAACCTGCCTGCTGTGTAGAGCATTTCTCAGGAGCACAGTGAGGAATGTGTGCATACCGCCCTCCTCTCTGAGTCTGAGGCCGTGTCCCTGTGCAGCTGATGCAGCTGTGGTGACTAGGATGGGGGTTGAAAGCTAAAGACTTTTAGCATCAGTTTATAGACCTAGTGGTTTCAGGTTTAGTTTTAAAAATGCAGGTGCTGTGGTTCTCAACTCCAGTTGGGCAATGATTTCCTTCTCGGAGTAGTTCCTTTGCCACCTGTAAAATGGGGATGCTGCTGCCTGCCTCGAAGGCTGGTTGGTGGTAGTAGCCAGCTCTGGGCTCGGGATGAGAGTAAATGCTCCCATTCATTATCTCATGTGGATGTGGTCATATGAGCCATAACAGTCATGAGGTAGATGCTATTACCTGTGTTGTATAGACGGAGAAACTGAAGACCAAGGAGATGACATAATATGACTTAAGTATCCACAGCTAGTGAGGGGCAGAGCTGGGATTCAGTCTTTTAATCTTTCTTCACCCCTTAGCTACTGTGCTATGCCCTGCTGCTGACTTGCCAAGGTACTGATGTGCTCCTTATGGGAGGTTTAAGTGAGATAATATAAAGGAGACATATATGGCACATAGTAGGTCCTCACTAGAATTTGCATGATTCTGAACAGATATTTTCTGTCCTGAGGTTTTTGTCTTTTGTCTTACCTCTTTTGGTTCAAGTGTAAGTTACATTGACCAGTTGGCTGGTTGGGTTAAAGCAATACATCTCAACTAGGGATGATTTGAGACATTTGACAACATCTGGAGGCAATTTGGATTGTTACACCTGGGTTGGAAGGAGTGGACTGCTAGTGGGTGGAGGCCAGGTGTGCTGATAAAGATAGCTGCCCACCACAGAGAGTTATCTGCCCAAAGTGTCAGTAGTGGAGGCTGAGAAGCCCAGGGTAAGAGCTCTTCCCTGAATTCTGCACATACACACTCACTGTTTGGGGTCTGACTGGTGAAATTTTCTCTGTGGGTTTGGTCTTCACAGGTTTCTGAGACACTAAAGCGTTTTGCAGGGAAGGTGACAACAGCCAGTGTGAAGGAACGGAGAGAAATCCTCAGTGAATTGGGGAAATGTGTTGCTGGAAAAGGTATTTATTTCCCATCCATATGGCCTAGAGATGATTCCATTTCAAAATAAATTGTGTTCTCTGTTTATTTATTTATTTTATTTTATTTTTGTTCCCTGTTTAGAACCAAGGCCTTCTTTCCCCCTCCTTGTAATAAGTTCTGCTTTGACTTTCTGTATTTGCTTGTTATAATATGCATTGAAACAGTAGGGTTAGTAGAGAGTATATCCATTTAGATAACAAAGCTTTTTACAGTTTTAAGCGTTTTTGATAAGAAATAGTTCTAAAAGATACAAACAATCCTTCTTAAGTAAGTTACCAGATGCAAAAACATTTCCCCAGTCAGTGTTCTGTGGATCTCAGCAAGATGGTAGCAGGTGGTTGGCCAGTAAAGGATCCCCAAATCCATTACGTGTGGGACATGTCACATTTTCTAATGCCCACTGGGAGATGCACAACATATTCCAGGGAGGTGCTTTATTTTTATTAATCTTTCTTTACTGCCATGTTTTCCTTAAACACCCCCCCCCCCTTTTTTTAAACCTGTTCAGGGTGTGGGGACCACATTTTAGGAAATGCTAAGCACATACAGTCATCCTGATTTTGTACCATAATGGAGGGCTATCCCTGCAACCTATTGTGGTATGTAAGACTAGTTTGCCTTCATCCAGTCAATCCTAATTAGTTTTGAGTTTCCTTTGATGTTTTTGCTGGTTTTGAAAACCAGCAGTGGTTTTCAAAGTGTGGTCCCCAGGCCAGCAGCAGCAGCATCACCTCAGAACTTGTTTGAGATACAAATTCTCAGCTCCACCCCAGCAACACCAATTCAGAAACCATAGATTAAGGAGTGGGTGGGGGGAGGGGGGCAATCCCAGCATCTGTGTTTTAACAAGCCTGCACGGTGATTCTTGTGTTTGCTAAAGTTTGAGAACTGTGGTTGTAGAATGTTGAATCTCCCTTTGTGTCAGCTTTTACTTCTTACTAGAGGCCCGGTGCATGAAATTTGTGCGGGGGGGAGGGGTGTCCCCCCTCAGCCTGGCCTGCGCTCTCTTGCAGTCTGGGAGCCCTTGGGGGATGTCCGACTGACAGCTTAGGCCTGCTTCCCAGAGGGAGCTGGCCTAAGCCATCAGTCAGACATCCTTAGCGCTACCCTGGAGGCGGGAGAGGCTCCTGTCACTGCCGTTGTGCTCACCAGCTGTGAGCCCAGCTCAGGGCTTCTGGCTGAGCACCACTACCCCTGTGGGAGCGCACTGACCACCAGGAGGCAGTTCCTGCCTTGAGCGTCTGCCCCCTGCTGGTCAGTACGCGTCATAGTGGCCAGTCGTTCTGCTGTTCAGTCAATTTGCATATTAGCCTTTTATTATATAGGATAGGATAGGATTAATCAAGAGCCCACTTTTTACCACTCTTTCACCAAAGTTCTCATTGGCTGCTTCTGCCGTCTCCTGGTAACATACCCAAGCTTGTTAAAATGGTGTGTAAGTGAGTAAATTGCTGTTTGTGAGCATCTAAGAGAGTCTCCCATGTCTTAACGCTTCAGTGTGTGACTTTTATGGCACCTTCAAAAGTCTTCCCGGTCACTTTTCTCAACAAGGTTGTAGTTAAAAAAGGCTGTTGTGTGACAAGTTGCTATCTGTACACATCTTCTTTTTTTTTTTTTTTTTTTTTTTAATTAAATCTTTATTGTTCAGATTATTACATTTGTTCCTCTTTTTTTCCCCCCCATAACTCCCCTCCTCCCAGTTCCCGCCCCACCCTCCGCCCTCACTCCCCACCCACTGTCCTCATCCATAGGTGCACGATTTTTGTCCAGTCTCTTCCCGCATCTCCCACACCCCTTTCCCCCCCAGGAATAGTCAGTCCATTCCCTTTCTATGTCCCTGATTCTATTATAATCAACAGTTCATTCTGTTCATCAGATTATTTATTCACTTGATTCTTAGATTCACTTGTTGATAGATGCATATTTGTTGTTCATAATTTGTATCTTTACCTTTTTCTTCCTCTTCCCCTTCTTTTTTTTTTTTTTTTTTTTTTTTTTTTTATATGTATATATATATATATATATATTTTTTAAATATATTTTATTGATTTTTTACAGAGAGGAAGAGAGAGAGATAGAGAGTCAGAAACATCGATGAGAGAGAAACATCGATCAGCTGCCTCCTGCACATCCCCCACTGGGGAAGTGCCCACAACCCAGGTACATGCCCTTGACCGGAATCGAACCCGGGACCCTTCAGTCCGCAGGCCGACGCTCTATCCACTGAGCCAAACCGGTTTCGGCCTCTTCCCCTTCTTAAAGGATACCTTTCAGCATTTCATATAATCCTGATTTGGTGGTGATGAACTCCTTTAGCTTTTCCTTATCTGTGAAGCTCTTTATCTGACCTTCAATTCTGAATGATAGCTTTGCTGGATAAAGTAATCTTGGTTGTAGGTTCTTGGTATTCATCACTTTGAATATTTCTTGCCACTCCCTTCTGGCCTGCAAAGTTTCTGTTGAGAAATCAGCTGACAGTCGTATGGGTATTCCCTTGTAGGTAACTGAGTTTCTTTCTCTTGCTGTTTTTAAGATTCTCTCTTTATCTTTTGCTCTTGGCATTTTAATTATGATGTGTCTTGGTGTGGTCCTCTTTGGATTCCTTTTGTTTGGGGTTCTCCGCGCTTCTTGGACCTGTAAGTCCATTTCTTTCACCAGGTGGGGGAAGTTTTCTGTCATTATTTCTTCAAATAGGTTTTCAATATCTTGCTCTCTCTCATCTTCTGGCACCCCTATAATTCTGATGTTGGTACGCTTGAAGCTGTCCCAGAGGCTCCTTACACTATCCTCGCATTTTTGGATTCTTTTTTCATTTTGCTTTTCCGGTTGGGTGTTTTTTGCTTCCTCGCATTTCAAATCATTGACTTGATTCTTGCGCTCCTCTGGTCTGCTGTCGGGAGTCTGTATAATATTCGTTATTTCAGTCTGTGTATGCTTAATTTCTAGTTGGTTCCCCAATATAAGATCGAGGGTCTTATTAGTTTTCTTGTAGATCTCATTAAGTTTATCGGCGGCTTCTAAACAGTTCTTGAGAGACCTTAAAAGTGTGGTTCTGAACTCTATATCTTCCATTGACAATTTTGTCCTGTTTCTTTGTCTCCGCATTTTGTTATGCTTCCTTGGTGCACCCCCTAGTGGTCTTTGTTCGCAGTCTTATAGTTAAATCTTGATTGTAGCTAATTCCAGGGAGGGTTTGACCTCCAGGCCAAGTGGCTATGAGAATCAGCTGTGTCAGCAGTGAGAGCACTTCTGTCCTCTAGGGAGGTGCTAATCTGGCATTTGCCTGAGGCTATCCGGCAAATGCCTGTGTGCAGGGCTTGGGCGGGGCGGGTCGCACAGGATCAACAGGGTGGGCCGGAGAGAGCAGTTATGGCGGCTCTCAGTCCTGTCCCCAGGGGCTCTGCCTCTCTGAGTCCCAGCACCCGCTGCAAAGCTCAGAGAGAAAGCTTCACTCGCTCTGACTGAAGCCAGACAGTCCCGCTTCTCCCGTTTGAGTCTGGGTCCCTAAAGACTCGCCCGGATCTGGAGCTCAGAGTCTGCGACTCCCTCCCGATTGAAAACTCCAACCGCGCCCTCCGCCGCCAGCCCGCTCCGCGCACTCCGCACCTCAGAATTTGACTTCAGCACTGCGCCTCCTCTGAGTGTCCCTATGCGTTTCTCTTTCCTCCTAGTTGTAGGACTTCCACTCAGCCAGCGTTCCTGTGGTTCTGGGTGATGTCCCTTCCGTTTTTTGGTTTCACTTTTGAAGTAGTTGTTCAAAGCAGCTAACTCCAGCGTTAACCTATGCCGCCATCTTGGTTCTCCGAGCTATTTATCCTGTACACATCTTCTGAACTCTCGTGGCTGCCCCACTGCTGGCTGACTGCTGAATACTACACTTTCCCATTTTATGGAGTAAGGAGTTCGATGGGTATGGGTAAAGTTCATGAACTTATAAGATCTTTTAGGGGAGAATTTACTCTTCATTCACCCTGAAATTCTATTGTTCAGGGTGAATTATATTTGTAAAATATTTTCTAGTCCTTGATATGCAAGCTGATTGTGGGAAGTTAACTACTCCCACACAAAATGGTTAGTTCTCAATTTTCTAATTTTCTGAGTATAAGCAGGAGCCATTGCAAAGTGGTCATTATTCTGGCCTCTCCTTGTGTTAGGGTAGCAGGTAACAAGTGAGTTAACTAAAGGTGGGTGAGGATATTTCCAGCCAGGTGGAGGAGTTGAAGACTTTCTCAGAGCAGTCTGACTCTAGATGCTGTTGGTCAGCATGGCTCAGCCCAGCCTGCCCCGAGGCCCCTGATACTCACCTCAGTCCTGCCTTCTTGTACTTGAACCCTGACACTCGCTGATGGAACCTCTCCTGTGCCTGATCTTTCCAGTCACGGGCCTCGAGTGCAGCAGCCAGTAATGGGCTCGGCTCTGGGGTCAGACGGGCTCATCCACTTACAGGCTGTGTGACCTGGTTCAAGCTACTCAACCCGTCTGAGCCTGACTCCTTGCTTTGAGCCTGGCAGTAGCAGTAGTGCCTCCCTCACAGGGTTGGTGTGAGGCGTGAGTGAGCAGAACATGTATGGATGGTTCTTAACGCAGTGCCTGGCCAGCTTTGGTAAGCTCCCGGTGTATAGTAGCTGTTATTACTGTTCTCTGAGCTGCAGCCTGTCTCTGACCCTGTGATTCTTTTCCTCGGTTACTGAAATAGCCCCAAATCCAGTGGCACAGGACAGTGTTCTGGGCCGGGGGCCTGGGTCCCTGCCCCTTCATTTCCCCTTCATCATGCGGGTCCCTGAAGTGTGGGCCTCCTGCTCTCGGTGCCCCCCACGTTAGCCTGTCTCACACTGCAGCTCACATTCCCCCTCCCCACACCCCCTTCTCCTTCTCATCTGCGTGCTTCAGTCTGGCATGCAGAGCCTGTCCCAGGTCAGCTTTCCATTAGTGAGCACTAGTGTTCAATCAAAGTCTCTTTCACTCAGCTGGCCTGCTTGGTTTCCTGTGTCTTGGTTTCTTCGTCTTAAAATCACAGCACCCATCTCATGGGGGTTAAATAGGTTAATGTGTGGGGAGTGCTTAGAGCAGGACCTGGCACTTTGGAGTGTTGGGTGTTGTTAATCCTCCTCCTGTGTCCGCAACAGGCATTGTGCAGTCTTGCCCCTGTGCTTAACTCCACTCAGCACGGACATCCCTTTCCATTTCCCCATAGCCTCCTAATCTATTAGGCCAAGCGTCTGTCTCCTTAAAACCTTCAGAAACCACCCCGGGTACAGATGCTCCCTTTTCTATCCCTCCTAGTATGTTAATTTTTGTGCCAGGTTATAAAACTGTTTGTTAGAATATACCTAAAGAAAATGCACTTAGCATAAGCGGACAGCTCACTGAGTGGTCGCAAACGAAGCACACTGTGTAACCAGCACCCGATGCAGAAGCAGACTAGTCCCAGCACGCTAGCACCTCCACTGAGCAGCATGGTCCGTTTCGAGGCTACTGTATTGCCTTAGTTTTATTCATTTAACACATGTCCACCTGCGAGCTTTTCTGTACCATGTGTTTTCCTAACGTCCTGTTCGTCATTGTTTTTTCCTCTTGGGAATTTTCTTTCAAATGAACAGGGAGTGTCCAGTGGGCAGAGATCATGTCTGACAATGCTTGGCTCAAGCAGGTGTTCACGAAGTAGTTTTCATTGACTGGTCTGTGTAATCTTTGGTTTCAGATCTGCCAGAGGGAGCAGTGAAAGGGCTCTGCAAGTTATTCTGCTTGACTCTGCATCGATACAGGTGACTCCCAGCCAAAGGCCTAGTGTCCGGAGCACTTTGTGCAGAGAGGTGGTGGTGGAGGGGAGTGGTTAGAGCCCAGGATGTAGAGCCTAATTGCCTGGGTCCAGTCTGGGCTGTGTCACATCCTAGCTGTTGGATCCCAGGCAAGTTACTTAACCTCTCTGTGCCTCAGTTTCCTCATCTGCAGATGGGATGATGCTATTACCAACCTCATAGGTGGTGGTTAGAAAGTGTGAAGTGCCTGCCATGCTATGAGTGCATCAGCCATGCACACAAAAGCCTTGGCCTCGTTTGAGGCCCATAGTGTTTCTTAAACGTAGGTGTTGTCCTTACAGCTTTAGTGGCTCATTTGCCCTTATTAGCTACTTCCAGAATTCCTGGAGGCAGTAGATTTATCTAGTTATTTCCTCATCCCATCATCTATGATCCTCTGGAATACAGTGCAGCCCGATTTTCCCGAGAACTGAGCCTAAGCTGCCCCCCCCCCCCCCCCCCCCGCCCACATACTCACTCATCACCTCATTCCTCCCCTAGAGATGCAGCCTCCCGCAGAGCCCTGCAGGCAGCCATCCAGCAGTTGGCTGAGGCCCAGCCGGAAGCCACTGCTAAGAACCTTCTGCACTCTCTGCAGTCTTCAGGGATTGGCTCCAAGGCCGGTGTCCCCAGGTAAGTTTTAAAGTTGGTGGCCCACAGGGGGTCGATGGAGTCCTATTCAAGAGAATCTAGTGCTGGTGAGCTGCATTGAGCAGGTGTCAGCATGCCTGTCCCTTTCTCCTTTGCAGCTCTGAATGGTGCCGGCAGTCTGCCTTCTGAATGGAGGGAGGAGCCAGGCTGGCAGGAGGGGAAACCAGGTGCCCAGCAGGCAGGGAATGGGGGAAACCATCTTTTTCTTTTTGTTTTATAGTTGTGTGTGCAAAAAGATGGTCGTTTGGCTGAGGAGGCCTGCACTCTGTCCTGAATTGTCACAGATGGTTTCTGGGGAGCTGGTTTCAAGCTCTGCCCAGTTGTAGATCAAGGGAGGATCCTACATGCCTAGCAGGGCCTTGTAGTGGCCATTTGTCCTTAAGATGGAGGCTGCTCTGCACTCACCTCTTGCCTGCCTCTCCTCCCCTCTGTAGTAAGAGCAGCGGCTCGGCCGCCCTGCTGGCCCTGTCCTGGACCTGCCTCCTGGTGCGCACCGTCTTTCCCTCGAGAGCCAAGCGGCAGGGGGACGTCTGGAACAAGCTGGTAGGTTCCTCCTCTTTGGAGTCGTGGTCAGCTCTGCACAGAGTTGGGGCATGTTCAGGCACATTCTCTGTACAACGTGCTCTTGGTGCTGGTGACCAGGCACGTGGAATTGTCCTGAGGTGTGTGACCTTGGTGGATGGGCATGAGAGCAACACAATAACCTTCATCTGTTTGAATCATTTTGTTTTTAAGCATTTCTTTCCCTGTGTTTGGATTTCAGTGTTGAATGGGCTAATAGAATGGAATTCTTGTCAAGTGTTTTGGTCCTTAAGTTCTCTCCTTTCTTCTTCTTCTTCTTCTTTTTTTTTTGTTTGTTAATCCTCACCCAGGGATTTTTTTCCATTGATCTTTTTAGAGAGAGTGGAGGGTAAGGGGGAGTGGCGGGGAGAAAGAAAATCGATGAAAGAGAACCATCAACATTGATTGGCTGCCTCCTGCATCCCCCACAACCACCCCTACCCCACCGTTGGGGATTGAGCCCACAGCCTGGGCATGTGCCCTGACTGGGAATTGAACTGGCGACCTCCTGCTGCATAGGTCAACACTCAACCACTGAGCCACACCAGCTGGGCTAGGCGGTTCTCTTGAATGTCTAGCTATTCTTAGAAGAAGGCAAGAGGAATGGACTTACAGTTTAGTGAAAAGGAGTCTGAGAAGTCTGGTGTGGATCTCAATCTTGACCATGAGATTTGGCCAAGTACTCTAAGCTTGTTTCCTCACCTGCAAAATGGGAAAAAGTACCACCCACCCTATCCATCTCAAAGAATTGTCATGAAGATGGGCTCAGACCAGGTGTGGAGAAACTTAGGGCCATGCACATAAAGGCCAAGTGGCCTCAGTAGTGAGACATATTGATGCCTTGTCCTTGGGAGGTTCCCCACCACACTGCTGGGGTGACCGTGGAATGGCCGTCGGTAAGGATTAAAGGGTAGGAACACTGAAGCCTCTCAGGTGGTGGATGTGCTGGACTTGAACTCCCTTCAGAATGTGGGTTTCATTGTTAACAAAAGGCCTCCTTACAAGATGGGGCATCATGGGCTCCCTCCTTGGCTCATCTGCAGTGAGGCTTAGAACCATTATCCAAGGTGAGTATGCCCGTGAGTTGGTCAGTGGGAGAGGTTAACCCGGAATGTTGTGTTTATGGGGCAGAATGTGTCAGGAGCTTGAGACCATGTTTAATTTTTCGGTGTCTTGAATCCTTTGCTCGTTGCCGATGTTTACAAATTGTAATTCATTCAGTTGCTCAGCTCCTTGGGGGCCTCCTAGGGCAGCGGTTGCCAAGCTTCCGGACCTCACGGACCACCAGTGGTCCACGGACCACCGGTTGGCGACCGCTGTCCTAGGGGCTGGGTACTTGGGGTGCCGCAGGGGATGTGACAGAGGACCTTGCTCTCTTAGAATTCTGCTCTTGTGGAGAGAGCAGATGACAGTGTGTAAAGTCATGCCGCAGAAAAGTAGGTGGGAGGAGACGGTGTGGTGGGGGGTGATGGTGGGAGGAGGCCTCTCAGAAGAGGTGTCATTTGAGCAGAGACCCTAAGGCTGTGAGAGACAAACCAAGCCCAGGTCCAGGTTAGAGCATTCCAGGAAGAGGGAACAGCAATACAGTTCTGAATGCAATATCAGCAAGCTTATTATTTTAATTAAAATTTAAATTAAAATTCTTTTTAATTAAAGCAATAAATGGTTCAAAGTTCAACAAGCATAGAAGGATATACTGGTTTCATTCCCAGCTCTTTTCCCTGCCACGTGGGACCCCTCTATTAAGAGTTTCTTATGTTCCAAAGTCAAAGTTAACAGAAAAAAAAAAGAGTTCCTTATGTGTGTAGATATGTTCTTTTTTTTCAATCCTCACCTGAGGATATTTTTCCATTGATTTTCAGAGAGAGTGAAAGAAATATCGATGTGAGAGAAACACATCTATTGGTTGCCTTCTGCATGTACCCCAACCAGGTCCTGTGCCGGGGAGGAGCCTGCAACCTAGGTACATGCCCTTGACTGGAATCAAACCTGGGACCCTTCGGTCCGCAGGCCAGCGCTCTATCCACTGAGCCGAACCAGCTGGGGCATGTGGATATATTTGTATATATGACCAGATAGATTTTATACCACTGGTAATGTAGATCACTTGTTTCTTTTTAATCAGTCTTGGAATTTGTTTCAGAGTAGTACATAGTTTTTACATCCAGAGTTCTTTGTTCTGTATGACTGTTTATTAATCCTTTATATAAGTAGATCTGTGAATGCCCTCTTGATGGGCATTTATGATGTTTACAATCTTTTACTGTTATAAAAACACGTTGCAGTGAATAACCTTGTACAGATGCCATTTTGTACACATGCACGTGGAATTTGGCGCACTTCTTAAGCATTCCCTTTTTCTCAGGGTGGCAGGTCACTGCTCACCAGTGTCCTTGGCATTTGAGGCACATGAAGTCTCTTTGAGGTGTTTTTAGTTGAGTACGTGTTCTGTGCTTCGTTCTGGATTGTCCAGTGAGCTCCGCACTGGCTGGATCTTCTTACTGGTGGGTCTTCCTCTTCTGTATCCACAGTGCCTAGCATAGTGCCTGCCATTTAGTCAGTGTTCAGTAAGCATTTGTGGAATAAATACAGTAAAAGTTGAGGCAGATAAATATATAAAAGAGGATTCTTGTTCTTTTCCTCCGTGGAACTGAACTTCTCTGGAATTATATATTCATTTGTGTGTTTATTTGTTTAATACCCTTTTCTTCCTCTTGACTATAAGGTACATGAAAGCAAGGGACCATGCCTGTCTTGGTCTCCATGTATTTTCATTGTTTGACTCATAGTGGGCGCTCAACAAATATTTATCAAGGAAGTGCTTGAGTGAACAGATGTAATTCCAGAGGGGTGGAGGGCTGGAGGCCAGTGGGAGAGGCCTAGTGGAGAGGAGCCCAGGATTTGGCAGGCCTGACGAAGGTCTTGGCCAAGCTGGGAGGCCGTGAGACCTCCATCCCGTTTCACATCCTGACCTGAGCCCCTCCTGTCCTGGCAGGTGGAGGTGCAGTGCCTGCTCCTGCTGGAGGTGCTGGGTGGCTCCCACAAACATGCCGTGGATGGTGCCGTGAAAATGCTCACCAAGCTGTGGAAGGAGGTGACAGGAGGCAGCAGGGGGTGGTGGGCATTGCTTCTTCTGTGCCACCCCCAGGCCCTCATCATCATCATTACCTGCTTTACATGTTTCTTCCTCAGAACCCCAGCCTGGTGGAACAGTACTTAGCAGCCATTCTCAGCCTAGAACCCAACCAGAACTATGCAGGCATGCTGGGGCTGCTGGTGCAGTTCTGCACGAGCCACAAGGAGATGGACGTGGTCAACCAGCACAAGGCAAGTGGACTCACTGGAAGGGAGGCGGGGGAACTGGATTGGTCCTGTTGGCCCCAGCTGCTCGCCTTGTCTGGAGCTTGTTGGCTTTCTCACTCAGGACCCTGGCCACTCGCCATGATATGTGAACTTTGAGAAGTTGGAAAGTTTTTGTTCCATGTCTGGTTTGGGGAGAATCCTGGCATAGTTTTGCGATGATAGCCTGTTCATGCAGTCATTCATTCTCCCACAGCTGAGCAGCTGCCATGTGCCAAACACTGTGCCAGGTGTTGGGGATGCAGTGGTGAGCACGGAGCTGCGATCCCTGCCATGGTTATATCTGTGATAAGCACTACAGAGGGAAAATGCAGGAAGCCATGATACTCTGTAACTGGGGACCTTACTTAGATTATGGGTCAGGGAACACATCTCTAATGAAGGAACCTAAACAGTGAATAAGCCTTAGCAAGGTCGGGAGGTGAGAAAGCATTTTGGGCAGAGAAAGCAGTCTGTGGGAGGAGGCCAGTGGGGTTGGAGAGTCTTGAGTGGGGTAGGGACTTGTGAGATATAGCCGGTCGGCCGGGTCGCAGGCAGGCCTTGTGAGCCATGCCAAGGACTTGGGACTGCGGTACCTCTTTGCTTGACACTGAAATTTGGGGCACTGGTTTGTATTATTTTTGGAGACACTCCCACTAGAGGGACCTCACAGGCCAGGGATGAGCTACTCAGAATGTCAGGGTCTCACCAGGTCTTTGTGTCTCCAGAGCGCCTTGCTGGGTTTTTATGTGAAGAACATCCTGATGAGCAAAGTGAAGCCTCAGAAGTATCTATTGGTGAGTGAGCGGTGGGGCTTACTCCCCCGGGCAAGCTCAGCCCCACTCTCAGTTCTGTGGCTCAGAGCTGTCCTGATTCTCGGTCTGTTCACGTGAGGCTGCGCCTGACTCCTTCTCCTTCTAGGATAGCTGTGCCCCTCTGCTCCGATACATGTCCCACTCGGAATTTAAGGATCTGATACTGCCCACCATCCAGAAGTCCCTACTGAGGAGTCCAGAGAACGTTATTGAAAGTAGGTTGTTGCCAGACGGGGCAGTGGGAGGGAGACGGTGCCTGATAAGCAGCATCCCTGACACTTGGCTGCAGGCAGCGTTGGGAGTCGGGTGAGGGATGTGTTCACTGTTTTCCTCATTGGGACTTTGGGAGAGAGATAAGGGACCCTTTCAGAATATGTTGAAAGTCACGGTCCTCTTCTATAAGAAAGCACAGAAGTGTATCGGCTTCGAATACTGCATACAGTTTTAGAAGTCCAAGAACCTTCTGGAGACCATTCAAGTTAAGAACCTCTGCTCTAGGTAGTTTGAACTTGGTGTGGAGGTGGCACTTGAAACCACAGGAGATGAGGGTTGAGTCTCTTGTCTTTATTGATCTTGCTGAAAGGTGTAGGTAGAATGCTAGAGGGACACTTTTTTGCTGATTGGGATGGGGCAGTGTACAGCTTTGCAGCAGAGCTTTGGGGCAAAGGTGTGACCACTCAGGTGGCCATAAAGAGATGAAGAGTAGTCACAGTTCTGTGCATCTAGACAGCAGTCCGGGTGGTATTTGTGGGGAGCAGGCCAAAAATGGGTGTTATCTCTGTGACTGACATGGTCAGTACTTTCTGTCCCCCTAAGCTATCTCCGGTCTGCTGGCATCAGTGACTCTCGACCTCAGCCAGTATGCCCTGGACATCGTGAAAGGCCTGGCTGGTGAGTATCCCGACCCCTCCCAGCCCCTAGAAGGGCACCTGGGGTTTTGGTTGTACTTGTCCCAGTTATGATAGAAACAGGTAAGGGGACAGCTCAGGGTAGAAATGAGGCTTTACCCTAAACTGCACTTGCATAGTTTCTTCCCTGAGATCCTTTGTGAGAGCTAGAGCTAGGGGTGAAGAGTCGGGAATATGGGAAAGACAAAGATAAAAGCCTGGATCCTCAGCAGCTTCTGAGCAGCGGCTGTCTGTGTGTCCAGGTCAGCTGAGGTCCAACAGTCCCCGCCTGATGGACGAGGCGGTGCTGGCGCTGCAGAACCTGGCCCGGCAGTGCAGTGACTCCTCCGCGATGGAAGCCGTGACCAGGCACCTGTTCGCTATCCTCGGAGGTGAGCAAGTCTTTGTGGCCATGGGTGATTTTTAAATGTTTTTCTTGACATTTTTTCTGTTTCTCAGATTTTCTCTAAGAATCTTTTTTTAGGGGGAAAAAGCTAGTAAATATTATTTTAAACACAGCTCCACAATAGGCTGCTTCTGGAATCAGAAGGTACATCTTTTTTTTTTAATATATATATTTTTATTTATTTCAGAGAGGAAGGGAGGGGGGAGAGAGAGAGAGAGAGAGAGAGAGAGAGAGAGAGAGAGAGAAACATCAATGATGAGATAGAATCATTGATCGACTGCCTTCTGCACGCCCTCTCCTGGGGATCGAGCCTGCAAGCCAGGCATGTGCCCTTGACTGGAATTGAACCCGGGATTCTTCAGTCTGCAGGCTGATGCTCTATCCACTGAGCCAACCCAGCTAGGGCCAGAAGCTACACCGTGATATCACGCACATGGTCCCCTTGGGAAAGGTGGCAGATGTGAATTTTGAATCTTTGCCATCTCTCCTTTCAGGCTCGGAGGGAAAGCTAACGGTTGTAGCCCAGAAGACCAGCGTCCTCTCAGGTACAGAGTTTCTCCACAGGTCCTGGGAGGTGGTGGGAGATGAGGTGTAAGTAACTGTTAGGGGAGGAGAGTCCTTCTTTGGACCTTGACTCCTCTGACATCCTGGGACATCCCAGCGTGGCTCCCAGGACTGCTGCCTGCCTCCCTGGCATGCGGGCCCTGTTGAAGTCCAGCGGGAGGCCTGGCTTCTGCAGAGGGGATGGAAGGAGGGCCAGTGATAGCCAGAGGAGAGGCATGGCTGCTGGGGAGGAGGGCAGCCGCAGGAAGGCTCCTGTGTTGGTGGTTTTGTGGTGGCGAGGAGTTGAGCGGGGGTCTCCTGCCTTCTAGGGATTGGGAGTGTCAGTCATCACGTGGTGTCCGGGCCTTCCAGTCAAGTCCTGAATGGGGCCGTGGCTGAGCTGTTCATCCCGTTCCTCCAGCAAGAAGGTAATTCTGTGCAGTATGGTGAGGATCGTGTGGACCCGTGCTTGACCCGCTATTCACAATCAGAGCTGCCATGAGCCCCTCCTGAAGGCACACCTGCCCGCAGCGCCGCCGCTCCCGCTGCCTTGTACTCTTGCTTGCTTTCTGTGCTGCCAGCCATGATTCGATGCAGGTGTGAGATGTTGGACTGACTGGACTTCTGCTTGCCCTAGTTCACGAAGGCACCTTGGTGCACGCCGTCTCTGTCCTGGCTCTCTGGTGTAACCGCTTCACCACGGAGGTGCCCAAGAAGCTCACCGAATGGTTCAAGAAAGCCTCCAGCCTTAAAACCTCCACCTCCGCAGTGAGGCACGCCTACCTGCAGTGCATGCTGGCCTGCTTCCGAGGTGAGAGCTTCCCCGTCCCGCAGGCAGGTGACCTAGTTTTTAGGGCATCATTACTGCTTCAGGCTTTCCCTTTGGTCCAGCTTATGTTTGTGTTATTTCTTCCTGAGCCTCTGGGAGCACCAGCTCAGTCTGCATAACAAATTCTGGCTTCTCCCTCCTATTAGACCAGGGGTGGGCAAACTTCTTGACTCGAGGGCCACAATGGGTTCTTAAACTGGACCGGAGGGCCGGAACAAAAGCATGGATGGAGTGTTTGTGTGAACTAATATAAATTCAAAGTAAACATCATTACATAAAAGGGTACAGTCTTTTTTTTTTTTTTTTTAGTTTTATTCATTTCAAACGGGCTGGATTCGGCCCATGGGCCGTAGTTTGCCCACGTCTGCATTACACCTTTAAGGACAAAGTTTTATTCCAGGAGGACCCAGAACCAGAACCTGACACTATATTTCTGAAATCATGGAGGAATGATTTTGATGGGACTGCTTTAAAAGGTGCAGTTTATATAAACTTTACTCTTTGCCCACAAGCCCTGCCCTTGCTTCAGTGCTGACCAACCTGTTATTGGGCACGGGCATCCACCTCCTTCCCAAACAGCTAGGGGAAACTTTCCAATCTGTATAGCAGCTTGACCTCCAGGTAAAAATCTCTAATATTGGTTTCCGCCTCTAAGATAGGCTTATATTTCTTTTTTTGAAAGTTTGAACAGGGATGAGCTGTATTTAAAGAAACCTCTGGGACCTTAGCAGATTTTGCTCAGTGGATAGAGCATCGGCCTGCAGACTGAAGGGTCCCTGGTTCAATTCCAGTCAAGGGCACATGACCGGGTTGTGGGCTTGATCCCCAGTAGGGTGTGTGCAGGAGGCAGCCAATCAATGATTCTGTCTCATCATTGATGTTTCTGTCTCTCTCTCCCTCTCCCTTCCTCTCTTGAAATCAATAAAAATATATTAAAAAAAGAAACATCTGGGAGATTCCAGAGCCACCTCTAGAGAGGGGATGTTCATTTGTCAGTTGCAATTTTGCTGCATTGATCAGCCTTGATTTGAGATTGAGCAGAGACTTGTTTAGCTTAGTCTCTTCAGCTTGAGCTAGTTCTGCTCTATGCTTTTAAAATCAACATAATGAACCTTTGAAATAAACATTTCTTGGATTCAAGTCCATGACATCATCTGGATGAAATACTTGTTTCATTATGAAATGTTCAGCTATGCCAGTTTAGTACTTACACAGGTTTAGCTATAGGTTTTATGGATTTCTACTTCTTTTTTTAAAGTGGGCTTAGTTCACTGGTCAATAGTTTGGTTCTAGTTTTGGAATTTGGGTCCAGAGGTCATCTGGTATGGGGAAAGAGCCCTGGAAACAAATGGGTAGGCTTGAGGTTGGCCCTGGCTCTCTCTCAGACCAGCTGTGTGGCTTTGGGCAACTCACTTAACCTCTCTCGGTCTGTTTCTTTATCCATCAAATAAATAGCTGCACTGTTGGGTTAGTAAGGATCCTCCTAGCTCTAACTCGAAGTTTGTGGAGTTTGATGGAAGCCCAGGTTCTGATTCCAGTTCTTCCTGGTATTTCACAAGGTAGCTGAGGGGTTCAGTTAGCCACTTCAGACCTGGGTGGGTGACTCCTTCCTTGAGTAGCTTGTCACTCCCAAGAGTTAGGGTGCTCCGTAAGGTGCTGGTGCTCTCTCCACAGGTGACACGCTGCTGCAGGCCCTGGACTTACTACCCTTGCTCATCCAGACAGTGGAGAAGGCAGCTTCCCAAAGCACTCAGGTCCCCACCGTCACCGAAGGTGTTGCCGCAGCCTTGCTGCTCTCGAAGCTTTCAGTGGCCGACTCCCAGGCTGGTAAGAGTCAAGAGATGTCCAGGAAGGTCGCAGACAGTGGTCTCTTTCTAAAGAGTCCTTGGGAGGAGTGTTTTGATGCTTAGGATTTTATAGGCTCAGTTTGGCCACTCACTGAATTGGGTCAGCCACACGGCAGCTTGTCATCTGCTGGGATGAGCCTAAGAGTCACGTTGGGTGATGGGAATTCAGCGAGGGCCTCCATCACTGTCCTCCAAGCTGTGGCCCCAATGCTCTGGGACGGGCTCTTGTAGATAATGCCCAGGCTAACGTGGGTTTAGTCGTGGGACTTTTTTAAAAAATTGGTTATACATTCATACAGTGTACCATGGAAAGCTTCCCTTTAGCCAGCCCGTCTTCTAGCCACTAAGTTCCCCTCGCTGGGCAGTATTACCAGTTTCATCTTGTCAATTTGTCATTGATCAAACACGCTGGGTACATGCTGTACTAGTATATGCCACGCTATGTACTAAACATAACTTGGAAAAATTTGCAAATGAGTACAACAAAAAGAGCCTTCCCATTCTTTTTTGGACTACATGGTATTCCGTGCTTTCTTTAGTTTACCTTCTACTCTGCATGCAGACATGCCTGAACTTACTCCTGTGGTTGGGAACGGAGCTCAGCTCTCTTCTTAAAGTGTTGTGTGCCATCTGTGTACATGCCAAGGCACTGGGCTCCCTGGGGGGATGACCTCGCTTCAGCAAATATCAGGCTGTTCACTCTAGTGGGAGAGAGGAGATGCAAAAAGATGTCTGTCATTTCAAGCAAAATGTGGCATTAATGCTGTTTTGAAGGAGGGATTGCTTTTAGTTTAGGATTGGGTATCAGAAAAGGCTTTATAAAGGAGGGAGCATTAGAACTAGGGCCTGGAAGGCCAGGAGGGACTTCACCCACTGGACGGGAATAGTCCAGTGTGGGCTCAGACCAGCCCTAGTCAGGGAAGGGCAAAGAAAGCCCCATGTGTGAACCTCAAGCCTTTCGCCTGGCGCAGACCAGGTGGGAATTCCAGATGGGAGGCAGCTCGTCTGGGCTCCCGTGGGCCGCAGGCAGCCACGGAAGGCTTTCATGCGGGCGGTGATACCGGAAGGACTGGTCTGTTATCAGGCCAGGGAGGGCAGAGAGCCTCGCAGTGACCTGTTCCTGTTAGCCAAGCAGCCCGGCAGCTTCAGGATGGGGGGACCAGCCCTGGGGGACTGGTAAGTTGTGCCAACAGGTGACCTTTTGTTCCTGGCAGAGGCCAAGCTGAGCAGTTTCTGGCAGCTGATTGTGGATGAGAAGAAGCAGATTTTCACTTCTGAGAAGTTCCTGCTCCTGGCTTCAGAGGATGGTGAGTTCCTACCCCTGCGTGGACTCAAGGCTGGGACTGAATCTCTCTCACTGGAGGGTCCTCAGTGAGACTCCTCCCTGGATGCCTGTCGTGACCAGTCAGCTTTGCAGAAACGTGGACCAAAGTGGTCTGTCCAAGGCCTTGGCTGTCCTGGGAATGCATGCATTCCTGTTGGGCGGGGGAGGGGGGGGGCGGGGAAGGCTAGAGAAGTGGGGAGAAGTGGGAGATTTGTAGAGACAGCACTGATGGCTGCGGAGGTGAGATTTTAGGTGTAATTATAGCTGATTGGGTAATTGGTGCTGTCTCAGAGGTTTTCCTGCATTAAGAAGCAGTGCGAAGCTCTGGTTGGCTCCATGCCTCTCCAGGAGACACAGAAACTACTGGTTTCTATCCTGGAAGAGAGGGAACAGTTGATCTTTAAATGTATGTTTAAAATTCTGGGTCACCTTGCGGGGCTCTGCCGCTAATTAGTGATTTGAAAAGTCTTTTGACTCATAAATCACAACATCCTATTAGTGAGCTATAATCGTTAGTCACTTCTTGATTTAAAAAGGTTTTGTATAGGAAATACATTCACATAATTCAAAACAAAAGATCCAAGAGGATCTACAATGAAATTTATATTCCCTACTTTGCTCTCTGGCTGCCGTTTCCTGGCCATAGAGAGAACCAATTTTATTAGCTTCTGTGCATCCTTGATATTTTATTTCTGTACCAGTAAATATCTTTTATATGTTAGGTCTCTACTTCTTTGCACAAGTGGTTGCTTGTCTACTATAAACAATGTGCTGTCTAGACTTGGAAATCACTCCACGTCAGCATATAGTGAGTGTCCTCATTCATTTTTAGAGGTGCATAGTCATTTTTATTTTTATTTATTTATTTTAATATATTTTTATTGATTTCAGAGAGAAAGGGAGAGGGAGAGAGAGATAGAAACATCAATGGGAGAGAATCATTGATCAGCTGCCTCCTGCCAACCCCCTACTAGGAATCGAGCCTGCAACCCGGGCATGTGCCCTTGACCGGAATTGAACTTAGGACCCTTCATTCTGCAGGCTGATGCTCTATCCACTGAGCCAAACCAACTAGGGCTGCATAGTCATTTTTAATTAATTAAAAGAAAGTGTATCTTTTTCCTACTCTACACACATGTTCCTCGTAAGCCAATAGAGGAAACCCTAATGAGCTGTCATCCCACAGCCAGTGGTGATCGCACTTACATTTGGCAGTTCATTGTCCAGTTCTTTCTGGATGTGTTCTCTGTTTTAAAAACACATTTGCTGTTTCTCTCCCCTTCTAGCCCTGTGTACCGTGCTGCATCTGACCGAGAGGCTTTTCCTTGACCACCCACACAGACTCACCGGCAGTAAAGTCCAGTATGTGAGGCTCGCCTCCCTTTCCCTGGGGCACCTTTCCCCTGGGGCCAGCGGAGGGGAACCTGGCAGGAGCCTGAGAAACGGGGATGGGGACATAGCAGGGGCGGCTGTGGAGCACCTGGCCCGGCCTTCTAAAGCCAGGACGGCCTGTCCCTGTCCTCAGGCAGTACCACCGGGCTCTGGTGGCCGTGCTCCTGAGCCGCACCTGGCACGTGCGCAGGCAGGCCCAGCAGACGGTTCGGAAGCTGCTGTCTGCTCCCGGGGGCTTTAAGCTGGCGTATGGACTCCTGGAGGAGCTGAAGGCCGTCCTCAGTTCTCACAAGGTGAGGCTCTCAGACCTACCTCACCAACCCTGCTCCTGCCATGGATTTTGGATGGGCTGCTCCTGGGCTGTTCTCACTCAGTCACTCACTCACTCACTCACTCACTCACTCAGACTTTGTGATGCCAGAGTCTTCTCTCCTGCCCTTAAGCTCCAGTGACACCTGGTTCACACACAGTTGACTTTAACAGGGTGGGGGTTAGGGGCACTGACCTCCCTCACAGCTGGAAATTGGGTATCACTGCAGTCAGTCCTCTGCGTATGTGGATTCCCATATGTGGAGTTGGCCCTTGAACAGCTAAACAGCATGGTTTGAACTGGGTGGGCAGTCGAACTGCCTGAGTCCAATTGCATGTGAGGGGACCCGTGCAGTTCAAAACCCATGTCCCTCAAGGGTCCACTGCACTTCTTTTCCTTTTTAGACTCATTCTTCCCATGCCTTTTCATATGTAGCTCAACCTTTTTATTCCTGAGTTATTGAATAACACTATTTTTAAGGTACTTTATAATTTTTAAAGCATTTTCTATTTATTCTTCCCTTTGATTTTTCACAATGCCTTTACAAGGCCGACAGGCTTACTGCTTTTATTTTTTTAAAAATATATTTTATTGATTTTTTTCCAGAGAGAAAGGGAGAGGGATAGAGAGTTAAAAACATTGATGAGAGAGAAACATCCATCAGCTGCCTCCTACACCCCCCCCACTGGGGATGTGCCTACAACGAAGGTATATGCCCTTGACCGGAATCGAACCTGGGACCCTTCAGTCCGCAGGCTGACGCTCTATCCATTGAGCCAAACCGGTTAGGGCATTACTGCCCTTTTTTTATGTGAGTTGTCCAGGGTTCCAGGAGCTGAAATGACTGGCCTAGGGTCACAGCTGGTGGCTGGCAGACCTGACTCCCACTTCAGTGCATGTTGTGCCCTGCTTCCCTCCCTTCTGAGTCTGCTTGAGGTAGTGGTGCCATGACAGACTTGTGGTCATGGGCTGGGTCTCATGGACCAATTTCTGTTTCCTTCTTCCCCCAACTGCTGAGCTTTTTTTTTTTTTTTTTTTTTAAAGACAAAGAGAGAATCTTTTTTTTTTTTTTAATATATTTTATTGATTTTTTTTACAGAGAGGAAGGGAGAGAGATAGAGAGTTAGAAACATCGATGAGAGAGAAACATCGATCAGCTGCCTCCTGCACATCCCCCACCGGGGATATGCCCGCAACCCAGGCACATGCCCTTGACCGGAACCGAACCTGGGACCCTTCAGTCCGCAGGCCGACGCTCTATCCACTGAGCCAAACCGGTTTCGGCAACTGCTGAGCTTTTTATGTCACGGGTGCTTCCTCCTTCCAGGCACATCTCATAGCCTGCAGGTCCCCATGCAGGAGCTGGGCTTGTTTCCACTTTAGCACGGACCCCTGAGAACAGCATGAGCGAGAGGCAGCTGTGTCCCTGGGTGCAAGGCCTGCACAGGGCTCTGAGCTGTGGGGTCTCATGTGTTCTCTTCACGCAGGTGCTGCCCTTAGAGGCTCTGGTGACTGATGCTGGGGAGGTGACTGAGGCCGGCAAGGCCTACGTACCTCCACGAGTCCTGCAGGAGGCTCTGTGCATCATCTCCAGGGTGCCAGGGCTGGAGGGTGACATCAGCAACACTGAACAGCTGGCCCAGGAGATGCTGATCATCTCCCATCACCCGTCTTTAGGTCTGTGGCTGTACCAGGTATGGGAGGGGCGGGGCTGTGTTGGGCAGGTACCAGTGGGCTGAGCAGAAGGCCTCAAATTGCCCCCCTCCCCTTCAGTGGCAGTGCAGTCTGGACTCTGGCCAGCACTTCTAGCTAGAATGAAGATTGATCCCGAAGCCTTTATCACCAGGCACCTGGATCAGATCATTCCCAGGATCACCACACAGAGTCCCCTGAACCAGGTGATTGACGCGTGAGTTGGTTCTGGCCTCAGGTCACAATTCAGGAAGGGGAATTCAAAGAAATGGGTGGAGGTGTGAGGAAATGTGGGTTTGGACCCTTGGGTTGCCAGTGATAGAAAATGCAAACTAGTTTGAGCACAAAAGGGAATTTACTGTCTCATTTAACTGCTAAATCCCAGGATCTGACTGGACAGGAACTCAGATGTCATCCTCAGGACATCGTAGGTGGTGCCTCTTTTACTCTCTGTCTGTGTCTTCATTTGTGTCTTGTATCTGCTTCCCATGATGTGGGCTCCATTCTTCAATAGTTTTCCCGTTTTTGGTGGTAGGACAGCTGCGAGAGTTCCAGGCTTACAGCTTGTCCTCCATTAGCTCCAGTGGAAGGAGCTTTCCCAGTCATTTCAACTGGCATGGGGTCTCACTGCCCTGGTCATCCTGACTTGGGTACTGTGTTCATCCCTGGGCCGGTCCTTTTGGTCGGGGTTACATGCTCACCCCTGGAAAGCAGTAATGCTTGCTGAGAAGGCAGGCACCTGCGGCAGCTCTCCTCTCCCGTGGGTATCGCTCAGAAAGAGCCGGCAGGGACAAGAAGAAGCAGAGTCAGTTGCCAGGGGCACTTAGGGCAGGTGGGACACCTTTCCAGTGCCAGACTTGGCACATGCTGACTGTCTGTGTTTGTCTGGCAGTCTTCCATGAATGCCATGGGCTCCCTCTCCCTCCTGTCCCCGGACCGGGTCCTCCCACAGCTCATCAGCACCATCACCGCCTCTGTGCAGAACCCCGCACTGCACCAGGTGACACGGGAGGAGTTTGCCATCATGCAGACCCCTGCCGGGGAGCTGTACGACAAATCCATCATCCAGAGGTGAGACACCGTTAGACACCTGCCTTCCTTGTTCTTGCCTAGAAGATGGAGACAACACCTCCTCTGCAGGGTTGTTGTGAATAATGAATGAAACCATCCCTCCATTTCTTGGACAAGTGCCTGCTCTGTTCCAGGCACGTGCTTAAGCAAGAGCATGCTGGTATTCAGCCCTTTCCTGGTGCATACTCCCTAAAAGCTAGCAGGGATGCCATGGCTGGCGGGAGGCTAAAGGGACTGGCGGCTGTTTTGAAGCTGGCTGATCACTGGCTCTGCTGTTTCAGTGCCCAGCAGGACAGCATTAAAAAGGCCAACATGAAGCGAGAGAACAAAGCTTATTCCTTTAAGGAGCAGATCATAGAGCTGGAGCTGAAGGAGGTGAGTACATGGATGCAATGCGCGCGGGGTGCTGGCTGAGCTGGTGCCCTGAGGCTGGTGGCATTTCCTGAAGCACATCCACCCTTCCCTTCAGTCATCCCAAGGCCCACGGCACATTCCTCTGATGCCTCCTACCCATGCTGGGTCCTCCTGCCTTGCCCTTTATTTACCTTTTCTCAGTAGCTTTCTCCACCCCAAACTCAAGGAAAATGAATTTCTCTCTGCTGGGTACTGGCAGCAGTTCACACACTTCCCTGGTGCTGCTTGAATTCCTTGACGGCTGGGACCCATCTTGACTCTGAGCAGCAGGCCCAGGGCCTGGCCCAGTGCAGCCTCAGAATCGTTCAAGGCTGTAGTCAGCTTGTTGCACAATGTGTGGTGCGCTTTCCTGCCTCAGAGCCTTTCCTCTTCCCTCCGTCTTTATGAGTCTGGCTTCTTCTTGTTTTTCTCAGCCCACGTGTCCACGTCTGCTTCTCATAGAGGTGACCGCCCTGCCACCTATCCAAAGTGGACCCTGCCCTCCTTGGTTACTGTGCATCGTATTTATCCCTTTTATAACATTTGCCAGGATCTGAGGTCATGTTTACATATTTGGTTACATGTTCATTATCTTCCTTCACCCCCTACATTGTGCGCCCCATGAGGGCAGGGACTTGGGGTTATTCCCCACGGTGTCCCCAGCATCTAGAACAGCACCTGGCACAGTGTAGGTGCCCAGTCCATACTTGTTGAATGAATGAGTGCTTTCTTAGCCTTTTTCAGCTGTAAGCTTATACTGGGGAAGAGAGGGTTTGTCGGGAGGAGTGGGGCAGGAGGGGAGGCTGAAGTTTTGATTCTGAAGCTGTGTGAACCACAATGTCCTTTTCAGCCCATTGAGGGACTTTTCATTTCTCTAACGTATAAAAGGCCTTCCTTGGTTTATCAGTAGAGAATCCAGTAAGAAATCACTTCTCTACTTGCTGTCTCTGTTCTGTAGGAGCTAGGTGGCTGTGGACTTTGTGGGAGGTGGGGAGGCCACATGCTGGGTTTGGGGCACCAGTCACAGACTGAGAGCTGACATGGTACTGACTGTGGAGCCAAGCTCGCCCTCTGGTGGGGAGGGAGGTCTGTTCCCTGGAGATGGAATTGCTTTGCACATTGCCTTCAGGAGATAAAGAAGAAGAAAGGCATCAAAGAGGAGGTGCAGCTCACCAGCAAACAGAAGGAGATGCTGCAGGCACAGCTGGACAAGGAGGCGCAGATCCGGAGGCGGCTGCAGGAGGTGAGTGGCTGCTGCCACCACACATCCATCCGTGAGTGTGCCGGACAGCCCAGGCCTGCTCCTGGCTGCCCCAGAGCAGGGCCCCTCTGACCTGCCTCCTGGGGCGACTCTGCTTGCAGCTGGACAGTGAGCTGGAGGCAGCACTAGGACTGCTGGACACCATCCTGGCCAAGAACCCATCTGGCCTGACCCAGTACATCCCTGTTTTGGTCGACTCTTTCCTGCCCTTGCTGAAATCTCCTCTGGCCGCTCCCCGGATCAAGAACCCTTTCCTGTCCTTGGCTGCCTGTGTCATGCCCCCTCGACTCAAGGCTTTGGGTCAGTCCTTGTTTGCGGGCTGTGAGCATGGCCCCAGGCAGGTTGGGAGGTGGGTGGGGGATGCCCCTGAACACTGGTGGGGAGCCATGTGGTGACTTAGGCTACTGACTTTTGTTTCCATATGGGAGTAGCCTTAGGACCAGCATGGTGCCTCTCTTCTCTCCTGTTCTACGTCTGCTGTGCCTTCACTCTGAGGCCCAGGGTTTAGATGTTAGTGTGATCTTTTTTTAAAAAAATACTTTGTTATTGAGAATTATTTTTTAATATATATTTTTATTGATTTCAGAGAGGAAGGGAGATAGAAACATCAATAATGAGAGTCATTGATCAGCTGACTTCTATATGCCCCCCACTGGGGATCAAGCCTGCAACCCGGGCATGTGTCCTGACCGGGAATTGAACCGTGATCTCCTGGTTCATAGGTCAATGCTCAACCACTGAGCCATGCCAGCTGGGCAGTCAGTGTGGTCTTTCTATAGCAGTTTTAAAACTAGGAAGTCAAAGAGGCAGTGGGGGTGGTTTGGTGCCACGTGGCTAGTTAGTGGGGCCTAGAGCTCCTGAGCAGCCATGTGTCAGTGGTGAGAGGTCTCTGGTTTTCAGCTTTCTGTTTGCTGTGGTGAAACAAAGATCAGGTAGGGTGGCTGGGAATTGAGCAGATGTGCTTCCTAGCCTAAAGGGAACGTTCCCATGAGAGGCTAGAATAAGAACCTTCTGAGTGAAAATGAGTTCTGGAAAAATGAATCTGAAAGGAAATAGGCTGATGTTTGTCAGAGGGGAGGGGGACTGGGGAGCTGGGGGACAAGGTGAGATTAAGACGTACAAATTGGTAATTATAACATAGTCATGGGGATGTAGAGAACAGCATAGGGAATGTAGTCATTAATAGTGTAATAACTGTATATGGTGCCAGGTGGGTACTGGAAATATCAGGGGAACACTTTGTAAAGTATATGAGTGTCTAATGACTATGCCATACACCTGAAATTAAGACAAAATAATATTGAATGTAAACTGTAATTGAAATCTGTATATATAAATGACTAAGCGACTGGCCGACTGGACAGTAGGTATGACACACACTGACCACCAGGGGTCAGACGCTCAACGCAGGAGCTGCTGAGTGACAGCAACTTTGCAGAGTGCCATCTCACACTCTGGGGCCCCTCAGGGGATGTCAGACTGCCGGTTTCGGCCCGATCCCCGCAGGCCAGGCCAAGGGACCCCACCTGCCAGAGGGACCCCACTCACTCCACAGATGCCCTTTGAGCCCTGCTGCTGCCTTAGGTGTGGCCAGCTGGGGAGGGGCCTCGGGAGGTTGGCTCCAGGGTGTGTCCAGCCCGTCTCACCCAGTCCCACCCCGTCCCACCCCACAGTCCTCCTAATTAATTTCCTTTTAATGTGCACGAATCCGTGCACCGGGCCTCTAGTATAAAATAAAAAAGAGTCTGGGAAAAGGTTCTGAGTCGGTGCATATGGCGCCTGCTAGAACTGTTACCTGCCTGCTGGGCTTGCTGCTTGGAAGGTGGGAGCACCATGCGAATAGAGCTTTGCTCTTGGCTGAATACGCTTGGGTGGCTCATGCCTCCTTTCAGCATACTTTTAATTTCTTAGTGTCAGGACACCTCCCTGCCTGCCTACCCTTCGGTGCTGTCATGAAGAGGAAATGGAAATTTAGGTTAAGGACTTTTGGGCACAGCAGAATTGATTACTATTAAGTCAGAGGGACATGGCACCTCTGTGCTGGGCCAGATTCTTCGCGTCTGTGTGGGTCATCCCTGCTGGGTCTCTTCTCTTGGGTACAGGCACCTTGGTGAGCCACGTGACTCTGCGCCTGCTGAAGCCAGAGTGTGCCCTGGATAAGTCATGGTGCCAGGAAGAGCTGTCGGTGGCTGTGAAGAGGGCGGTGACCCTGCTGCACAGCCACACCATCACCAGCACGGTGCGCAAGGGTGAGCCAGGTAAGGGAGGCGCAAAGGACACTTGGCATGAGCTGGTGCAGGGAGTGTGTGAGCTGCCTCATCCCCTGGGCTTCCTGAGGCTGTGGCCATTGGCGAGTCTCCGCCCTCCTTGCCTTGTTTTCCGATCTGAAAAATGGGGTGGGGGGGGGAGTTGGACCAGTGGAGGGTTTCTGAGTCCAGTCCTGGTCTGTGAGCTGCTGCAACCCCATTAAGGGTTCACTTCTTGTCACTGGAATAGACGTGTCTGTTTAACTCACGTTCTGGAACTGGGCAGTGTGTGGGGTGGGAGCAGGCTTGGCTTTCATCCCTGCTGTCATACTGTGTGCTTCTGAGTGTCAGAAAGGGCCTCCAGCTTTCCCCCCTGCCCACTTGCCCTGAGGGTGGAAACAGGCAGCAGTGCCCAGTGCCCTGCCCTGCCTTCAGGATCTTGTCTGCTTGTTGCTCACAGATGCTGCACCCCTGTCCGCGCCAGCCTTTTCCTTAGTCTTCCCATTTCTGAAGATGGTGCTGACCGAGATGCCCCACCACAGTGAGGAGGAGGAGGAGCGCATGGCTCAGATTCTTCAGATCCTCACCGTCCACGCCCAGCTGAGGGCCTCACCCAGCAACCCGCCTGGGCGCGTGGACGAGGTTGGCAGGGCACCTTAGCTCGCCCTTGGGCTGGAGGGTGTTGGGAGGCAGGGGCTTGCGACACTTCCTGGCCCATCAGTAGTTCTGGTGGGGCCTAGAGTGTGTGCTTGTACAGTAGCAGCTTTTGGTAGGAGAACCCGAATGTTCTTTACAGGTCTCCACACTCCTGTTTGAGTTTCTGACCCAAAGAAGTTGAAGGATTTTGAATTCATTTATTGTGTTTGTTGTATTTCTAACTCAGAAGATAACACTGGCCACTTTCCCTTTGGCTTACAATTATGAGATTGGATCTTTTTAATAGATTATGTTCTAAAAGTTTGCCAAAATCATGCATATATATTTTTTTAAATACATTTTTATTGATTTCTGAGAGGAAGGAAGAGAGAGATAGAGATCAGTCCACAGGCCGATGCTCTATCCACTGAACCAAACTGGCCAGGGCAATCATGCATATTTTTAAAAATTCCAACAATACAGAAAAAAAAAATTGCCACTTTCCAGAGGTAATGGTTATACCCTTGTGGGCCTTTCTTTATGCACACGCAGAACTCACCCTCTCCCCCCACGCGCGTGCACACACACACACACACACACACACACACGTAATAAAGCAGATACTCTGGGTCTCCTTTCGTGTCAGTGCCTGTGGGTCTGTTTTATTGATTTTGCAGGCTGCATGGGATTTAGTGCTGTGGGTGCGCTATGTTTTAGTGACGACTACCTGTGAGGGGTATTTTAAGGCTGTTTCCAGCTTTGCCTTATTTTGAGCTGCACAGTGGTGTGACCTCCTTATGTGTATGCTTCCTGCACGCCCCTGTGAGCATTTCCATAGGGACAGGTTCCTGGGCGTGGAACCGCTCGGTGTGTGGCATGTTCTGAGCTCCATCCTCACTAGGAGTGAGTTCCCTTTTCTCCAAAGCGAATGCAGCCTCAGATCATGGTCATCTTGCCAACAATGAGTGAAAGAATGGGACCTCCTTTATTTTGCGTTTCTTGACTGACTTGTAAAGTTAAATATCCATATGTTGATGGGCCACCTGTATTTCATATCCTGTGAATTTCAAGCAAGTTCCAGAATGAATTTGATTCTGAGTCCCTGAGGATCATGGTTCACTGGGGTTGGCTAGTGTGGGTTCAGTTGTAAGCCTGATGGGGTTCCTGCAGGAGAGTTGGCCAGAAGACCTAGAATGCTCTGCTGTGGCTTCACGTGCCACCGGCCTGGTTACAGGCTTTCCCCTCACCTCACCTGACTTTTCTGTTCTTCTCTCCTAGAACGGCCCGGAGCTGCTGCCTCGCGTGGCCATGCTGCGCCTTCTGACTTGGGTGATCGGGACAAGCTCTCCCCGCCTGCAGGTGATCTGGGGCTCAGTTGGCTGTCGCTGTGACTCAGTTTGTGACCCTGACCACAGGTCCCGGTGTTTGGGGTTGAGTCCTACTTCCCTTTCTCAGCCCCCACCTTTGCACTTGAGCAGAAAGAAGGGCTGCTTTTGAGAGCCAGCCTGACTGTGCTCAGTTAGCGAAGGGTCCTACCCCTGGTTTTGACCAGCACTGGGGTCTTAGCGCTGGTATGGCTTGGGGTGGGCATTCTCAATTCAAACCCCTCTCTGGGTCCCTTGCCTCTGCCTGACTCTGTAGGAGTAAACAGTTTGCTGAACTGAGCCGAGTGTGTCAATGTTTTCCTTAGGTTCTGGCTTCCAACGCCCTGACCGCCCTGTGTGCCAGCAGCAGTGGCAAGGATGGCTGTGCCTTCGCAGAGCAGGAGGCGGTGGACGTGCTGCTCTGTGCCCTGCGGTCCCCGTGTGACAGCGTGCGGGACACGGCGCTCCGGGTGCGGGCTCACTTCCCCTCGGGGCCACCGTGGCATCCCTAGTGCAAGTGTTTAAGCTGAGGAGATGCCTCAGATTTGTACAGTGTGTTTGGAGGCACAGAGAAGAGGTCACAGGGTGTGGGTCAGCTCGTTCTAGGAGTTGGAACGACGGGACAGTTTTGCTGTATGGCTGTCTTATTTTTTCTTCACCTTGGAAGACTTCACCTGATTTGTAAACTGGAATGTGGATCTTGGTACTTCTATAGGACAGCTATACCTCATAGGTTTAGTTCATCTCTTCATCCCACCAGCTTGTACGTGGCTTTTTGGTATTTTTGGACCAAAAACTAAAAGATCCCTCGGGAGCATGAGACAGTGGTTCCCAAATGCCAGTCTGTAGCTCCCTGCTATTGACCGGGGACAGAGTTTCCACTGGTCCTTGGTAGAATCTGACAAACGATGGCAGTATGGTAAATTGTCCTTAAAGATAAAACAAAGAGAATGTCCTTTTTTTGAGGTTTAATCTGTCTTGCATATTTAGAATTAAATATTTAAGTTTTACATTAAGAAAAAGTCTATTATTACATACCATCATTTCACAAAAGAAAAGCCATTTAAAGAGACAGAGATGCTAGTGAGCTGAGCTGATTCACAGCACTCCCTAGACCAGTGATGCCAGGGGAACGTCCTGCGGTGATGGAAATAGGTCTGTGCTGTCCAGTGCTGTAGCCGCTAGCCAATGTGTAGCTATTGAGCACTTGCGATGTGGCTGATACAATAAGGAATTGTAATTAATTTTAATTGATTTAACTTTGAAGACCCACACGTGGCTACAGCCCTAGAGGGAGGCGAGGAGGCAAGTCAGGGCTCCTCTGAAAGGTTGCGCCTCACATAGTTCAATCTTACACCCTCGCAGGGGCTGATGGAACTCCACATGGTATTACCAGCACCTGATACTGACGAGAAGAATGGCCTAAATCTTCTGCGGAGGCTCTGGGTGGTCAAGTTTGACAAGGAGGAGGAGATCCGGAAGCTGGCTGAGAGGTGAGAGCCCTCTTAGGGAATGACTGAGCCCAGTGTGCTCAGTCTGCAGCGAGAGAAGGGCTGGGTGGTTGGGTTTGCCAGGGCAGGTGCTACAGATCTGTGTCTGACCAGCCCCACCCTTTGGCCTGCATAGGCTCTGGGCGACGATGGGCCTAGATTTGCAGCCAGACCTCTGCTCCTTGCTGATTGACGATGTCATCTACCACGAGGCAGCTGTGCGGCAGGCCGGGGCTGAAGCCCTCTCCCAGGCCGTGGCGCGGTACCAGCGGCAGGCGGCCGAGGTGATGGGCAGGCTCATGGAGATTTATCAGGAGAAGCTCTATGTGAGTAGCCTATGTGTCCTGGGCGGTCTGGGTGGCGTGAGGGTAGGTCGGACTCTGCTTAGCCTCGGACTTGCTCCAGACAGGAGTCTTGGAGCTCACTGTGGCTCAGGGTGGCTGTGACTGGTCACAGCCTCACACTCGGGTTGCTGGCTTGCCCGGCTTGTTGGGGAGAGCACTGCAGCTCATCTGTCAACTGTCTGTTGCAGCGGCCGCCCCCAGTGCTGGATGCTTTGGGACGAGTTATCTCAGAATCTCCTCCAGATCAGTGGGAAGCCAGGTATGACAGCTGTTCAGTCTGGTTCCGCTCAGCTTCCTGAGAGGTAGCAGGTTGGCTGGGCTGGGGATGTGAGGAGGCAGCACAGATTAATTGAACAGGGGAGGAGAGGAGAGGACCTCCCTCAGAGTCAGAGACCGGAATTCAGGTGCTGGCTTCCTCCATGCTGGCCATTGGCCGGGGCCTGTCTCTCCTTTCCTTCAGGCCTCCAGGTCCTCAGGGGTCCTTGGGGACCGTCTTACTGCTCTGTAACTAAAGAGAAGAGTAGCACTTTGCATTTGTAGAATATGTCCATTTCCGAGTGATTTCAGATCCGATTCCTTTACCTCTCCCTCCTCTCATAACCTGCCCTGGAAGTAAGGGGGCGGGCACTGCACTCAGGGGAGCAGGCAGAGCTGGCCATCCTGTGGGAGGGAAACTGAGCAGATGGCAGGCTTCTGTTTGACAACGGGCTGCTCCAGGTCATTGTGTAGATCAGTGGGTAAGCCCTGGGCAGTGGGTTGTGCTGTGCTCTGCCTTGCAAAGTGGTACTTGCTGTTGGCGACTCCCTCCTTGTGACTAACAGAGCAGATCCCAGCTGCAGGGGCGGCCCCTGGCCAGCCCTCGCCTCCCTGACACGCTCCCATTGCTTTCCCAGGTGTGGCCTGGCTTTGGCCCTGAACAAGCTCTCCCAGTGTTTGGACAGCTCTC
Organism: Myotis myotis; assembly: GCF_014108235.1. NCBI lineage: Eukaryota > Metazoa > Chordata > Mammalia > Chiroptera > Vespertilionidae > Myotis > Myotis myotis. The sequence goes on along the minus strand of NW_023416325.1, from coordinate 21,492,000 downwards.
AGGTGAAGCCACTCTTTCAGTTTTTTGTCCCTGATGCCCTCAACGACCGAAACCCTGATGTCCGCAAGTGCATGTTAGATGCGGCCCTTGCGACCCTCAACACCCACGGGAAGGTAAAGGCTTCCGCCACTGAGGGGCGGGGGAGAAGGCTGAGCTGAGCGATGGTGACAGGCAGGCTGAGTGCCGGAGATCCTGCACATCACTGGCCCCATGGAAAATTCCATTTGTATTTATTTTGAACCAAAAACGACCCCAAAAGGGAATTAAGTTCTTACAGTTTCTGGCTGCAGTCTTGCCAGAAAACCGGGAGGCACTGGTATTCTTGGTGGGCTTGTCAGGGCAGCTGTTCCGGCAGATTCAGGCTTGGTCCTCGGGCAGACTGTCGGCCCCAGACATAGCCTGTGGGGTGGATGTGAGCCCTGGGTGCTCCCCAGGAAAACGTCAACTCGCTGCTGCCGGTGTTCGAGGAGTTCCTGAAGAATGCGCCCAACGATGCCAGCTATGACGCTGTGCGGCAGAGTGTGGTGGTCCTCATGGGCTCCCTTGCCAAGCACCTGGACAAGAGTGACCCCAAAGTGAAGCCCATCGTGGCCAAGCTCATTGCTGCCCTTTCCACCCCCTCCCAGCAGGTACCTGCCACCCGAGACATGACTGGGGGGAGGCAGTGGGATCTTAGGGAATTGGGTATCAGGGTCCCAAGGGCCCAGCGCTCTGCAAGAATGTGTCCCTCTCTTAGGGGACAGCCTGGCTTAGAGTGAAGAGCCCCTCCAAGCAGGGATTACTGTGTCACTTGTTCTGGTGGACCGCCTAGATGTCTTCATTGTTTTCTACTCATTTTCTAACGGCTGTTTGGTGGGTTTTTATTTTTTCATTTAGTATAAACTTGGCACTGGCGGTACCAAGATTTAAACAAAACACAAAGTGGCTGCCTCTTCTGTCAGGTTTTTTCTGACCTTCTCTACATGTTCGTTACATGTTTCAGGGGCCCTTTAATGCAACCTCCAACCCACAGTGCAAGACTTCTTTTCTTTTTAAAAACACATTTATAAATTTTGCAGCTTACACTTTGGACTACCTAGAATGTCCTCATCAAATGCAGGCCACACATGTGAAGGTCCTGTCGGCCCAGGTAGCACGGCCCTTTGCTAAGTTTGACAGCTGGGAGACGTGGGCCGTTGTTACGGAGGCGCAGTAGCGTGCTTTCTCCTAGATCTTATTCTGTGAGGGGGTTTAGTCTTCCTGGAGCTTCCCACCCACCCTGACCTAGGTTCTCCCTTTAGACTAGAAAGCGCCGTAATGGCTGATGCTGTCGTCACTAACAGATACAGTGTGCACCGCGATGGGGTCCACGTCACACGTGAATGCATAACACTGCTTTTCTGACACTCTGTGTTGTCTGACAGACAGTGGCTAAGATGGGGCTTGGGGCATCTAGTGGGGAGGTGCTGTGTAGGACTGTGCCAGCCACTAGGGAAGGCTGTGGTTCCTGACGTGGCAGGCCCCTCCTTTAGGTCCAGGAGTCCGTGGCCAGCTGCTTGCCGCCCCTCGTGCCCGCTGTCAGAGAGGACGCGGGAGCAATGGTCCAGAGGCTTATGCAGCAGCTGCTGGAGTCGGACAAGTACGCCGAGCGCAGGGGGGCCGCGTACGGGCTGGCGGGCCTGGTGAAGGGCCTGGGCATTCTGTCGCTGAAGCAGCAGGAAATGATGGCAGCGCTGACCGATGCCATCCAGGATAAGAAGAATTTCCGCCGGCGAGAGGGTGAGTGTCTCTTGGGCCCCGAGGCTGCCAGAGGGGGGACTCTGGCCTTTCCTTCCCCTCCGAGGGGCTGGTGTTTGCACTACAGAGGGACAGCTGTGTGTGACTCATTTTATCTGGGCCTTGCTGTTGTGGCCTGGCCTCGCTTAAGTCAGCAGTATTCTTAGCTGAGAGAGATTTTGCCTTTCTGGCCGTTAGTGCCAAGAAGTCATGGATGGATTTCCTTCCCTTTCTGCTCAGCCATGTCTGTGCTGGTGGGGGAGGCAGAGGGTGCTGCTGCTTCATGGGGCAGCCACGTCAATCCCACAGCTGCCCTGAGTGTTTCCAGAAGGTGAGGAGGTTGCAGGGACGTTGTCCCAGCTGTCCACCTTCTTCCCCAGGAGCCCTCTTTGCCTTCGAGATGCTCTGCACCATGCTGGGGAAGCTCTTCGAGCCGTACGTGGTTCACGTGCTGCCCCATCTGCTGCTGTGCTTCGGGGATGGGAACCAGTATGTACGTGAGGTAAGTCCTGAGGCTGCACATGAGACCTGCTGGCCGTGGCTGTGAGACTCAGCAGGGAGGCTGAGGTGGTGTAAAGCCCCACTAACAGATAGAGTGTGCACCCTGATGGGGTCCACGTCACCATACCTTGGGCCCCAGTTATTGGTCTGGACTCCCGTGATTCCCTGTAAATTACTGAAGCTTTATGAGATGAGAAACCATGTCGCACAGGGGCTGACACAGGAGACTCCTCAGTAAGTGCTGGTTACCGGGGAGAAGACTTGGTCTAGAGTCAGGCCTTGATCCTTGGTTGGGTGAGGAGGCCCCTGAACGTTTTTTCTCCTCCTTGAGGCTGCAGATGATTGTGCCAAAGCTGTGATGAGCAATCTGAGTGCTCACGGGGTGAAGCTAGTGCTCCCCTCCTTATTGGCTGCCCTGGAGGAGGAATCCTGGAGGACCAAAGCCGGTGAGGCCACTCTCTTCCGTGCCTTTGTCCTAACTTCCTGTCCCAAACACTGCCCTCAGGGGGTCCCAGGTAGCCATGTGTGTGCTTCCCGGCCCAGAGATGATAAGGCCAAGACTGCTGTTGGGCAGCCCAGTCCCTCAGAAGCTGGTATGCTTTGCTTACCTGCAAAGAGCAGGCCTCTGACAGAAGATGCAGCCCTAAATCAGGAAATCCCAGAGCTTTAAAGCTTGTCTGTGGCTAGTTTAGTGATTTTTAAAGCTTTCTCCCCATTAAACCATTTTTAAAATGTAATCTTATTTGGAACCCTAATATGCAAGAGATTTAAGCAGAGCTACTCTGGTTTGCGGAAGGTCAAGGTCTGGGGCCCTCACACTTGGTGTCTTTCCCCTGGGTCCCTCAGGCTTTGCCCTGCAGTTTGAAAATCACAAATCAAAATTAGTTCCCTCATTTGTGGCTGAGGAGACTGAGGCCAGAGAAATGCACTAAATTGGCCTTGGATCACAGCCAGGACTAAGCCAGGTCTTTCTGATCCTGGGCTCTGCTGGATGCCGTCCTCTGCCCTCTGCCCTCTGTCCTCTGCCCTCTGCCCTCTGCCCTCTACCCTCTGCCAGGGGACTGCTTGAGCACAGCCTGCAGAGGACCAGGCTGGTTGTTCCTTGCCTGGCAGTAGCCAGGCGACTGTTGGCCTGTACTGAGCGATTCTACACTGGACGTGTGTCTGCCTCTGCAGGGTCGGTGGAGTTGCTTGGGGCAATGGCTTACTGTGCTCCCAAGCAGCTGTCCTCCTGTCTGCCCAACATCGTGCCCAAGCTCACGGAGGTGCTGACCGACTCCCACGTCAAAGTGCAGAAGGCCGGACAGCAGGCGCTCAGGCAGATCGGCTCTGTCATCAGGAACCCGGAGATCCTGGGTAGGCCTCTCGCACAGTAGGCAGTGGCCCTGCTCCTCCTCCTGTCCCTGGACACTGCAGGGAACATGCTGAGGATAAGTTCACAGTGAAAGAAACTCTAAATTCTGGAAGCTCTTTTCCTAGACTAAATGGTAGTTAGGAAGTGGCAGGTCTTCCTGCTTGTCTGGAGCAGTTGTCATTGACTGCACAGGTAGGGAAACTGAGTCAGCAGCTCAGAAGCACCTTGACAGAGAGCTCTGTGCGCTAAGCTGAGTCCAAGGTCAACAGAATTGACTGACAAGCTCTGGACCATCTCAGTATCATCCAATGTGTTAGGATCTTTGGGAACTTTCTGATCTCATTGCAGGAGACATGAGATAGAGGGGAAGGTTAGGGACAGTTATTCCTCTTAACTGCGCTCTTAGTGTGGTTCTTTCTTGAGTGTTGGGAAGAGGTTGATTTCTAGAAATAAAACCTAGCCAGCTACCTTGTTAAATTTTAAGCTTCAGCATTGGAGCCTCAGTGCCATTCCGTGTAGCTCAGCCCAGGTGTTACTAGATTTTTCTTTTGTTCAGAAAATTATGGGAATTTTTGTTTTTTAGATTAATAGGTGTACTTGGATTTTGTTGGTTTTTACAATGTCTAACAGCCTTGGGGACTGGCAAGGCCTGGAACAGTCTCATCTCTACTGAATGAGTAGAAGTTCCTTTCTTCTTCTTTTTTAAAATATGTTTTTATTGATTTTAGAGAGAGGAAGGGAGAGTGAGAGAGAGAGAAACAAACATCAATGATGAGAGAGAATCATAGATCAGCTGCCTCTTGCACGCCCCTTACTGGGGATTGAGCCCACAACCCACCGGGGCATGTGCCCTTGACCGGAATCGAACCTGGGACCCTTCAGTCCTCATGTCGACGCTCTATCCACTGAGCCAAACCAGCTAGGGCTAGAAGTTCCTTTATTCTGAGAATCCAACCTGTTTTGTGTGTTGTTTTTTTTAATTGACATATAATTTGCTTAATATAAAGTTCACTTTTTAAGAATGTACAGTTCATGCCAAACCGGTTTGGCTCAGTGGCTAGAGCGTCGGCCTGCAGACTGAAGGGTCCCAGGTTCGATTCTGGTCAAGGGCATGTACCTTGGTTGCAGGCACATCCCCAGTAGGAGGTGTGCAGAAGGCAGTTGACCGATGTTTCTCTCTCATTGATGTTTCTAACTCTCTATCCCTCTCCCTTCCTCTCTGTAAAAAATCAATAAAATATATTAAAAAAAAAAAAAAGAATGTACAGTTCAGTGGTTTTTACATGTTAGCATCACACTCTTTAGTTGCAGGGCATTTTCCATCACCTCCAAAAGAAACCCCATACACATTGGCATTCATTCTTCATTTCTCCCCTCCCCCAGCCCCAGCCAGAGCCATTTCTTGTCTCTGTGGGTTTGCCTATTTTGGACACTTCATGTAAATCATACAATAAGTGGCCTTTTGTGTCTGGCTCCTTAGCATAATGTTTTCAAGGTTCACCCATGTTGTACCCTGTACCAGTACTTCATTCCTTTTTATGGCCCAGTGATATGCCGTTGTATATATCGACCACATTTTGTTTATCTGTTTATCCGTTGATGGATATTTGGTTGTTTCCTCTTTTTGCCTATTAAGATCAGTGCTGCTGTGAACCTTTGGGTACACGGTTTTTTATAGACATGTTTTTAGTTCCCTTGGTTAGATACCAGGAATGGGATTGCTGGGACTTATAGTAACTGCTTAACTATTTGAGTCACTGCTAGACTGTTTTCCAAAGCAGCTGTACCATTTGACAGTCCCAGCAGCAATGTCTGAGAATTCCAGCTGCCAGCACTCCTATTGTCTGCAAAACCAGCACTGGTTACAGCCATCTTAGTGGGTATGAAGTGGCATCTCATTGACTTTGATTTGCATTTTCCTAATGACTAATGATGTTGAACATCTTGTGCGTATTGGCCATTTGCATATCTTCTTTGGACAACTGTCTGTGCAAATCCTCTGCCTATTTTTAAATTGGATTATTAGTTTTTTAAAACTGTTGACCACCAGCCTGGGGCTTTATAGTGGTTGAATTCCCTGGGCTTATGGAAAAGGTAAACCAGGTTTTCCTCTTGGAATTCCTTCTGCGGGGCTGATGGTGCTGAATTTGAGAGCTCATTTTATCTGGGCCTAGCAGCTCTGAGCGTGGGGTGCTTCACTCCCTCACTGGTTCAGGGGCCTTTGTTTTCCCAGTTTTTCACAAAACCACTTTGGGTGGCTGCTTCCAGAATAGGGATTATGGTGCCTGAGCAGCTCTCTCAGTGGAGGCCCAGCAGCTCAGGACCCATGGAAGCCTGCCCACAGGAACTCCGCCAGAGCACAGCTTTGCAGTGCAGAGAGGTGACAGCTACCGCCTCCAACCAGTCCCTCCTGTTGGAGCAAGGATTGCTCTTCGCAGACAGACTGGCCTCCCAAGCTGGTGACTTGTGAGGCTCCAAAAAGCAGTTGCCCTGACTCCCTTCTCCTCGATCCCTGTCTCTGTTTGGATATGCAGCCATTGCCCCCGTCCTGCTGGATGCCCTGACAGATCCTTCCAGGAAGACCCAGAAGTGCTTGCAGACCCTGCTGGACACCAAGTTTGTCCACTTCATTGATGCCCCGTCCCTGGCCCTCATCATGCCCATCGTCCAGAGAGCCTTCCAGGACCGTTCCACGGACACGCGGAAGATGGCAGCCCAGATTATTGGCAACATGTACTCCCTGACCGACCAGAAGGTAGCAGCCTAGCTGGGGCTGGCACAGGACAGACCAGCAGATGCTGGTTTAGGGCACAGAGTCCTTGCACAGGAGACACGGGAGTGGAGCACACATGCATTGGGTCCCTGACTGTGTTTGGGGGCAGATGTGGACCATTGTGGCGTGGAGGGTGGAAATGTCGGTTCTCTGGGCATCTTGCAGAGTAGCATTGGAGTCCTCTTTAGCCCAGTTCTCCGGTGAGGCCCCTCCCAGTGGGCCCCTTTTACAGGTTGGGGTACAGGAAAGGTCCAACCTCACCTTTGACCTTTCAGGAGTGTGGGGAAAGTGGCTGAGGCTTTGACTGCTTGCAGTGTTTTCTTGTGTAAAGCATTTGCTTCTGTAAGTGTCTCGGGAAATTAGGGGAGATTGATCTTGTTTGTTTCCTTGTTCCTGAGGCCTTGCTTGTGTGATCTCACCATCTACCTCACCTCTGCTTGCTTTACTGAGCTGTGGGCACAACAGAGAAAGTGGGAAGGTTATATCAATCCTAAAAAATCTGGAAAATTGAAAAACTGAAAAAATAAAAAATGTTATCCATAGTCCTCCAACACTAAAACAATTTCTCTAATGTTCTTCATTACATTTTAAAAATTATATTCCTGAACATCAGCTTATTTCCGAGTTATAATGAGTTATTCCTAAAACTGATTTTAATAATTGTGTAATATTCCAATAAGTTTATGTACTATAACTTATATAATCCTGTCGTTGGTCATATAGTAACCAGAGTTTTTTGCCATTTTAAATGTTGCTGCTGTGAACATAAGGCTTTTTCTATATTTAAAACTGTTCCCTAAGGCTGAATGCTATATTAAGAGACATAAACCTTTAAGGTGAAGAAAGGGAAGATTATATTGCAATTCTAAAAGGAAAATGCAGAAATAATTCCCTAAAGATCCCAGAGGCTGGGCCGGCTTTGGTCCTAGGAGAAGGGCAGGAGGGGTAAGAGCACTGCACTAGCTGGTGGCTCTCTCAACCTCCTGCAGGTGGCCTCGGGTCCCTTGGCGGTTTCCCCTTCCCCTCCTTGTTCTGGGAGCACCCCTTCCAAGTGCTCCTTGTCAGCAGAATGGCGAGGTCAGGGTCCCCAGGAGGACGATCCCAGAGAAGCAGGAGTCAACCCGAGTCACTGCTTGTGTTGTTGCAGGACTTGGCTCCGTACCTGCCAAGCGTGACACCTGGCCTGAAAGCCTCCCTTTTGGACCCTGTACCTGAGGTGAGTCTGGGAGGGGAGGAGGCAAGAGCTTTTTATTTTAGCCCAGTCTCCAGAAAATTCATCCCTGAGAATTTTGTGTTTGTCTGGTGAAGGAAAGGAGCCCGAGGGACCCCTCATTGCTCCTACCTGGTCACCTTGTTTTGAGCCCTCAGCTCCTCCCTATCCCTGCTGTTGGTTACCTGACAGGTGAGGACAGTGTCTGCAAAGGCCCTTGGGGCCATGGTGAAGGGCATGGGTGAGTCGTGCTTCGAGGACTTGCTGCCGTGGCTGATGGAGACGTTGACCTATGAGCAGAGCTCCGTGGATCGCTCAGGCGCTGCACAAGGTGAGGCCAGCGCAGGCCCAAGGGCCCGCCCAGAAATGCCCTTTGGGGGCCTCAGAGCCAGTGGGTTCATTCTGTCTCTTGTTGCAGGGTTGGCCGAGGTCATGGCTGGCTTAGGGGTGGAGAAGTTGGAGAAGCTGATGCCAGAAATTGTGGCTACAGCCAGCAAAGTGGACATTGCACCCCACGTCCGAGATGGCTACATTATGATGTTCAACTACCTGCCCATCACCTTTGGGGACAAGTTCACTCCTTACGTGGGGCCCATCATCCCCTGTATCCTCAAAGTAGGCACCGCTGACCAGCCAGGAGAGCGTACTGAGGAGGGTGGGATGCATGTGCCCTGGGGGGTTGCTAGGGCTGCTGGGTGGGAGGAGTCCTCTTCCTGCTGTCCAAGGAGTCCCATCTCCTTTTGGGTCTGGGTGCCTTGGGAAGGGTGGGGAGGCAGCCCTGGCTGACCCCGCTCTGTCTGCACAGGCTCTTGCTGATGAGAACGAGTTTGTGCGTGATACCGCGCTGCGTGCGGGCCAGCGGGTCATCTCCATGTATGCCGAGACGGCCATCGCCCTGCTGCTGCCCCAGCTGGAGCAAGGCCTCTTTGACGACCTCTGGAGAATAAGGTGAGAACTCGGGCGGAAAGACCCAGCTTCGCATTTTGGGAACTCGAAGAAATAAAGAGCAAAATGATGCCAAGAATGCTCAACTTTCTCCAGATCCTCACTTTTAACCATTTTGTAACCCTCTAGTTTCCTGTAGCAATGTCTTCATTCTGATTCTCTTTTAAAAAAGTTCTCTTTAGTCAGTCCTTCAGTTGTATTACAATCTAAGCTTGTATACTTTTTAATCTGGAAATGTTACTTCTATGGTTTTATTCCAAGGACAGATTTGGTTGAGTGCTTAAGGATGTAGGTAGAAGGCTCTCTGTTGCAGTATTGTTTTTACCATTTGAAAAATTGGATGTTGGTTTTAAAAAGTCACGACACATCCATACAGTGAACTTATCAGTCGTTACGAAGAATGGTAAAGAACAGGGGTCCTCAAACTATGGCCCGCGGCCACATAAACATTTATCCGGCCCGCCGGGTGTTTCTGCCGCCGCTGCCTGTCCTGCTTAGCAGCCGACTTGTCCCGGGCCGCAGTGCACAGGTGTGGAATGTCTGAGGGACAGTGAACTGGCCCCTGTTTAAAAAGTTTGAGGACCTCTGGTAAAGAACCTTTATCAGCTGACACAGGAAGCTCCTCAGCCTCTAGCTGACATTGCAGGTAGATTGTGGCCCAGCGCACGTGGTGTGGACTCAGTGCAGACACTGTGTGGGGGAGTGCTTGTCTGTAGCGGGTGCCCTATGCAAGGGTGTCACCAGAGTGTCAGGACGGTTGCCTGAGTAGCGGGGGTTTGAATGATTGTTTATACTCACATTCTTCATATTATTCTGTATTTTGGAATTTTACGTTTGGATGTGACTATTATTTTTTATGATTATTAAGAACAGCAAACCTCACTTAATTTGAAGAGAAGTTTATCCTTCTAGGCCTCTTCTGATGCCTCCAGTTCTGATGATCAGCATTCCTGATTTCCTGTTAATGCTTCCATTTGTGCTCTCTTTTAAAAATATATTTTATTGTAGAATTTTTCATGCAGTCTTTTCAAAAGTATTTATTCTTTTTCATTATCAAAGTTCATTGGCAAGAAAATAAAGTGGGAAAGTGTAAAGACATGAAAATCGCCTGTAACTTTTCTCCCATTCCAGAATAACCACCTGGAATATTTCTGATGCGTTTCCTCAGTCTCTTTCCTGCCCGGTGCTTGGTTGAGCCCCCAGACTTCCCCTTGCAGCTGTGTGACTCTGTGCTTGGCCCTCTCAGGTTCAGCTCTGTTCAGCTCTTGGGGGACCTCCTGTTCCACATCTCAGGTGTCACTGGAAAGATGACCACAGAAACTGCCTCTGAAGATGATAACTTTGGGACTGCTCAGTCCAACAAGGTGCGTGCCTTGCATCGGTTGCCTTGCTCTTTGGAGGGCACTCATGCTGTGGGGGCCTCACCTCCCCTTGTTTTCTGTTCCTCTGTGCTGGCTGCAGGCTATCATCACTGCCCTGGGGGTGGACCGACGGAACCGGGTGCTGGCAGGGCTGTACATGGGCCGTTCGGACACCCAGCTGGTTGTGCGGCAAGCATCCCTGCACGTCTGGAAGATCGTGGTCTCCAACACCCCCCGCACCCTGCGTGAGATCCTGCCCACGCTCTTTGGGCTGCTGCTGGGTTTCCTGGCAAGTACCTGTGCAGATAAGAGAACGGTAAGTTGCTCGGCCTTGCTTCTGACCCCGCAGCCCTGATGCCTACTAGTAGAGGCCAGCAAGTCAGGTCTGCAGAGACGGGGAGAGTACTTAGTCATTTAACAAATACTTATTAAGCATCTGCTGGTGTAAGACCTGGCATATAATAGAGAAGAAAGGCAGCCTCATTGCTTGTCCTCACGGAGCTACACTGGTAGAGGAGATGGATGTGAATCAAGTAATCACACAGACAGATGCAGATGCAGCTACTGCAAGTGCACAGGGCACTGCAAGTGCTCACCACAGGGCCATGCAACCCAGCTGGGGGCCAGGAAAGGCTTCTCAGGAGAAACGGTGCTTGAAGATGAAAGATGAGTGAGCACCGACCAGGTAAGGAGGCGACAAAGGACTATTTCAGACAGGGATCGTGCTGTAGATACAAGGATGGGGTGTGCAAAGGCCCTGTGATGGGCAAAAACATGGCCCACAGTAGGAAAGAGCAAAGGGCAGTGGGTCTGGAGTGAGAAAGCAGAGACCATCGTGGTGTGACCTGACTGATGTGCCGGGCTAGGGGGTGGTGTTCCTGTTGGGAGGAGGGGCCCAGCCTGGGCTGATAGTCACTTCTGCCCATCTCCTTTGGCCCACACCTCTTATCCCTGGCAAACAAACTGAGTATTTGGCGCTAAAGGGTTTGCATGAGGCCTCGGAGCAGATGGGTTTTTTCCTAAAGCATCTGTTCCTAATTCAGTTTGTCCCCTTGGCAGAAGCACAAGTTTAAGTGACTTCTAGGCTGCAGTTTTCAATCCAGGGAAATTGGCCTTTGACCAGGCAGCATTTCCTGTTCACATGTGAGGTGCCAGCTCTTGCTGTAGGTTGTGTAGGTGCCTAAGGCACACAGCGATAATTTTATTATGCAGTGTTGCAAGCACCCTGGGGGGCTCTGCGGGAGTAAGAACATTTGGGGAAGTTAAGCCAGTGACTCAGATAAAGTCTAGGAGGTTCCAGGGCCTCATTCTGGAGTTTGCAGGGAGTTGATATCCTGGCCTGATCTCTGCTGACAGATCGCAGCGCGGACATTAGGAGACCTCGTCCGGAAGTTAGGGGAGAAAATCCTACCCGAGATCATTCCCATCCTTGAGGAAGGCCTGAGGTCTCAGAAGAGCGACGAGCGGCAGGGCGTGTGCATTGGGCTGAGCGAGATCATGAAGTCCACCAGCCGGGATGCCGTGAGTGTCTCCTAAGCGCCCTGTAGGCCTTGCACCTGCAGGTGACTGACTCACAGCTGCTGGGGAGGTGGCAGGAGAAGCGGCGCCTCCACGTGAGGACACGCGACCCTCACTCCAGAGGGTGCTGCTGGCGGGACCACGTGTGGACTGCAGTTCTCTCCTCAGCTTTCCTAGCAGATTTTCTGGCTCAGATCTAAGCAGGTTTGAGGCCTTGAGTGGCCTTTGGAAATGGAGATCTTTTTCTCACCATTCTTGAGGTTGCTCCAGATTAATCCCTTTTGTGTCTCTGTATCAGTTCAGTTAAAATGTGTGGTGCCCTGAGTGGGGGGTTGGGGGGGCAAGGAGGGCATGCGTGTGTGTGAGTGGTAGGGGCGGCGGGAGCAGGAGGGCCTTGCCCTTACTCTTAGATGCTCTGAATGCCATCACCAAGGTCAGGCCTGCTGACCCCACAGCCAGCTTCTGACTGTAGACAGTTCAGATGCTTGTAAGACTAGACCCTCAGAAGGAGCAGAGCAGATGAGAGTCAGTGCCCGGTGGGTGGGGATGTGTTGTCTCCAGCAGCGGTACTGTTACCATAGTAGCGAGAACAGTCAAGAGGTTTGGAGTCCTTTCCACTGACCTTACTTTATAAGGTAATTGACCCCGAAACATTCCTGGGGGTAGGTTGAATGTGCATACAGGCTGTCGATTGGGAGGAAAGCAGCACAGCCATGAAGTGGGTGGCCAGTCAGAAATGTAAGCATGTGGCCAGTTACTTAGCCAGGGCACCCTCACCAGATTGACTGGCTCTTTCTCCCGTGTGTATCAGTGTAAGTATTACATTTGGGGTTTATATTTGCATTTGGCAAAGGATACAAACCAGTTCTGTCCCCAGATAGAGTTGTGATTCATTGAGGAGCTACCGAGTCCCCTGAAGGCTGAGGCCTTAGGTGGCAAGGCCGACATGTAACCAGCCCTTGGGTTCATAGTGAGCTTTGCTTTGGTGGAATCAGTTACAAGGGGAGCAGAGCTGTCCTTGGCCCCATTGTAGCCCTAGGACTTCATAGAGGAGCAGGCTTTTGAGTTCAGCTTGAAGAACTTGGGGTTTTTCGAGAGGGTAGGCAAAGGAGCGAGTTGGGGGAGGGAGGCCACGTCGGAAGGCCTCGCTGTGGGAAGGAATTTGGATCCTGTAAGAGATGGAGAGTATCAGGAGGACTCACCTTAAAAATCAGGTGCTAGTGGGTCCGTGGGTTTAGACTCCTCGCAAGTAAATTACACATCCTCTCTGCTTCTGTAGACTTGCACGTTTTCATAGGAAGCAGCTAAGTTAAAAGCCATGGGAGTGGTGGTGGCCGGGCTGGGCCAGAGGTCCTCGCCGCCCGCCCTCGCCTCCGCTCCCTCCTTGCCTCTGCCGTATCAGGCACAGTGCCCGTGCTGTTGCAGGTGCTGTATTTCTCCGAGTCCCTGGTGCCCACGGCAAGGAAGGCTTTGTGTGACCCCCTGGAGGAGGTCAGAGAGGCGGCAGCCAAGACCTTTGAGCAGCTGCACTCCACCATCGGCCACCAGGCGCTGGAGGACATCCTCCCGTTCTTACTGAAGCAGCTGGTGAGTGGCTCTGCCGCACACCCACCAGTTTGGCTTTACTATCTCTGTAGAACGCGAAACTCGGGGGCCTTCTCATGCCAAGGCAGCCGCAGTGTGGGCACAGGAAGGTGGGTGCAGTGGTAACAGATTGAGTTCTGTCTTCTCCTTGGACAGTCAGTGAATGTGGGTGCAGTGGGAGGAGGGAGCAGCGTGGAGAAGGAAGTCGGTGGTGGCTGGTCCAGACAGCAGAGGTGGGGACAGGAGCCAGCGCCTCAGTGTTGCCCCCAATCGCCCTCTGCAGGATGATGACGAGGTGTCAGAGTTCGCCTTGGACGGTCTGAAGCAAGTCATGGCCATCAAGAGTCGTGTTGTGCTGCCCTACCTTGTGCCCAAGGTAAATCCCACCAGCAGCAACTCCCTCTGACCCAGAAGCCACAGGCAGCGCATTCCTGGGGCTGCCGCGAAGACCGGTTCTGCGCTCAGATGCTGGGGGAGGCGGGCGGTGGGTGCAGGACGCCCTGGAGCGGACACTACGCCCTGAAGAGCGGCCTGGCTCTGCGGAGCCTGGAGCAGCCAGCACAGGCAGCATTCCTTGCGTTGACGGTGTTCGTCACTCCACAGCTGACAACTCCGCCCGTCAATACCCGGGTGCTGGCCTTCCTCTCGTCAGTGGCAGGCGACGCCCTGACCCGTCATCTTGGCGTGATCCTCCCAGCGGTCATGGTGGCTCTGAAGGAGAAGCTGGGGACTCCCGGTGAGCAGCTGGTGAGTGTCATGATCACTCCCGCCGGCTTTCTAACAGCCGTCCGTCCTGCCTTGGAGGAGGCATGCTCAGCCCAGGTGTCCCCTGTGGTTTCAGGAGATGGCCAACTGCCAGGCCGTGATCCTCTCGGTAGAGGACGACGTCGGGCACCGGATCATCATCGAGGACCTGTTGGAAGCCACCCGCAGCCCTGAGGTGGGCATGAGGCAGGCCGCCGCCATCATCCTCAGCATCTACTGCTCCCGCTCGAAGGCGGACTACACCAGCCACCTGCGGAGCCTGGTCTCGGGCCTGATCCGTCTCTTCAACGACTCCAGCCCCGTGGTTCTGGAGGAGAGCTGGGATGCGCTGAACGCCATCACCAAGGTCAGGCCTGCTGACCCCTCAGCCAGCTTCTGACTGTAGACGGTTCCAGATAATTATAAGACTAGACCCCCCAACATAACCCCTGCGTACCTGTCACCTAGCTTCAGCATCTCCCGTTCAGGGCCAGTCTCCGTTATACTCCCCCAGACCTCCCCCTGCTGTAATGTTTCCAAGCAGTCTTGAGAGGGCTGTACTTACCTCTGACAGCCTCTCTGCTTTTTCCTGGCTTCCCACAGAAGCTGGATGCTGGCAACCAGCTGGCACTAATTGAAGAACTCCACAAGGAAATCCGGTTCATAGGGAATGAGAGCAAAGGCGAGCATGTGCCAGGGTTCTGCCTCCCAAAGAAGGTAAGTCAGGGCTCATGTGCAGGGTGCTGTGGGCATGCGGCCTTCCTCAGCCTCCCCCTCAGGCCCAGGTCTGCGTGGGGCGCCTGGAGCAGCTGTGTGTCAATCTGACTGTGCTCCAGCTGCTATTCTGCACCTTCACAGACAGCGTGTTTCTTCCCGTGGTGGTCACATGGGGACAGGGTTTACGCTGGGGGTGAGTCACAAAGGTGACAGCAGTGCGTGTGCCTGTGTGATAGGCCAATTGGGGCTCTTTTCTTCTGGCCACAGCAAGTCAGGACTATTCCCCAGCCAGCATCCTCTCAGGCTGTGATCCTGGCAGCCGAGTCAGTCTCTCCCATGGCGCTATGGAGAGGGCGGCTGATAGCACCTGCTTTTGGTGGGCGGACACCCGGGCCCAGTGCCTTGGAGATTTGACTCTCGCATGTGATTCTCTTGCCAGGGAGTTACATCCATCCTTCCAGTGCTGCGGGAGGGAGTCCTGACTGGCAGCCCAGAGCAGAAAGAGGAAGCAGCCAAAGCTTTAGGCTTGGTGATCCGCCTGACCTCAGCTGACGCCCTGAGGCCCTCCGTGGTCAGCATCACTGGCCCTCTGATTCGCATCCTGGGGGACCGGTTCAGCTGGAACGTGAAGGCGGCTCTGCTCGAGACACTCAGCCTCTTGCTGGCCAAGGTAAGGGAGTGATGGGTTCATCCTCTTTGTCCATGGGGATGTTAGAGACCAGATCTGTCTGCAGGAGGCTGGTCCAGGGTGTCATGGGCAGAGTGACAGCTCATTCTGGAGAAACAGCAGAGCAGAGGGTGCTGAGACCTTGGGCTGTAGACTCACACTACACACTGCTCAGTTACAGGCCCACCTCTTAGAAGCTGTGTGGCCGCAATGACCTCTGAGCCTGTTTCCTCTCCTATAGTTGGAGATTGCTGATGCCGCCTGCCTGACTTAGGGCTGTGAAATGGGGACTTCGATGAAATAGCGTCGATCAGCCATTCCTCATGTTTTTCGGGGCAATAAATAAGCCTTTAGACTTAAAAAACGGATAGACAGAGTCAAGATTTGTTGTGGGGGGAAAAAAAAAGAAAAAAAGAATTCTTACTTGAAGTTTGGAAACAAAGGCAAGCTTACAATTTTTAGCTTTTCTTTTCCTTTTTGAAGAAAGGTGTGGGGAGTAACTTCCCAGCTAAATGGGAATGTGAGCACCCAGCCTTATTCTGTAGAAAATTGAGTCTTTTTTAAAAAAAAATTACATGGCTTTCTGTGCTATTCTTTTCTGTGGTGATTTTGCAACTCTGCATACAAATGGAGCCTCCCTCAGGGAATGTGTCCCTTACACCACGGGTCAGATGCCACCTATAGACAGATGGTTCCCACCTCACACCCGTGCCAGCCTCGCTCCCGGGAGCCTCCCAGCGGCTGCCAGCTCCTGGCCCCAGGTTTCCAGGCAGCTGCTCTGAGTTTCCCTTTTACTGAAAGGAAACCCTTGTCCTGGGCCTGTCTGCATTTTGTCACGAGTGCGCCTGCGTTTCTGTAGACGGGCAGGGATTAAACTGGGTTTTTAAAAAATGTTATATTTTTATTGATTTCGGAGAGGAAGGGAGAGGAAGAGTGAGACAGAAACATCAATGATGAAAGAGAATCATTGATTGGCTGCCTCCTCCATGTCCCCCACCGGGGATTGAGCCCACCACCCAGGCATGTGCCTTGACTGGAAATGGAACTGTGACCTCCTGGTTCGTAGGTTGATGCTCAACCACCGAGCCACACCATCTGGGCTAAACTGGATTTTTAATGGGAAGGTTGACCATGTGTACAGGGATGACTTTCGGAGGTCTCTTGTTTCGTAGGGTTGTTCTGGGAGGGAAATGACAAGTGCTCAGTAGGTGGTACCTGCCCTTATGCACCTAGTTTGCTTCCCTGTCTTGGCACTAGAATCGATCTTCAGTGGTGCTGACAGCCGCCGCCTGCCTGCTGCTTAACATATTCGGAGTCCGAGGTTTTTTTTTTGTTTTTTTTTTTTTATAAATATATATATTTTTTCTTTTTTTTAAAATATATTTTATTGATTTTTTACAGAGAGGAAAGGAGAGAGATAGATAGTTAGAAACATCGATGAGAGAGAAACATCGATCAGCTGCCTCCTGCACATCTCCCATTGGGGATGTGCCCGCAACCCAGGTACATGCCCTTGACTGGAATCGAACCTGGGACCCTTCAGTCCGCAAGCCGACGCTCTGTCCACTGAGCCAAACTGGTTTCGGCCGGAGTCCGAGGTTTAAAGTCATTGCCAAGCTGACGGCTCCCTCAGTGGGGGTGCTCCTCCTCCTACCGCCCCTCCCCTTTTTCCTGTGCCGTGAAGGAGGCCAAAGCAGAGGAGGAGGCTGCGCATGCCCTGTCTGTGCTTGGCTGTCCTCTCTTACGGGAAACCTGTTCTTAGCCTGTGAGAGAGCTGGGCCAGGGGCCAGTTCATGGTGGTCTGCTTTCATGCCTGTGGTGATGAGCTGCTTTCATGCCTGTGGCACACTTGGACTCCACCTCACTATGCTCTTGGGTGTGGGTTTTCTCACAGGTTGGGATAGCCCTGAAGCCCTTCCTGCCCCAGCTGCAGACCACGTTCACCAAAGCCCTGCAGGACTCCAACCGGGGGGTGCGCCTGAAGGCTGCTGATGCGCTGGGCAAGCTCATTTCCATCCACATCAAGGTGGACCCCCTCTTTACAGAGCTGCTGAACGGGATCCGTGCTATGGAGGACCCGGGTGTCAGGTGAGGTGCCAGTAGGGGAGTGCTGTGGCCGGAGGAGGCCAGGCAGCTGCTGAAGCAGCCCTGGGCCGGTGGAGGGAGCAGCAGTGAAGGAGAGCCATTGGTTCTGCAGGGACACCATGCTGCAGGCCCTGAGGTTTGTGATCCAGGGAGCAGGGGCCAAAGTGGATGCAGTCATCCGGAAAAACATCGTCTCGCTCCTGCAGAGCATGCTGGGACATGACGAGGTACGGCTGCAGGTGGGCGGGGCTAGTGGGCTCTTCTGTGCTTGGCATCTCCGTTTTGTATTAGAAGAACTTGGTACACTTGCTGACTGGTCAGCAATCATAGTCATTCCTGACATTTGTATCATTCTTTATAGTTTGCTAACGTTTGGTTGTGAGCACAAGGCAGGTAGTATTGATATTGAGACTCTGTTGGTTTAAAAAAAATTACTTACATATATATATATATATATATATATATATATATATTTATATTTGATGGATTTCAGAGAGGAAGGGAGAGGGAGAGAGAGATAGAAACATCAATGATGAGAGTCATTGATTGGCTGCCTCCTACATGCCCCCTACTGGGGATCGAGCCTCCAACCTGGGCATGTGCCCTTGACCAGAATCAAACCTGGGACCCTTCAATCCCCAGGCTAACGCTCTATCCACTGAGCCAAACTGGCTAGGGCTCTGTTTTTTGAATATGTTTTTATTGATTTTTGAGAGAGAGGAAGGGAGAGGAATAGAGAGAAACATTAATGATGAGAAACATCGATTGGCTGCCTCCTGCACACCCCCTACTCAGGATCGAGCTGGCAACCTGGGCATGTGCCCTGACTTGGAATCGGACCAAGGACCTCCTGGTTCATAGGTTGAGGCCCAACCACTGAGCGATACTGGCCTGGCAAGACTCTGTTATAGACAAGAAAAGTAAGGTTTTTAAAGTCCCAGATAGCTCATGAATTTGGTCTCTTAATTTTAAACAAGTCACACTCCCCCTCTGCCCCTCATTTCCCCATTTGTAAAATAAAGCTTCATTTTTTGGTTCTGGAAACACTTGCTGAGCTGAAGGGTGGTCACAGCCCTCAGGGAACTGTCTGGTGTCTGTCCCAGTGGGAGGTGTTGGCACAGTTGGAGAGAGTGAGACTTGCCTGGTCCACGCCTTGCCAGCGGTGGAGTCAGAGCAGAATCGGGGCCCTGTGACTCCTGGTTCTGTCACAGTTCCGTTCGTGTGGTCTTTCCTCACCCAGTCCGGAGGCATTTGTTAACTGTGACAGGCCCAGAAGGAGCTGAGTCTATGGATAAGAGATTTCCTTCCCCTTTGACAAACAGCCCTCTGTTGTGTCGTCTGACTCACATCTGTGGGGCTAATCTCTGGAGAGAGGCCTTGAGTTCACGCGTCCACTGTGTGTGCCCCGCACGGGCCGGCCATTGTACCTAGCACGTCTCCTCCCGTCTGGTCTGATCCCCAGCCGCCTGCTGAGTACAGCCTGCCTAGGGGTTTAGATGGGAGACTACTTTCTTTTGGTCATAGTCTGCCCAGGTTTTTACAGGGCCAGCAACCTTGCAAGCAAAAGTGAGCATTTAAATCAGTTTGCATTTCACCACAATGCAGCTTCAAATAGCTCCTGTTGGAGAGAGAGGGTGTCAGAAAGCCCGTTAGCCTTGCCGGGCACCTGGGCTTCGGCTGGGAATTCTTAGGCCCAAGTGCCTGCAGACCATCTCCTCCCCCTCAGAGCTTGCCGGCCTGGCGTTGGCCTCCCTGTGGCATTGAGTCCCCGGTTGGTTGGGTGGTGTTTTGGGGGAGGCCCAGTAGGTTGGCACTTACTGATAGCACAGAACCTCAAATCCAGCTCAGTGTCCCATCACTAGCTGACAGGGAGGAGCCATTTGTGTGTCTGGCTTGGCCTTTACTTATCTTCTTTGGGTTGATTAGTGGCTCCAGTGTGACTCCCTGTGAAAACCCTAATAGAATGTAGGTGGCAGTGGCACACCGACATAGTAGAGAGAGAGCACACAGGATTGTGGGGGGAGGGAGCTGAGGGGTTCTCTAGCTGGGTGGGCAGGAGCCTCCCCTCTCTAGCCTCCCCCTGCCTCACAGGGCTGTTGACAGTAATTGAGATAATAGTGTCGAGCATTCAGACTTCCTAAGAAGCAAGGTGCTGTGGAAATACAGTCGTTATTGCTGCTATGATGGAGGTTACCATTTGCCCACACTGGAGTTTCTGTAATTAAGTGGAGTGCTGGGGTGTAGTGTTTCACTCTGCATCAAGCGGCAGTTGTAGTGAGTGGCAGCCCCAGCCTGGAGGAAGGGCTGCAGTTCGAGTGCCCGAGTTGCTTTGTCCTTCTTCCATGCCCTTTGTCCTGGGCACTGTTGCCATGGTGACGATGGAGCTGGTGGGACAGCTTGCACCGCCTTTCAGTCCCTTCTCTGCTCTGTCAGGACAACACTCGCATCTCCTCGGCCGGATGCCTCGGGGAGCTGTGTGCCTTTCTGACGGAGGAGGAGCTCAGCACAGTCCTCCAGCAGTGCTTGCTGGGTAGGTCTCTCTTGCACGCTGTGGACTTCTCCTGGGGGCTCTCAGCCCTGGGGGAGCTGTGGGTGTGCTTCCCTTTCCCCTCAGAGGGTCTTCTGGCAGCTGCTCTAGCCTCTCCAGGGGTTCCAGCTGCTAAAACAAAATAGAGTTTCCAGTGCTCCTGTAGCCCTGAGTGTCTGCTCAAGGACCCAGCTGCACGTCTGAAGGGGTTTGTGAGACCCTCTCCTTAACATGCCACTTGGGGCAGGGAGGCCCATGTGCAGTGTGCGCTGGGTTTTCCGCCAGGATGAGTTGGCACTCTAGTCTCAGAGGTGGGGCAGGCCCGAGGGTTTGGGGAGGGCATGCTGTGAAGTGCAGGGCGACCCCCATGTGTCCTTCCACCAGCGGACGTGTCCGGCATTGACTGGATGGTTCGGCACGGACGGAGCCTGGCACTCTCCGTGGCTGTGAATGTGGCTCCTAGCAGACTCTGCGCAGGCAAATACAGCAGCGACGTTCAGGACATGATCCTCAGCAATGCCGTGGCAGACAGGGTAAGGCGTGGGGGCAGCAGACGGCCCCCCCTTCCCCAGCAAAATTCCCCTGCCAGAGCCTCACTGACAGCATGGTGTGGGGAGGGACCCAGACTGGGTTGTGGGTAGTCAGAGGCATGGTTCACGTTTTACCGTTTGTGGTAACTTGCTGTGCCCTTGGACCAGAACTTGCTCTCTCTGGGCCCCAGTTTCATCATCTAAACCAGCGGTTCTCAACCTGTGGGTCGCGACCCCTTTGGTGGTCGAATAACCCTTTCACAGGGGTCGCCTAAGACCATCCTGCATATCAGATATTTACATTACAATTCATAACAGTAGCAACATTACAGTTATGAAGTAGCAACGAAAATGATTTTATGGTTGGGTCACAACATGAGGAACTGTATTTAAACGGCCAGAAGGTTGAGAACCATTGATCTAAAAAGTGAGGAGTTTGGGTTGAAGCACCTAGAGGTCCCTTCTAAGGAGAAAGTTTCTGATCCCTGTTCCTGGAACCAGTGATGCACGTGTTGTTCATCTGCCTCAGCCAGGGCAGCCTTGGGTATAGGGCTGAGGAGGCTGGGGGTGCAGAGCAGGATCCCGGCCATCCCTGGGAATGGGGGTGCCTGGCCCCGCTGCCCCAAGGAAGGAGCTGGGTGCCGCCCTGCCTAGCTCTCTCCTCCCTCCACAGGTCCCCATCGCGGTGAGCGGCGTCCGGGGCATGGGCTTCCTGATGAAGTATCATATCGGGACAGGAGGGCAGTTGCCTGCCAAGCTCTCCAGCCTGCTCATTAAGGTGAGGGGCTGGCCTGCTGTGGGAAGGCCCACGACCAGGAACACTGGGCCCCGCCCAGGCCCGCGGTGCTCAGCTGTCAGGGCTGTGGGAGTGGTTCTGTGTGCGTTTTTCTCTGGAAGAGTGCCCGACTTTTTGTCAGAGTCTCAAATAGACCTGACACCCCAAATCAAGTTAAGAACTAGTATTTTAAGCATTTTTTTCTAGGCATCCCGACTTTATAAAACTAGGGACAGATCTGGGATCAAATTTAAATAAATCTCTTCCCTTGTCTCCCATTAGCTGGCATGGCACTTATGAGGGTGGCTCTTGCGGGGTGTGTAAGCCGGGAAGCCAGATAGTGGGGTGCCTCACGGCCTGTGTAATAAGGCATGCTTCACCAACATGAATGGATACACAAGTCAGAACCAGAACCTGGCCCTGGCCAGGTAGTGCAGTTGGTGAGAGCATCATCCTGATATACCAAGGTTGCAGGTTTGATCCCCAGTCAGGGCACATACAAGAGTCAGCCAGTGAATGCATAAGTAAGTGGAACAACAGATCTGTGTTTCTCTCTCTTTCTCTCAAATCAGTCAGTCAAAAAAAAAAAAAAGAACCAGAACTGCCTTTTGAGAGGTGTGGCCAAGCCTGAGCCTCTGCCTTTGTAGCCAACTCCCAGGTGTTGACCGTGCTGGAGGTGCACGGACCTCGCTTTGAGTAGTGAGGTTCTGCAGGGTGATGGTCCCCACCCTGCAGACTCCCAGAACCCTCCTGAGTTTGCCGCCCGATTAGATAGAGCCCGTGTGTGGACATCACCCTGTTTGCAGCTGTTCATCAGCATTTGTTTACTGAGGACCCGCAGTGCACCCTGCTGGTTGGACCTGGAGGTGTAGAGATAAGTGGGCAGACAAGATCCCTGGAGTTGGAGATGCACAGAAAGCCCGGGGAGGGTCCTAACTTAAGTGGGGCTGTCAGGAAAGACCTCTGAAAGCTGACATTTCAGCTGAGACCTGAAGGATGGATGCAAAGGCACCACCAGTGAGGATGTGGGGCAAGCACATCCCAGGCAGTGGGACCAGCCAGTGAAAAGGTCCGAGGCAGGAAGGCAAGTGGCATGTTTGAGGAAGTGGAAGCTCGGTGTGGACAAGAGTAGTGAGCAGGGGGGAGAGTGGCATGAGATGAAGAGGGAGTCGCCCTGTCACCTTCCCATGGGAGGGAAGGTGGCAAACAGGAGCAGTGGGGTCAGTTTCCATGATGAAGTGGGTGTCAGGGCGGACGTTTGGGCTTCTTGGAGAAACAGATGGGATGCGCCTGCCTAAAAAGCCTATATTCCTCTTCATAGTGTCTGCAGAACCCATCCAGTGACATCAGGCTGGTGGCTGAGAAGATGATCTGGTGGGCAAACAAGGACCCGCTGCCTTCCTTGGACCCCCAAGCCATCAAACCCATCCTGAAGGCTCTTCTCGACAACACCAAGGATAAAAACACTGTCGTCAGGGCCTACAGTGACCAGGCGATTGTCAACCTCCTCAAGATGAGACAGGGCGAGGAGGTGTTTCAGGTGGGAGCCGGGGGCTGGAGGGCCTCCCAGGGCATGCTGTGGGCATGCGTCTGCAGACCTTCTGCATGACCGTCTCAAACATCACACTTTTCCCTGCCCACCTGTATGCATGAGTGTGGAGGGACAGATTGCGATCAGGGACTGATCTCATGCCTGAAAACTATCCTCTCTTCCTGTAGTGTCAGACTTCTCTTAGCAACCGCCCTTTCTTCCAATAAAATCTCACATGGCACCCAAATCTATGGAACATGCCAGCCGGGCTGCCTGTTGGAGCACAGATCCCTGTTCACTCAGTCCCTACCGCCGGGCAACCTTCAGAGCACTGAAGGCTCACCCTGCCTCGCCATGTGGAAAGCGTGGAGTGGTTTCCTTGGTTTTCCTCGATGCCCTCCGTGGTTCTAGTTCTGGGGTCACCACTCATTTTTGTCTTTGGTTGGAGAAATCTGAGGCCCTATTTCTGACTGTCTCCCCGTTCCGTCTTCCCCACAGTCCGTCTCTAAGATCCTGGATGTGGCCAGTTTAGAGGTGCTGAGCGAGTGCAGCCGAAGGTCGCTGAAGAAGCTGGCCGGCCAGGCCGACTCCACGGAGCAGGTCGATGACACCATTCTGACATGATGTGCTCTGCGTCAGCATTTCAGCTCCACCTCTTTGTTCAGTGTTTTCATTTTTGAAAATACGCTGGTTCCGATGGGGAGCTTAGGAGATGGCATACCCAGGAAGTATTTTCCTATATCAACAGACCACAGCCAAAGCCTTAAACCCACACACACCTGAAGATTGCCTCCCTTCCTTTTCTGTGGAGAAGAGAAGAAAAAGCACATGTGTGAGCCTCACCAGATGGTAGCCGGTAGCTGGTCCCCAGCTTAGCACGGCTGGTCAGACTTGTGGCTCTCCTGTGCCTGAGCTCTGGTTGCAGAGCCAGCGCTACCAACCTTTTGCCTAGATCCTGAGTGGGACGCCGGACTGTAGAGGTTTGCCTCGTGTGGTGTGTCTTGGTGTAGCTTTTCAGTATTGTGTGGCCTGATTAGATCTGACCCCTGTCCAGTGAAAGTGATACTCATGAAGCCTTGCAGTTCACAGGTTGGGGGGGGGGGGGGGGCGGTTTAAAGGCAGGTTGTTTGAAGGAGGAATGTGTAATAAAGGCTTTGATTTAATCTTTACGTAAGCCGATTTTGAATAATCTCCAAACATCCAATAAACACGCAGCTTCCTCCATCAGAAATAAGGCAAGACTGGCAGCTGTTTTCATAAGCATTGGCCACACTGATTTCTGGGCGTCTCTCCTACTCTCGGAGTCTCAGAGATACCTACAGACTCTCTGTCCTGAGGTCGGGTCTGGAAAGGGTGCAGCCAGGCCTGTGACTGCACCCGGGGTGGAGGATGCAGGGCTGGCTGCGCCACTTCCCTGCGCCACTTCCCTGCTCTGTCCTGACTCAGGAAGGTAGGGAGCTGCTGTAGTCAAGTTTTAAGAGCGCTCCACCCGCCCTGTGGAGTGAGAACCACGCTCCTGCAGGCAGAGGACTGGCCAGAGGAAGACAGAGTAGCGGTTTAGCATCTGTCTCCTTTATGAGCAACTTCCTTCCTCCTGTTCTTAGAAGGCTCGTGATCCATGCGTCCTGTCTGAAGGAGCACGCCCCTCTGTGCCCAGTGACGCAAGTTTTTCTGGGCTGTTTCTCTGGTCACAATACGGAATAAACAGCTATCAAAATGACTGGCCAGAGCTGTAAGAGGAAGAAGAATTAGACATGGTGGTAGCAAACTCCCTTTGTAAAAGGTCTCAAGTGCTATACCCAAAAAAGCAAGGCTTTGCTTAACAATGTGTCAGAGGTATCCTTGTGACTCAGCACTTCGGATGAATTCTAAGGTGACTTCTAAGATATTTCTGACAAAATCCTTGCTGTCGGTGCCTGAGGCTTATATGTCACAGCACTTCCTATTTTCTTGTAGCAGGCATGGCCTCACCTGGCTCAATGTAATTGTAGAGTCCCAGGGCTGGAAGGGACCTTGAGAGGTCAGCTGTCTCCATAGCCAAAGCAGCCAACTGTCTCAGTTTTTGGTAGCCATGGTAACTGTAGCTGTTCCCTGCTTCTGGGATTCAGATGGTCATCGCATATGTCCAGCAAGCTGTGTGCATATATGGTCACCTCTCCAGTTAGCTGTGGGGAGGCTGACGAAGTTTCTGGGGGAGGGCCTATAGGCTGGAAACCTTGGTTAAGCACTAAGATGGTTTCAGTGTTTCCTACAAGATCTTAGGGTTGATACTTGAGTCCACCTCGTATTCAGTCCACAGTCTGAACTTAGAGGTGAGAGATACTCAGTAAAATCTAAAGGAAAATGCCAGCTTCCAGTTCCAGAAACTGTTCAGCATGGATGGGGACTCAAGGCTCCAGAGCTTGCTGAGTTACATTCCCTGAGTCTGGAGGGAGGGCATGAGCTGCCAGGAAGTGAGCTGTGTAGGGCTGTCCCAGACACGACAATGGAGCGGACCAAAAGGACCTGGTCAGCCCAGGTCATAGCACTCCTGAGAACAGCAGCCCAGACGGAACACCCTGGAGGAATGGCGCCCGGCAGCAGGGAAGCAAAGCTGTTGGCTCTGCCGAAACCGGTTTGGCTCAGTGGATAGAGCGTCGGCCTGCGGACTGAGAGGTCCCGGGTTCGATTCCGGTCAAGGGCATGTACCTGGGTTGCGGGCATATCCCCAGTGGGAGATGTGCAGGAGGCAGCTGATCGATGATTCTCTCTCATCGATGTTTCTGGCTCTCTATCTCTCTCCCTTCCTCTCTGTAAAAAATCAATAAAATATATTAAAAAAAAAAAAAAAAAAAAAGCTGTTGGCTCTGGTGGTTGGTGGAGCTGTGTAGCCTTGGGCGAGTCATCCAACCTCTCTGGGCCCACTGCTTGTCTGGATTTGGAACGAAAGCTCTAAAGAACTCTTGTTTTCAAAGTTATCCTTTAGGGATTAACCCTTTGCGGTCGTATTAAATTTGGACATGGGTGTTGTACTGGTCGGAATTAATTTCCATTGAAAGAGCAGTGATACATAACATGCAAGATTATAAGGATAAACAAGATTTATTAATTCTTTTTTGGAACTACGTCACTGCTAGTAGAATCACTACAAACGTTATCACTTTCTACGTCAGTCAGTATTCAAGGTGCCAAAATAAAACTCTTCATCGTTACTTTCAGATTCGCAGTACACTTCTTTCGGTAACTTTCTTTTTGCCATTTTGGAGTATTCTTTTGAAATATCTTAACAAGCGAGAATGCCTAATTACAGTTAAACATAATTTGCAAAGCTTTATTTGAAATTCTGCGAAGTATCTCCGAAGCTTGTCGATTTCTTCGCTCTCAAAAGGCGACTGGCTCGCCACGGAGTTTTGCATGGCGAGTGTGGAACGACCGCGTTTGTTTATATTGAGTTTCGATATCTCCGATTTGTCGGGGCAGTGTTTTGGTTCGTGACAAGGTCACTTAGACACTTAAGAGCCTTCAGAGAAATTATGAACTGATACATGAATGAATAGAGTTAAGATTCGTACGGTTCCTTGCTGTGGTGGCTGAGAGCAGGCATAGGATCGGAACGGTAAAAAAGCTTTGGTGGCTGAGAGTAGACAAACGACCGCAAAGGGTTAATAGTAATTGTAACAGATGAATTTTTTTCTTCTAATCTTTCAACCCATGAGATGGTTCTCGTTACTGTTTTCCAGAGGAAATTGAAGCAGAGAAGTCACTTGCCCAGAGCCAGAGAGCTAATCAATGGCAGTCCGTCCCCCAAAAGTAAGACTCCCTAGCCTTCCTCTTCCTTCTGTGCTGGCTGGTTAGGCACCAGCATTTTATTCTTTCAAACAGTGAGTGCCTCCCGACTTTTCCGGTCCTGGCACACAGGCAGCGCAAGTCCAGGGGCAGCAAGTCCAGGCCTGATCAATACCTCACCCCCTTCACAGGGCACTTGCTGGGAAAGTCTTTTGGAAGGACATTCTCTCAGACTCCCAGAGAGAGTCTGTTCAATGTTCCTCTCGGGTGGGGACTCCCGTCTTTCTGTCCCGGGCCTGAAAGGCAATGACAAGTCTTGCCCTTAGCTAATTCAGGGGGAACTAAACAGCATTCTCAGTCCTTCAACTGACTCTTGAAATGTCTGGAGTCCTGAGCATTGAGATTATTTTAAAATGTGGAAGAGTGTGATATCACGTTCTCTCTGGAACCAAACCTCCAGGTAAGTCCGTGTGCTCCCGCGCGCGCGCACACACTGCCACACACACACACACACACACACACACACACACACACACACACACGGCCACGCTGCTGTGGTGCAGAGGGCTCAGGAGAGTCGCAGGGACTTGGAAACATTTTCTTGGGGCAGATTTTGAAACAAGACTGGCAGGAATGTTTTTCTTCTAAGTATGGTTCTGTGTGGACGTGCCTGAAATTGCCTTCAAGCCTTTCTAAATTAGAACAATAGAAACAGGAAGCAGCCTAACTTAAAGATCTAGATTCTGAATGTTTTTAAGGAAATGCAGATAGCACTTTGAAGTTCTAGTACAGCGTAGTACGGACTCAGAAGTCAGGTGTGAACCTGAACCTGTGGCCTAGAAGTGAGCTGGGTGACCCGGAGCATGCCCCCTAGCCTCTGAGCCCACGTCCACACCGTACCCTCACGGGCTTGTCCGGAGTGAGACAGCTGTGCACAGGCCGGGGGCACAGCAGGTGCTCATGTGGCGTCACTGAAGAGAAAGGACACTAGCTTGGTACCCATTCCCACCCGCGGTGCCACAAGGACTGGCCTCACATTCAGGAGGTCATTGCTGGGCCCGTGATTTGCATATGTAGTGGTAACTTTCTGAAGCTGACGTTTGAAAAGCTAACAAACACGTTTCTTTGAGGAATGACAATTACTGTGTTTGACTACGTGAAACACCGAATGACGGTGCACAGATGGTTCCTCGCTGTGCCTGGGCAGGAACGCCTTTACCATCACTGTAAGCGGTGCTTCCAGCACATGTGTGGGAGGCCAGGAGGGCTGATCCTTCTTTTCTGAGGAATAAAGTTGAGATACAGCCTGGCTGGTGTGGTTCAGTAATTGAGCATCGACCTATGAACCAGGAGGTCATGGTTTGATTCCTGGTCAGGGCACATGCCTGGGTTGCAGGCTCGATCCCCAGTGGGGGACGTGCAGGAGGCAGCCGATAGATCACTCAGCCTCATCATTGATGTTTCTATCCCTCTCTCCTCTCTGAAATCAATAAAAATATATTTTAAAAAAAGTTGAGGTACAGATGGAAAGGAGAATCTCTAAGGTCACACAGCCAGTTAGTTGGCTGCAGAACTGGAGAAAAACCTTATTACTTGATACTCTGGTCACCAAGCCCCAGGGTCTTTCTGTAGAAATAATTTTGGATGGTGAATTTAATAAACTAATCAAGCTCTTGGCCTGTGGCTCTGTGGAGTGACTGGGTTTCACTTTTCAGAAGAGGTAGAGTTACTTCCTGGGTGGTTCTGAGCTGCCCCTGGACTCTAAGGTCTGTCCCCTGCAGCCTGCTGGGGTGGGAGGTAGTGTTGATGGTGATGAAGCTTAGGAAACCAGAAAAACTGGTCCAAGGATTATTACCTCAGTGGGATTTCTGGGTGAGGTTCCTGAGTGTGCCCACAGGGAACACACCAGTCACTTTCTGATGCTTCTCTGGTTGAGACTGCAGCCTGTAGGTCCTTCCTACCATGTAGTTTCCCATAAAAAAGGGAGGTGGGAAGCTGGGTACAACAGTATCTAATTTAGCATGCCTCAAACATCGTGGCCCCAGGACCCCTTTACACTTTGAAAAATTATCGAGGACCCCAAAGAGCTGTTGCTTATACTTACCTATTGATATTTACCATCTTCGACATCAAAACTGGTCAACTTTAAAGTTTTATTCATTTAAAAATAAACCCAGCCCAGCTGGTGTGGCTCAGTCATTTGAGCGTCAACCTATGAACCAGGAGGTCACAGTTCGATTCCTGGTCAGGGCACATGCCCAGGTTGCGGGCTCGATCCCCAGTGTGGGGCATGCAGGAGGCAGCTGATCACTGATTCTCTCTCATCATTGATGTTTCTCTTTCTCCCTTCCTCTCTGAAATCAATCAATATTAAAAAATAAACACCATTACATTACAAATAACCATCTATGACAAATAGTTATAACTAAGTTTTCCAAAACAGAAGCCATTTAGTGAGGAGAGCGGTGTGGTTGGCATTTTTGTGTCTGTTCAATGTCTGGATTCTCAGTCTGCTCCCGCAGTCAACCTGTTGCGATGTCACACATCTGTAGGCTCTGGAAAACCACTGCACTCTTGTATGCAAATGAGAGTGGAAAACCAAGTGCCATCTTAGTATTATGGGACGTTTTGATTTCACTGATTCTTTGAAAGGGTCTTAGGGAGCCCCAGGGTCCACAGACTGCACTTTGAGAACCAATGATCTAATCTAAAAGATGAGGAGAGTAAGATCCTACTGAAGGGTTTGGTGGGAATGGGGGGCAGGAGACTGACTCTGAGTTATGGTGAGAGACCTCAAATTTGGCCCATACCCCTCATAAAGCAAACTTGAGTGTTAAACTATATTGTTTCTGATATTCCTTCTCTAAATTCTGTGTGTGGCTTCTCTTTAATTCAACAGACCTCCCAAGTACTTACCATGTGTTAGGCCCCAGAGGATAGCAGGATGGTCCCTGCAATCAAGGTACTTAATGTCCACTTGATTTTGAGGGCTACCTAAGGGCAGGGCAAGGCCACTGTCAAGTCTCTCGGTGTGGCATCAGGCATGCGGGTATGGGATAAAGGGCCAATTTCCAGTTCCATCAAAGAGACAGACATCCCTCTATTCCCTCTTGGGCCAGCATGTTGGTGGTACCCTATCTCAGTCCATTTAAAGTCCCTGACATTCACTTCACCTGCCCTCTCTTCACCTGCCCTCTCTAAATTCCTACTTCCACCTCTTTCTACCTCCTTACATGGCTGCAACATGTGCTTCCACCCTTGCTACTTAGAATCTCAGCAACTTTGGACTCCACTGCTGACCAGTCTCCGGTCTGGATTACACACAACCCTCCAGGCTCCCCTGTGCTAACCCTCCTCTCCTGCTGCTGTCCAGGCACTGCTGGCTCTGTCTCCAAGGCCTCCTCAGAGGGCACTCCCGACTTCCCTCTTTGCCAGCAAAGCTCTTTAAAGTGCCCTTCACCCACCTCCAGTCCTCACTACTCAATCCTTACCATTCGCCAGCAACTAATCCTCCACCTCTGCTATCCTGAAAAACACTTCATTCAACACCACTGTTCTCACCACTCATTCTTTTGCTCTTTCAATTCACTGCCAAACTTCTTGAATGAACAGTATATACTTATACCTCCATAGTGTCACTGTCCCTGTAAACCTCTGCAAACTCCTGTTCCCCTTATTTTCCTCTTTAGACACACATTTATTTGCATTCTCTACCAGAACATAAGCTCCACGAAAGCAGGGATTCTAGTTTTGTTTACTGCTGAATCTCCGCTTAGAGCCTGACACACAGTAAGCCCTCAGAGCAGTGGTTCTCAACCTTCTGGCCCTTTACATACAGTTCCTCATGTGACCCAACCATAAAATTATTTTCGTTGCTACTTCCTAACTGTAATGTTATGAATTGTAATGTAAATATCTGATATGCAGGATGGTCTTAGGCAACCCCTGTGAAAGGGTTGTTTGACCGCCAAAGGGGTCGCGACCCACATGTTGAGAACCACTGTCTCAGAGACTTGTTGAAGGAATGGTAAGCTCTGTGAGGATGGGGTTTTGTTTTGCCCATGTTATATCCTCAGTGCCCAGCACAGTGCCTGGCACCTAGTAGGCACACAGTATTTACTGAATTTGTGAATGAATTGCCAGATATGCGATTTTTTTACATGCTGCTTTGGTTGATGTTTGTTTATTGCCTTCTGCTTATCTGTCCCTTCCTGCTGTCACCTCACACCTGGGCTTCAGCAGTGACCTCCCTTAAAGTGCTGCGGTTGACATCCATGCTGTATGCTTGCAGATTACTTTCCTAAAATAGCATTTTGCTGTTGTTACTCTGCTCACAAACTTTCACTGCCTCCCAGTGCAGTTTCTAATGTGCAAACAGGTGGTGTGGCAGAAGCTCATCTGTAAGCTGTCTGTTCAGAACAGCGGAACGAAGTTTACCGTGTTATACACCGACTCTTACCTCAGGTCAGGGGGTTTCTATCTGTATACACACATAAAGTATCTATCCACATCTATCTACCTACCAAAACACCGCTCCCATCATTATAGTTTAAATAAATGTAAAATAGTATTTCTACAGGAAATGTACTCAGAGCTTCATTTTTGGGACGTCAGGCACATCTCCTGACCTACAGGGAATTCCCCCTGAAAGACAAAATTGATGATTCTCACAGACTGTGACAGTGGCTGTTTAAACACACCTGTCATTCAAAGCTCTTTCAATTCCAGTTCCATCAGGAAATCTGTATGAAATCTCTTTCCCCTCATTCTAGCTGAGAGTGATAGCATTCCTCCTCTGCAGTCTAGACTGCTTATTTGATAGCTCTTTTATCTATTGTATTGTCTTGTATTTCTAATTCCTCATGAGTGTATCTTATTCTGATGAGACTATAAGCTCCTGGAGGGAAAGGCTCTATTCTACTATCTGTGGCATATAATAAACAAATAGCACTCATTAGACAATTAGTTACTAAATAAATGAATTAATGTCAAAGACAGGCAAGCCAGGCACCTGTTCTTCACAACGGCCAGTTCTGCTCTACTCACAGGTATCCTGCAGCCCTGATGTCAGGAGGCTGCCTTGGACCTGTGTGCTAGAGGCTACAGTAAGAAATGGCTAAAAGTATGATGGGCCCGTGTACAATGACTGTGGTTAACTGTTATATGCCCACAGGCAGGCCTTGGTGACGTGTGGGTTCGGTTCCAGACCACTGCCCTGAAGCGAATATCGCAATAAAGCCAGTTGCACAGATTTTTTGGTTTGTCAGTTTCATGTAAAAGTCACATCTGCACTATTCCTGTAGTTTGAGTATAAAGCATTATGTCTAGAAAACATAATACAGTATTACTAAAAAATGCTCTCTGAGCCTTCATGAGCGGTAATCTTTGTGTGAAACACAGTAAAACTTAGTATGCCTACATGTGCTGGTGCTTTAGAAACACAGCTCCAATCCTCACCACTAGCCTGTGTGGAACCTGGGGTTCTGAGACACTGTGATGTGACTTATCCAAAAGCTCAAAGCTTTTCAAGGCCGGAGCCAGTTTCAGAGCTGGCATTCAGACAGTCTGTCCATCTCCAGAGCAGGTGGAGCAGACAGCCGGGAGTGGGCCTCAATGGGGGGTCAGGGCTGAGCGTGCTTGCTGGTGGCCACACTGATGTTTCCTTCTTCCCTGATACTTCCTCACTAACAGGGCTGGATCAAAGGAGACCCCATTAACCTTTCCCGGACCAAGAAGGGCCACTTCTCAATGGTCATATGAGCAGTTCTTCTCTTGGTACCATCAGAGTCCAAGCCCAGGTTCTTTTGACACCACCACACTGATTCTCAGGTCCTGGAAAAACTCAAAGCTGTAGCCAGACACTCCATATCCTGTTCAAGGATCTTCCCTGCAACACTGTATAACAAAAAAATTGTAACCAACATAACGGCCTATCAACAGCAGAGTGGTTAAATTACAGTTCAACCATGCGGGTACCATAATGCAGCAAAAGGCAGCGCACATACACGTATGTGTTTGCACAGGCACAGAATACTCACCGAAGGAGATTTATTCACCCATCTAATATATATTTATTAAGCATTTTAAGGTATCCAAGAAACACTGAGATTACCTATGAGAAGTGGGTCTGAAGGAAAAGTAGCAACTTGTACTTTTTGGTAAACTGTACATTATTTTTAAAAACTATGAGCATTATTTTAAAATTTTAAAAAATTGATTTGAAAAACATCAATTTGTTGCTCCACCCATCTATTAGCATTACTTTTTTTTTTTTTTTTAAAAATATTTTTATGGATTTTTTACAGAGAGGAAGGGAGAGAGAGAGTTAGAAACATCAATGAGAGAGAAACATCGATCAGCTGCCTCCTGCACATCTCCTACTGGGGATACGCCCGTAACCCAGGTACATGCCCTTGACCGGAATCGAACCTGGGACCTTTCAGTCCGCAGGCCCACGCTCTATCTACTGAGCCAAACCGGTTTTGGCAAGCATTACTTTTTATAGTAAAAATTTAAGGATATGTCTGTCTTTTGTAATCCTACCTAATATTTTATTTATATTCTTTGAATATTTACATTCTTTCCATACTGGCATAGATGATGACTTTAGTTACTTTATTTTGGATTTTTATTGCTTCTTTTATGGGAAGTGACCATTGTAAGTTTAAGCACAGGAATAAATAAAACGTAAAGCAAAGCTCCTCCCCATCCTCAGCCCTTCTCTCCCTCCCCTCAAAAACCACACCGGGCATCGATCTAACAGGCTCGGCGTCGAATACTCGCCCCATTTTACGAAGGAGGCAACTCGAGCCCCAGGAACTGCCGGCTGGAGGCGATTTCCACCAGAGCGGACCTAGGAGGCCGCATCCTAACCCGCTAGGCTCCGCAGGCGGCTCCTCTCCTGGAGCACTCGGCAGCCGCCAACCGCTTCGGCGTCCATCCCACGGGCTCGGGACACGGTGGCCGGAGCCAGCTCCCCGGGGGCGGCGTCCAGGCAGAAAGGGGGCGGAGCGTCCGAGGCCCGGTGTCAGCCCCGCTCCCACGGTCCCTGCGCGCCTCTTTTCCTCTCCGCAGACTGCGGGGCTTGAAGTCGAAGGAGCCAGTTCGTCCCGGGCCACGGCCGGGCTTCTCCGCCATTCTCGGCTTCTTTCCGTTCGGGCGCGACAGCAGCTCATCTTCCCGAGCCCTAAGGGCCGCGAGCCGCCGCAGCGATGTTTCCCGAGAAGCCGGCGAGCGGGCCCGCGCCGGCGGGACTGCCAGAACGCATGCGCGGTGCGCGAGCGCGGCAAGGGCGCGGCTGGCCGACGCTGCGCCTGCGCACAGGCGGTGCCGGACGCTGCGCCTGCGCAGTGGCGGGGCGGGGCGGGAAGGAGAGAGGCGGCGGCAGCGGCGGCGGCGGCTGCTGAAGAGGAGGAGGAGGAGGAGGAGGAGGGGGAGCGGAGGGAGGTGTTTCTGTCAGTTCCGGCTGTTTGTTCGGGAAGTGGATCCGCCGCTGCCGGAGCAGCCCGGAGGGAGCTGCGGTTCGCGAGGCCAGCGCCGACCCCGCCTGCCTGCCCGCGCCTCCCCCGCCCGCCATGGCCCGGGACTACGACCACCTCTTCAAGCTGCTCATCATCGGCGACAGCGGTGAGGGCCGAGGCGGCCGGAGGCGGCGTGGGCCCTGCCGGGCGCGGCCCGCGGGGACCTCGGGGCGGGCAGACGGGCGGGGAGGTGCCGGCCCGCGCGGGGCGGGCGGGCGGGGCTGCCCGGCGGTCGCCGGCCCCAGGGGTGCGCCGAGGGGCTCCGGGCCGCGCCCAGGAGAGGCTGGGGCGTCGGGCGGCGGAGCGGAGCAGCCGGGCGAGCAGGGGTCGGGGCTGGGGCGCCCGGTCCACTCACCGCGCCTGCCGCTGCCTCACGTGTGACCTTGGTCAAGTCGCGCGATCTCTGGAGTTGGAGAGACCTGGGTTCGAGTGCCAGGACCGCCAGCTTCCCCAGCCGGTGACCTTGGGCGCGTTGCTTGGCGTGTCTGAGCCTCCGTGTCCTCCTCCGAGACGCGGGGACTGGCCTCGCCGGACGGGTGGTCTTCGGGAGAGGAAGCCGGGAGCGCGCGGCCCCGCCCCGGCGCAGGTGTGCTCTGTGGATGTGATCGGCAGTGTCCCCGAAAGCCGCGGCTCTTCCTCTGCAAAGTGGGCCTGTGCCCAGCACCTGCCTCGGGGTCCCGTGAGGCTAAGAGGTGAGGCAGGTGAGGCGCCGGGCCGGGCCCGCCCCGCCGAGCTGCTGTCGCTCTGTCTCCCCGTGTTCCGGTTCCTCGTCTGTAAAATGGGACACTAGGCTTGGCGTCCTGGGCCGGCGGAGTGTTGGCGCGGTCACGCACACAGTGGGTGTGCGGTGTTTGTCTGCTCTTCTGTGCGGCGTGTCCATGGCCGGGCATGGAGGTGCAGCCCGTGTTACCGAGCGCTCAGCATCCCCACGCCCCTGGCGATCCTACTCGGCGCCCTGCAGCCTCTCCTGCCCAGCGCGTGCCTGGCACCCAGTAGGTGCCTCACACATAGTCGTTGAAGGAATATTCAGTGTCCTGATGAGCATAGGCTGGTTTCTGGGGAAGGGTGGAGGGTGTAGAGGTGTTTGGAGTGTGGCAGGTACGCAGGTTTATGGGGTGACCAAGAGGTCAGGGCGGCAGGCCTCGGGAGGTTTATAGGAGCGTAACTGAGGCGCTGGGGTTCAATGATGGGGAAGGAGGCCGGGGAGCACCCGACTTCATAGACCAGACCTGCGCTGAATGTGGGCACGGGGGTCATGTGACTAGAGGGGGTGGAGCCCGCGGATTGGTAAGGAGAGGGGACCGAGTCCAAGGGATGTCAGACCTGAGGCAGGAGTGTTGGGCCGGGGAAGGGGGTGGGTTTGGGTCTCCTGGGGAGCGGCATTGGGATGTGGTTGGCGGTTTGGATCAGGTGAAAGATGGCTGAGGTTTCCGTGGTTACTGGTGGAAGGGAGAGGGAAGAGGAAAAATTAGGGGTTCGCTACAGAGATGAAGAGGAGCTGTGGTTGGGGAAGGAGTGAGAGAGGAGGAGGTTGTGGTCTGAATAAAAGAAAACCAGACAAGCTGTGTAGACTTGCTCGCGGAGGTGGCCGCCGGCCTCCCTCTGGGCCCGGAGTGTATGCCGTGACGGGATTTGATTTCAGCCCTGGTCTTGGTTCTCTCTTTGGGAGTTAAAGTCAGCTCTCCTTGGTCAGGGCTCCTTCTCCCTCGGCCAGACATCCAGAGCCTGTGTTGATTCCGAAAATGAAAAGCATAAGCTCAGCAAGAAGATGTGGCCTGTTGACTTTTCTTTGTCAAACCCAAGGATGGTTTTGGCCCCCTTCTTCACAGTGCATTTTGCACGGTGTGTTGATTTTTCACCAGGAGTCAGTGTGGGGGAAGACTCACTGGCTCCTAGTTCAGTGTGTAGAGGACTGTGTTGTGGAGAGAAGACAGATGCTTTGCAGCTTAATTTCTCCCGACAGTGAGCTGATCCTCAAAGCCAAATGCTTCGGAGGCTGGGAGATGGTCACCATGGAAGTTCAAACGAATCTTTGGCAACTGAGCAAGGAGACAGCATCATGTGCTGCCCTGGCCTGGGCTCCTGTGTGGGTGCTTCCTGACGGCCTGCCCATGACTTCACAGCCACTCCCCATCGGCTTCTCCCCTGTGCCTGCGTAGTTTGTCAGAAAAGCAAACTATGGCTCAGAGGAGTTGACTGACTTGCCCAGAGCCACACAGCTCATCAGAGGCAAAGCCAGGAGTTAGCACACACGGATTCGTGTGTGAGCAGCTGGTCCCAGGCCTGGCAAACAGTAGGCCCTCAGAGAATGTTTCTTTCTTTATAAATCTAGAGTTCTTCTTCCTACTCTGCCAGATTGTATATGCTTCTAGAATTCATTCCGTCAGCTTCTGCAGCTCTTTTTTTTAAAAAATATTTTTAATTGATTTTTTTACAGAGAGGAAGGGAGAGGGATAGAGAGTTAGAAACATCGATGCGAGAGAAACATCGATCAGCTGCCTCCTGCACACCCACTACTGGGGATGTGCCCGCAACCCAGGTACATGCCCTTGACTGGAACCGAACCTGGGACCCTTCAGTCCGCAGGCCGACGCTCTATCCACTGAGCCAAACCGGTTAGGGCTGCAGCTCTTCTTTATGCCTAAGGTTCTTCCTCTCTCTTATGTTCCAACATTGGCTCTAATGTGTAACAGCATTTCATCTGATCCACGAGACCTGCTGGAGGCTGGGGTGGTCGTCAGAGAGCCAGTGAAACCTTTCACACAGTGTGAGCTGAGGCTTGAAGAGGGGAAGCGACTTGTCGGAGGTTTTCCAGTGAATTAGTTACCGAGCCAGGTTTGAAATTGAGAACACTCTACTTGAAGGTCTAAAGGTCTTCAACAGTCTAGAACCGAAGCCAAGAGGAGTGAGGGAACCATAGCCCAAGGGGGGAGCAGGGCTGAGGGTGGAGATTTCTGTGGAGGCTTTTTGAGGGTCGGAGCATCTGTGTAGCCCAGAAGGCAGAAAGCAAGGGAGAGAGGGGTGTGATGCAGGGAGCACGGTGATGACAGAGAGAGTGTGTGAAGTGTTTGCAGAATAATCCTACGCCGCCCCCCCCCCCCCCTCGCCCCGGCTGCCACAAGGCACCGAGTGCCGCTCTGCTCCTTGCTGGGTGAAGGATGGTGCGGCTGGACTTGGGAAGCTGCTGACTTCAGCTGTGGGGAAGGTGGAGTGGGACTTGTCACTCCTCCCGTAGGCCAGTGCTCTGGGATGATGGTCGCAGCGTGTTTTCCCAAAGCAGCCTCTGCAGGGGTATTTGGGAGGCATTTCTGAGGGTGGGTGTCTGTTCCGTTGGAAGGGAGAGCAATGCTGGAGGTGGGTGTCAGGCCCAACCTGGAGGCTCGGAGGAGCTGTTGGTGTGGTCTTTCTGCAGACTGGTGGCTTTCAGAAGCTCTGCAGAGGAGCTGGGGGGAGTGAAGGGGACCCAGAGGGAACTCCGCTGCTGCTTCACCGCTTCATGCAGAGAGAGCACCTCCCCTTACCTGTTTTAGATATACGGGAGTCAGGTAACCTTTAACTTAATAAAAGGATTCTGCCACCCCCCAAAGTTTGAAAAGCACTCCCTTGGCTCCTATTAATGCTGCAGTCAGCATTAGATAGCATAGCTGTCAGTGTGATTGGCATCCACTTAGTCATGATTCATTACACAGCGTTTCGTTGGCACCTACTAAGTGCTGGGCCTGGCTTCCAGCACATGAACTGTCCAGGGTAGGTGAGGCGAGATTGCCTTCCTGGAGGAACTCAGCCTCGCTGCCCAGACACAGCTTTTAGCTGAGTAAGCGGGCCCAGAAGTCTCCAGGAGGAAGCAGAGGAGCAGGCAGGACCGATGGGGTGTTGGCGTTGGGCAGAGCGCTGGGAGGGACCCAGCCCAGGACTTGGGCTCTTCTTGGCTCAGCAGGAAGCCTCGTGGAGGCAGCAATGAGGAAGTGCTCTGAGCAAGAGTGCTGCCGGCCCGGGCTGAGCAGCAGGTGCCATGGGGCACAGCACCCCCAGCCTGCCTTTGGGAAGGTCAGACCCAGGTTTACCATGAAACAAGTTCCCCTGGGCCTCCCCGGTGGGGTACTCACCTGGAGAAGTCTCCAGACAGATCATCCAAGAGGACTGCTGAGAGGATTTCTGGGTTAGTTAGTGTTAGGCACAGCTGGGGCTGGGGGCGGAGGTAGTGCCCTCTCTGAGGAGCTGATGAATGCTATGGGCTCCTCCCCCCAAATATGCACATACACTCACAATTTGCACTTAGTTGGGTTTTTTTTTTTTTTTTAATATATTTTATTGATTTTTTACAGAGAAGAAGGGAGAGGGATAGAGAGTTAGAAACATCGATGAGAGAGATTGATCAGCTGCCTCCTGCACGCCCCCTACTGGGGATGTGCCCGCAACCAAGGTACATGCCCCTGACCGGAATCGAACCCGGGACCCCTCAGTCCGACGCTCTATCCACTGAGCCAAACCGGTTCGGCTCCAGTCTAGTTTTGATAGCACTGCTGCTAAAAGTCAGCCAGAAGTGAGATGCAGGAGCCCCTTTGGGGTCTTTGTTTTCACCTTCCTGACACAGATGCAGAAAGACTCCCCAAGCAGTATGTATTGGAAAGAGCTTTAGCGCTCCCGAGTGGATTCAGATCTCAGCTCTGGATTCAGATCTCAGCTCACATTTCCTGCTGAGGCCCTAGGCCAGCTGCTTAGCTTGTTGGAGCTTCGGTTGCCACATCCTGATCCTAACAGATGCAGCTGGAGTTAGAGGAGCATCAAGTGCCCACCACACACAGCTCTCTCTGCATGCTAATTCTTTCCTTCTGTGGTCAGTTGACCCAGCTGGCCTTAGGGGGTGGCGGGGGTAGGGGATGCACACAGGACAGGTTGTACTTGGAAGGCTAAAGCTGCTGTGTGTTGAAGTAAAGGGAAGCCAAGCTTACAAGGGTCCCGCCTGTGCTGGGAGCAAGTGTGCCAGCAGATGCTGCGGCAAGTGAAATGCTTTGTGCACATGGGGGCTGTGGGGCTGGTAGGTGTATGGCAGACACCCCTCCTCACTGGTCCGGCTGACAGTGTCCTGACGGGTAGCATGGCTGACAGTTGGTTCGAGTTGTCTGGGCCTCAGTTTCCTCACCTGCAGAAAGCCCCAGTGATCTCAAGGGCTCTTTGCAGCTCTGCAGGTCCTGTCTCACGCTGCACACAAACTGAAGCTCCACACATGCTGTGCAGTTTTCTAGGGACCACATTTCAGACGCACTTTGGGGCCAGTTTCATTTGGTGACTTGCCCCTGCTTTATTTCTGTCATCTGGTACCTTCCTCTGGGTTGCTGGGGCCAGCCCTCAGCACAGGACCTGGGCACGAGTCCTTCTCATTTCTCCCCTGGGCTTTGGGGGCAGCTTGCCTTACACTGGGACCGAGGAGAAGATCAGAGATCGAGTGGGGGAGATGCTCTTGGTGTGTGGCTGCTTCAGATCGAAAGCAGCATTGAGGAGGGAGCTCCGTCCCACTGGGTTTAAAACTCAGGACCCGGGTGTCACTTCCCTGCAGAAGGAAGGGCTGGTGGAAGGGAGGGACCCGTGCTGCCTCTCATCGCCTGCTCTCTCTCTTGCAGGTGTGGGAAAGAGCAGTTTACTCTTACGTTTTGCCGACAACACTTTCTCAGGTGAGTGTGCCCCTGAGGTGCTGCTGGGATGTTTCAGTTTTGAAATCCCTTTGCCTGGCGCCAGAACACCTGCCTCTGCCTCATGTCGCAAACCTTCAGTGTGATTGCAGGCTGAGGGAGGGGGACGCAGGGGAGGCACAGGTTAGAAGCCTCTGCGTTCGTCTTCATTTGTTTAGTTAAAAAAAAAAATTCTTTACAGGCCCATACTTTGCTCACCCTGGGTCTATTTGTGTTTCAATATTTAAAAAAGAAAAAAAAAAACAGTTAAAAAAATATCGCAAGCTAGTACATGCCTGTGTGAAATTTCAAACAGGAAGACTCAATAGTGGAAAATGAAAGCTGTCCTTTTACCTACCCCTCTGGTGCCCTGGTAGCCTCTGCTCAGCATTGTCTGTCTTTCGACTTTTCTTCACTCCACATGCAGTGGTCACAGCCTGCCTTCCCCTCAGGGCATCAGGGACCACCCTTCCACGGCACATACAGGCCTCTGGTTCTTTTGAAAGGCTTTGAGGTTCCCCTGGCTGTGCATGGATGCACATGGCTCACTAACATGCTCTTGATGTGTGCGTGCTTTCTGGTAGCTTCTGGTTTCAGTGAGGCTGCATTTCTTGGGCTACACTTTATGTTTCTTCTTGCAGAGATGAGGAGTCATGAGGTCGGCGTCTGTGCACTTAACTTTTTCACAGTGCTCTGAACTGAGCTTTCAAAGCTGTACTAAGTGAACTGACACTCCCACTGAAGGGGTTTATTTTATTTATTTTACTTAAAAAAGAAATATATATATTTATTGATTTCAGAGAGGAGGGGAGAAGGAGAGATTAAAACATCAATGACGACGAGAATCATTGATTGGCTGCCTCCTGCATGCCCCACACTGGGGATCGAGCCGCAACCCGGGCATGTGCCCTGATTGGGAATCGAACTGTGACTTCCTGGTTCATAGGTCAACACTCAACCACTGAGCCGCACCGGCTGGGCATGAAGGGGTATAAAGGGCCCATCAGTGCTAGGTCTTGGATAGTCTTCATTTTTGCTAAACCAATCAGCAAACAGTGCTATCTCATTTAAGTTTGTATTTCCCAGATGTTGGTGAAGTGGATGTGTTTGTTGAATACATCAGGTTCATTGCAGAGACTTCAGGCTAGCTTGGGCTCTCTGATCAAGGATGAACTGTGACTGTCTTGTAGGGAATTCCCTATGATGTGGTTAAGGGATGAGCTAAAACTAGGAAGTGATTACATGGCTACCGCCTCTCTTGGTGGAGAAGTGGGTTTCTCCCAGCAGTCGTCCTGCAGCACCACTGGTGGTGTGATGTGGAAAGAGTTGTCTGTGTGACCATGAGCCTGACTAAGTCTCAGCTCATCGTCAAATGGGACTGATCATCGTCCTTCCCACAGAGGGCCATTGTGAGGGTCACCTGTGACATTGCAGGTCACAGTGCCTGGGACTCAGGAATCTTTCGGTTCCTACCAGCGGCTTGTTATTGCTTCTGCTCAAGAATGGTCACTTAAGGGGCAGCTTATCATTAGGCTGAAAAATACTCCTTTTCCTCATGATCTTCTGACTCCCCGTCCTCATGGCTTCCACTCCTGGAGGGCTCTCTTTTGCCCTCTCGTTCCTCTTGCCATTTCTACCACCAGTATCTTAGTTGGTTCTAGCCTGAAGCATTTCAGCAGTTCCCCTGTCAGACTGCTGAATTTATCTAGCTAGTACATGGCTCTGTCAGGGGCTTGCCTCTGCTTCAAACCTCAGCGGCCCTCTCTTAGGTGAGCAGAGTTTATAGCAAGGTTTCTCCACCTCAGAACTGTTCACACTCTGGGCCCTCTCCCCCATTTGTGACACCAGAAATGTCTCCAGACATTGCCCAGTGTCCTCTGCGGAGACAGTCCTCCCCGTTGAAAACCTATGGTCTTCATCATTCGTTCTCAGCTCACCTTTCCAGCTTTCTGGCTCCTACTGTTTGTTCATTCTTTTGCCGTTTCCCAAGCTCTCACTTACTCATTCATTCAGCCACCAGCTGCCGGTTGAGTGCCTGCAGCAGTAGGTGCTGGGTCACACTCCTTGGCTCATCCAGAGGGCAGTGCCCAGGGCCCCGAATGCCGGGCTGGCTTGTTTCTGAGTGTTTTCTCTGTGTTTTGCCTCTGGGTGGGATGTCTTCCCCCACCTAATCTCAGCCTTTGACATTTTACCCATTCTTTCAAGCTGGGCTCGAATGTGACTTCTTCCTTGATCTCCACCCCACCTTGAACTTTGACCTTTCCTCTAGAGCAGTGATGGCGAACCTATGACACACGAACTCATCTTTTTGGTTGATTTTTCTTCGTTAAATGGCATTTAAATATATAAAATAAATATCAAAAATATAAGTCTTTGTTTTACTATGGTTGCAAATATCAAAAAAGTTCTATATGTGACACGGCACCAGAGTTAAGTTAGGGTTTTTCAAAAGGCTGACACGCCGAGCTCAAAAGGTTCGTCGTCACTGCTCTAGAGTTTTGATACTTTATAGCAGCGGTTCTCAACCTGTGGGTTGCAACCCCTTCGCTGGTCGAACGACCCTTTCACAGGGGTCGCCTAAGACCATCCTGCATATCAGATATTTACATGACGATTCATAACAGTAGCAACATGACAGTTATGAAGTAGCAACGAAAATAATTTTATGGTTGGGTCACAACATGAGGAGCTGTATTTAAAGGGCCAGAAGGTTGAGAACCACTGCTTTACAGAGTCAGTTGTGTGTGTCCTGTCTGCAGCATGTGTTATACAGTAAGCTCCCATTGGAGTGAAAACATGTCTTAGCACTCGGGCCTTTGTAAGCCTGGACAGAACTGTTACATTGGCCAGAAATTCTCTTCCGCTCCTTCTCTCACACAGATGCCACAGGAGAGCTGTTTATAATGCAGCTCATACTCTGATTAAAACCTTCAGTGCCTTCCCGTCACACACAACAGAAAGCCCAAGCTCTCCGAATGGTGCAGGTGCCCCGAGATCAGGTCTTGGCACCCCCTCCCTACCTGCCTCTGACTCTGTGCTTGACCTTACTTGACCCCCTCCCTCCACTGCTATTTTTGCTACTGTCTCCTCTGCCTCAAACATTGTTTTTCAAACTGCAGGTCATGACTTGTGTGTTAGGAAGTTAATTTGTGGGTCTTTAAAAACGTTTGGAATAGACTAGAAAAAAAAGTGCATGCTAGGCCTCCCACTATTCTCAGGCCATAGCTAACAGTCCAGCGACTCTAATTAAAGGAGCCTGTCCCTCCCCAGTCACATCTCTGGTTTTATTCCTTTGTGGCGCTCATCACTTTGGAATTGTCTTTTTTATCTCTTTGTTTCATTGTATCATGTCTGTTGCCCTCGCCTTGACTATGGGTTCCATGGAGCTCCATCACGCCAGGGACCTTGTCTTTTCTTACTCAGAACTATGTCCCTGGGACCTCGATCATGCTGGGCCCAGAGTGAGTGCCGTGTAGTCTGACTGGGGCACCTGTGGACCTTGCTAATGTGTGTGCTTGCAGGCAGCTACATCACCACGATTGGAGTGGATTTCAAGATTCGGACCGTGGAGATCAATGGGGAGAAAGTGAAGCTGCAGATCTGGGACACAGCTGGGCAGGAGCGCTTCCGCACCATCACCTCCACGTGAGTCAGGCACTTGCCCCCATTCTGACCCCTCGCCACCGACGTTGGACACAGTTGAGTAACTAGCCCAGGTCATGGTGGAAATGTCAGGGTGGGTCCCGGACTGTCAGGAGGTAAGCTCCTTGCTGGCCACAGTCGGTGGTGTCAAGCTGAGCCCTCCTCTTCCTAAGGATGTGAGGACGAGGGGATGAGATATGGCTGCTGCTGTGGGTGGGCAGTGGCTGAGTACCTGGCTCTGGGGTTGGCAGGACAGTTCATGTCAGTCAGCATACCCTCTGGCCTTTGGTCCCTTTGGAAATGGGATGACAGTGATATTGGCTTCACCTGGTGGTCAGACACTTACCTTGTTGGGCTGTCAGCTGTGCAGCTTCCCACCACCCACCCTGTCTCTGGGAGCTGGCTTCTCTGTTGGGAGGGTGGGAAGGGGCGCTGGTGCATAGCAGGCCGTTGAGAGGCCACTACTTGGCCTCCCCAAAGCTGGTTACTGGGAACCCGGCTCACCCAGTGGGTTGCCACAGCACCTTTGTGACTCGTAGCTGCAAATAGGAGAACCCAGCTGGAGCTCGACAGTGGAATTCTGTGGAGGGGCTCTTGGTTCTTGGGCTGTTAATGGAACAGGTTCCAGGAAAGAGCAGGGCTTTGAAGGCAGATGGTTCATAATTTTTTTTTAAGTATCAAGTTTTTTTGTTTTTAAATATTTTTATTTCAGAGAGAAAGGGAGAGGGAGAGAGATAAAAACATCAATGATGAGAGGGACTCATTGATTGGCTGCCTCCTGCATGCCCCCTACTGGGGATCGAGCCCACAACCCGGGCATGTGCCCTTGACTGGAATCGGACCCGGGACCCTTCAGTCCCCAGGCCGATGCTCTCTCCACTGAGCCAAACCAGCCAGGGCAGTGGTTCAGAATTTACATTTCAGTTCTGTGTGACCGTGGACAAGCTGCCTAAATGTCTGTGCTTCGGTTTCTCACAGGCTTTGCTTTGATGCGAGTCCTGTGTGCCAGGTAATCTGTGCTTGGGCTTCCTGAGCATCTCCGTGAGCCCCCTGCAGGCAGTCTGCTGTCATCCCCATTCCGAGAGGGGTCCTGCTCCCGTGGGAGGCAGAGCCTGGGCTGCACATGATGGTGTCTGGCC
This sequence comes from Myotis myotis, assembly GCF_014108235.1. Lineage (NCBI taxonomy): Eukaryota > Metazoa > Chordata > Mammalia > Chiroptera > Vespertilionidae > Myotis > Myotis myotis. Next base: position 21,447,688 of record NW_023416325.1, on the reverse strand, counting down.
CGTAGTAGTTGCTTCTTTGGTCGGCCTCTCCTGTGTCTCCCCCCAGTGAGCCCTGTGTGGGGGGGCTCTTGGGAAGGTGGGTGAGGAAGTTCTCCAGCCAGAGATGCCTTTCCTCCCTTCAGCGTGCAGATGAGGTGGACCCAGGCTGGCTGCAGGATTTTCTGAGAGTGGGAAGTGTAAGGGGTGAAGAGCCTCTACAGTGGTGGCTGGGAGCATTGGGGGGTGGGGCGAGGCTCCAGAGGGTGCTGGCTGGGTAGCCTAGTCGAGGGATTGGATCCTGAGCAGTGTTGGGGGGTTTCTGTCGCTGGGCTAGCTCTGTAGTGAGTGCTTATGTGCTGTGGTCCAAGAAGCCCCCAGCCCCAGGGGTCATGTCCTGGGGTCTGCCCAGTGCTGCTTTCTTGCTACTTGCTGACGAGTTACCTGAGCCTCTGGTGTCTCAGTGCCTATTTGCGAGGCCCTAAGAAGGGCACTGGGGTCAGAGGCTCCTTGGGAGGGAGGATGGGCATCTTCAGGTGGCTGGTGTGTCCAGGCTCAAGCATGACCAAGACCTCGACCTCATGGTCAGACCAAGGCACTGACCCCAGCTCTCCTGACCTGGGGCTGGGACTGTCACAAAGGACATTACCTACTTCATTTCACTTAATCCTGATAAAAACAGTCCTGTGATTACCTCCATTTTATTAACAAAAAAGTGAGGCCCAGAGAGGGTGAAGGGACTTAGCTTGGTTAGTCAGGAGTTGAATTGAGGTCTGATACCAAAGCTCTTGCCTTTAACCAGTCCATAGTCCTGCTCTCTACTGACCCCTCACCCCCAAGAGACTGGGACTGTGGTAGATGCTCTAGTGCTTCCTGTGGGTTAAAACCAGTCAAGGAATTCAGGGCAGCCAAGATTATTGGGCTTGTGGCTGCGAGAAATGCTTTGGGCAGGGCAGTGGGCCCTAGGTGCCCAGGCCCTTTTAGCAGAGGAGCCACTGCCCCTCCCTTGACTACCAGATTCTTTCCGGGCAGGTGGGAGGGGTGCACAGCTCCTCATTCTGTTGGGGAGACTGGAGTTCCTCAGCTGCCTGAGGGCAGTATGTTTCAGGGTGCTTGAGAAGAGGCAGCACTGCACCCTGTGCTGTGGCACCAGCCTGGCCCCTGCTGGCCATCCTGTGTGCTGGGGGGGGGGGGGGGGGGGCTGAGGGTAGCTCCATCTTGGGGTCCCCGACTCTGCCGCTCATGAGGCAGGAGGCTCTGCAGGCCATGCTGAGAGGCCACTTTGTGATGGTAGCTGGTGAAGAAGGAAGGAGACTTGGGAGAGGTTGGGAGTTTGTTCTCTTTTCAGGGATCGGGTCAGGGTACAGTAGTGTGGCCTTTCTGATTCAGGGCATTGAAAGAGAAACTAAAAGCGCATCCCGTTAGCCTGCCAAGAACGAGCCCTGTGGTCACCCTCACAGTTTGTCTCTTGGTAGCTGGGTCTTGCTGACCAAGAGGTGTGGCTGTCGGGTGTGGGTTTGGGGAGGAGGAGTGAGGTGTGGGGTAGTGAGATGAGAGGGAGAGGGAGGTGACGACACCTGGCCCTGGAGGTAGATCCAGGTGCCCTGACTTTGGCGGTGTGACTTCAGGCAGGTCACTCGGCCTCATGTCCTCACTGGTAAAATGGCAACCGCCCTGTCCATACAAGTTGTTGCAAGGATTAATTAGGTAGTGGATTGATTAGGTAGTGGATTAATTAGGTAGTGGATTGATTAGGTAGTGGATATAAAGCGTGGGGCGGGGGCCGGTATGGAGCTAAATCGTGGTGAGTGAAGTGGTTACTGATGGCGGTGGTAACAGGTACCCAAGGCCCGGGCACCGTCCTGGCCAGAGCTCTGAGTCTCTCTCTGAGTCTGTTTCTGTGAAAGGCCCTCACCTGGACCCCAGAGGGGGCGGAGTCTCCCACGGAGCAGAGGGCTTTGTGGTGGACTGGGCTGGGGCCGTGGCTATTTCTTGGCATCTTCAGTAGTCTTAGCAAAGGAGAGTTTGGAAATACATTCCCTCTGCACACTTTGCTGGCCGGGGACAATGGTCTCTTCCTGTACTTGTAGCTGCTCAGAGGGGTGTCCACGAAGCCGAACTGGTAATAACCTGACACTCTGAGCAACTGCTGGGGGTAGAGGACAGGGCTGGTTCTGGGGGCACAGTACCTAAATGGCTCGATTCTTGGGGCTTCCCAAGGCAGCGGATGGCAGAGCTTGGGCACTGGTTCTTACCTCGTTCTCAGAAGCCCCTGGTAAGTGAGTCTCTGCCGCTCTGCGTGGTTACACAGCATCGGGTGGGGAGTCCCCTGGCTGTTGGGTCCGGGAAGGCTCTCCAGGGAAGTGGAAGTGGGAGGCCTTGTCCTCCTCTTCCTCCCCAGGTGGATGTCCTCCATCTGGCCTACCGGACCACGGGGATGAATGGGGACATGGTGTCTGGAGGGGAGTGCTTATCCCTCCTGCCGTCCAGACCTTCTAGCTCAGCAGTCGCCAACCTTTGAACCTCACGGACCACCAGTGGTCCATGGACCATCGGTCGGCGACCGCTGTTCTAGCTGACCTCAGGCTGCAGGGTCTGTACGTTTGGATGGTGGCATATGTGGGACACCCTCTTCCCAACACTGCCTGCGTGCCATACTGCTTCCATGCTCTCCCTGCCCCTGGCATGGATGAGTGGCAGGATGTGAGGTGCCCCCCAGTCTCCTGGGGAGGGAGTGCAGACCATGGCAGATTTCACAAATGGCACATCTTCTTGGAATGGCATTTTACTAAAATTTGAGGAGAAACATTTTCGAATGTTAAAACAAGGATAGCGAGCCCTGGCTGGTGGATGGAGCGTTGGCCTGCACATCAAAGGGTGTGGGATCGATGCCCAGTCAAGGGCATGTACCTGGGTTGCAGGTTTGATCCCTCAGCCCTGGTCAGGGTGCGTGTGGGAGGCAACCAATCGATGTCTCTCTCTCCCTTCTACTCTTTCTAGAAATCAATGGAAAAATATCCTTGGTAAGGATTAACAAAAACACACACACCAAGGATAATATGATGTCAAATGCAAAACTTGCCTGAATTTTAAAAATAAAATGACAACCTCAAAGACGTTTCAAGCTAGTGGCCAACGCCGAACAACCTAGTTGGCTGCCTTAGGGACCGCGTGGGGTTCAGTGCTGCTGGCTGAGCACAGTGCGAGCCCGGCCGGCAGGGCCAGGCGAGAGGAGCCTCTGGGTGTCTTGCTGGAAAGGGTTGGCCTCCTCCCAGGTCCCGGCCACTCTCGAAGTGGGCAGGCAGGTCTTGTGTGGGCTGAAGCTTTGACACAGACCATGGCCCTACAGGTATTATCGGGGGACCCACGGGGTCATCGTGGTTTATGATGTCACCAGTGCCGAGTCCTTCGTCAACGTCAAACGGTGGCTTCATGAAATTAACCAGAACTGTGACGACGTGTGCCGAATATTAGGTGAGATTGGGCTCACTGGCGTGGGGACAGTGGGAGGGAGGGTGCCCGGGGTACTCCCGCAGGACCAGCTGACTTTGCTTTGCCTTCAAGTGGGGAATAAGAATGATGACCCTGAGCGGAAGGTGGTGGAAACAGAAGATGCCTACAAATTCGCCGGGCAGATGGGGATCCAGCTGTTTGAGACCAGTGCCAAGGAGAATGTCAACGTGGAAGAGGTGAGACCAAGGCCAGAGCAGGGACAGGGAGGGAGTAGGGCCGGGCTCTGCTCCACCACCACAGTCCTGCTCCTCCCCCTGCTAGCCTGCTGCGGGCACCCAGGTGGCCGACAGAACATGTCATAGTAGCTGCCAGGCCTTTAAAGTCTGAGCTCACATCTGAACAGTCCTCTCAGGTAAATTATTCCGTTTCAAATGGGAAACTGAGGCTCCAACTTCAGGAACAGTGCCCGGCTCCACACCACAGCCAGGCAGTGTCCACTCAGTCCTCTGCCGCACTGACCCTGCCCCGGCCACTGTGTCCCCTCTTCCTACTTTCGGGCTTCTGTGGCCTTGGCCTCCAGAGCTCCGGTGACACCTGCTGTGGACACATCCCCCTGCAGGGCCGGCTAGAAAGCAGGCGGGAGCCTGGGAGAAAGCCGGGCCTTTCGCCTCGAGCCCAGGCTGGCCGCACTCAGGGCTCTGGGCGAGTCCTGCCCATGGTGTGTGGAGTCCAGAGGCCCAGGGAAGCTGGATCCCCACTGCCTCCTGGACGCCCTGTGCCTCAGTCGGGCTGGGATCACAGGACGGGCCTTTCCACTGGGAGCCTGTGGGGTGGGGTCCGTGTGACCTTGGGCGGAGCCTACGGGCTCTAGGCTCCATGTGTTCCTCTGTAGATCTGGGGGGAGAGTCCCTGCGCCTTGGGTTGTGAGGGGAAAGTGAAGCAAATTGCCAAGTGCTTGATGATACCGTTCCTGGTGGAGCGGAGGACAGGACTGTGGGCCAGTAGGTGAATCCTGGCAGCGCAAGGGTGTCTTGGGGTCTAGGTTCTAGGCTGGCTGTGCTGTGAGGTGGCCTGGCCTGGGCAGGCTCTGGGCCCTCTAACCAGTCACTAGTAGGGGCACCTTTATCTGTCTTGTCCAGAGAGTCCAGCTGAAGGAAAGGGGTTCTTTCTCTCTTTAAAAGAAAGATTGGAAAATCCTGAGTGTGACTTCTCCAGGACACAAGCTCATTGGTCTTTGGTGTTCCTCTTTGACCTCTACACGTCACCACCTCCTTCTAAAAGGGTGCGAAGACACACAGACCAAAGAATTCACAAGTAGAAACAGAAAGCTGGGCCCTGGGAGGTGGGGAGGTGGCCTTGCCGGCTGGCAGCGGCAGCGCAGCCGAGACGGGCCTCCGCACCAGGTCTGAGGCCGCCCTGCCTCCTTCATCCTCACAGATGTTCAACTGCATCACAGAGCTGGTCCTCCGAGCAAAGAAAGACAACCTAGCAAAACAGCAGCAGCAGCAACAGAACGACGTGGTGAAGCTCACGAGGAACAGTAAACGGAAGAAACGCTGCTGCTGATGCCCGCAGCCCCTGCAGACTGCACTGCGGCCACTCCCGGCCCGAGGCCCGCCGGCCCCTCGGGGACAGGCTCAGTTTCGTGCCGTTATTTAAGAATTCTCTCCACGTTTTTGTATCTGGAGGCGCCATCGGCACTTCCTCCCCTCCCCCTCGAGTACCAAGAAGGTGTTGGACAACCTGCCCTTCCCTTTTGGTGCCCCTGCCCCCTGGCCAAGGCGCCTGGGCCCAGCGAGGATGCTGCCAGCGAGCGGACTGATTAACCCGTTTGTACATAATGTATATTGCTTTAACCGGCCGTTTCACCCTCGTCCTGTTCTGGCTTTGCCTCCCTAATGCCAGCCTGCTGCAACAGACCCTCCCTCCCCATCCCATCTTACCGCCAGCAGCTTCCTGAGGAGATGGGATCGAGTTCTAGCCATGTCTTTTGCCAACCTGGGCTGGTGGAGTGGGCTCCACGTTCCTCATTCTCTCCTGCAGGCCATCGCTGACTTCTGTACCTGGCAGGTAGGGCCTTGCTCAGCTCCCGCCCTCCCCATCTCCTACCCATCTGGCAGTTGGGGGGCCTGGCCTTGATGTAGGCCTGGGGTTCCCATTAGAGGCCCTGCCCTCAGCTGACCCAGCCCGTCGGTTCCACAGGAGTCACTCCTGCCCTTTGGCCAACAGACTTCTCGTCCTGCCTTCTAGACGCCTCTAAGCTACAAACCCAGGGGAGCTGTGCTTCTATTTATACCAACCTGTTTCAGTTCCAGCAGAAAGACAGGGTGTGTTCACGCACGGATGGGGCTTAGGAGCATTATTTTAACAGCTAAGAAAATGAAGCCAAATCAAATGAATTAAGTTCCTCACACTTCTCTCTTCCTGAGGTTCGGTTGGCACAGCAGCAAGAGTTGTGGCCTCCCCTTTGGGTCCAGTGTTTGTAGAAAAAGTGAATGGCTTCCTGTCATTGTGGGGCCGGGCTCTTGGCAGAGCCTCTCTGCCTTCCTGGACGCTGCTTGGTGGGAAGAAGGGGCCTCTCACCCTTGTCTGTGCGGGTCCAGGGCCTCCCACCGAGTTCCTGGGTCTTTGATGTGGGGAGTGGGTGCTGCTGGACTGGGGATGCTGCCTCTTGCCTCTGAGCTGGGTGGCAGGCAGCCTCAGGTCACTGACAACTGTCTTGGTGCAAAGGTAGCACGAGGATTCCTTAGCAGGTGGGAAGGAATGGCAGCTGCGGCTGGGAGCCAGCCAGCTTTGACTCCCCTGGTCCCTCGGAGGAAAAACCAGGGTTATCTACACTTGATCACTGTCCCCCCCTCCTCCTCCTCGGGGCACTTCATGCGCCTTTCCCCTAAAAGGATCACGTAACCTGGGAATAATTTATTCCCACACCGCGGTGTGTTTTACTAGATTTCCTTCCCTGGCGATTTCCAGCTGAAGCCGACTGGACAATCACATCACAGACCACACTGCAGATTTTCCTCGTTAACACTGTTGAGGGGTTTTTAGTCAAAACGTGGGGTTCCCCACTTCCCCAAACTGCCAAAACACTGTGGTTCCACGTGACAGGCCTTCACTCTGGAGCTGCAGGATGAGTTGGGGGAGTTGTGTGGGCCGGGGAGGCGGTGCTGTGGAGGGTGGCTGATCATGGGTCCTGGGTGGGCAGCACACTCCACTCTGAGCATGAAGGTGGTGCTGAATGGCAGTGCTTGCAAACTCCAGCAATAAGAGGAGGGGGTCCTGGAAGTTTCCAGCCCCGGCTAGAAGCCCCCATGGCTCTGGCCGCTGGGTGTCCAGGCCCAGGTGGCGGGTGATTTTGGTGACGACTGCCGGTCCCGCTGGGTGTTGTTCGCATGAATGGGGGGTGGGGGTGAGGGTGGGGCGCTCACAGGGCTGGGCCGATGTTCTGGTGGACCTGATGCGAAATCCTGTCGAACAACAAAACTTTTAAATGGTTTGCTAGGATTATTTCTGTATTGAAAGTTTCTAATTATGCTTTTTTAAAAAAGTACTAAAAATAAAGGTTCAAGCTGCCAAATTTTCTTCAGGGCCTGTTTCCTGTCCTCCAGCTGTGCTCTGGGTGGGCCTGGCTTCTTCCACCATTGTGTCCAGCTCTGGTGGGTTCTTGCCTGAGGCCCAGGGACTGAGAAGCCCAGTTCACTTTCTCCATGGAAGGCTGGTCCACGTGGAGGTTCTCTGGTTTGATGCATTGGCTGAGCGCAGTGCGAAGATGCCAGGGGAAGCGCCCTGTTTCTCTCACGTCCGGAAGGGTGCAGTGGAAGCTTCGCCTGTGTGACTTCGTTCAGGCTTGAAGTTTCTGCCAAGCTGGAGGGCCTGCCCGTGGCTGGGCAACGGCAGCCTTCACTGGCAGGGAGCCCAGCTGGGGTGGGCGTGGAGGCAGCGCCTTCGGCCACTGCTCCCACAACAGCTGTCACTGACAGGGTGCCTCCACCCTCCCGGGGAGGTGCCCCTTCCTGGCTGAATACACTGGTTGGGTCCCTGTGTATGAGGGGGCTCCCTGTTTCTGCCTCTGCATGCCAGCCAGTGGCAGTCCTGAAAGGTAAGTTGCGTTCTAACACCCCTTTTGGGCACCAATGACAGAGGCAGGAAGCTCTGTAGAAATTCAATTTATTCTGAGACTATTTTCAAAAGAAGCAGTGGTGTGCTGTTTTTCTAAAAATATGCATTTATAGATTTATATATAATATGTATATTATAAAATCCATACATGTATTTACATGATTGCTACATACAAAAGTACAGCACTGTGGTATGTACATATCTATAGGTACATTCTTTCCGCCCATCCCTCCTGGGCTGCTCCCAGGGGAGGCAGCTCGCGGCTGGCTCAGCCGGTGCCTCTGAGCGAGGGCCTCAGAGAAGGTGCGTGGCTGCCGAGGGAGCAGCAGTTGCAGGACTCGTCCTCCCGCAGGCCTGGTGGGCAGTACCTGGAGGCATCGCCCGTGGTGACAGTGCTGCCCTTGAGGTGGAGGTGGCTGCAGAGCCTTCTGGGGCCATTCTGTGTCCTGGACTTGCTTGGCTGAACCAAGAACTTGTATAGGTGAGGGGAGCAGGAGGCTGGGAGGCAGGGACCCCTCCCAGCCCTGGCCCACGAAGGGAAAGGGCTGGATGGCTCAAGCCTGCAGAGGACCTGCGAGAAGACTGGCTGAGGGGGAGGCCTGCACCGGCACAGGCCGGAGGGAGAGCAGTGGCGCTGGGGGCAGGCCCTTCTTCCTTTGGGCTCGGATGGCCTCGGCCAAGCCTTGGCAGAGCCCACTGTGGCCGAGCGCACGCGAACAGCCCCAGCCGTCAGGCCCCACAGGCTGGGTCTCCTGCCTAGAGGTGCTCCTGAGAGGTGCATGCACAAGGGTGCGGGCCGCCTCCCCTTACTCCCTGGGCCAGGGCTGGGGAGGAGGGAGGCTCAGGCCTGGGCGTGGTGCCCTGCAGGCTCGGCCCCATGGGCAGGCAGCGGGGCAGCCTCCTGAGGATGCAGGGAGGGCCTGTTTCTCCTGCTCCCCAGATCCCACAGGGAGGGCAGCAGCCTGGGGTTGGGCATGGGAGCCACTGAGGGGTGGGCAGCCTGAGCCCTGCTCAACAGCAGCGGATCCTAGGGAAGCCCAGGCTGGGCTGGGCGGGGCCATGGGGACAGGCCTGTCCCTCTACCCAGGGCGGCCTTCAGAGGCCAGGCAGGCCCTCCCGGAGGACATGGCCCCAGTGCGGCGGGCAGCGCCCCGGAGCCCAGCAGGGGAGCCCTTGCACAGGAACACAGTGCTCTCGGCCTCGGCCTCCCCCGCACCCTTTCCTCGCCTCCAGTCTTCCCGTCCTCGCTGGCCTGACTCCTCCCAACTTAAATTTTCCTGAAGAATGAGAACAGCCGTTTGCCTTCGGCGGTGCTGGGCTCGACCCCACGCCCTGCGCCACGGGCCCTGGAGAGGGCGACAGCCGGCCGGCTCCGTTCCTTCAGGTGCGTGTCCATCAGCTGCCGGTCAATGACCCTGTGCATGTCGTCCTGCAGAGAGCAGAGCGGGGGGGGGGGGGGGGGGGGCGTTAAGCAGGGCAGATTCTGACGCTGGGGGCGGGCAGGGAGGTGACAACGGAGGTGAGGTGAGATGAGGATGAGGGAGGAGATGAGGGAGGGGCTGCCCCAACCAAGAGCAAGTGTAGATGCCAGGACACAGGAGCCACACACCTCATCTCAGGGCTTGAGCTCGCCTCTCCACAGTGCTGCCCCTAGGCTGACCCCAGACGGCCAGAGTGCCTGCAGCTGGTATCTTCCTGTCTGTCTCCACGGTGACCTGCCCTCTGCCCTGCCTCCTATGACCTTTGAGGCTGGGTGAGTGCCCGCCCCTGCTGGCAACCTCAGCTTGCCAGCTCTCCAATTATCGGCCTGAGCTACCCCACTGGCAATTGCATGTGACGAGGACACAGACTCCCTGGGTGCCTCCCTTGCCTACCAACAACCACGCGCACAACCCCTCCTTGCGAGGCTCCCATCGCCGCCTCAGGGCTTGTCTTGCTCGACAGGCCCAGGCCCTTAGCCTCCTCACTGGGGGAGCACCTTTCCCCTTCCAATTTGGGCCAGTTGCCTAGAAAATGCCCCTCATCCGACTCCACCTTACAGAACAGCAGCTCTGACCTCAGAGGAGCCTCTGGACGCAGCTCCACTCTAGTCTAGTTGCTAAACTCCGATTCTGGGCAAGCCTCCTTTGGACAAGGCATTCTGCCGCCAGCACCGCAGGACACTGTTGGTTTGGAAGCCCAGGCAGCCCTGTCTAGGCCACATCAGCAGGAAGCACAGCATCTTGAGCCCCGCGGGCCCTGGGATGTCCTGGCAGAAGCCTGAGCCTCGGGCTAGGGTCGCCAAGGTCAGGCGGCCGTGCACTGGAGGAGCGCAGGGTGGGCTGCTGGCCCTCCCCGAGCAGCTTGTCCATCTACACTCTCACCCAGCTCTCACCAGCGAAGTCACGCCACTGTCTGCAGGCTTCGGTGTGAAGCAAAGACTTCTTAGCCGTCACCAGGCAGCCGCCGCCCGGCGAGGAGCTCTTACTCTCCTTTGGCCACATCTCCTCGTCCTCCCTGCACCCTCCTCCTCTCAGAAATAGGGGACATGCTCCCTGCTTGCAGCCCAGTCCCGTTCTAACCCACAGCAGTGCCTGCACGTAGGCCGCGCTCAATAGGACCTACGTGGTTAAATGCAACATCGGGAACCGCAGAGCGTCCTGCGGGAAGGAGCCCTTTCAAAGCGGCCTGTTTGTGCTGGCACATCGCATACCGCATTTTCATGCTTGTATCACTTTAGAGCAGTGGTTCTCCACCTTCCTAATGCCACGACCCTTTCATACAGTTCCTCATGTTGTGGTGACCCCCAACCATAAAATTATTTTCGTTGCTACTTCATAACTGTAATGTTGCTACTGTTATGAATCGTAATGTAAATATCTGATATGCAGAATGTATTTTCATTGTTACAAATTGAACATAACAAGTATAGTGATTAATCACAAAAACAGTATGTAATTATATATGTGTTTTCCGATGGTTTTCCGATGGTGTTTTCCGATGGCGACCCCTGTGAAAAGGTCGTTGAACCCCCAAAGGGGTCGCGACCCACAGGTTGAGAACCACTGCTTTAGAACATCTCCCTCTCTCTCTCTCTCTCTCTCACACACACACACACACTCACACACTCACGCATAAATGAGCTGCTCATAATCCCACACCTGCCGTTATCTCTGTGAGCAAAGTGACCCAATTATGAGGAGGTGCTACCAAGAAACCAGGCTCAGCCTGTCGGTACTGGGCCACATGCTGCCCAATTCACGGCGTGGTGATGATGGGAGGAGAGGCCGGGGCGCGATGGCATGGCGCACAGTACAGACATGATGCCGGACTCCAGCACGCAGACGCGGTGGGCCACGAGGTGCGACAGGGATGGACTTTCATGGTAGAGGGAGTAAGGGTAGATGGGATGAGAGCGCAATCTCACCTCAAAGGCAGGAGGGGTGTACAACTAAAGCTGTTGATACGGGAACTGAGAAAGGCCACTAGATCAGAAACCAAAGGAGCCAGATAGTAAAAAGCCCTGAGGAAGCAAACTGTAGCCAGGAGAGAAGAGAAAAGAACAGGACGTAAGCCAGGGACCAGCTCTGGGCGTGGAGGGAGGGTCACAGCTCAGGGCCCTGCAGCAGCAGTCCATGCCCCTCCACAGCGGGCTCGCCTGGAGCCACAGGTGTCTAACGAATGGTCACACCCATGTCCTGAACTGTACTACGTGGCCTCGTTAACAAGAGCCAGGACAGCCCTGGCTCAGAGGAGAGCATGTCAGGCCTGAGGGGTGGGCTGCTGGCTCTGAAAGCAGCGGCCCCAGAGGGACGCCCTGGCTCTGTCCCCGGCTCGCACCAGGATGGACTCTTCCGCAGAAAGCAGCTGGCCTTGGAGAAAGGAAGGGCAGCAGCTGCAGCGACCTCAGGGCTGCTGAGCTACACCCGACTGTTTTCGCTCAGTCATATAGGGCTTCCTGGGCCCTCCACCTCAACAGCTGTTTCTTTCCAGTCGATTCAAACAAAGCCTGGAGGTCGCCACAGCCGCACGCAGCACAGCCTGGGCCCCGCTGCTCCTGAGAGCACCCCCAGGCATCCTCCCGGGGACGGGGAAGCAGGACTCTGACCTCCACAGGTGAGACAGTGCTACTGCTCACCCATGCACACCGGACCCTCCAGTCCCAAACCCTCCTCCTCACAGGCTGCCTGCGTTCAGACCCCTCCGGAGCCTCGTCTTCCCCGCCCTTACCTGCCAAGCCTCGAGCTGCTGGGAGAGGTTCAGTTTCTGCTGAATGGCATCCAGCAGCTGGCTGTTCAGAGACATCATGTCCATCTTGCACTTGGCGAGTTCTAGCTCCACAGCGTTCTTCCTGGAAACAGACAAGCCGTGAGCACGGACACCTCGTGCCAGAGGGGCTGGTTCTTTACCACCGGATGAGGAAACGGCTCTGACCCTAAACTCGTAACAAACAGTAACAGTAACCATGATGCTACTCTGGAAGGCTGGATAGTTCGCAGCATGCTTTCACAGACTGTTCTCCATTTTCCTAAGCAGCCTGGGGAGGATTATCTGTCACCCACACTCACAGACAAGAAGTGGTTAAGAGGATGGTGCTTGAATCAGGACTAGACCCCCCCCCGAGGCCTCACTAGGGAGCTGCTAATCCTTCTCCCAAAAGGCCAGTCTCTGTGAGAGGTGGGGACCTGGTCCTCCTGGTCCCGCCTTTTCACTAGCAATACTCCTCTTAAGGGATCTAGGAGATACATGTGCAAAGGTGGCCACAGAGTGGTGGTGATCACAGCTCAGCTAGCCATAGAAGCCAACAACGAGGGGCTGGTGGTAAATTACTCACCATGTATTTGGACCTGGGGGCGGAAAGCACCAGAAAACAAGGTCAGATATACTTGCTTCGGAAAAGAAGAAGTGCCTGTGTGTATACAAGGCCACAGGCAAAAATGTCTACTTTGTTATCTCCGGATGATGATCATTGATGGGGAAGTGCTCACACACACTTCGGCATTTTCACATTCTGAAATGTTTACACACACTACTTCGTAAACCTTGCCCAACACTGCTAAGTTCCAGCTCAATGCAAAATAATATTAATGGGGAGGGAGGGGGTGGAGGGATGGGCATAAAAATGAAGACTAACGGGGCGCCTCTGCAGAGGCGGCACTGGTTGCCTCGCTGCCAAAATGAGCATCACTTAGTCCTTGTCTTCATCCCTTTTGCATTCGACACGAAGACTCGCAAAAGTGTCCTCCTTGTACAGGGCCAGCGACCCGAGGACGCGCCTGCAGAGGCCGCCCAGCTCTGGCCTCAGGAACGCACCGGGCTAAGCATGGCTGGAAGGCGGGGCAGTTGGGGTAAAGCATTCAGGCCATCACCATGACCGTCACCTCCTCACTGGCCTCCAGTCCACCGAGCAATTAGTCACCTCCCCTGACACCCCACTGCTCCAGACAGGCGCCCCGCCCGCCCTTCCTAGACAAGTCGCTCAGGACAACCGCTGTGGTTGCCGCCCGCAATGCGGCTGCAGGGACCAGAGCGGAGCCTGTCCAATGAGCGCCGGCGTCTCAGACACCCCAGCCGCCACGTCACACGTCACGCCCGCTGCTATTGGCCAGTGGCAAACAGCGGAACTCCTCCGTGGAGCCGGTTGCCATGGACGCCCAGCCTGTCGGAGAGGATCCCAGCGCCCCACCCCGCTGCCGCCTCTGGAGTTCCCGGGCGTCTCCCGGCAGGTGGCGCCACGAGCAACCTGGAGACCCGGAAAGTGCTGACTAACGCTGCGGGCGGAGGGCGGAGGGCGGAGGGCGAGGCCCAGCTCGGAGGAGGCGTCTTCTTCCCCGGCGCCTGAAGCAGGGCGCGCCTCCCCACCGCCTACCCGGCCTCAGACGGCACACTGGGGATCTCAGTGCTTGTCGTTCATGAGAAGCCCCAAGCCAGAAAGCAAAACTGCAGAAACCACTAACGCAAACAGCAACCAGAGATTTTAAAAGGAATTATTTCAGAGGCCAGAATTCCTCATTTAAATAAAAACACTAGCAACGGACTCCTTTTTGTTTTTATAAGCTGGATTGCTAGCCCTCGAGTTTGTTTGTGTTTAGTGAGATCACATTAGGGAACCGTAGGATTCTGGCAGCCCAGGAGCAGAGGGTGCCTCCAGACAAGCTGACCTCGGCCTGGGAACTCCTGGGCCAATCCCCCGGCTGAGAATGCGGGATTGAAGACCTCCTCACTCTCCTTTCTTCTCTGCAACCCTTTGCGGGTTTCTGCCTAGCTGGGTTCCCAACCTACAAACTTTAACACCCTTGAATATCATGTATATTTAGCCAAAACCTCCAGACTCTTTTTGAAAGTTCACTGGTCAACATATAGGTTTGTGAGCCTCGCTGAGTGTAAAATTCCTAAATGAACTGATATGGGGCTCTGACCAGATAGTGAGAGACCCAAAGGTAAAACTAAGAAATGATGAAAAGGATTGAAGACAACAGAAAGGTGGGGAGGAGTGGGTGAGGAAGTGAGAAGGGGAAAGGTGTAGGGAATTTTAAAGTCAGAAATTATAAGGTATTAGGATACCTTATTTTCTTAAAAGGCATATTTACAATCTGTTTCAAATGAGCTCCTTTTAGTTCCTGACAAACAGCCACATGATAAGGGGAAAGGATGTGGGGACAAGAGTAGGAGGCCTGAGGTGGAGGCCAGTCATCACCACTGGGCTGAGATCCTGGGGAAAGAATCTGTTCTCATGTGTAAAACTGGGATTAAAATTTTCTACCCCTTGCTGTGGCTGGGAGCATTAAAGGATAAAAGTGTTTTGCAAACAGCAACGTGATGCACAAATGTTATTAATGTGTTGCAAAGCACTCTAAAAGCAGATACAATTTTAGAACTTTGTATCTCCTTCCACTCAGTGAATAGGGTATAGACTGAGTGCATGATAAAGAAATAATTTAGGCCGTAGCTGGTATGGCTCAGTGGATAGAGCGTTGGTCCTCGGATTGAAGGGTCCCAGATGCTATTCAGGTCAAGGGCATGTACCTCGGTTGCAAGCTCAATCCCTGGCCCTGGTTGGGGCGTCATGTGCAGGAGGCAACCAACTGGTATGTTTCTTTCACATCGATGCTTCTTTCTGTCTCTCCCCCTCCCTTCCACTCTTTTTTTAAAAAAAAAATACATTTTATTGATTTTTTACCTAGAGGAAGGGAGAGGGATAGAGAGTTAGAAACATCGATGAGAGAGAAACATCAATCAGCTGCCTCCTGCACACTCCCGACTGGGGATGTGCCCGCAACCAAGGTACATGCCCTTGTCCGGAATCGAACCTGGAACCCTCCAGTCTGCAGGCTGACACTCTATCCACTGAGCCAAACCGGTTAGGGCCCCTCTCAAAAAAAAAAAAAAAAAAAAATCAATGGAAAAATATCCTCGGGTGAGGATTAACAACAATTTAACACAAGATGAGGAATAGGGAAATATGTGTTTTGCTTATGTACTTCCAAATTTTTTTTTTTTAATTTTTTTATTGATTTCAGAGAGGAAGGGAGAGGGAGAGAGAGATAGAAACATCAATGATGAGAGAGAATCATCGATTGGCTGCCTCCTGCACACAACCCAGGCATGTGCCCTTGACCAGAATCGAACCCGGGACCCTTCAGTCCGCAGGCCGACACTATCTACTGAGCCAAACTGGTTAGGGCCCAAATTTTTTGAATGTAAGAGAATGCATTTATACTTTTCTTCTCAGCTCAAGAAAACACACACTAAAAAGTTACACAGTTTCCTGGAAATACAGCAGACAGAGAAAAATGTTAAATGACACTCTGGGGATGCAATCACAGTCAGAATGTAAACTCTGAAACAACCCACTTTCTTCAATGAATAAATGCAATATTTAAAAAATGGAAGGAAGACTTTGGGGACATATCAAGTAAATGGAGTCTTCGGAGTCTGAGTCTAATTAATTACAAAAAGATTTACGGGACAACTGGGAAGATCTGAACCCTGGATCCTAGATGACATAAGAAATTACTATAACTTTTTTCAAGTGCGATAACCGCACTGTGGGTTGTGTTTTACAGAAAGTGCCTTTTCTGGCAGAGATCCACACTGAAGTGTTTATAGAGAGTGGACAGGATGTGCTGTGATTTTCTTCCACACCTCTAGTGGGGAGGCGGGTGAGGGTGGGGATGTCAGACCCTAGCCACATGCTGGTCAGTGTTGAAGCTGAGAGATGGGTAAGAAGGGATCCAGCTTGTTTTCTATTTCTGTGTATGCTTGAAAATGTCCATAATAAAAGTTAAAAAACTCACCCCAAAATAACGTCCAGGTAGATATCTACATATATAAAAGTCTAAGTGACTGTCCAGCTGCTCGTCTGGTAGCTATGATGCTACCGGGGGCAGACACTCAATGCACAGGCATGGAAACATGGAACAGACTGATGAATCTCAGAGGGAAGGGAGGAGGGCGGAGGACGGGAAGAGATTAACCCAGTGGTTCTCAACCTTCTGGCCCTTTAAATACAGTTCCTCGTGTTGTGACCCAACCATAAAATTATTTTCGTTGCTGCTTCCTAACTGTAATGTTGCTACTGTTATGAATCGTCATGTAAATATCTGATATGCAGGAGGGTGGGTAGCAGGGAAACGCCAAAGGGGTCGTGACCCACAGGTTGAGAACCGCTGGATTAACCGAAGATCTTATATGCATGCTAGTGGCCTGGTGCACGTGGGGTCCCTCGGCCTGGCCTGCAGGGATCGGGCCAAATCTGTGCACTGGGCCTCCATCCCCCAAGGGGTCCCAGATTGTGAGAGGGTGCAGGCCAGGCCGAGGGACCCCACCGGTGCACGAATCTGTGCCCCGGCCGTCTAGCACATTTATAATGAAATTGGAAGGCTCTCTCAGACCTAAGTGGGGGGAAACAACACATGCAGAGCATCATCCATTGATGCTTTTCAAAAGCCCACGGCAACTGCATTGCACACAGGCCTGCACATGAGCAGAGCGAGGTCTGCAGGCCACGCCCACCCAGCGTTCAGCAGCGTCTGCCTGGAGAGAAGAACGCGTGTGGGGGAGGGTGGGTAGCAGGGAAACGCTCTTTCACTTTTATATTCCTCTGAGGAGGTCACCTTGGCCCGGAGCGCACAGGCAGGCTCCTGTGATGACCGTGGAGGGACAGGAGCCGCGCTCACTCACTTGGCAATGGCCTCGTCCCGGTCCCGGACGGCCTTCTGAAGCTGCTCCTTCGGCTCCTTGTCCTCAGACGTCACCCTGAGCCGGTCTCTCTCCTCCTTGAGGGCAGTCATCTCCACACTCAGCAGAGTCACCTGCAGGGAAGCCAAGGGGGTGAGCGTGACGATGCCACCGCTGCTGGCTGGGGTCTCCCTCCGAGAGGGAGAGAGGTGGGGAAACTCCAGGCAGGCGCCGGGCCTGTGCCATGCAGGCTGGTAGCTGCCTGCTGCCCGCGGGAGGCCCATCTCTCTTGGGGAAAGGATGCCACAGCCTAGGCAGGGGTCCGCGGCCCTGGACCGCAGCCGTGGGGCCAGATCCCCTCCGTACCCGGCCCACCGCACCACCTCCTTTATTCCAAGGCAACCCCAGGGAACTAACGGAGGAGGCCACACACGCACCAGGCTCTGAAACACACCAAGGAGCACTGCCACCCACAGGACCTGGCTGGTGAGAGCCCGGGACCTGGTCCCATCCCTGCGACAGACTCGGCCCAGCCTGGCGCCTCCACCTTCACGCTGCCCCCGGGTCACAGCACATGCAGCTCACACACCTAAGCGATGTTGTCACCTTTCCCTTCACACCTGCCACCCTTCCCGTGCCCTGTGCCTCAGAGGACACCACAGCCCGTCCTTGGCTGGGAGCCCCTTGCTGGCACGGCGCACCCCACGCACCATGGTGACCCCGGCACACTGCGCTCGGTGACGGCAGGAAGCATGTCCCAGCGTCCGTGCACCTCGGAGCCTGACTCGATGGTGCTTAATCCCAGAATGCTGTGCAGGAGTGGACAGCTGTGATTTTTCTGGCTAGCCACCATCCAAACTCCCTCCCTGTTCTGGGGCATTCCTGGCTGTGAGTCTCGGTGGGAGACGGGGAGTCCTCCCCGACTGGAGAGTCCAAAGGAAAAAGATGTATCTTTTCTGAGGCACCTGGGCGTGAACCCAGCCTTGCCAGTCACGCCCGCCCCTCCTACACCCCCCTCCCCGCCCGACTGCCGCAGGCCATTGGGAAGGCGTTACATGGACAGCCGGTTGCTGCCACTGCCCACGGCTCCTTCCTGTCCTGGGCTCAGTTCTCCAGCCTTCCCGCGGGCTCTGTAAGGGTCAGGTCTCCCGCCCACACCTTCTCTTCCTGCTTCAGTGAAGCCGAGTGTGTTTCTGGGACTGAGTTCTGTCGTTTGCCACCTGGCGGGCGGAGCTCTCAAGACGTATTTGTTGAATGACTGGGAGGGCGGGCCCCTTCTCACAGGTGACAGATCAGATGGCAGCCGGATGCCTCCTGCCCTCTTGTTACATATCAGTCGCACTTTTGACATGTTTCCAGGGGGAGGCTCCATCCACACAGGTCTGTCCCTCCCTCGAGGGGAGAGACGCCACCTTCGTTCGGTTTACTCCTCGAAGCCCAACCATCCTCACAGAAGGAAGCTGAGCCAGGGCCCGGGACTCCCCAGCTAAGGCAGCCGAGTGGCAGCTGCGGCGCCAGCAGCCGCAGGAGGAACCCAGAGGACACCCACCATGAAGAGGGACACAGGACGACCTGCTGTCACTACGGCAATGGGTTTCGTGCTCTTGGGAGCCTGGTAAGGAACATCAGGCCCCGGTGCTTTTGCGGTGGGGACAGCTCCGCTGAGCAGGGTGAGCAGCCTTAGGGACGAACAGGCTGGGGCACCTGCGGAGGCCAGGACACGCGTGTGCAGCTCACCCTGCAGAGGCAGGACACGCATGTGCGGCTCACCCTGCAGAGGCCAGGACACGCGTGTGCAGCTCACCCTGCAGAGGCAGGACACGCATGTGCGGCTCACCCTGCAGAGGCCAGGACACGCGTGTGCAGCTCACCCTGCAGAGGCAGGACACGCATGTGTGGCTCACCCTGCAGAGGCCAGGACACGCATGTGCGGCTCACCCTGCAGAGGAGGACACGCATGTGCGGCTCACCCTGCAGAGGCCAGGACACGCATGTGCGGCTCACCCTGCAGAGGCCAGGACACGCATGTGCGGCTCACCCTGCAGAGGAGGACACGCATGTGCGGCTCACCCTGCAGAGGCAGGACACACATGTGCGGCTCACCCTGCAGAGGAGGACACGCATGTGCGGCTCACCCTGCAGAGGCCAGGACACGCATGTGCGGCTCACCCTGCAGAGGCCAGGACACACATGTGCGGCTCACCCTACAGAGGCAGGACACACATGTGCGGCTCACCCTGCAGAGGCAGGACACGCGTGTGTGGCTCACCCTGCAGAGGAGGACACACATGTGCGGCTCACCCTGCAGAGGAGGACACACATGTGTGGCTCACCCTGCAGAGGCCAGGACACGCATGTGCGGCTCACCCTGCAGAGGCAGGACACGCATGTGCGGCTCACCCTGCAGAGGCCAGGACACGCATTTGCGGCTCACCCTGCAGAGGCCAGGACACGCATGTGCGGCTCACCCTGCAGAGGAGGACACACATGTGAGGCTCACCCTGCAGAGGCAGGACACACATGTGCGGCTCACCCTGCAGAGGCAGGACACGCGTGTGCGGCTCACCCTGCAGAGGCCAGGACACGCATTTGCGGCTCACCCTGCAGAGGCAGGACACGCATGTGCGGCTCACCCTGCAGAGGCAGGACACGTATGTGCGGCTCATCCCGAGGCAGACGAGGCAGCAGGTGAGAAGCCCGGCCTCACCCTACTTGGCAGCAGGCTCTGCAGCTGGGCAGCCCAGGACTCAGGACGCAGAAAGCACCTGGCAGAGACAGCCAGGCACCCGGGGACCATGTGAGCCCTGACGTGACGCAGGCCAGCGTGGGCCAGCCAGGTGTTCCACGCTGAGTAAGCAACAGATAAAAGTACGTGCTAGGCAGGCAATGCCAGCATTTAATATGCTCCAGATAAAACTCCACAAGAACTTCATCAATTTCAGAGAAGGGAGGAGGAGAAAGACAGACACATCAATGATGAGAATCACTGATCGGCTGCCTCCTGCGCGCACCCTACTGGGGACTGAGCCCGCAACCCGGGCATGTGCCCTGACCAGGAACCGAACCGTGACCTCCTGGTTCACAGGCCAACGCTCAACCCTTGGGCCATGCTGGCCGGGCTCAACAAGAACGTTTTTCTTTGGCCTGGAAACCTGGCCACGATAGAGAACACCAGCTCTCTGCCTTAGAAGTGACAGGGACTCGTCCTCCCAGTTCCACCTACTTTTCATAAAAAGCAAGAACACAAGTATTTCCCACCATCAAGTTGTTGTGAGGATCAAAGGAGATGAGTAACATCCAGCCCCCCGCACGGTGCCCGACGCCTGGTTGTAGCTCCGCGCGCCCCCTCCTCTCCCCCCCGCACCCCCCAGACAACCTGCTGATGGTCCTGAGGACTGATCTGGCTTCTTACACGACAGGGCACAGCCACCCCTAAGCCCACCTTTCCCAAATAAGGTGGCCGTCCTCGCGACTGAATAGCATCACAGAAAACATCCTGAAGTTATATATCTAGGGCTTTGTTTGTGCTTTCACTGGACAACTCTGTGTTTGACAAGGCACCGCTAGATGCTTTAGGACAGCGGTTCTCAACCTTCCTAACGCCGTGACCCTTTAATACAGTTCCTCATGTTGTGGAACCATAAAATTATTTTCGTTGCTACTTCATAACTGTAATTTTGCTAGTTATGAATCGTCATGTAAATATCTGATATGCAGGATGTATTTTCATGGTTACAAATTGAACATAATTAAAGCATAGTGATTAATCACAAAAACAATATGTAATTATATATGTGTTTTCAGATGGTCTTAGGCGACCCCTGTGAAAGGGTCATTCGACCCCCAAAGGGGTTGAGAACCTCTGCTTTAGGAGAAGATAAAAGGTACATCAGACCTCGAGCTAGTCTGTGTGGGGGCCTAGGGACTGGGAAGATGAGATGTGAGCGAGGGCAAGCATGACACAGCAGGGCCGGGGCAGCTCCGAGGACGCGAAACCTGACCGGGACCTTGATGGCTGAGGAAGGCTGAGACTACGTGCATGTCAGGGAGAGGCCTCTGGCCGAGAAGCCAGAGAGAAGACCCCGATGTGGGGAAGCACGGGGCTGTCCCTTTCAGAGCCGCGCTCAGGCCCGGCCGGGAGCGCGGTTGTGGAGCGTCGCCCTGACATGGTGAGGTTGTGCGTGGGATCCCCAGCCCGGGCACAGACAAGATCAACCAATGAATGCACACATGGGTGGAACAACACACTAATGTCTCTCTCTCTGTCTCAAATCAATAAATTAAAGAAAAAAGTTCCACATCAAACTCTCAGCCACCTACGCCTTGCTTACGCTTCTGAATGCGATGACGCCCTCTGGGGTTTCCAGTTTTATCGTTCTGAGAAGCAACAGAACAAAACAAAAACCAGCCAAGACCAAAGAGGGGTAAGCACCAGGCAGGAATGTGAATGGGCTTTGCGGTGAACATGGCCTGTGTTAATCCGCAGAATTTTCGGATCCGCGTTCTCCTGCGTCTACTCTCCCAGCGTCAGACCCGTCCCCACGCCTGAACCACTTCCTGGCCAACGACACCCGAGGGCCTTGGGTTTCAGGCCTGAGAATGTCTCGGGCTGCCCAGACCCACTCCCCACGCGTGGCCTGGAACAAGCTACGGCTCTCCACAGCCTGTCCTGCCGGTGGTCCCTCCCAGGGAGCGCAGGGGCGAACGGCTGCGGGTGGGACGCCCCATTTCTCCCAAGAGAATCCTACTAGGAAGTCTAAGGGACACGACCCAAAAAGATAAGAGTTTATTTCCAGGGGGTCTCTGAAAGGTAAGACTGGCCGACTGGAGCGAAAGCCAGGCTGCACTTCCCTCTCTCATCAGCCCCGTGTGGCAGGAGGGTGACGAGCTTTGGACGAGGAAAGAAGGGGGCAGGCTGGGTGGGGGCGGGGTTAACAGGCTGCCTGCTCGGTGTCCCCCACAAGCGGACAGAACCTCGACACCTGACCCTGGTCACCAGGAAGAGTCTGTGTTTATCTCCTCGGACAC
The DNA here is from genome assembly GCF_014108235.1 of Myotis myotis. Taxonomy (NCBI): domain Eukaryota; kingdom Metazoa; phylum Chordata; class Mammalia; order Chiroptera; family Vespertilionidae; genus Myotis; species Myotis myotis. The sequence goes on along the minus strand of NW_023416325.1, from coordinate 21,425,953 downwards.
GTTTCAGAAGCTCCTTTCTGGGTGGGGCTGGCTCCTAAGCCCTTGAAACTTTCCAGGTCAGAATGCGGGCGTCCTCTCTCGGGAGCCAGGGAAGGAGGCAGGACCACGCGGGGAAGGAGCGTTAAGTGCCTCTAAGCTGAGGGACGGGCTGGCCAAGGCGAGGCACTGGGAGAGGAGAGGCCTGGAGGTCAGTCCTTGGTTTTCAGACGCCCCTGCTCAAGAGCGACTGAAACCCCGGAGCCTGAGCGGTGCTGGCACTGCCGGCGGCACCACCCCATCCCGGCCGGCGGCACCACCCCATCCCGGCCGGCGGCACCACCCCATCCCGGCCGGCAGCACCCCATCCCCGGCTCCGCGGAGGCAGCGGGCCGGAGGGCGGCGGGCCAGCCGTTCTCATCCCTGACGGCGACTCTGGGCTAAACCCGGGACTGGCTTCTCCTCTGGAAGATGGAAGACGCCCACCTCACCTCAACCTCGGTCACGCCCCCCGAGGAGCCGCAGAGGGAGCCACTTCCCAACGGGACACGGGAGGAAGCTCGCCGGGCCCCCCTGCACCGGACCGAGGACGGGGGCTCACCTGACTGTGGAGTCGCTGCAGCTCTTCTAGGCTTTGCCTCAGTTTACCCCTCTCTCCCTCCATGAGTTCCCTTAGGGCTCGCGAGTCCTCGCTGGTCTGCCTTATCTGTTCTTCTAAGGAGTCATCCTCAATTCTCCGGGAGCTCTGACAGCAAGACCGAGCCAGCCAGCCAAGCAGGGAGATGGCGAGTGGAGAGATGGTGAGAGGTGAGGGTGGAGGGGAGCGACGAGGCGGCCAGCGGAAAGATGGTTCCGTTCGGGGGTGGGGGGGGGGGGGTGGAGGGGAGAGAAAGATAGCAGGAGGCGGGACAGAGAGCAGGACGGAGAGAGAAGAGAGACAAAGCAAGGAAGGAAGATTAGAGGAGAGAGACTCTCTAGTCAGCAAGCAGCAGCTAGACATGTACTTCGTTTGTTTCAGGCTTCAGGGAAGGTTGTGTGGCGTAAACAGCCCACGTCCCCCAACCGCTCCCTGTGCCCCCCACGACCCAGTCTCCGTATTGCAGCCCACCCCACAGGTCCACGCGGCCCGTGCGGCTAAGGATGGCCAGCCTTCCACCTTCCTTCACAGCTGCTCTATAAAACCCAGGCAGAAACAGCCGCCAGAGAGAGAGAGAGAGAGAGAGAGAGAGAGAGAGAGAGAGACACAGAGAGCGTGCGCAAGGAGGCCGGCAGCAGGCGGTCCCGGAGCCAGGAGCAATGCCAGCCTGCCGGAGCCTCGGGACTGCCCCCTCCTCCACAGAGAGCCGCACCTGGGATTCCAGAAAGCCCTGCTGTGGATCGTCTCACCCCCGTGCTCGCTCAGACACGCTCAGCAGTTCCGGCCCTTCCCCGTGTGCTGGTGCCCAGCTAACCCACCCGAGGACCAACGGGCCACAGGGAAGTCACCTGCAGTGTTCACCTGGACCCAAAGCCCTGGCTTCCAAGCTTCCCAGGAAGCCCTGGCACTTGAGCCCATGGCCTGCGCCTGCTGCACGGAGAGAGGGTCCCGGGGCCTCTGGCGCCCCGGCTCTCAGCCCTCCTTGCCCGGCGCCCCGGCTCTCAGCCCTCCTCGCCCGGCGCCCCGGCTCTCAGCCCTCCTCGCCCGGCGCCCCGGCTCTCAGCCCTCCTCGCCCGGCGCCCCGGCTCTCAGCCCTCCTCGCCCGGCGCCCCGGCTCTCAGCCCTCCTCGCCCGGCGCCCTGGCTCTCAGCCCTCCTTGCCTGGCACTCGGTGCTCTCAGAGGTCAGGCTCAGGGACACTCGGTGGGTTTCTAAGGCTCCAGCTCCAGGGCGAGCCTCTCTCTCAGGACTTGGTCTCAAGCTCCCACCAGTCAGGTCCTGCAGGGGACGCCCCCCCCCCACCCGGCCTCTTACCGGGGGCTCCACGCCATCCACTATGCTCTGGATCAGCCTCTTGAGCTCGCTGAGGGCCGTCCGCAAGCTGCCGGCTGGCACGTCCTTGGCAGACGAGGTTTCCGAAGACTCGTCCATCGAGGAGTCCGTGGAGACGGCCGAGTCGGCGCTGTCGTTGCCTCGAAGGTGTGAGCAGAGGTAGCGGACCTGGCAGTAGGCCTCCCAGAGCTGCAGTCTCAGCTGCCCCACGAAAGAATTAGTCTTGATTACGGGCTTGAGAGAATGCTGCCCCCCGCTCATCTTTTTCTAGTAAATGAACCCAAGTGTCTAAGATCCTATTCTGGCAGAAATTTTTTTTTTAAACCACCTGTTCCAAAAGTATGGGTAGTTCTATGGGCCCCGGACATCTATACAGCATCCCAATTCTTATGTTCCCTGGCCTCGAGCCCCTCCCATTTGCCAAATAAAGCGCTTCTCTCCATAGGCGGCTGCTCTGGGGGAGTCAGTGCACGACCCGATCCGGAAGGAGTGGTTATGAGAAGCAGCCAGTGGGCGATCACGAATGGCCTAGGACCCTGTCCGTGTGAGAGGTGAGGCTAACGACCAGTGAACAAGCTTTCCTACGAGGCTCCGGCCAGCAGGCCTAGCGGCTCGCACAGGCTCCCACTGAGGCAGCGGGCGCCGGGCAGCAGGGGGCTCCCAGTCAGGGCCCGCCCGGGTCACCCGCGAACCCCACGTGCCGGAGTGGCGGGGGGCGGGGGGGACGGGGGCAGCACCTGCTCTCTCTCCTGCTCCAGCTCCTCGGCCTCCATGCTCTGCTCGATCTCGGACAGGAGGGACGTGCTGGTGGCGGCTGAGCTCTGCAGGCTCCTCTCCTCGGTGAGCTCCTCCACCTTCCCCTGCAGCTGGCGGCAGGACAGCCGCACCTCCTGCAGCTCCAGCTGGCTCTGGTGCAGCTTCCGGGGAGACAGCACAGGGGCCGTCAGGCCGGGGCCACAGGGAGCCCGGCCAGAACCGCCCGAGCTCCTCCCTCCAACCCCCAACTACAGACAAATGCAGACAAGGCAGAAGCAGGCTGGGCTACCCCAGGGGGACAGCGTCGGCGACGCTCAGATTTGGGGAATCCCACAGGACAAGCAGTGCAGGTTCTTCCACGGACACATTTCAAGGAAAAAAAAAAAGATAAAGGGGGAACCTGTAGGTTAAAGAGATTTAAGAGACACCAACCGACTGCCATGGGTCGGCCTACTTTAATTTGTACCTCGATTCAAACGAAAAACATAAAAAGCAATTATGATTTTGTCATAAGACAACTGAAAATTTGAACCCCCACTGGATATTTGATGATATTAAGAAAATATTGCTAATTTTTTAAGTACAACAGTCCTGTGGTTATATTTTTCAAGTTCTTATCATTTAGAGGTATTTGTTATTTGCAGATGAAATCATAAAAATTCTGGGATTTACTTTAAAACAATACACGGGAGGAGCAAGTGGATGTACAGAGGACCGGCCAGGGGCCGGTGGTGTGTAGGCCAAGGGGCATCGTTGCACTGTTCTGTTTCTGAGTGCACCTGAAATTCTCCACAATAAAAAATTACACACACACATAAAGGCAAAATACCGAAACGTGGCCAAGACAAATAAATAACAGGAAAATAGTATCACGTGTTGATGAAGACGTGGGACAGCTGGGACGCTCACAGCAGGTGGGTGGAAGATGTAGCCTGGAAACCCGTTCGGCGGTTTCTAATGAGTGAAATACACACCTATCCTATGACCGGCAAGTCCACCCTTATTTTGTTAATCCTCATATGAGGATATTTTTCCCAGCGATTTTTTTTTGAGAGAGGAAGAGAGAAAGCGGGGGGGGCGGGGTGAGAGAAACATCAATGTGAGAGAGACACATCCACTGGTTGCCTCCTGCACCTGCAACCCAGGTACATGCCCTTAACAGGAATCGAACCCATGACCCTTTGGTGTGTGGGCCGAGGCTCTAACCACTGAGCACGCCGGCCAGGGCAGCAGTTCCACTCTTACAACACAAATGACCAGGTGTGTGGCCCGAAAAACAAGCAGGATGTTCACAGCAGCATTACCCCTGAGAGCCACAAGTGGGAAACCATCCAAATGCCAGGAAAAATAGAATGGCTATACCAGCGGTCGGCAAACTGCGGCTCGAGAGCCACATGCGGCTCTTTGGCCCCTTGAGTGTGGCTCTTCCACAAAATACCACGTGCGGGCGCACACGTACAGTGCGATTGAAACTTCGTGGCCCATGCGCAGAAGTAGGTATTTTGTGGAAGAGCCACACTCAAGGGGCCAAAGAGCCGCATGTGGCTCGCGAGCCGCGGTTTGCCGACCACTGGGCTATACCATCCCACAGCAAACGAGGCACACACCACCACTATGTACCACCACACGGAGGAGTTTCACAGACATAATGTTGGGCAAAGCCAGGCATCAAACAATGCATAACGGATGCTTCCACTTACAAACAGAGCCCGCACTGCACTGAGGTGTGAGAACGCCGGGGCAGAGGGTCATTTCTGAGGAAGTGGCAGGGGATTTACTGCCTGGGAGGGAGGCGGGGGGTTGCTGATGAGAGGCTGTGCAGAGCTGGCTGGTGGCTACACAGGTGTACATACTTGTACACATTCACTGGGCTGTCTGCCGAAGAGCTGTGCTCTTTGCTACACGTATGTTGTATTTTAGTGACAAAGCTAAGGTTGTCTGCAAAAGTCCTGGGGGTGGGACATGGAATAACACCAAGTAGTAACACCAAGAGTTCCCAAACCCGGGGGAAAGCAGCGTCTGCCTTCTGTGTCATACCTCGAGGTTTATGGACACAGCCCTGGTCCCGCACCGGGGCACTGGGGCTCAGAGAAGGAGAGTGATAGGGTAGAGAGGGGACAGCCATCAGGGGTCAGGGCTTATGGACCAGGGCTCCGTCCCTCTCTCTTGCTGTTGCTACGACACTCCTTCCCACCCCCACCCCCCCTCGCAGGAGTCCAAACAGGCCACTGCTCCCTGGTGCCGGTACTGCTGCTGAATGTAAGGGTCGACTCCAGTGACCGGTGCAGCCATACTCGTGCTGGCGCACCCCTCGCTACACGTGCTTCTAGCGGAAGGCCTTAACTGCAGCATCGAATCCCTTTGCTAACCGCTGTGCACATGTCCACACACTGCACTTGCACAGGAACAACGTTTCCCACTTTTGCCTCCCCTGCTCTTGAATTTGTAGTGTGCCCTCCGCCCCCCGCCCCGCCCCAATATATTGGTGTGAGAAGAACTTCCTGGGATTTAAATGTAACTAACTCATCTTCTTATAAAATAGCACTTCAGCCCCTGGCTGGGTGGCTCAGTTGGTCGCACATCCTCCCACGCACCCAAACCAAAGGCGGTGGGTCTGATTCCTGGTCAGGACACATGTCTAGGCTGCAGGCTTCATCCCCATTGGGGTGCGTATGGGAGGCAACCGGTGGGTGTTTCTCTCTCCTCCCTCCCCCTCTAAAAATCCATGACTATGGCTTCAGGTGAGGATTAAGAAAAGAGAACAGACACCACTGTTACTTTCCAGGTGGGCCTGTGGCTCCAGTGGAGATGCAGAGGCAGAGGGGTGCCGGCAGCAACTCAGAACTCTGCAGCTCTCGCTCACCAATGGAGCAAGCTGCCCTGCGGAGCCTGCAGCCAGCCTTTTAGGCGCCCCGACAGCCCCCCTACCGGCCGGGACCGGGGAGCCGTCGGCTGCTGGCACGGGGGTCTGGACGTGCCTTAACTAGGAAGAGCTTGGAACCTGGGTGCAGAGCACGAGAAAGGAATTGGCAAGCTTGCTCTGCGTGGCTCCCATGGATCAGCAATACCTGCTGGTCCAGTGGGCAGGCCTCCAGCCCCAGTTTTGAGGAGACTCAGAAAAAAAGAAATGAAGGTTAAAAAACATAAAGTAAAAAAGACATTCCTAGGAAGCATTTGGCACGATTGCAAACGGCATCCTAAATTGGCAGAGGGCTTCACAATTATTTCCAGGCAACTCCACACAGACCTCAGCCGGAGGCGTCTGCACAGACAAGGACAAGTGCTTGTGCACGGGACGGGATTAGTTCACTCACACACACGCACAGGTGCCCAACGGATTATAACCGCGAGGGCGCAGAACACCAGGGCGGGGCTGCTGCTCTGGTCGATAGCCCATCCGCAGGCTTATGCAGAAACACACGAACCAAACCAGGGACGGGTCTATTACCTATGAGAAGCCTCTAAAATGGGAACTGTCATCCTTCATAACAAAGACGACACCAAGTACTTATATGTATGAGCAAGGAAGACACCCAATGCCTGTGTTCACACAGTATAACAAGTTCACGCCCCGAGCGCCGGCAGAAGTGGGGCCCCCTCCTCATCTCACACCGAGGAGCGGAGACGGTGAGCGTGAAGTGCTTTGCCAAATCGCCGCTTTCTGGGTCGCCCCACAGTGGGGCCGTGCCCTCTGCGGGTGAGATCCGCCCACTGAGCACATCTGTAAGACGCCCAGCTGGGTGTGGACTAGGACAGGGGCAGGGCCCTTAAAGGGACAACAGCCTTTGCTGGACATCAAGAGTTTAGCTTCATTTAAAGAATTATTGGACCCTCAATAAATAATAATTTTTATCCCTATTCGCAGCCTGGAAAAAAAACACCAGGAGTTGGATTTGGCCAGTGGTTTCACAGTAGAACCCCCTGGCACAGTGAACCAGGTCCAAGGCGGGGAGGGGCCAAGTTCGGCTGTGACAGGCCTGTCCCCCAGCCTGCTGGCCTCCCTCTCGTTCCCTGAGTAAAGAGATTAAAACCATGGATGATATACATCCCAAGGCCACTAGCTCTACATTTCACAAATCCGATTTTAGATCGTTCAACTACCATCAGAGTAAGCTGGGGTTTTTATTTATCATACGGGCCATTTCGGCAACAGGAAGGGTTTTCTGGAGCAGGCTGGTCACTGGCAGCAGTGGAAGGAGTTTCATGTGAACCAAAGAACAGGAATTACACACAGTTGGGGAAAATGAGATTTTCCAAATCGGAGTGGGAAGCGCCTGACTTGCTGTAGGCCCTGGGCGAGCGAGCCTCTCGCTCTCAGGGAAGCCTGATCAGACCGCAGCGATGTGCCCGTGGTGAGGGCGTGGCTGTGGGTGACGTGGGACTCGAGAGAACATGCAGCCCCCTGTGCCGGCCGGTGCGGACGGTCCACGCTAGTCCTGGCTGTGCCCCAGCCCCAGGTCCCCAGTTCTTTTTGGTTTTTGTTGTTAATCCTCACCCGAGGATATTTTTCCATTGATTTTTAGAGAGAATGAACGGGAGGAGGAGAGACACAGAGAGAGAAACATCGATGTGAGAGAGACACATCAACTGGTTGCCTCCCACACGTGCCCTGACCAGGGCCGGGATTGAACCTGCAGCTGAGGTACATGCCCTCGCTGGAACTGAATCTGGGGCCCTTTAGTCCGCGGGCCAACACTCTATCCACTGAGCCAAACCGCCAGGGCCGAGGGCCCCAATTCTTGATGGGAAATAAGGACGTTTCATTTGTGAATTCGTGCTAGACAGAACGTTTCTTCCAGGCAGGGGCAACTGTTTCATTTTCCTGCACTTCTTCTCCTTCTTCTCTCCCTGCTCTGCCTCGCAGCCCTGAGCACGGTGCTCGACCGGTAAAGGGGCCGGTGCGACCCTGACCTGCAGGCCAGTGACGGGCTGGAAGTCAGCACCGAGCACCAGGCCCTGCAGACGGCGAGGGTTCCACTGACTGACTAGGCTGCTGCGGATAAACATTTCATTTTTTCTAGCCCTCAGTTTTAGAACGTGTGCAAAGGTGCTTAGTTCCCTGTAAAGAAGCTTCCAGACACTCACCGCTATTAACACCATCAACCTTAAAATATGAGCAAACTCCTTCTAGCATCGTTTTCTATTCAACTTGGCTATGGGCCAAGTTCCAAGCTGAACGTACAAAAAACATGGAGGGAGAAAAATCCCTAATTTGCCCTGAAAGAGGTGAATCACTCAGACGGTAGCTCAGCCGGCTGATGGTGTCAGTAACAAGTGATCTTTGCCTAAAATGCATACTCATCCCACATCTCAAGGCTTCCCTCAACAGCTGACCACCGAGCCCAGGGCCTCCGTGGCCTGGCCTGTGGGCGGGGACCCCCTGGAGCGCCAGCATTCCGGGCTGACCACCTGCACACAGATGGCACTGCCACCCCCTGCCCGGGCACGCCCGGGGATGCGCAGGCAGCACGCACTCAGCCACGGCCGGGGCTCCGAGGCCTGCTCAGCAAGGCTTTCTCAATGGCAGATGCTACACTCCATTTCTGGGGAGGCTGGGAGCGATTATCTCGTTCAGGGGGCTGTTTCTTGCTAAGTGTGAGCTTGGGGATTCAGCTGAGGCCGGTTGGCAGTTCCCAATAAAGGACAGATACGGCCATGAAACAATTTCCTTTAGTGAGAAATAAAAGGGCTAATCAGGCTCTCAAAGGGGCAGCCTGTGCCTCTTCTAGCAACTGGCAGAAGCAGGGTGCGAGTCTTGCCGGGTTCAGTGGGCAGCTTCTTGGTTCCTGCCAACGACATCCACCCGCCCCGGGGAGCAGCAGAGCGCTGTGAGCCAGCACAGTCACGGCTCCCTCTGAAAGCCCCAGCAGGTCCCCCGCCCCCCGAGGCAGAGCCACACTCCGCACTCTCTGTCCCAGCCTGTGAACGGCCCAGAGAGAACTCGGTGCAACTGCTCTGGGGCGAGCGGCTCAGCACAAAATGGAAGGATGACCCGTGGGTGGCGAAGCATTTCTTCTGAGCAGAGCCAGCCCAGCCAACTCAGCAAGCCCAGAGCTACAACCGGGCCCGGGGGAGCCTGCACCCACTGCTGACCCCGGAGGTGGGAGGTGGGAGGTGGGAGGTGGGAGGTGGCGCTGGCCCCCCAGCCTTTCCTTCTAGCTGGGCAGCTAAGCGCTGCTCTGTCTGGCCCGTCAGTACCTGCAGGTCTTTGTCATGGCCCTGCCGCTCCAGAATCAGCACCCGGTCCTGCAGCTCCTCCACCGTCCCCTGGAGCAGGTCATTCTCCTCTAAGGTGGCGCTGAGACGATGCTCCAGCTCCCGTTTCCGATCCGACAGCATCTTGATCTGCAAGGACAGAGCGGGGGAGGGGGGGTGGAGTTACACCCCGGCTGAAGCTTCGGACGAGGGGAGGGACCAGCCTCCAAGCATGCACGCCCTCTGCCCAGGGCCCGGGGCCCCCACCTCTGAGATGGCAGCTGCGGACCCCTCGGCTACAGAGAACGCCCCTCCCGTCGAGAATCCTGGGAAGGGGTGGGAGTGGAGCTTTGGGAAGGCTGGGATGTGGGGTGCCAGGCGGAGAAAGGGACGGGTAGTGCTCTGGAATTTCCACAGATAAGACAGGAGAGCCCCACCCTGCCGCCCACAACCTGACTTCGACCCCAGTTTCCTGGGAGTGGAACCTAAGCCGCTGCGCCCATCTTCTTCTCACGTCACACGCACAAGCAGACGCCCCGCTCGCCCCAGCCGCTGAGCCCCCCGGTCCCAGGCTCTCTTGCCCGCCTGCTGGCAGGTCTGGCTCTGGGGGTCCCAGCTCAGACCCGAGTTAGTGGGGAGCTGGCAGGTACCGACACGAGCAGTGCCCGCATCAGCCTGCGTCCTGGGAAGGCGCACGCAGGCACACAGGGGTAGCTGACTTACTCACACTATCTTTTTTGCTTGAATTTGTGAACAGGAGCACTTTCTCTCCTTTCAGGAGACAGGCTGGTGTGTTGTACACAGAGTATCCAGCCAGTCTCCAGAGACATAAATCTTTTAGGAAGGTCTGTCTGGTTGCTTCAGTTTCAGGAAAACAGGGGCAAGGGATGCCAAGTTTTCTCTGGCCTCCAGGCCTGCAGGTGGAAGCCGGGCCAGCACTGCTTCACCACCGAACACCGCCCCGCTCAGGGCTCCGGGAAGCCTTCCCAAGTCCCCCAAATGCCAGTGGCCTTGGGGGGCTTCTGGAGCCCCTGCAGGTCCCCCGGCTCCTCCTACTTATCAGTTCCCTGCTGGACTGATTTCTCAACCAGTGTCTTGCTCGTCCGCAGTCTCCTGCCGTGGCTGCGAGGTTCTCGTGTGGGTAACAATTCACTGAGGGGGACCTGCGCGGACCTCCCCACCTCTCCCCTGCTCCCCGCTGCCCTCCCTCTCTGCACTAGAGTTCTGCTCCTGGGCACAGATCTCCATGGCCACCAGCCCATGTCCCGGGGAACCAAGTATGTGGCCTTTGTCCAGAGATCAGGTATCTGGCCAAACAAAGAAACACTGTCTCCCAAGCATGCGCCCGTGAGGGACGGAGGGAGCAGCCCCTTTTGTGAATGGGCCCACTCTTCCCTCCCTGAAGCCACGAAGCCGCCGCCGAGGGAATTCTTACTCCAGTCGATTTTCATGTAAACGCCCTCTGGCCCTTCCATTTCCTCCCCCTGCATCACCCTTGCTTCCCAAGCTCCACTCCGTGAAGCCATGAGTCAGTTCTGAGAGACCACCCGGGCCCATGAAGTCACCTGTTTGAAAGAGTAACCTCACAGCCTGGGTTTTAACAGCAGCAGTGCTGCTGGGAGCGAGGCATCGGCAGGAGGCGGCCAACTCCCCCCCCCCCCCCCCCCCCGGAACTTGTGACCAAATCTGGCAATGCACGTTCCGGGGAACGGGCCTGTGCAGTGAGGGTGGGGGAACAGTGGATGTGGGGGGGGGGTGCGGGGAGAGAGAAGACAGGCCACTCGGGGAGTCAGACCCTGGCGGCGGCAGGTGAGCGGCAAGTCATGCACACAGACGGACACGGACAGGCATGCCAGGCCCACGGAGCAGACTACTTACTTCAAGGACCTGCTGCTCCATCCCAGGGGAGGGAGGGAGGTCGGGAAGGAGAGGCAGGAGGAAAGAGAAGACGCGGACAGACTTTAGGAAAACATCTTTGGGTCCTTCACGAAGCAGGGAGCAGCCCGCCTCGGGCCTGACCAGGTTGGCGGATTCCTTAACCACAGCGGGTGCCCGTGTGCCTGGCCCTGGTCTGTCCTCCAAAGTGTGACTCAGCCACGGGCGGCTGAGGGTCCTCGGAGCAGATCAGGGAGCAGCCTCCCAGGAAAAGGCCTGTTTGGGTGCCGGTATGACCCCCCTTCTCCTCACCGCCCACACCTGCGTGCTCCCAGGATCGCCTCCTCAGTGCTACGCTGCTCTGCCCTCCCGCCCACGCAGGGCCACAGACCCCGATGGTCACGCGTCCACTTTCAATGACATTACAACCACCACACCCAGCGCTTCCCACGTGCAAACTTACCAAATCCTCCCAACCACCCTCGAAGCAGCTACTCTACTACGCTCACTCTGGAGGTGAGAATAGCCCGTTCAGGAGAGTAAACTGGACCCCGACGGAGTGGAGGGAGGGAAGAGCCCCTTCCCACCTTCCGCTGAGGATGGGCCGGATGCTTTTGGAGGAATCAACACACTCAGTACAGAGCAGGCCACTCATGATTTCAACACGCTGAGCAGGAACTCAGCTCCCTTCTCCTCCAGACCACGGGCTCCCCAGGAGCGTGGCGTGCTCCCCGTTTGGCCCCTCGCTGCCCTGTCTCTCTAGGATCTGAGAGCGCAGGGCTCTGGTTCCCGGGTCAGAGGGCTCCTTATCGGAAAGACCGGACGCAGCGCCCGCAAACAGGAGAGCACCTGCACCCCAGCGGCGTGCCCGGGGCTCACCTCGGCCTGCAGGCTCTCCAGGCGGATGATGTGCTGGCTGGTGGACGAGTTCTTCTCCCGGAAGTCCTCTCTGAGGGCGTGGACCTGCAGGGACAGCTGTCTCTCCACCTCCGATGCCTGCAAGCAGAGAGACCTTCAGAGGGGGCGCCACGGCGGCTGCTCCGGTTTTTTGCCTTTCCTTCCTCAAGCGCTTTTTTCTCTGCAACTCTATTCTCTGAGGAGAAGATGAGAGGCTGGTTTCCTCCCCGGGTTCGAAGGTCCTCTAGCACCCACACGAGACAGGCCCCGCCCCCACCTCCACCATCAAGGGCTCTGTCGGGGTCCGGACCACTGCTGGTCAGAGGCCAAAGGTCTAGAAAGGAGTCAGCTCGGAAAGGTTACCATCACCATCCTGACTCGGCTCACGGCGGCAGCTCAGCAAAGCCTCGGTGGGTTACACGAAAGAATAAGACAGACAGACCTACAACCGGAGAAATGCGGCATTTCTCCCGTCCAGCTCCTCAGCGGGGCCCAGGGGGCCATCGCGGTCTGCACTTCTCACGTCCACTCAGCACGGCACTATTTAAAACTCCGTCCTGCCGGTTAGGAGTTATGCCTCTCACTCCTCAAGGACGTTATTTTGCAACATCTTTTTTGTTGTTAATCCTCACCAGAGGATATTTTTTCCCACTGATTTTTAGGAAGGGAGGAGAGAGAAACATCGATTGGTTGCCATCCGCATACACCCCAACTGGGGCCAGCGATCAAACCTGCAACCTAGGTACGTGCCCTTGACCAGGAATCGAACCCGAGACCCTCTGGTGCACAGGCCGGTGCTCTAACCATTGAGCCATGCCGGCCGGGGCTATTTTGTAACTTTTAATTCGCTGGCTGAGGTGCTCATTTCCCACCCTAACCCACTTATTCTCCAATGCTGAAACAGCAACGCCAGGTATCATGGTGGGCCAGCACCTTCTCAAATACGCAGGCAGGCGAGTATTCTGAAAGAACGCTCCCTGCTCCCTGGATAAGACACAACTCGAGTCTTCCTCCGGGGCCCCAGCCCAGCCCCACTCAGGCGCTCCCCGAACACTGCCCAGTGCAGAGGAGAGCCACTGGACCGGCAAGGACGGCTCCGTGCTTTTCTGAGTCGAAATGGGGTCAGTAAGCTTTATGGTTCCCGGCGAGATCACCGTGTGCCGAGCCGCTCAGGAAAGGCTTCCTGGAGAAGGTGGGACATCATGACGCCGAAACGGTCGGCCAGCTGTTCAATGAGGCCTTCGAGGTAATGGTTACAGGCTCAATGGTTCTTTTTATCTTCAAGGGCGATATAATCAACTGTCCGTCTTCTTTTGGGTCCCACAGATTCGACAAATGTTGCCCCTCCCCTCCAACCCCAACTAGAGAGACACGTAAGAAGAATCTTAACTTATAGTTCTAATTTTAAAACAACAATTCTCCCTGTCCAGGTAGCTCAGTTGGTTGGAGCATCGCCCCGATATACCAACGTTGTGGGTTCAATCCCTGGTCAGGGCACATACAAGACTCAACCAATGAATGCATGAATAAATGGAACAACAAATCGAGGTTTCTCTCTCTCTCTAAAATCAATAAACAAAACACAACAAAATAAAATGAAACCACTTTTTCCTTCATATTCTAAATTTAATTTCAGACACTGCCAGCTTATTTTAGACTTCTTAATCACTTAGAAATATGTCAGTCACCCTTGCCTAAAAATAACGTTAATATTTACCAAGTCTATGTGCCAAGAACCATGCTAAACGATTTAAATGCATTGTCTCAATTGTCTTACCAAAGTAAGGCCTAGCACCCTCAATTTACTCCTGAGGGAACAGGAAGTGAGGAAACTTGCCCAACATCTCAGTAAGCGATGACATCAGAATGGCAAACTTTGGGTCATCTTACTCCCAAGTTAGGATTGCGATGCTGCCTTCTTTAATCTTGAAATAGTTTTTCCCATTTCTATGGCTCACTCTCAAAACCAAACTTTGTGAGTCCAATTTAGCAAGGCTTCTCTCTCTCTCTCTCTTTTTCTTTCTTTCTATTTATTTATTTATTTTAGCACTAAGCAATTTTATTTAAGACTCTTAAAATTTCTTCTAATAGAATTTAGGGCCCAGGAGGAAAATCCCATCTCATACGTGCTGCAGTGTGACTGCCTGCGCTGAATGCAGTTGAAACCCTATCAGGGTTTCAAATACGTGTAGATTTGCAAAGTGCTGGGCAATTCAGGCAGCTGACCTTATTCTGAGCATCAACACCTTGACATGAATCCTGAGACAACGAAGCCACAGAGGGGCACTGAAGGCTACAAATCTAGCCCAGGTGGTCTCAGATGTGCTCCTGTAGACGTGTCTCCTCTCAAAGCGACCTCCCTAGAAATAAACCGCGTCTCTTCCCCCCAGGAAGCCCGATTCCAGCATCTGAGTGCGTAACCACTGAGCATAAGGCCTCCTTTAATGTCCGACTCCTCAGATGTGCCAAGGACACAGTGCTCACAGGCCTTTAATCTACACTCTCATCTGAATTGCAACAGCCCCACGAAGCAGGAACCCAGGAATCACTGGCCTCATTCTGCAGACGGGGAGTGGCACTGCCCTGGTCCCTGCCCGACAGGTTCTGTGCTCCCCCCTCCAACCAGGTGGCCAGTCATTTGCCTGTGATGATGATGGAGGGGATGGATCAACCAGACAGACGGATAAAGCTACCATCTGCAAGGAACTAATGCACCTTTCAACAGAAATGATTTTCTTCTTTTTTTCCGAGATGGAATCTGGCTTAGATCTTTAGACCCATCAGAATGAATATTATCTATTTCTGCACATAAATTAAGTAACACAACTCGAATGTTCTAAATGCTTTCTGATCAAAGTATCAGGAAACCTACAAAGCCCTTTTAGCTCCATAATCAATTTCCCAGCTTCTCTGAAGTTCTTCAAGTAGGAGAGTTAGTTAGCCAGGGTAACCAAAGGGACCCACTCCACTCCTGAGAGGAGATGGCCTGATGGAAAGAGAGTCAGGTGGTCAGGGTTACAGTTCCTGTTCCACCATCATATGTGGACGAGTTGTTATGTAATTTAACCCCTCTTTCCCAAATTATAGACTTGTTTCTCCTTCACACAGTAACACAAAAAGGGTGGGTCTAGAGCAGTGGTTCTCAACCTTCTGGCCCTTTAAATACAGTTCCTCATGTTGTGACCCAACCATAAAATTATTTTCGATGCTACTTCATAACTGTAATGTTGCCACTGTTATGAATCGTCATGTAAATATCTGATATGCAGGATGGTCTTAGGCGACCGCTGTGAAAGGGTCGTTCGACCGCCAAAAGAGTCGCGACCCACAGGTTGAGAACCGCTGGTCTAAAGGAACACCCATTTCCCTATTTCTTATTCAGGACTTTGTGGGTTGAGTCAAATCACTGAAGTTGAGGGAAATAAAGAAAGAAATATTGCATTGCTACAAATTTAGGGCAACTGTGTAAAGTATTAAACTTTCCAAGGATCAGTTGTTTTTCTTAAAAAACCAAGTACTGAGCCCTGGCCGGTATGGCTCAGTTGGTTAGGCGTTGCTCTGTGCACCAGAAGGTTGCCAGCTGGATTCCCAGTCAGTGTATGTGCCCAGGCTGTGGGCTCGATCCCTGGTAGGGAAGACAGCCGATTGATGTTTTGCTCTCACGTGGGTGCTTCTCTCTCTCCCCACCTTCCTCTCCCTAAAAATCAGTAAAAATATTTTTAAAATCCACACAAAAAACAGGTCCTGAGAACACCATGTATGTGTCACAGGGTGCTGTCACAGGCACAGTCCACTTCGGGGTCGGCACTGAAAACAGCCTGTTAAGTGACTCAGCCAACATCACGAAGGTGTGGGTCACGCTAGAAAACAGGGGGAAATACAGACATATTTCGCAGCCAGACCTTTCGGCTCGGGTCTCCTGGTGACCTTTCAAAGCTATTCAGTAGCCGGCCAATCTCCAGGAGCCACAGCTCTCTTGGAGATGCAAATTTTCCTACCTAGGTGTAGGGCAGCAGTCCTGGCCCTTGGAAATAAGAACTTTCCTCCTTCCAGGTTTTGGACGAGGAGGCGGCGGCGGCCTGATCTTAGAACAGTTCATTCTGATCATGGAAAATGGCAGGACAGGACTCATGGTTTATTTCTGCACATGGTGGGTTTTGGCTACCAGGAACAGCGGCGGCAGAATTGTGGCAAAGAATGCCATCGGTAATCAATAATACAAAAAGGATGGTGTGATTTCAGCTCTGGTTTTCCTTGTTCTTCAACTCAAAATTGTTTTCTATGAGAGTAACAAACGTTCAGAATTTTAAAAAGGTGGGGGGAGGAGAGACCAAAGGATCGAAATGGAAGTTAAAGTCCCCGTTCTCTAGTGATAGCGCTGATATCACCCCCACTGGAGTTGCTTCTTCTCTGAATTTTCTATTCATATCTGTCGAAAACATTACCAAAAAATTTACCTTTAAAAATACATATTTTAACGTCTTTCTATGTCAATATGTAGATCTACCTTATTCTTTTTAACAATGGTCTGATACTTAGTTATACAAATATACCATAATTTATTGAACTAGTCCCTACCTGTGAGTATTTAGAGTTCCAATTCTTTGCTGCAAAAAAATCAAAAAAATCCTTGCTTACCTATCTTTGTCCTAGAAATGAATACATTCCTGTGAGTGGAATCACAAGGTAAAAGGATCCGCATATTCATTTTGATAGGTATTGCCAAACTGTCCCCCCATGAGCATTGCCTTAATTTATATCCCTACCAACAGAGTACAAATATGCCTGCTTCTCAATACCTTGCCTCCAGTGGGTATTATGTAGCATGTTAGACTTTAGATATTGATTTCTAATATTCTCAAATTTTCTCTTACTTTCATTCCATACAGCTTGGATGATTATAAAAACAAGACATTTGAGAAATAACTCTAATTCTGTTAAAGAAGGCTGAAGAGTTTAACACTTAAATAGCCCTTGAGCTATCTGAAGCGAACTCCTTTTATAATGCGAGTGCTTGGGTTGTTATTAATAAATCTTCAAAATGGCACAACAAAACGGACGTTGTATAGGCAGCAAAATATCAGATATAAGTTGTACTAGTAGCAATACCTTTACCGATACAGCTCCTAGGGCAGTGGAAACTAAAGAGAAAATAAACGAACGGGACTACATCAAAACAGAAAGCTGCTGCACAGCAAAAGACCATCAACAACACAACAAGAAAGCCCACTGCATGGGAGAACATATTTGCGAATGTTATATCCGTTAAGGGTTTAATCTTCAAAATTGACAGGGAACTCATACAACCTAAAGGAAGATAAACGATCCAATCAAAAAATGGGCAAAGGACCTAAATAGATACTTTTTGAAAGAGGACATACATAAGGCTGAGAGACATATGAAAACATGCTCAAAGTCACTAACCATCTGAGAGATGCAAATCAAAACAACAACGAGGTACCACCTCACACCTGTCAGACTGGCTATCATCAACAAATCAAAGACAAGTGCTGGCGAGGATGTGGAGAAAAAGGAACCCTTACGCACTGCTGGTGGGAAGGCAGACTGGTGCAGCCACTATGGAGAACAGTATGGAGTTTCCTCAAAAAGTTAAAAATGGAACTCCCATTTGACCCAGTGATCCCACTTCTAGGAATAAATCCCAAGAAACCAGAAACACCAATCAGAAAGGATATGTGCACCCCTATGTTCACAGCAGCACAATTCACCATAGCTAAGATCTGGAAACAGCCTAAGTGCCCATCAGCAGATGAGTGGATTAAAAACTGTGGTACATCTACACGATGGAATACTATGTGGCTATTAAAAAAAAAAGGAACTTTTACCATTTGCAACAGCACGGATGGAACTGGAGAGCATTATGCTGAGCGAAATAAGCCAGTCGGAGAAAGATAAATATCACATGATCTCACTCATATGTGGGATATAATGAACAACATAAACTGATGGACAAAAATGGATCTAGAGAGAAGGTGGCACTGAGCAGACCATCCAACCTCAGGGAGAAGGTGGGGAGAGGGGTTAGAGGTCAACCAAAGGACTTGTATGCATGCATATTAGCAGGACCAATGGACACAGACACTAGGGTGGTGGGGGCTTGCCCTCAGGGGTAGGGGGGACAGGGTTAATCAAGGGGAAAAAGGAGACATGTAATACTTTAAACAATCCAAAATAAAAAACGGACATTGTGTTCCTTTTCCCCAAATGCTCAATGTGGTCAGTGGACCATCTTGGACAGATTACGCTCTCCCCACTGAGCAGAGCTGTTCCATGATTACTCTTCTTCTTGACGTGATTAATAACATACGAACATTTCCCCCAAATGGAACATTTAGATTAAATTTGTTTAAATTGGCCAAAGCAGAACTGTTAACTATATACTTTCTAGTTAAAAGGAGGAAAGGAAATTGCATTAGTTACATGTGAGCATCCATTTAACTTGTTTGTCAAAAAAGGAAAAAAATGAACCAATTAACTTAGAAATCATAGTAGGAAAGATATACTATTTTAACACTTTGCCTGACTTACTGAGCTTTAAGAAAAAACTCTCAGCCAGGCTGGTGTGGCATCAACCTATGAACCAGGTCCATGTCCATTCCCAGTCAAGGGCACATGCCTGGGTTGCAAGCTCGATCCCCAGTAGAGGGCGGGCAGGAGGCAGCCAATCGACGATTCTCTCTCATCACTGCTGTTTCTATCTCTCCCCCTCCCTCTATCTGAAATCAACAAAAACATTTTTAAAAAGAAAAACGATCAGTGCTCTCTCTCTAGACCACACCTGTGCCTTTCCCCACCCCCATCTTTGCCCAGCACTCTCTTCCGAGCAAGCATGTCAGACTCGAGGTCGGCGGGCCGCGTGCCTCGCTTGCGAGCCTGCCATTCCCCACCTCCTTCCCCCAGATGTGTTCTCTTTGCCTGTCTTTCTCCTGAGCTCCAAGGACCCGTCTTTTGCCTCAGTAACTTGTTTCCTGAGCCCATGCACCCAGCTGACTTACTTGTACCCCTGGGACTTTCTAAATAAACTTTGGCTTGTATTTGAAAAAAAAGGAAAGAAAAAAAAAATCAACTTTTTTTTCTTTTTTGCCAGGGCATGATGAATAACAGGCGTCTGCCTGAACTACCTGGGGCGTGGCAGTGAGAGTGACAATCAGGATGATGACACCATGGCGACGCCTCACGTATCAAGCATCTCTTACGTGCTGCACCCTGGTGTGAGCATTTCACGCCTGTTAACTCATTTAATCTTCACAATAACGGGAGAAGGAGGTGGTCTGACTCTACCTGCAGATGAGGACACCAAGGATGAGTCATTTTCCCAAGGTCATACTTGTGCTGGTAGGTGCTGAGCGGGAATTCCCACCAGACCTTTAGCTTCTGCACTCGTCCTTTCAGCCTCCACACAGAGCACCCCTTTCCCGGCCTCCCTTTGCTCCCTCTCAAAAATGCTCATTGAGGTGAAAGTGACGTTAGAGCCACGACCTTGAATTTATTCTCATTTCAGACAGAGGGGGAACTGTTTAAAATCATTTGTAATGTACTGAAGTTGAAAACTTTGCTAATTTAGAACGCTATTTTCAAAACAATTGAATCTATTTTTCAATTTGAATGTAAAGAGAACCCCACTGCAGAATGCTTTTAAAATACTGTTAGCATTTTGTTGACCCCCCACCAGTCTTTCTACGTGTGTGTACAATTAGTTACCATCATACCGTTCCTATACGGGGTGGGCAAAAGTAGGTTTACAGTTGTGAGTCTGTGAAACACAATTTATTCTTGTATTATTGTTTGTAAATTATGGCATTATTTTCCATACAAACAACGGCAGGCCTACTTCTGCCCTGCCTGTATACATACAAATGGACAGAGTGAGACACAGGTACAGCAATGGCACCCGGGCAGCAAGAAGCACCTAGTGCTCAGATCAATCCCTAACCAATGAACCGCGGACGGCTCCCTGGAGAAATGCTGGGGCCAGAGTTTCATGAAGCAAGAAAAATACAAAACGAGCAGGAACATCTTGTCATGCCGGAAGGAAGGAGGTGCTCCGAAAGCGACGGTCCCCCAGGAGTCACCCTGAGCTCCCAACGCCGAAGACGGGGACCTTTTGGTCAAGGAAACAAGTAATAATAGTCCTAGATTACAGTGCAGAGAGTAAGAGAAATACTCACGAGTCTGCAATGATAATGGTTTTTTGGGAGAGAGAGAAACATCAATTTGTTGTGCCACTGCTGCAGGCATTCGTTGGCTGATTCCTGTATGTGCCCTGACTGGGAATCTAACCTGCAGCCTTTGTGAGCCAGGAACACGCTCTAACCAACTGAGCTACCAGCCAGGGCTCATTACCATTTTTGTTGTTGTTGTTGTTAATCCTCACTTGAGGATACTTTTTTCATTGATTTTTAGAGAGAGTGGAAGGGAAGGAAGGGGAGAGAGAGGGAGGGAGGGAAAGAGAAACATTGATGTGAGAGAGAGACATTGACTGGTTGCCTCCTGTATGTGCCCCGACTGGGGCTGGAAATCGAACCTACAACCCAGGCATGTGCCCTTGACTGGGAATCAAACCTGCAACCTTCTGGTGCGCAGGCCGACACTCTAACCACTGGGCATACCAGCCAGGGCTCATTACCATTTAAAAACAAAGACAAAAACAGACAGTCACGTACTGGACAACTTTTGGGGATGCCAAAAACGCACCCCTGGAACGAGGAAAGTCGGATGCCACTAACAGTGCGTATTCCTCAGGGGAGGGGATGCCTGATAAAAGCAACACATTACTGGTGGCCCTGGTCACACCAGGTGTTTGTAAAAGCTGCTCTTTGACACCTAGAAAATGTGGACCCACTAGATGGGGGCCACGGCTCATTGTTTCACTGGAAATAACTTTAAGGTAAGAGCACAATAGTAGTTTCATTATCCTCCTTCCAACCACTGTCACCAACGCAATCCCTCAGCATCAAGGACCAGCAACTTGGGCACCACAGGCCTTACATGAAAAAGGAAAAAAGGACAGATGCTAATTGTTAATCTGCTTTTGTTTGTAAAACAGGGCCGTTATTCAATGTCCAGGTCCTATTGCTACTTAATAAAAATTAAAAAAAAAACAAACCACTTCAGAAGAACTCAGAGAAAATATATTTTTCAGTTTTTATTTTTAAATGTTCTATGAGGGCTCCTACAATAAGACAGGCCCCAGATATTCCCAATATACTGTATTCACAACCAGAGCTTTTGATTCACGAAGCCTTTTTTTTTTTTTAAACCGAAATGACACACAATCCTGCGTGTTAACTTGATGGCCTGGCCCTGCGCACCAATTCCAATGTGGACGGGACACTTGCTCTCTATGCTTGAGACTAAGGACAGAGACAAATGCATAAGACTCAGCTCCTGTGCGAAAACTGTTCCAAACTCAAGCTCAGAATAAAACACCGTCTTTCTTCTCTACGGGCTGCTTCCCTGGGTGACCTCAGGCAGAATGTCTCCCCACCTGTAAAATGAGGACCAAGTGGTAGCTACCTCAAAAGGTCGTTGTGAGGGTGGAATAAATTAATACGTGCAAAGGGCTTCGAAGGTGCCTGGTCCCACTAAGTACTAGACGTGCTAGCTGTTGCTATTTTTGTCATTTTCAGCACTATTATGTGATTTCAGATCTGATGTTTGCCTTGGCTTGCTCAAGTCGTTTAGCCAGGGGTGGGCCACAATGGGTTCTTAAACTGGACCGGAGGGCCGGAACAAAAGCATGGATGGAGTGTTTGTGTGAACTAATATAAATTCAAAGTCAACATCATTACATAAAAGGGTACGGTCTTTTTTTTTTTAGTTTTATTCATTTCAAACGGGCCGGATCTGGCCCGCGGGCCGTAGTTTGCCCACGGCTGGTTTAGACTCTAAACTTTAGAGCAGTGGTTCTCAACCTTCCTAATGTCGCAACCCTTTAATACAGCTCCTCATGTTGTGGTGACCCCCAACCATAAAATTATTTTCGTTGCTACTCCGTAACTGTAATTTTGCTACTGTTATGAATCGTAATGTAAATATCTGATATGCAGGATGTACTTTCATTGTTACAAATTGAACATAATTAAAGCATAGTGATTAATCACAAAGACAATATGTAATTATATGTGTTATTCGATGGTCTTAGGCGACCCCTGTGAAAGGGTCGCTCGACCCCCAAAGGGGTCGTGACCCACAGGTTGGTGACCCACAGGTTGAGAACCCCTGCTTTAGAGTGTTGTCCCAATACGCCAAGATTCTGGGTTGGATTCCCGGGTCAGAGCAAGAAAGAAGGAGCAACCAATCCATTAAAAACAAAAAATCCGACATTCAAGTCACCGGCACAGAAATGTCTAAAAGATTAAATATAAACGAGGACAGATCTTGAAGAGTCTGAGAAAATTTGGCACAGGGACTGACGGAGGATGCAAAACGCCAGCCCTGACGCAGCGCTGCAGGGAACGTAGGCAGGGCCATCACCCAGGATGGTGGCAGCGCTGTAGGGAACGTAGGCAGGGCCATCACCCAGGATGGTGGCAGCGCTGCAGGGAACGTAGGCAGGGCCATCACCCAGGATGGTGGCAGCGCTGTAGGGAACGTAGGCAGGGCCTTCACCCAGGATGGTGGCAGCGCTGCAGGGAACGTAGGCAGGGCCTTCACCCAGGATGGTGGCAGTGCTGCAGGGAATGTAGGCAGGGCCTTCACCCAGGATGGAGGCAGCGCCTTCACCCAGGATGGTGGCAGCGCTGCAGGGAACGTAGGCAGGGCCATCACCCAGGATGGTGGCAGCGCTGCAGGGAACGTAGGCAGGGCCATCACCCAGGATGGTGGCAGCGCTGCAGGGAACGTAGGCAGGGCCATCACCCAGGATGGTGGCAGCGCTGCAGGGAACGTAGGCAGGGCCTTCACCCAGGATGGTGGCAGCGCTGCAGGGAACATAGGCAGGGCCATCACCCAGGATGGTGGCAGCGCTGCAGGGAACGTAGGCAGGGCCATCACCCAGGATGGTGGCAGCGCTGCAGGGAATGTAGGCAGGGCCATCACCCAGGATGGTGGCAGCGCTGCAGGGAATGTAGGCAGGGCCATCACCCAGGATGGTGGGTAAGAACAGAGAAGCCCCGAAAGGTCTCGGGGGCAAAGAAGAAGGTGGACCTGCAAATGCAGGCCGGAGAGCAGCATTCCTGTCCGGTTACCCCGCGCATGCACTGTCCCCAAAACACGCCTCTCTCGGAGCCGCCTCCCTTTCGCTCAGGGCTGAAAGCACTGCGTGCAGTCCGACTCCCAGGAGGGGACGTGTCTATGCTTCAAAGGAGGTGACGGGAGAGACTTGGAAAAGACACGGATCATCTTCTCAGCATAAACAGGAAGGGCGAGGGGAAGGCGGATATTGGAATGGCATTCTACTTCGTCCATTTTAATTTGGGGCAGCGATGGGAATTCACTGGAAGACAAATGGAGTCCCTCAAAAAATAACTGCCACGTCTAATCCTCATTAAGAAAGAAAATCCCAGTTCTTTTTTTTTCCTTTTGGTCGTGGGGCTCACCAGGGCACGCGTCTAGACTTCGAAAGGAAGGTTAAGAAGTTCAAACGTTCTTGTTTGGAGCTGGAGAGGGATTAAGGGGAAACTGCTTTCACAGTGGCGGCCACTTTCTTCCCACCACTGTAAAAACAAACGATTAATCCAATTAAGCCTTTTTCTTTCCCCTGGACCTGTCTCCAGCATTCTGCCTATTGGAATGTCTCCCCCTGAAAATTTTCACCTGATAAATTCTTAACCTGGACAGCCCAGTTTTCCCATAGGCGACCACTATATTGCTTTTATAATCTGCCAGGATAAAATTACAACATTATTCGCAGTCCTATTACACTCTATTTTGTTTGTTTACCACCCACTGTTTTATTTATTTACATGTCTGCTTCCTCTCTTACACGGTGAAGGACGCAAGGACAGGAATCGCACCTCCTATTTATCTTTGTTTCCCTAAAAAAGTACACGGCACATAGTAGGTGCTGAAATGTTTGCTGTACAAGGTAAAATCTGAAATCCTTACTTAAGTACTTTTTGAGGTAGAAAATGGAAGTGGGATTAAGCTAAACCCCGAGGGTCCCTTTGTAAAGTACGAGCAGGATCATCGGAGAATTAATGAGGTAATTCCCTTTGATGTAAACAGCCCATGCCCAGGAAAGGCACCATTCCCTCTGTCTGTGAGGTCGCCGTGGCTCAGGCTTCCGTGTGAAGTACCCGTGACGGATCCGCGGATTTGCCTCTGGGTGCTTTTACCTGTGCCTTCATGCTGCTTCTCAGGTGGAAACTTTACTACTTAGAACCCACCCCTGTTCTTTCCCCGAGCCTTCTGTAAACCTCACTAAACTCCTGCCTTTTAAAAGGTTATTTTTTGATAGTTGATAGATCGGAAAGCCGTTTTTGGAGCTTGTTATGAAACAGGCGCCCTCTCAAAACAGCGTATGGGGGAGTAGGCTTCAGATTTAGATTTCTCGTGTCCTGTTAGGGTGGAATGCAACAGAGTAAACCTGAAGGAAGGAAGACGATGAATGCGTATTAAGCACTCGCTATGTCTGAGCGCGGATCTAGGTAACATACCTTACTTCACTTTATCTGAATGCTAAGTGTGGAGTGTGTCCTGTTAACCAACTCCATAGCTCAGCGGTTCTCAACCTGTGGGTCGCGACCCTTTGGGGGGTCGAACGACCCTTTCACAGGGGTCGCCTAAGACCATCGGAAAACACATATATAATTACATATTGTTTCTGTGGCTCATCACTATGCTTTAATTATGTTCAATCTGTAACAATGACATTGGGGGTCACCACAGCATGAGGAGCTGTGTTAGAGGGCCGAGGCATTCGGAAGGTTGAGAGCCACGGCCATAGCTGAAGAAACAGAAGCTGGAAGAGATTAAGTCACACAGTCGAGGCCACTCAGATTATCAAACGATGGCGCTTGTATTCACAATGCACGTCTGATCCCAAAGCCCATGAAAACGCCAGCACACACGACTGTGCCCGAGAAAAAGGCCGTCGCCACAGCTGCTGGGGTTTAGCAGCAAAAACCAGACCTCCGGTTGGCCATTCTTCCAGAATGCTCTGAGACCGCTTCTGTAATTTATCTCCAGCCCTGACCTCTTCTCTGACCCCATCCACCTGCCTTCTCACCACGCCCACTTGGGCAGCTCAGCTCACGTGCAGAGAAACCCCATTCGGGGCTGACGGCCTCCGCCCAAGGGTGCCGCGTCTTTCCTCCTCAGGAGATGGCAACTCCATCCCGAGGCATTTCAGGCCCAAACACAGGAATGATCCTGGACTCCCTTCCTTCCTTCTACACCCACATCTGATCCAGCTACAAATCCCGGGGGCTGTCCTTCGAAATTCACCTCAGAGGGCTGATCTGAGCATGAAGGGGTTGGTATTTTATTTTATTTTATTTATTTATTTTTTTCTTTTTTAATGCCTTGACTGGAATCAAACCTGGGACCCTTCAGTCTACAGGCCAACACTCTACCCACTGAGCCAAACCAGTCAGGGCAAGGAGTTGGTATTTTAAAGCTGTTTAAACAGTGTCTGGCACATGATGAGCACTATGTGAGTATTTACCGAGTAAAATAAACATCCGGCATCTACCACGTCTCCCTGCCTCCACTCTCCACCCGGACTACGGACTGCAGGGAGCGCCTAGCTCAGCGGTTCTCAACCTGTGGGCCGCGACCCCTTTGGCGGTTGAACGACCCTTTCACAGGGGTCGCCTAAGACCATCCTGCATATCAGATATTTACATGACGATTCATCACAGTGGCAACATGACAGTTATGAAGTAGCAACGGAAATAATTTTATGGTTGGGTCACAACATGAGGAGCTGTATTTAAAGGGCCAGAAGGTTGAGAACCACTGGCCGAGCTGGTCTCTGTGCTCCCAGCGGCGTCCTGCAGCCAACTCTCCATCGCGCAGAGCAAGCCTAGCACCCGTCACGCCCGGTGGACGTAGCTCAGTGGTTGAGCGTCTACCTATGAACCGGAAGTCACTGTTGGATTCTCGTCAGGGCACATGCCTGGGTTGCAGGCTCGATCCCCAGTAGGGGGTGTGCAGGAGGCAGCCGATCAATGATTCTCTCTCATCATTGATGTTTCTCTCTCTCCCTCTCCCTTCCTCTCTGAAATCAATAAAAACGTATTTAAAAAAATAAAGACTGTCACAGCATGTCACTATTCAAACTCCTCTAGAAGCTTTCTGTATTATTCAGAATAAAACACGTAATAAAGTCCTTATCATGCCTTAAAAGACTGTACAAGATTCCTTCTCCTGCCCCAACCACCTCTCTATCTCCTCTTTTTAAAAATAATATGTTTTCATTGATTTTAGAGAGAGAGGAAGGGTGAGGGAGAGAGAGAAACATCAATGATGAGAGAGAATCATTGATCAGCTGCCTACTGCACACCCCCCACTGGGGATCAAGCCTGCAACCCCGGCATGTGTCCTGACTGGAAATCGAACCCTGACCTCCTGGTTCATAGTTCGACGCTCCACCCCTGAGCCCCACTGGCCAGGCACTATCTCCTCTTGTGTCCTCTGCATCCTCTCTGTGGCACTCCACTGGCCTCCGTGCTGACTGCTGAGCATATTCTTACACCACGACCTGCACTGCGATCCCTCTGCCTGGCACTCTCTCCCCTGGCACCTTCACAAGGTCTGTTCTCTCACTCACTTGGGCCTCTGCTCAGATGTCATCCCATCAGAGAGGCCTCCTTTGTGCACCTGCCCTCACATGTCAATCTCTAGTCCCTTCCTCCGTTTAGCTTTTCTCTATGGCACTTATCACGCCTGATATATACGCCTTTGTTAACTGAATTACTGCCTCTCGGCCCGTGATATCAGTTCCAAAGGGCAGGGCCCTCGCTGCCTCTGCCGCCATAATCCCAGAGCTCAGGAATGTGCCGGGCACACTGCAGACAAATTTGCTGAATCCAAGGAAAAACATCAATTCACTTATTTTTCACTTACAGCTGCTTATAACATACTCTTAAATGTCAGAGGGAACTACACAAATTCTATAAAATTCCCGTATTACAGAATGAGTTCACTTTTTAAACTTTATTTCTTGATTTTTCAGAGGGAGAAGAAGGGAGAGGGAGAGAGGGAAACACTGATTGGCTGCCTCCTGGATCGAGCCCGCAACTTGGGTACATGCCCGGACTGGGGATCAAACTGGCAACCTTTTGGTGCCTGGGGTGATGCCCAACCAACTGAGCCACACTGGCCAGGGCCAGAATGAGTTCACTTTTTACCTGAAATTTTTAAATATTTTTATTATTAATTTATTAAATTTTAAAGACTTTTATTATTATTATTAATGTATTTTTTTAAAATATGGAACGCTTCACGATTTTGTGTGTCATCCTTCCGCAGGGGCCATGCTAATCTTCTCTGTATTGTTCCAATTTTAGT
The DNA here is from genome assembly GCF_014108235.1 of Myotis myotis. NCBI lineage: Eukaryota > Metazoa > Chordata > Mammalia > Chiroptera > Vespertilionidae > Myotis > Myotis myotis. Next base: position 21,398,809 of record NW_023416325.1, on the reverse strand, counting down.
GTATGTGCTGCCGAAGCGAGCACGAGAATTTTATTTTTAAATCTTTCCTTGCATTTGAACAAAACTGACAGAAGATGAATCATGCCAATTATTACCACTGCCCCCTAATTACTAACCAGTAGTCACAAAACTCTACATAAATTAGATTTAAATCCCACCCCCCCTTCAGATTTACCTCCTCTGTTATGTCCATTTTGCAAAAACGATTCAAACAGAATTCAAGCGTGATGCTATTTCCTTATAGAAAAAAATCCATGGCAAGATTTTTTTTTCTTAAAATCATCTCCTATTACATGTTTACACACAGAAATATGGAAAAGCAGAGTTGAAGTAGTCTGGTCATCTCCCTGTGGGCCATTCTACCAGCAAATTCGGGGATTTGTTGATGAAAATACTTCTTGTATCTTGCCTCACTAAGATGACATATCATCTAATGTTTGCCTTGCAAATAGTAGTAATGCTGACCACAATCACCCCAGAGGGCTTTACCACGGGGTGCAGAATTACTTTCTGTGGAGTCCCTGGGGAAGCCACACAGATATCACATGGGGATAGAGAGCTGGCGAGACTCTCTGTAAGCGGAGGAGGTAGGGGAGCCTCAATTCTCCCTCCAAAGCAGAGTCCATCCATTCCTTACCCGTACACCTACAGCTCCATCATTAAGTTCCGAGCCTCCCTGAACCCTCCATTCTCCATGAAGCCTTTCCTAATAAGCTCTAGCTCTCAGTTCTTGTTTGTCTCTCAATTCACATTTTTTAAAAATGGCCTTCATATCATAGAGTATCTTCTGGTTAGTGTCTTCCGTGGCGTCCTAAATGCAAACTGAGTGGACAGTTCCTGAGTGCCGACCTCGCCAGGCACAGCGCTCAGTGCTGTCACACTGATTACTTCACGGAGTCTTCATAATAACACCTACCGGGGCGATATTACTAACCTGCTACTTAAGTGAGGGCACTGAACTGTGGAGAGGTTGACTTCTCCAGTAGGACAATTTATTTCCCCCAAAACAAGCTTATCACGGGTGCTAACCTGTAGGTTCTTTAAAGGAAAGGGTGGCCCAACTTCTCTGGCAACTTCTCCGGATCCAGAAAGGGCGGGGCTCACAACAGGCAGTGAGTTGACAAAAAATGACTTAAAGAAAATCAACAATGAAAAAAATAGGAACGACAGTAGATGTGAGTGGCTGAGAAGGCACAGTCTGCTGATTTTTATTTTTAAGAAATCAAAAGTACTGAAAGACATCTAACAATGTCAAGTACTATTTTGAAAAAAATACTTAAAACTTTTACATAAAGCTATAACTATGAACATACTGGTGTCAGTCACGACCAGCTGTGATACATGCTGCAAGTAATTTGTTATTACTAATAGAGGAATGTAGTAAATACTTTCGTTAAACAATATAAATAGTAGCAAATTCAAAAGGTTCCCTCATTATGTTTTCTTGAGTGGGAGACGAAAGGTGTAGTGATGGCTAGTCCCCTCTGCTAAATGAACGTCACAGAAGCATGCTGAGCATGTGGTCTGGATCGGAAAAAAAGGCTTAAAACTGGTGTCAGGAAAAAGTACTGGGACACAGATCACCTGTTCCACCTGCCTGGTTCACTGGGTGAACATAAGCAATTCACGGAAGCAGTCTGGCCTGTTTCCTCAGGCCTTTAACAAACACGGGGCAGCCGTAGCCAGGGAGCTCAGGTGGTTGGATCTTTGTCCCGATGCACCAAGGTTGTGGGTTCTATCCCGGTCAGGGCAAAGGCAGGAAAGAAGCAGCCAATGAATGCACGGATAAATGGATCAACAATCAACCTCTCCTCTCTCTTCCTCTCTCTCCCTCTCTCTCTTTCTCTTTCTCTCTCTCTCTCTCTCTTTTTCTCTCTCTCTCTCTCTCTCTCTCCCCCTCCATCCCCCGCCTCTAAAATCAATAAATAAAAATTTAAAAAATAAAAAATATGAGACAAATGAACTCTATCCACTGCCGGACCATCCTCGGGGGCACTTAGACTTTATCAGTGTTGTGGGTTGGTATCTGTTCTATTTTCTTATTTCTCCAAGGATGGTAAGGGAGCAAGAGTAGCTTACTTCTTCCAGAAAGTGCCTCGTGGATTGGCTGTGTGTACATGAAACCAGTTAAGTTTTGAAGCTGACTCAGTTTTCTCCTGAGAAAAATGGAAGGTCAAAGGATGCGTCTGATAAAAAAAAATGTATTATGTAAACCAGGCTACAAAAGTAAGTTGTTCCCAAGTGACATCAATTTCTCAGGAAGAGTTAAGAGATGAAGCCCAGCCAGTGTGGCTCAGTGATGGAGCGTCGTCGACCCATGAAACAGGAGGTCCTGGTGGATTCCTGGTCAAAGGCACATGCCCGGGTCTCGGGCTTGGTCCCCAGTGGGGGGCGTGCAGGAGGCAGCCAATCTCTCTCATCATTGATGTTTCTGTCTCTCTCTTCCTCTCTGAAATCAATAAAAATGTATTTTTAAAAAAAGATTAAAAGCATATCTCACTTTCTCAGATATTAAATACATAATAAAAACCCATTCCCTTCTTCTTCAAGGTGTTGGAAAACTGATGAATGTCTGTGAAGGCTTTCAGGCATAAAGTACTACCTCACTGCTATGCACCTTCCTATTTAAACTTGCTTTCTTCCTGTCAGTCAACTTCCATGCCTATCTGGGTGCCCTGATGGAGATTATTAATTAACTGCAGTCTTATAAGCCAGAACATTTTTGGGAGCAAGGAAGCTTGAAAAGATAGAAATGAAAATTTGGAGCACACCCAGACAGAGGCGCAATGAAATGGCAGAATAATTATTCCAAGCCAACGAGAACCCAAATAACCTGTCACCTCAGAGCTCCCAGGTGGCGGAGAAGGTGCTCTAGATCCATCAAAAGGATCACTCATTAGTAAACCAAACACACTAAGGAAGACCAAAAATACAACAAAGGCAGCAATTCCAAATAATGCGGTGGCCCACTGCACATAACTTACTGGACATCTACCATAGACAAGGCAATATGTTAGGCAATGAATACGATGTAGCCCTGCATTCAAGGAAGGACGCGAGCCACGTAAAGAACAAGCTAGGGGTTGCATTTGTTAAAGTAAAAGCAACAACCCAAAAGCACATACATTCAAACACTCAAATGACAGACGTTAAGTTCTGGAAAAGTGAATCTTAAAAGACAACGTACTGCATCGACGTCTTTACTTACACATTTGATCGTGGTGAATTGATGTTTCTATGCAGTGACATTCCCCAACGGTTCAAAGCTTGCCAGCCAGCCAGACATAGTTGCTATGTCAACCCGCAAGAACGGGCTACAGGCAGCACGAAAGGGGCACATTTCCAGATGAACCTGAGGGAAAACCAAGTCTGATGCTCCCAGGGCAAGGACATTGCTTACTGATTCTATACCGCGTCTCCACAGACTGAACAAAGCGTGGCTGGTTTGCACCATAGCAGAAAGAATAAGACTAGCATAAAGGCTATCTTACTGACGATCGTGGAGCAAAATCATAGTAGTTCTGAAATCGACTTCCATGGTTACATCTTCTGAGCCATTAATTTTACTGCAAGGAATCCAGCTTCAGGAATAATAAAAGAAGCTGTTAAAGATTTATGTACTAGCAATTCCCTAGATGTACATCCCACAGAGATGTGAGCTGTGTTCACCAGAATATACGCCCAAGATCATTTATAACAGCACAATTTGTTAATAACGAAAACCTATAACCAACCATCACCAATAAAACAGGTGTATGATATATTCATATAATCCTATATAAAAAAGATGTAACATGCAAATGGTTATTATGTAATGACTGACCACGTAATGACTGGATCACGGATCAGCAGGAGGGTGGGGCAGTGAGCTACAAGCAAGTGTCGGAGAGCTACAGGAGGGGGCAGGGCAGCAAGCTATGACGGGGCGGGGTGGGGGGGCAGAGGGAGCTACAGGAGGGCAGCAGCAAGCTACTGGTGCACGGATTCGTGCGCAGGGCTACTAGTCTCTATAGAAAAGCCTAATATGCAAATTGTCCCTGCAGGAGTTCGACCAGGAGACCAATCGCTCGCTATGACGTGTGCTGACCACCAGGGGGAGGCGCAGATGAAGGGAGGTCCCGGCCAGCAGTCAGAAGGAAGGCCCCAATCGGCCCTGATCGCCGGCCAGGCCTAGGGACACTACCCATGCACCAATTTTATGCACCGGGTCTCTAGTGGATTATAATATGCCAAAGCAAATGAAAATTACTGAAGCTACTTGTAGCAACATGGATAAACTATAAAATCAAATCGTTAAGTGAAAGAAATCAGACACAAAATAATTCTCACTGTATGATTCTATTAATGCAAAATTCCCAAATAGGAAAAATAAAGTATTCTTTATGGATACATAATTAGCAAGCGAAACTCGCTGTAAAGCAGTGGTTCTCAACCTTCCTGATGCCTCGACCCTTTAATACAGTTCCTCATGTTGTGGTGACCCCCAACCATAAAATCATTTTTGTTGCTACTTCATAACTGTAATGTTGCTACTGTTATGAATCGTCATGTAAATATCTGATATGTTATGTGTCTTCCGATGGTCGCGACCCACAGGTTGAGAACCGCTGCAGGAAAGGCCTGATTACCATCAAAGTCAGGAGAGTGGTTCCTCCGGGGAGAAGAAGGGGGTCGTGCTGTGGAGGGGCTTGAGAGGCCCTGAGCAGAGGGCTCAGTTAATTCACGCCCAACTCCTGACCACCAGCAACGGTGAGAAATAAATATGAAGGTTACGGATCCCTTGCACCGCTTGAAAGAAGCTGGCGTGTGAAGCCAAATTCCAGTTAGGAAGAGTCTTGGATGATCGTATGTCCCAAACGGGGTCATGAAGTCACATGTCATGCCCCCTCCATCCAGGTATGAGCTGCCCAGGACCCAGTGCTCCTGTTGGAGCCCCGCACCCCAATCCAGGGAGGGAGACCCACGCCAGCCGGCAGCTCTTAACCTCCATGGTATGTAATTTGAGTATTATAATTATGGTGAGAATAAGCCCAGTCCTGCCTTCCCGAATCACCCTGGTTGCACTGTGCATGTTTCCACACCTGTGCCCTTTAAGAGGCAGTTCTCTGTCATTTCCACAGACGGCAGGGCCCATCCCTTGTATCTGAAGTCTTCCGAATTTCAACCTTAGAGATAAAGTGTAATTTCTGTTAGTCTTCCAAACTGGTTCACTTTTCAGAATTCAGAACAGTAAGTTATAGAGACCAAAACACCATGTTGGAAATCTTCATGGGAAAATTTAGTTGGTGATATGCTATTTTCACCAAAATGCTCAATGACTTCGAAGGAAGAGAAATTATGTTCCAGTATTTGGTGGTGTTGAAAAAGAATCTTTCAGAAGTCAATGCCTGAATACGCCATCGACTACTTTTCTTGTCGAAAGGGGAGAAACACAACTGAACAAGGGAGGACCTCACATCATCTCCCTAGTCTGGGGGACAAGCAGCCTGTGCCATCTGATGTTATGCATCAGAAGTGCGTATCGTCTAGCCAAGAAGGTCTGACTAGAATCCACCACGCTGTAATATAGAACCTCCAGTTACAGGAGGTTCCACAGAATAGAAGAAGGAGCTAAATGTCACGGTGAGAAAACAACCAAATTCAGAGGCTGGAACTTCCTACAGAACAACCGGCCCAGTTTTTTAAAACATGTCAACGCCAATGGGGGAACTGTACTAAAATAACACTTAAGGGGTAACACGTAACGCAATAAAATAAGGCACGGTCCTGGATTAGATTCTGATGTGCAAACCAAGAGTAAAGGGCATTTCTGGAGATCGATTAGGGAAATGTGAATGTTATGAATCGTCATGTAAGTATCTGAAATGCAGGATGTATTTTCATTGTTACAAATTGAACATAATTAAAGCATAGTGATGAATCACAAAAACAATATGTAATTATATGTGTTTTCCGATGGCCTTAGGCGACCCCCAGGCTGGCGACCCGCAGGTTGAGAACCGCTGACTTAGAGGGGAAATTACTGGAGTAGAAAAGTGGAGATCACTAACTTAAAAAGCAGGTTATGAAATAGTACGTGCAGCAGATGATACGGTTTTGGTTTAAAAAAAAAAAAAGGTTAAAAAAATAAGTCAAGCAAAACAAAATTCCCAAGGCGGTGAATAATGAATGCCAACTAGATGGAGCAATCCCTGGGCTGGAATGGTGAGAGAAGCCTTTAGGAGGAGATGAACTGCCAGCCAAGTCCTGGAAAAGTGGGTGGAATGTGGACAAGCAGAAACTAACTGTTGATTCTCTAACCCATCGTCAGCCTGAAAGTGACGGGCCTGTATGAAGGATCCCTTGATTAGGCCATGAAATAGGCTAAACAGACAATCCTCCCATTCAATCTTCATCAGATGCTTCTTATCCCTGTCATTGCTCATGACCCGAAAGCCACTACTGGGAAGAGGAGCTCTGACCTATTCTGGCCTCATTTCCCTGAAAGATTTCCTCTCCCTGGCCTCTGAGAATGGAATGCATTGCCTCTGAGAATGGAATGTTCTAACACAGGTACAGGTGGGGCCCCGGATGCATGTAAAGGGGCGAAGGGAAGATGTGGAAGGAATTTTATTTTATTTTATTTTTGGAAGGAATTTTATTTTGAGGTTACTAAGACAGCCGACGTGACCCTGTCAGACTCCATAGGGTTCTATTACTTTCAGGCATGCGCAAACCCTTCTTTCTCCTGTGTTTTGATCTGATGGAGTCCTTCACACACCGATGGACATTTGTTAAGCACCTATCGTGCGCCCGGCACACACAAACACAAAAGGAACTGTAAACAAACGCTGAACTCTAGCGAGTGACATACATCCCGAAGTGTTAAGGAGTCAAGTGCACGGATGAAATGCATCAGAAGATAAAAGGGACTGCAGGATAACGTGATGCCTGGCCGGTAAGCTGGTGGTCGGTTCTCAGTAAACGTCTGCCGAATTTATGGAAACGAAACCAAAAAAGGCGACACACAGTAGGTTCTACATTCATATTTAGAATCACGTTCTATACGAGGAATTTGAAATTTGTCCAGGTCTAAAGTTTGTGATCCTCTGCGAAGCAGGATGACAAACTAGGTATTTGTGATATCTAGACTGCTCATCACTCTGATGCTGTGGGAAGTAGCAAAGGCTACAAAGAATTCAGGGGTAGACATGCAACTAGAGCAGCGGTTCTCAACCTGTGGGTCGCGACCCCTTTGGCGGTCGAACCACCCTTTCACAGGGGTCGCCTAAGACCATCCTGCATATCAGATATTTACATGACAACATGACAGTTATGAAGTAGCAACAAAAATAATTTTATGGTTGGGTCACATCATGAGGAACTGTATTTAAAGGGCCAGAAGGTTGAGAACCACTGAACTAGAGGCACTTATCCCGGGAAAAGAAGAAAGCGAAGAAGAGAACGTGTACACTTCTATAGGAGAAGCACTCATTAGCAGAGACGTGAGCAACCACTCTGGTGATGTGGGCATAAACCCTGGACTTGCAGATTAAGCCCAGAGTTCTAGATATACTCATTTTACTACATAATTAGCCATGTCATGTGACTTTGGGAAAAGCCATTTAACCTGCGGTTTCTCTTTTGTTAAATGAAGACAGCATCTGCCTCTTTTACCTCACAGGGTCCCAATGGTGGAAATGTCAGTTCTGTAAATCTGAGAGCTTAATACGAACGTGAGGTACCCTCCTCGTCCTGTTAGGTCCAAGTGATGCAGGCCTGTCCCACTTTCCAAAATACACCCATCTCATCATTACTAGCCCCCGAGCTATTCCCTTAGGAGGTTTTGAAATTCTCTCTAAACCCTGGGGCTACATTACCGATAATCTAAATCTTCTCTACTTGTCTCAGGCTCAGCCCACCTGGCATATAGTTATTAATTCCAAGGGTATGTTCCATTTCCCAAGTTAAGAGAGAAATATTGGTTCAAAAGAAAGTTAGTAGAACAAAAAACAAAATTCTGGAGTTAAAAAGTTTGGGAGACATTGGGTCCAGTAGGCTTCTTGCCTAGAAGACTTACAAAACCCTTTAGTATATGAATATACGCTGCAACTCTCCGAGAGAGAGAGACATAATATTAAATGTCTCCTGGACTCCCTTGGCCCTGGAGTCTTTATTCTGATACACAATCCTTGGGATTGATGCTATAATGGCCCGCTTTGAGGGAAAGCTGCTGTCAACACTCCGGAAAAATTCTAAATAGACCAACATTTCACTCCAGGGTTCCACTGATGGCAACCAAGTTAGTAATAAAAAAGAACACTTAGCTATAGCAATGGCAACGTCAGAGACGGTGTTCTAGAGAATGAAGCCGAGGGATCTCTGTCCTCCCGACTGAGGGGAAATGGGGCTAACCTTCAGGTGAAATTATAGCTGCCCTTGGGGCTCCACAATCCTCCCTGTCGTGATCTTTTTTAAAAAAAATATTTTTATTGATTTCAGAGAGGAAGGGAGAAGGGAGAGAGATAGAAACATCAGTGATGAGAGAGAATCATGGATCAGCTGCCTCCTGTTTGCCCCCCACTGGGGATCAAGTCCGCAACCCAGGCATGTGCCCTGACCGGGAATGGAACTGTGACCTCCTGCTTCATAGGTCGACGCTCACCTGCTGAGCCACGCTGGCTGGGCACTTGTTTTGATCTTAATTAACATGCCTCCCCTTCATGACTTAAGGCCTCTGACCACAGCACGAACAGCCGGGTTCTAAGGCCCCACACTCCTGATTCAGGGCCTACCTGTGTTCAGCACACTCTGCCAGAGCCTCCCCACTGGCTTCTTGGATCACGACCACCTCTGAGGTCCATGTTTTCTTACATCAGCGGCTGCTTTCCCCTGACTCCTCGATTACCTGTAACTATGGAATCTGCAGACTGCCTGAATAGCTAGGTTTCTAGCTACCACTATATCATTGCTGCCTTTTTCGAAGTAATGTTTTCTTTCTTTTTAAGATTTTTAAATTTGATTTTTAGAGAAAGATAGGAAGGGAGAGGGAGAGAAAGAGAGAAATATCGACGTGAGAGTGGAACATCGAGCAGCTGCCTTCTGCGTGCCCCTTGCTGGGGACTGAGCCTACAACCTGACCATTCGGTGTACGGGACATGCCCCACCAACTGAGCCACACCGGCCACAGCAGTAACACATTTTTTAATTTTCAATACTCATCTCTTTTGGGGGGGATCAGTTCTCGGATAGGTGACTGACAAATGGGCCTTTGAAATGGTGGTAAAGCCAGTGAAGCAGAAAAGTCTGAAAGGCAGGGAGCAAAACAGAACTTGAGATGTTTTCTTATTAATTAAAACTCCAGTGAAATGAGGCTTGGAGGGACTGCCAGACTGGCTTTCCTCATAAGGCCGGTAGCCCCAGGAAACCACAGAGCTGCATTCCATTCCAGGCCCGGACTGCACTGACGGTCATGACCCCAGGATGAGGCGCTACCGGAGAGACAAGCCATTCCACAGCCAGCCTTGTCCTCGGTGAACCCCGAGTCATCGACAGTCCAGGGGTAAGGTAAGGAGGAGAGAGATTAATACCCACCACTGCCTCTATTAAGACGCTGTCTTAAAACACGATTTAGGTACATGACAATCAACATTTTAGTGCTTCTGATTCCGAACCTTCTTCTTGTTAGCTTATCTTGTACCACAATTGCAAGCTGAGAGTAAACAGATGCGTTAATTGGGAATAATGGCGTTAAGTGATGTTAGCCTTTGTCCTGGATTAAAATAGCTAAACTGGTCCTATGAGGACCAAATCTATTTTGGACACTCACTACACTATGTGCGAGAGAACTTTCCGGGGCACAGCCCAGGCCAGGTGGTTCGGTTGGTTGGATCGCTGCCCCGAACACCAAAAGATTTCGGATCCCATTCCCAGTCAGGGCACATACCTAGGTTGTGGGTTTGATTTCTGGTCCAGGTGTGTACGGGAGGCAACCAATCAATGTTCTTCTCTACCCCCCTCCTCTGCTCTCTAAAGTCACTTAAAAAAAATAGGTCCTTGCGCGAGGATTTTAAAAAAAGAAAAATCTGGAGCATATATTTTTCCACAAGAAAAGCCGTATTTTCAACAATACCTGGGGAGTGCAAATTGAATTCTTTAAGCTCTGAAAGAAGTCTGAGGAAAACATCCATGATAGAAGACAGAAAGGGACAACAACAGGACCATTTGTGAAGGACCTAGCTGATCAGCACTGGGCAAACCCCAGCCTCTCTGGGTCTCTGTTTCCTTATCTGCAACAAACAATACAGCTCTGGGTCTCAGATTAGATAACATGACAACAGATCGAACTATAAAGCACGGAAGTGTTACTCCCAGGCAATTTCCAGGTGGAGAGGTACCGCCAGGGGAGGAGGAGGAGGCTCAACTTCACTGCTAAGGGATTTGCGATTACCCCATCATTCTCATTCTCTTCTCATCTCAAGCACCGAAACAGTCAATAACTCATATTCTCTATATAATCCCCATTTCCTCACGGAATTTCCACCACAGTTTTTATTTTTTGTTAATCCTCACCTGAAGATATTTTTTCCATTGATTTAAAAAAATACATATGTTTTTATTGATTTTGAGAGAAAGAGAGGAAGGGAGAGAAAGAAACCTTGGATGAGACACATCGATCGGCTGCCTCCCGCACACCCCCTACTGGGGATCGAACCCACAACCCAGGCATGTACCCTGGACCAGGATTTGAACACAAGGCCCTTCAGTGCACAGGCCGACGCTCTAACCACTGAGCCCAACACCAGCCAGGGCTCCACCGCAGTTTAACACAAGCTCCAACTCAGCTGGACATGGGGAAAACAACTCCCAAATCTCTGTCAAGCCATCGCACGGAGACCTCATACCAATAATCACACCCTCAGAGACAGCGAAGAAAGAAAAAAGCTGACTAGCAAGCTAAAGCCCCGTGACAACGCAGCAGGACCCTCCTTCGCGCCCCCACTCGGACACGTGCTGGGAGGCCGCGCAGTGGCCGGTCCTTCCTCCCACAGGCGAACCTCCTGAGCTCCGTTATTAGGAGAGCTCCCTGTGACAGGTGCCTTGCATTTACCTTCTATTGTTTTTGCCCCTTTTCTTTTTTCCTTAAAACTGCTTTCATGTAAAGAACAGCATTTCCCTATCACCTGACCTTAAAAAAAACACAACACACAGTTGCTCCTGGAAAAATGCTCAATTTTTTTTATTTGACCAATATTTAGAGTAAGGAGCTGATATTAGAGTAATTGCTAATGCTGACAATTGGGCATTCTCTCGTCTGAGTGTCAATACACACTCATGGATCTTCACATGTTCGTGAATATAAATCGATTGCAGCCATTTTTCTCCCTGAGGCTCCGATTGTCCCAACGTTAGCCAGTCGGAGTCCCTTCAAATGGACGTCTGTGTCCTTCTGACCCAACTCCACTAGTTTGTGTTCAATTAACGTATAGTTATGCCACTGGATTTTGGAAGCTTTCTTGCTTGTAGCGCAAGAGGGTGTCCTACCCCAGACTTGGAATTATTCATTTCTCCAGGGAACCTGGTTCCTTTTAGTGGGGCTATTTAGAAAGTGAAATCTGGCACTAGGGGTGCTCATGACTACCAGTATTTCATTGCTTCTTGGCCCTTTACAGACAGAGCTAGGGGGGAAAAAAAAGGAATTAAATTTCAATGTTCTGATTTTGTATCCATCCTACCCGTTCTGACCTCTCTCTCCTTCCTTGCCTGGTAATTGTTTACAGCTGTCCCTCATACCTATTCTCTTGCTTATATCAAACTTGTTGAAACTACGGAAGCATTTCTTGCTGAATACTATGTACTGCTATTTTTGTTCCTGGGTTGTATGACATTGCATGACTTTGACCATGAATCTCATTAAACAAAAATGAAGGGATACTGACATTAAAATGTGTAGCAACATTCACTTGCCACATCTCTGTTAATTATTTACTGAGATCAACCAGTCCGATTTTTTAAAAAAAGATATCAAGTTTTCTATTTTCTAAACATCAAATTTTATAACGTGAGCACAGGGCACCAGAGAGACAAATGAGTCTAATACAGTCTCCGGCTTCGTAGTCCCTGCCTTTCACGTCCAATTAGTGAGACACAGCACGGCTAGTCATATCGATAAAGCTATTTGCCAAGCCAGGACACATGCTAAGGGCTTTATAATTAGTCTAAAATCCAAGCAAACCTACAAAGGTATATGATTCTGTTTTTGTTTTTACTAATCAGTTTTTTTTCCTGATGAGAAGACAATGTGCAATTGCAAACTCTCGGAAGCTCAACCAACACAGCTAGTAATCAACAAGGCCAAAATAAACCCGGATTCACCCAGTGCCCAAATCTGAGTCCATTTCACGATGCACACGGCCTCCTAGAAGGACGAGGACGATGAAACGGCCCTGACTCCATCCAGCCAGGTTCCTGTGCTCAGTCCACACACCCTCCTTTCTGACACTGACTGGATACGTGAGTGGAAGGAAATCTTACCTGAGCGGCTCCCCCAGGGCTTGGTGTCCTTCTAACAGGGTAACCCAGAGGCTCCATTTCGCTCAATCCCTTTACTGACAAAGGAATCAAGATACAGGCGTGCCTCGATACTGCGGGTTCGGGTTCAGACCCCTGCAGAACAGCGAGTTGTAAGCTTTTCACTGGTGGAGGTTTGTGCCTTCCGTTTGGGGAAAAACGCAACATCCGTGAGGCGCAATTGAACGAGGTCTGCCTGTTCTTGTAACGTTGGCTGCTGATGCTACATTAGGCGGGAACAGCTGCCACCCAATCCTGGGTTCACACTAGAAGAGTAATTCCCATCCTTGGACGCACGTTATAATCACCTGCTTTTAAAAACTTCAACCCCCGGGTCACATCCCGAAAGCAGTTAAATCAGAATCTCTGGGGGTGGGCCCGAGGCATTTGTATTCAGCTCAAAAGCTGCCCAGGTGGACCCCAATGGGCAACAGGGATGAGTTACCTGCTGAGAATGCAGGAAGAACATTTTTGAAGTGACTTGGATAAACTAGGAGGGAGGGGGAGAAGAAGGCTCCTATCCAACAAAGATGAAACTAGAGAAAATGGGTAGACGCAAACAAATTCTTAGTTAGCAAGAATTAGGTATGAAGATCGGTGTTTACAAGAATCCACGCAGTCTCCATTCCAAGGTGGTCTGCGTAGAGGAGAGACCGCTAGTAATTTACCTGCTTCAAATGAACCAGAATCCTCACCTGTGCGGCTCCAAGCCTCTGCTCCTTCTATTAACCCACCTGACCCCTAGGACTAGCAGGTGTCACTAAGGGAGCACCTATTACGGGCCAAATGCTTGACATGTCTTTCAAACAACTTTATGAGGTAGGTCCCTATTTGGCAGATGACTCACAAAAAGACATAAGGTAGTTTATATTTATTTCTAAACAAGTAGGTCACAACTACAGACCCTTGGGGACGCTGGATTGCTTTTTAAAAAAATATATATTTTATTGATTTTTTACAGAGAGGAAGGGAGAGGGATAGAGAGATAGAAACATCGATGAGAGAGAAACATCCATCAGCTGCCTCCTACACACTCCCCACTAGGGATGTGCCCACAACCAAGGCACATGCCCTTGACTGAAATCGAACCTGGGACTCTTCAGTCCGCAGGCCGATGCTCTATCCACTGAGCCAAACCATTCAGGGCTGGATTGCTTGAGAGTGCATCCAGAGCATTTCCTGTGCAGTGACATCATGTCACCAAGTGCTGTTGTGATTACAGAATACAGACATACCTCGTTTTTGCTCTTTACAGACCTCTTTTTCTCTTTTTTACAAATTGAAGGCAAGACCCTCCACCAGCAAAGAGATTACAACCAGCTTTATTGTGGTGGTCTGGAACCGGGCCTGCAATATCTCCGAGGTATGCCTGTAGAAATCCTTTTAAAATTATTACCAAGTCCCTAATCATGTGTCACTTGTATACTTTTTAAAAAATATATATTTTATTGATTTTTTACAGAGAGGAATGGAGAGGGATAAAGAGTTAGAAACATCGATGAGAGAGAAACATCGACCAGCTGCCTCCTGCACACTCCCTACTGGGGATGTGCCTACAACCAAGGTACATGCCCTTGACCGGAATCGAACCTGGGACCCTCGAGTCTGCAGGCCGACACTCTATCCACTGAGCCAAACCGGTTAGGGCACTTGTATACTTTTTATTAATCTGCAGATACTAAAGTGACATCTGTTATCGTGAGCATCTACAGTCCTTTCTTTAATATTAAGCAGGAAGCCCTTTTGTGGAGAAACTGGAGCCTCATACGTTTGTTGGTGGGAATGTAAAATGGTAGCAGCTTCTCCGAAAACCAGTTTGGCAGTTTCTTAAAAAGCTGCACAGAGAAATAGCGTACAGCAAGTCTGATCCCAGGTATCTGCTCAAATGAAACACACATCCCCAGAAAGGAAGGTACCTACATCAACTTCCTGTTCATAGCAGCAGTGTCCCTAGTAGGCAAAACTAGAAGCAATCCCAATGCCCATTAGCGGGTGAATGAAGAAATGAAATGGGTACGTCCACACAACGAAACACTGTTCAGCAGTAAGAAGGAACTACTGATGTGTTCCACGGCCTGAGCGGACCTCACAAACACTGTGCTGGGGAAAGAGAAACAAAAACTGTAGTGTGTGATTCCACCTACACACCCCGAATACCCAGAAAGGTACCTCAATACAGAGAGAAAGCTGACTGGTTTTCCTGGGGCTGAGGGAGCGGGTAAGAGTGAGGACTGAGTGCAAAAGGGAACTTTTTTGGGGGGCAGGAGAGCACTATGAACATGTTTTAAAACTAGATTACGGTGGTGGTTGCACAATAATCTATATTTGTTAAACATAACTGTAAAGTGGGTGCATTTTATAAAGTGAAAATTATACCTCAATAAGGGTGCTCAAAAATATTGTAGACAGTAATTGGATTACATCTTTAAAGGGAGAGGGTTCCCATACTGAGAGACTGGGAGCCACCGATATAAGCAATGGTGAAGAAATCCAGCAAAAATGAGTGTGCATTTGGTGATCATTTCACAATATATACAAATACCAAATCATTATGTTGTATACCTAAAACTTCTATGATGTTATATGTCAATTACATCTCAAAAGTTAATGAAAGATAAATATTCCCTAAAAATGGAGTGTAAAGGAAGTAAAATACTGATTCTCAAGGTCAAACCTTTTAGTAAACAGTCAAATTTGCTATACACTTGAACCACAGGTCTGACATGCTTACTTGTGAATGCTGTTCTAAAACTTAGCATCTATTCTTTGGACAAAAGAAAGGTACGAAAGTGCTCTTTGTGGTCGTGGGAGGGGAGATGAAAAATGGAGGGGAAAGAATAGCAAAGACCTCATAAAGGGAGTGGCAACTGAGCTTGGCCTTGGGACCGGGGAAGAGTCCAGCAGGTGGCAAGGAGAGGGGACTACGTGAGCCGGGAGAGCACCGGCATCCTCGGGAAACGCGCTAATGTGCCTGACGCACAGGTCACAGGTGGGAAGGTAGGAAATGTGCACTGGGTCCAGGTGGTACCCGGTTTGAATGCCAGGCCAAGGGGTCGCAACTTAATTTGGTCGGCTAACGGGAGCCCCCTGAAGGCAACGAGCTGTTCAGAACTCCCATGAAGGAAGGTAATCTGACAATGGGACAAGTGGAGGGGCAGAGCCGAAAGGCGGAGAGAGATGTGGGGGGAATTACTGCCTAAAGTTCAGAGAGCTTCAACAAGGGCTGTGGCGGTGGCTGTGGCCGTGAGAAGAGAAAGGGGGTGGGGGGCAGACTCTCTGATTCTTTGGTCCAGGGAGGAGGGGGCTTCCCCTGGAAGGATGTGTCATCGTTTGACGCTTGTGCCTTATCACTTTGAGGAATCTCATGGGATTTGTCTGGTCTTCCCTGCTGACAAAGTCCATAACGGACACCCTTGGCCTTTGGCAGTCCGTGTTTCAGAAGACATGTTCTCATTCACTTTGTGGCTCCCAAAGAGAAGAATTCCATCTGGTAAATAAACTCCTTTCCCTTTAGGGAAGTGCCATCACATGCAAGGGATGACTTTTTAATTCAAATTTGGCCTGTTTTCTTTGTGTGTGTGTGTTTGTTTTTTGGGTTTTTTTTTCCATCGGAGGATATTTTTCCATTGATTTTTAGGAAGAGCGAGAGAGAGAGGGAAAGACGGAGAAACATCGACGTGAGAGAAACACATTGGTTGGTTGCCTCCTGCATGATCCCTGACCAGGGCCCGGACAGGGGAGGAGCCTGCAACCAAGATACATGCCCCTGACCAGAACTGAACCCAGGACCCTTTGGTCCTCAGGCCGATGCTCTATCCACTGAGCCAAACCAGCTAGGGCCAAACTTGGCCCATTTTTAAACAGGATGTTAATTTTGAAAGGCTGCCCTGGATCCTATGCTATGTTCAATTTCAACCTGGACTTTGAGGGATAAGCCAAATGTTAAGTGGACTGCAAGGCTTTGAGTTGACTGGAAATCAAAATTGGTATGGTCTTCTTGGAGCTCCTATTAAAGTTAATCGTATGTCTGCCTGCCCCATTTCTAAGTAAACAGACTGCATAAAACCAAACACGATTGTTTCAGCACACAGAATTATTTCTACTGCAAATGTTTTAAACTGTTGTTTGTTTGGTTTTTGTTTTTTTTTTTAGACTTTTTATAACACGTTTGTAGAAACCACAGCTTTACTTGCTTGGTGACCTTAGATGAGTCACATCCTGTTTGGGCCTCTGTTGTTTCTTCAACTGTGAGGTCAAAGAGTCAGACGAGGTGCCAGCTTAATAACATGGGTTAAGCGCAATCTTCAATGACTGTATTATGAAGGAGTTTCGCGCCATTTTAAAACATGCTAGAAATCTAAAGTCCAGTTAGTAATGGCCTATTCTTTCAGTCTCCAAAACAAATCGACACATGTTTTCTGGATCCCTGCTGTGGTGTGTGTGTGTGTGTGTGTGTTGCTATTCAATGCACAAATGGGGGCAAAAACCAGTTAGAGACACAGTCCCTGCCTTCACATTGTCTAAAACCTCGCAGGAAGACAAACATAACCACGTGTGATATTAAGTGGCAATAAAATTTAAACAGGCTTTATCACTGAGATCAATCGAGTTTGACAAATTTTGACCAAGAACATTCTCAATGTCCCTAACCTTTGAGGGACATGTCAAAAAATAATGGTCATCTCCCATGGAGAGCCCTCCCTGTAGGAGGCAGGATGCTGTTCTGTTGGAGCATGCGCTGGACACAGCACAGCACCTCTCTTATTCCAAGTTCAAATCTGTTAGCTTTACTTCCGAAGAATAATAATGGAATACAGGTCCAAGTGAAGGAGTGGTGCGCCCAGGATTCAGCTATGCCTTGTTTCCTTAATTTCTATATTAGAAAACATGGAATTGATAGCTATTACTTAGATCTTATCATTAAGGTAGAGGGAAAGCCATATTCTAAACAGCTGACCTCACAGTTACGTCTTGTCTGCACTCTGAGCCTGACCAGAGCAGTGTCATAGGAGGAGGAATAACTGGTATCCATAGCAACATCACCAAACTGGGACAATGTAAAACGCTGTAACCTAGCGACTGATGACGAGAGGTGCGTGTAGGGGGAATTCTTCCAGTTCTGCAAAGGACAGTCATGCAGCACTGAATGCAACGAGTAACGCTAGGGCAATGCGGAAGATCTGACTCATCTGTGGAGAGTTGGGAATGGCAGCCTCATAAAACCTGAGTACTATGCTGCATAATCTTAAACAGGAAAAACAGGTAAACACCTCCTCACTGCCCACATCATCGCTCAGGTTCAGGGAAAGTCCCTTCTGTGTCACCACTGAGATGGAAAATAAATGTTGTCGTAGCACCAATCATCTCAGTCTTTCTCTATTCCTCATTATATAGAGAGAGGCACTGGATTTTGGTGAGAGAAGCCCTGATCCCAGCTGCAAATGAAAATGTTCTGCACATAAAGAAGGCAACATTACAAGTGACCAGGCTCACCATGTACCACACAGCATGAGAACAGCCCCTTAAGGATTTTCTTCTTAGTAGCCATCACATATAACCATGTGAACATTCAGAGAGTGAGAGCCATAGATTCCAGATCCCCTTGTTTTACTGACACAAACTGAGACCCAGAGTGAGGGTTTAGTAAAGGTCCATGAGTGACGGAGCATGGAAGTGAGTGACAGGGTGGTGGTGAGGTCTTCAGTGTTGCCAGGCCAACTCTTTCCATTAAAACATAACTTTATGGGAATGAGAAATAAACTTCTATTATGTAAAGCCATTGAGATCTTAGGGTTTAGCCTATATAATAAAAGGCTAATATGCAAATTGACCAAACAGTGGAACTATGACACACACTGGCCACCAGGGGGCAGACGCTCAACGCAGGAGCTGCCCCCTGGTGGTCTGTGTGCTCCCACAGGGCGAGCGCTGCTCACCCAGAAGCTGGGCTCATGGCTGGCAAGCGCAGCGGTGGCAGTGGGAGCCTTTCCCACCTCCGTGGCAGTCGGACATCCCTCAAGGGTTCCCGGACTACGAGAGGGTGCAGGCCAAGCTGAGGGACTGCTCTACCCCCGAGTGCATGAATTTCATGCACTGGGCCTCTAGTCTGATATAACAGTTTTATCCTAATGTAACCATGCATGGACATATCTCACCCTAAGGCAATCTAAAAACATATCCACTTTTAAAAAAAATTTGAGGGATTCTGGATCAAGTTACAGCTTCAGAGAAATTTACCCAAATCTGTGATTAACAGAGGTATACCTGAGTTCAGAAAAACCACTGCTTCTTTACTTGGGACAGAATAGTGTGTAACCTATATAATAGAGGCAATATGCAAATTGACCCTCACTCCATCACAAGATTCCTGCATCCACAGCGGGGACAGGGTTCCCGTAACACAAGATGGCTGCGCCCACAGCAGAGGCGGGGTTCCCGTAACGAGCCATAATGAGCAATCAGCGGGGACCTGAGGCTGCGAGGCGCCGGGCCAGGGCAGGGGACCTGAGGCCGCGCCCCCCGGCCCAGCGGGGCTTGATGGGGGACCTCCTTGAATGGAAACCCACCAGCTCACTGTCCCTTTCAGCTCTTCCCTGTAATAGTCCTGAGGCACCTCGGGAGCCCTAGGGCTCCTCAGAACATAGTTCGAGAACCACTGATCTAAACCAACCATTTTCCACATATGGATTGTTGTTGTTTTTCGACAGCACAACCCTTCACTACATAGATACAGATAAACGTGATATTTTATTAAATATTTCATAAATTTGAACGTATACAACTAATAAACACAACAGGAACAATGAGGCCTTTTCAAAACCATCTGAAGTTGGAGGATAAGGACAACAGTGGCAGCTTTACTCAGTAGTGAGCATTTGTGGATTTACTTCTGATTTTGAAGTATTGAAACAAACTGTATTCACCCAGTGATGCCGTTACAAATACCACCAACTTTTGCACAACTCAGCTCCCAACAGCGTAATGCTCCTTGGTTCACAGGGAGGCGAGAGAGGCTGTAGGCCCATGTCCCTAAAGACAGCACAGGCTGAGGCCCCAACAGGCGTTCAGCTGTGAAATGTGGCGCCCGTCCCAAGAGAGTCATGTTCTCTATTTTGGTAATGGTTCTTCAAAGTGTTACAATTTAAAAGAAAACACAATCAAACCTGAAGAATCTCTGAAAAGCAAACGTTTTATTAACCTCTGCTCCCAATGGACTAGACATTCTTTTTCAGGCCTGAAAATTACAGGATAGCGGTGGATTATTTCCTGGATTCCAATGAAGATGCGCTCAGAGGCAAAACATTGCCTGTTTTTCTGCTGATTATGTTTACTTACTGAATGCAGATATTTTCTTTCCAAGGCAACAAGATGTAGCAACCGGAACTCCGGGTTAACCTGCCTGGGTAACAAGCGTATGCACAGCTTGCTGCCAATTTTTTTTCTTGCCAGCAAATTCCAATCTTTCTATCACCCGCAACCCACTTGGCAGGTACAAAATTTGGAGGCCCCACCTCACACCAGACAGGGGCAGCTCATTTAACTGTTTTCACTCCTCCAATACGAGACACTAAGCCAGTGGTTCTCAACCTTGGCTACACATTAGAATCACCTGGGGATCTTTTTAAAATCCTGATTTCTGGGCCTCATCCTCCGGAAATTCTGTTTCTTTGTGATGAGGTGGAGCCACAACATTAGTAACAAAGAAACAGAATTTCTGGAGGATGAGGCCCAGAAATCAGGATTTTAAAAAGATTCCCAGGTGACTCTAATGTGCAGCCACAGTTGAGAACCACAGCCCTAAGCTGTCTACAGGGACTGAAGGAACCCAAATTTCAATGTAAAAA
The DNA here is from genome assembly GCF_014108235.1 of Myotis myotis. Lineage (NCBI taxonomy): Eukaryota > Metazoa > Chordata > Mammalia > Chiroptera > Vespertilionidae > Myotis > Myotis myotis. The sequence goes on along the minus strand of NW_023416325.1, from coordinate 21,378,416 downwards.
AAAAAAAGTCTGGCTGCCATTATATTAAGTCAAAGCTAGCAGCATTAATAAGATCTACTTCCACAGTTATTCATCAAAATCTTTGGCTTTGATGAATCTTGGGTTGCCACTTGAATTTAGATTTAATGCTAGAACCTTAGGCTCTCTTCTTTTTTTTAAATATATTTTTATTGATTTTTTACAGAGAGGAAGGGAAAGAGATAGTTAGAAACATTGATGAGAGAGAAACATTGATCAGCTGCCTCCTGCACGCCCCCGACTGGGGATGTGCTGGCAACCAAGGTACATGCCCTTGACCGGAATCGAACCTGGGACCCTTCAGTCCGCAGGCTGATGCTCTATCCACTGAGCCACACCGGTCAGGGCGGTGCTCTTCTTTTGAAACAGATAATCAGGCCCTAGCCGGTTTTGCTCAGTGGACAGAGCGTTGGCCGGTGGATTGAAGGATCCAAGTTTGATTCCAGTCAAGGGCACACACCTCGGTTCCCCAGCCCTGGTTGGGGCGTGTGCAGGAGATCAACCAATTCATGTCTCTCTCACATCAACGTTTCTCTCTTTGTCTCTCCCCCTCCCTTCCACACTCTCTAAAAATCAGTGGAAAAATATCCTCCAGTGAGGATTAACAAAAAAGAAAAAAAAGAAAAGAAAAAGCTAATCAGAACTAGGTACAGCTGTTACTAACACAACCAACCTGAAGACTCTTGAACCAGGCATGGTTCTCTCCGGGTAAATAATTAAGAACAGGCTCAAATAATCAAGACACGAATCTACCAATAAAAACACCCATCTGCGGAAAGAATAAGCAATTACCCCCTGGTGTGTTTAACCTGCTAATTAGCAACAACACCAATCTGGAAACGCTGGCCGTGCTGTCTTCACCAGGAGCTCCCGCAGGCAAAGCCCCTTTTCTGTTCCAGCTCAAGGGACCCTCTCGACACCCTTGAGACAACAAATAGAAACTGCTAAAAGGGGACCCCCACCTCTGGATTCACGGTGACTCTGAAGTTTGGGGCACCCAGAGAACACGCAGCCAACTACCACCTAAAAAATACGCCCGTGGATGGAGAACGCTGAGGAGGTTTTTGTTCCTGACTGACGCCCCACCTTGGAAACGTACAAAAACCAATCTCCAAACCGGTGGTTAACCTGTAACCGAGCAAGGCCTCCGGGCAACCTTACTCAGCTTCTGATCTGCAGTTTCCTTCTCGGTCCAATGAAGAATAATTACCGCGACTTCGCCACAGAGTGGTGACGAGGCGAGAGGAGGGCTCACACAGGAGCATCCTCGGGAAATTTAAATTATTGTTGTTCGGTTGGGAAATAACCTTGTTTTCCCAACTTCTTTCAAGGACAGTCTGACTAATAACCGCCATGTCTTTTTCCTACAACGCAACGCCTGCAATGAAGCAGACTTTCAGAAGAAAACAATAGTCCCCACCCTAAAAGGAAAAAAAAAAAAACCCCACCAAAACCCAATTCAGCAACCAAAACTACTTTTGATGAGCAGCTGCTGTTCACGGGAAAGTGTCCTAGAAACAAAAATGGCTGTGTCACCCACCAGAGGCAGAGACTGTGACGCTAATGGCCACGGTTTAAGCCGGCAGCCCTGAGAGAAAAACCTGGGAACCGGGGGTGGAGGTGGGGTGGTGTGTGTGTGTGTGTGTGTGTGTCAAGAAGTTACTGGGTGCAGAACTGCTAATCCCACAGGAACTGTTTAAAGAACAAGAGTCAGCTTACACTTCAGAGGAAAATTAGTTTTTTCAGGGAAGATTAGCTCCAGCTAGTATGCACATTCTATTCTTTGTGTGTGGATAAGACATTAGAGGCAAAACCAAGGCATACAGCTCCAAACAGGCAGGAAACAAAAACACCTATTTGCATCAACTTCCTTCTACACACTTCACCCCACCGACAACAACTCTTCTAGGAGCTGAGAGTTGGGGGGGGAGGGGGGCGGTGCTGAGAAGGAGAAAGAGAAGGGGGACCACAGAGGGCAGAAGTCACAGGGGGGTAGGCACTCATCTGACTATAGCTTCAGTCACCTAACAAAAGGTTACCAGTACAGAGCCTCAGGTACTGAGAGAGCTTGGATGGGAAATTTAACTCAAAATTTCCCCTCAATATAACAGAATTATTTTTTAAAATTGATTAGAGAAAGAAAGGAAGGGAGAGAGAGAGATTTGTCGTTCCGCGTGTTTACGCATTCATTGGTTGATTCTTGTGTGTGCCCTCACGGGGAACAGAACCTGTAACCTTGCTGTACTGTCTTTAGTTTTTTCTCTGACAGAGGATCATGGGGGATTTTCCCTGTATTTTTGTTTGTTTTTTTTAAAATATATTTTATTGATTTTTTACAGAGAGGAAAGGAGAGGGATAGAGAGTTAGAAACATCGATGAGAGAGAAACATCGATCAGCTGCCTCCTGCACATCTCCTACTGGGGATGTGCCCGCAACCCAGGTACATGCCCTTGACCGGAATCGAACCTGGGACCTTTCAGTCCACAGGCCAACGCTCTATCCACTGAGCCAAACCGGTTAGGGCAGGGCGTTTGTTTTTTTAATTTAAAAATCTATGAGTAGAAACTTAAAAGCAGAGGCAAAATTAGAATTCCTGAATATGTAGTAAGGGACATTCAGTAAGGTTTCTTCCCTGCAGAAGCCACCCCGATCCCAGCTAGATAAACCAAGCTTCACAAAAGAACACACCACTGGGCGCCAAGCTTTCAGAGACGCAGCTTTCAAGCTGTCAGGACTACAAGGGAATCTTTGTTCCCTTATTTCAACCTCTTCATCACCAACCTTCAGACCAGTCCTCCAGGTACCTCTTGGCTGAAGTCCTTCTAGTTTAAAAGGCAAGCTTTGATTTCCCTTGGCCTTGGACCTAAGCTTAACTTCCTGCTGAATTCTTTTCATCCCCTTCTCCATCTGTGACTCTATGACCTTTTTTGGGGCTTCACCCAGCCTTTGAAATGGCCCCTTTTAAAAATATTGCCCCAACTATAGCTTCTCTCTTTGGCATAATTAAATAATAATTACCCAAAGTCATAGTGACTGGAGACATGACCACACTTCTGGATGTGAGGATTCGGGGAAAGGTTTGTTGGAGACACAGGTAGAGCTGCAGTGAAGGAGAAAATGACTAAGAGGAAGGGCACTGGGAAATAAAAGCTGAAAGAATACAGCACAGTACTGAAACAAGTAATAAGGGGGGAAATGATGATTTTAAGGTGAATGCACGGACCAACTACACATCCTCCAGGAGGCTCTGTCCAAAAGCAGCCATTATGAGCTTTCCGAAGGGGAATGTCTGCCTACATGTGCACACTACAGACCATTTGGGGTTCTAAGAACAGCTAAGATGACAGGTAGTTGGAGACAGGGAGTTCTTTGTGTATGCTCCCTGTAAGAGGGTGGGGGGGAGCCATAATGACACCCAAACCCAAATCATGGCCAACCCTCCCATGAGGCAAGATCATGGGGGGGCAGAGCAAAAATGTTCATTTCTATCTCCATCAGCACTAACTGGTTAACCTACCGGCCACTGGAGAAATACGGCACAATGCAGGTACTGGCAGGCTTTAAGTCAAGACACAAAAGCTCTGCCCATTCTGTAGTCATCCTTCTCAATTCATGGAAGACTGGGTGTTCATGCAATCCCAGGAGCATCCATGAAGACAATGTTAGCTCTCTGGGCAACTGAGTTCCCATTACCTACGGCTTGCCTGTCACGGCACTGATGTCCACAGTCCCCCTCTGACCACCGGTTCTCGAACAACACCCACGCGGCATACGAGTGAGTTTGAAAGAGTCAAGTGTTCTTCCGCAGAGTGCGTGGAGGGACAGTGTGTTCTTCAGAAAGTTAGAGTAGTTCTAAATATTTCTTTAATGTCGTGCACCTTAGATAGTCACTTTCACAAAAATAACAAGCAACAATCCTGTTCTGTTTTAATCCTCACCTGAGGACATGCTTAGAGAGAGTAAGAAACATCAACTGATTGGTTGCCTTCAGTATGCCCCCTGACTTGTGCCTTGACCAGGAATCGAACCAGTAACCTTTCTGTGCACAGGACGATGCTCAACCAACTGAGCCACTCCAGTCAGGCCAACCAACAATCGTCTATTGAACGCCCACTCTGCTCAATACCTGTCTATAACCATAAACACGCTGGACGTGGCCCCTGTTCTCAAAGAGTTTACAGTTTAACGGAACCCATCAAAGAACCCTGTTCCCAGCTTCTCTAGGACCCCACAGGTCTCACCGCCAATGTATTTCCTCAGCAGAGCTTCCCTACGGACCCCTCCTAAGGTCGCTCCCTTCTTTCTGGTCATCTGCCATCACACCCCCCTTCTCGCGGATTTGTTTAATTGTTTAGTCATTTCTATCGCTCTCCCTTCCTACTGGTTTCACACAACAAAGGCCTTGTGCTACCCACTGTATCCCCAATGCCTTGCTCAATAAATGTTCAATTAAAGAAGATCTAAAAAATAATAAAGGTTTTACTCTTTTACTCAAAAGAACTGAATGCCAGTTAGTCATTAAGGGAGAGTGATGGGAGAGGTAGATCTAGGGCTTTTTCAAAGAATAAAATTAAGGGTTATAAACCTTCCCCCCATTGGTCATGGCAACCCTTAGTCAACTGGTTGTCGGCACATGTGCCTTTGGCACCACTGTGAACACCTCTCATAGACAGCACTTCCTAAGATCCAAGAGCTGGACCTGTTGAAAAACACACACCTAAAAATGGTTCTTATTATGGGCTGGAATTCATATGTTGAAGTTCAAACCCCACTGCCTCCGAATGTGACTTATCAGGAGATGCAGAGTCTTTGCAGAGGTAATCAGGTCAAAAAGAGGCAGCAGGCTGGGCCCTGATGCAATATGACTGGTGTTCTTACAAGGAGAGGAAATTTGATAACAGAGAAATATACAAAGAGGAAAGAGACACAGGGAGGAGACAGACATCGACCAGCCAAGGAGAGAGGCCTGGAACAGATCTGGCCTCATGGCCCTCAGAAACCAACCCTATGACACTTTGATTTTGGACCTCTCGCCTCAGAACTGTGAGATGAGAACTTTCTGTTCTTTAAGCCACTCAGTTTGTGGTACTTTGTTATGTCAGTCCTAGCAAACTAATACAGTTTTCTATAACCTTCTAAAGTTTTCATTTTAAGTTATCTTGGCTCTTAGTCAAGAGTAAACGTTAAGATTTTTCTTTTCCATTAAGAAATCCATGCAGCGTTAGAAACCCATGGGGGAATAAACAGTGCTGAGACAATAATTCACGTAGAAAACGTAACTGGATTCCTATGTCATGTAATACTAAAAATGCATTCTAGGTAGGTTAAAGATCTAAATGCAAAAGACAAGTCTTACATTTTTCTGGGCTCGATCCCCAGTAGGGGGCATGCTGAAGGCAGCCGATCAATGATTCTCATCATTGATGTTTCTCTCTCTCCCTCTCCCTTCCTCTCTGAAATCAATAAAAATATATATATATATAAAAAAGTACACACTTCTGTTTACTAAAAGACTCCAAAAACAAACTAAAAATATTATAGTATCTAAGGGCCCAGGTCTCACTTTGATGTTTCTCTCTGTCTTTCCCTTTCTCTTCCACATTCTCTAAAAATCAATGGAAACATATCCTCAGGTGAAGATAAAAAAAGATAATAAAGAAATTATTATTATATGAAAGACACATCTTGAAAATGCCTAAAGAAAGTTGTCATTTTTTCATGGTGAAGGGACTGGAGTCCGTGTTGATGAAAACACCTTGCTGGCTGCAGTGACTGGCAGTGGCTGCAGTAGCGGGGTGATGGGGCTGGTGCCTTCCCCTGATCAGCCTGGTCACCTCCCACAAAGGGAGGCCAGACTGCAGCTTAGGCCCGCTCTCCAAGAGGAGCAGGGAGCGGGCCTAAGCCGTCACTAGGACATCCCCTGAGGGCTCCCAGTATGTGAGAGGGGGCAGGCTGGGCTGAGGGACACCCACCCCCCCTCAGTGCACGAATTTCATACACCGGGCCCCTAGTCTAATACATAATAACCAAAGAATCACTAAGATTGTATACATTCAAGCCTGCAGCGGCCTGAAGCCCTAACTCCTAGTGAAGAAAATGGGCTAGGACCACACACATGCTGTTGGTAGGATGAGGAGGGAAGGAGATGGGAAAAAAGGTGTGACTGACAGATCACGCCTAAAATTGCAGGGAAAAGTGTAAGAACATTTTCTGGCCAGTTTTTACAAACTCTAGAGCTATGTATTTGGGGGAAGAAAAACCTTAGAAGTCCCTAAGCAATTTTAAACCCCATTTTTTGTAAGAAGCAAGCAATTGCTTTTCCCATTCTTTGGTCACCAGGTGCTCAAGTCTGACCTTAGTGTTTGCAAGCATGTGCGAGCGGGGTTTTATTAGTACCATGAAAATGCTTTCTTTTAACTCTGACTGGCGTTTCTAACACCACTGAGATTCATTTTGAAAATAATATCTTATTTCAACTGCCTCTAAAGACTGAAAAGGCCAAATAAGAAGCCTGCGATTGCTGATATTCTTCTTATAATGAACAAGACTGTTTCCACATTGTTCAAATCACTGCTGTGGCTTGTCAGCGCACACACAGAGAATGCAAGAACGTTCCACGGTGTCTACACTGTGGTACACGCTGTAGCAGGATAAATGAGAGAATAATCACTTCAAGACTCTTTAATACGGATCAGAACCCTGGTGTCTTTGCTGCTGCTGCTGAGAAGAGTCGTCTGGGGCTCCGGAGGTTTTTGCTGTAATGCCCATGAAAAATACTGTATTGTGTGTCAGAAGGCTTCCCACCAATCCGCCATCTCAAGCTTTTCAAGGGAGACTCTGCTTAGACAACAAGGATAGCCAGGAGCCCTTTGTGAAAGCAAGGCCCGCTGTATTCTTTCCACTCCTGACATAGTCCGGATGATAAATGTCTACCATGTCCTATGAGACTCCACTGTCAATGCCCTCGTGGCATTGCTTTCTAACTTAGGAAGCGAATTCCACTTTCTCCAAATACATCAGCCTGAGTTTCACAAAACAAGACTCATGATCTTAGAAGCCAGAAGAGAATTTAGAGGGCGTTTTGTCCAAATAAGCAAATAAACAGGCGATAAAGGCGTCCCCAGGGCATATGCACCAGCGTCCAGGGAATACAGGGTGCCATAGAGTAAACCCGACTCAATTTCACATAAATATTTTTGCATAGGGACTGACCTACTAAACAAAACATTTTCACACACTGGCTTGTGCTGGGGACACTCTCAAGTGAGAGAATCCATGTTTCCTCAAATGCAGAAGTCCCACTGACACGACGAGGGCATGATGATTATAATGACCGCTACCACACTTATCGAGCACTTGAGATATGCTAGATATTGTGCCTGGAGCTGTAGTATACATTCTCTCACTTAGTCCTCACATCACTATCACGCACCAGAAATAATATAACTGTTCTACTACATGGAGGAGGAAACTAAGGTGAAAAAAACTTTTCCGTGTTCGCCCAGCTAGTAAATAGCAGAGTCTGTGTTAGTCCCAGGGCTGTCTGGCTCCATTGCCTATGATCTTAATTGCTGCCTCAGAAATCAGAAACTGAGGCCCAATCAGCTTAAAAAGGAAGATCCTTAATCAAGTCACGTATCTTTCTTTCTATCCCTAAGGCTTTCCCAGCTATAAAATCAGAACAATACCTATCCCTTCCTTCATCGTAATGAGGATCCAGAAGCTCATGGGATACACGTGCTCACAGCACCCTATTTTAGAGCTGAAAAGAACCTTAGTCACAGAAAACACCTGTATATGAATGTTTATAGTAGCCGAAAAGTGGAAACAGCCCAAATGTTCATCAAATAATGAGTGGATAAACAAAATGTGTTAAATCCACGCGGCGGAACTCTCTTCATCTATAAAAATAAAGTACTAATACCTGCTCCAATGTGGATGAACCCTGGAAACATTATGCTAAGGGAAAGAAGCCAGTCGCAAAGGGTCACATCCTAGTATGTACGATTCCATTTACACGAAATGTGCAGAATAGGCAAATCCCCAGAGACAGCGATTCGTGGTTGTCAGGGCATGGGGTAGAGGATTAGGAGGAATCGGGGAGTGGCTGCTAATAGGTACAGGTTTTTTGGGTTGGTTTTTTTTTTGGGCGGGGGAGGTAAAATATCCTATAATTAGATAGTGGAGATGGTAGCACAACTCTGTAAATATACTAAAAACCACTGACCTGTACGCTTTAAAAAAGTAAATGTTATGGTTTGTGAATTATATCTTAATAGAGCTATTATTAAAAAACAAAACAGCCCAGCCAGCGTGGCTCAGTAGCTGAGCTTCGCCCCAAGAACCAGGAGGTCATGGTTCAATTCCTGGTCAGGGCACATGCCCAGTTGTGGGGTTGGTCCCCAGTGTCAATGATTCTCTCTCATCACTGATGTTTCTATCTCTCTCTCCCTCTCCCTTCCTCTCTGAAATCAATAAAAAATATATTTAAAAAACAAACAAACAAATGCCTTGGAAGACATGGCAGCAAAGGAAATATATTTAAAAATACTTTGAACATTGCCCTGACTGGTTTGGCTCAGTGGATAGAGTGTCACCCTGTGGACTCAAGGGTCTCGGGTTCGATTCCAGTCAAGGGCATGTACCTTGGTTGCAGGCACATCCCCAGTGGGAGATGTGCAGGAGGCAGCTGATCGATGTTTCTCTCTCATCGATGTTTCTAACTCTCTATCCCTCTCCTTTCCTCTCTGTAAAAAAATCAATAAAATATATTTTTAAAAATACTTTGAACAAAAGCACCACAGAAATACTGTACTGCATTTTCGATATTATACATTTCATGCTTATAAAAGCACATTATGTACACTGCAAGAAAAGTATGGCCTTCTATTACTTCTGCTGGCTGTTTTCTTGTCCTAGGAGAATCTGAATTCACTTCAAAGTACCACTCGAGTCCTCAAGTTCCTGAATACCCAGTTAATAAAATGAAAATGTAATGCACTCTAAACTGGCTGCTGACGGAAAGAAACCCCAGGGAATTGTCCTGCTTAAAAAGAGAAAGGGAAAAAAGGCCACTAAACTCACCAAGGGCCTTCATTCAAGGCCAGAGAGGATACGAAGAATCTAGATCGAGTGGAAATGTTATCCTCCTATGATCTTTTGGGAGCTGCTTATCGGGAATTTCTACAGAGAAATTAGGCAAAGGAACCTCAACTATAAAGACACTGCTTTAATAAAAGAACCATCCACACCGACACCAATCCTTACCTTCTTATACGACTTAACATAATCACCTTATCTTATTTTCACGTCAGCAGTACTTGATGCAGCACAAATTTTACCCCCATTTTAAGGACAAGGAAAGTGAGGCACAAAGAAGGTCACCTGCTAATGAAAAGCATCTACATTCCCAGCTCTGGGCTCTTTCCTATGTCATGCTAATGTTTGCTTTCTCCCGTCATCTCTCTTGACTACCTAGAGTTCTTTCAGAACGTCAATTTGGCCTCAAGAAATAATTTCCCCTCTCATTGTTCTGGCTGGTTGTGTTCCTTTCTTAAGTCTCCATAAGAAATACTTGCTCAGAATCAGTATGAAAGAAATGTTCCTGAACAAACAAATCGATGTGGCTAGGCCGATATGGTTAGTTTAATCTTTCATGAATAATGAAGACTCAAAAACCTGTCTACAATCTCACAAGGCTGGAGATTTCCTTCCCAGTTGCTGAAAATGGTTTTAGAACTGAGTCAGAAACGCTGTTCGTGAGCTGGCCCTGGAAATGACCTCCTGAAGGCCTGTCCAACTCTTCCTTTCCAGCCAATCAAATGGTGACTGGATTCCCTGGACAGGACACCTGCAGCTAAGACCTTTAGATCTAGCGCTTGAATTCTCACCTTTCGTAACATCCTGTTTTTTTAATTTTTTTTAAATTTAGAGAGCGAAACATCGATTTGTTGCTCCACCCATTTATGCATTTATTGGTTGATTCCTACACATGCCCTGACTGGGGATGGAACCCACAACCCTGGTGCACTGGGAGGACACTCCAACCCACTGAGCACCCAGCCAGGGCCACCTTTCAGATACATTCTGCTATGAATGCATCTCTTTCTCTCCTGTCCTTCTTTCTTCCTTCTCCCTCCCCTACTCTCACTCTCCCTCCTCCTTCCATTCTCTCCTTCTCTACCTCCCCTTCCTCTTCCTTTCTCTATTAGTAGCAGTTACTTCACACTTCCTTGTGAGAAATGAAGGCTTTAATAGTCTCAGAGTACCCACTGGGAGCAACTGACTAGTGAAATAACCTCATACAAGTGTTAACCATGGAATTAGTGGAAACACCAAGAATTTACCATATGCTGTTCTAGCCAAGCCTTTTCCAAAGATCTAAGAACCAAAGACGAACCATGCAGACAAAGGCACGCTCTCATGAGAATATTAGTGCTGCCCTGGCCGGTTTGGCTCAGTGGATAGAACGTTGGCCTGGATTGAAGGTTCTCGGGTTCAAGGGTTCAATTCTGGTCAAGGGCACATGCCCAGGTTGCAGGCTCCATCCCCAGGAGGGGGCGTGCAGGAGGGGGCCAATCAATGAGTCTCTCTCATCACTGATGTTTCTCTCTCTCTCCCCTCCTTCCTCTCTGAAATCAATTTTAAAAATTCTTTTAAAAGAATATTAATGCTTAGGGATGAGATCAGAGAAGTTCTTTTTTTCCTTTGGTAACTAAAGAGTTAGCAGCTTTCTTTTCAACACACAGGAAGGACTTAGGTACAATCGTAAATGCAGCTCTTAATTCAAAAGTGGGTGGATTTAGAGACCAGGGCATTAACAACATTCCTGCATTTGTTAAAAAGGTATGTTCTATATTTAAATTAGGTTTCCACCTATTCAGCCCTCAAACCCTTTCTTTGCAATGATTTTACAGGTTTGACCTTGGTTAATTAGTACTTTCATGACACCACCCTATAAATGCTACAAGAATTTTTTTTTAAAGAATTTTTACTTAGTGTGGAAATAAAGAGAACAAATTTTAAATACAGATACACATACCTCCTTTCATATTTAAATAATACGAAGGAATCTATATTCACAAAGACAACATCAATAAAAATCATCTGCCCTAGAAATCTTCCCTAAGCTTTTCAGTTTAAAGACGGAGGCATTTGATAATTGAACTAAACGCATTAACATAATTTTACCAGTGACGGGCTTTCTCTAGTTAAAGGAATCATAGACTTCTGGAGCTACAAGGAATGTCAGAAATCATTAAACACAACTCTTTCATTTCAAAAATGAGAACACCCCCAAGTGAAGTGATTGTGAAAGCCTTAATAGCTGGCCCTGCCGGGAAAGGTCTTGGCTCCTGATTCATAGTTTGGCACAGCTAAGTCCTTACAGGTGAAAAATATTCAACTTGATATAACACCAAATGCAACAGAAGTGAGAATTACTCTTACTATATACATGATTGACATGATACAGATGCTCTACTTCAGCTTCCAAATTCAGTGAAGAATGTTACACCATCAATTCTTAACTTGGGACTCACCCTGCTGAGCTGATCCAATAACCTTTGGTTCTGTTCCGATAATTCCTGGACAGCCCGTGTTTTTTCCCGGTCTGCCTCCCGTAGGTGAACTTGCTGTCTCTCCAACTCATCCTGAAGCTGTTTCACGTCACTCTCCAGCTCGGACACACGCCCTTCCCACTCTCCTTCTCGGTTCTCAAATCGTCTTCTTAGTTCGTGTTTCTCTTGTTCTAAGTGCTGGGTGAAAAGTGAAGATTTAAAACCCTGTTAAAAATTCTACAGCCTTTCATTTTTCTCTTTGCACACTTTCCTAACTTTTTTTGTTTGTGTATTGATTTGAGAGAGGGGGGGGGCGGGGAGGGAGGGAGGGAGGGAGGGAGGGAGAAAGAAACATGGACTCGTTGTTCCATTTACTCGTGCATTCATTGGCTGAGTCTTGTATGTGCCCTGACGGGATGGAACCCACAACTTTGGTATATTGGGACCATGCTCTAACCAAGTGAGCTACGTGGCCAGGGCCTCTCCTAACTTTTCTTTTTTAGCACAACAAAACACTACCACTTGGGAAAAGTTGCCCATTTCAAAGCTACGAAAATATTCCCTTTGTCCAGAGTAGAAAAGGAGTTGGTTTCATAAAGAGAATGCCATTCCTATTGAAAATACTTGAAGTTATTATGTTTATTCTTGTCCTTGGGCATGGGGTTCCAGACTTAGGAATTCACTTGAAATTTAGCAAGTTACCTAATTAGCCGAACTATACATTTAAACAACTTAAAATGACTGTTTAAGAAGGTTTCTGTTGAAAGCATCTTTTATGCCTGGCACAATACCAGACAGAATTTTCAGAGACGGAAAGAACTCCAGAGATCCTTCAGATGAACTATCTTTTCTTACAAATGAGGCAACAGAAGAGGTTAAGTAATGAGCTTAAGATCAATACTAGTAAATGACAGAGCTGGGATTTGTGTCTAGTCATTTGACTGTTTAGTGCTCTAAATCACCACTCAATAAATATTTGTTGCTATATATACAGCACTGTATTTCAAAATCATTAAGGCAAGGCCAGGTTCAGGCCTGCTCTAAATCATGGCCTAGTAGCCTTGCATATTTTTTTGCTGATCCATTCTTTAGTGCCTACTATGAGCCAGCCACTGTGCTGGGGACACAGTGATGAACAAAACAGACATGGTCCTTGCCTACGTGGAGTTTTTATCCCAGTGGGACGGGCTGATACCTGAAATAAGTGAGAGTGAGAAATGGTATGCAGGAAAAAGTATAAATGACTGGAAGTAGCAGCTCAATAGAAAAAGATTCTTTTGGATTGAAGGAAATAAGAACATCTTTCTGTTTCTGTGCGATGAATACAGCTGCCTCTTTTCAGAGGCAAGTATGTTCTCCTACTTGAAAGCATAGTACGTACAAAAAAAGCCAAGTCTATACCTAAAGGATTATATGAATATAAGTTAAAGCAATGGTCCTCAACTTTCAGTCTCTCAGAAAAGCTCTGATATAAATCTCCAAAAATATACCCACCTGAACCCCAGTTTCAAAGATTGTGATTTAGTTAAGAATGGGATGAGGCCTAGGCATCCATTCATTCATCCATCCATCCACCCACCCACCTACCCACCCATCTATCCAAGATCTGATGCACTGAAGGCTGATATCAAGCATGAAATTATTTCAACAGGCTAACAGGAGCATGCGAATCTCCTTCAGAGGACTCAGTCATCTCTTCACCTTGGGAAGCTAGGCTATCCATCTATCCAAGATTTCACTTTTCAGATGTTTTTTGGAATGCTTCTTTTGGGAAGCCTTAAGGGCCAGAGGGTAGTTACACAAGAAAATCAGTCCCATTACTTCACATCTGAGATGTGTCTAAAAGAGGTGATGTCATGTCACCCTGACATCTATTCCTTCCTTACTTTGCTCTGGGTGAGGTGTGAGTGTTTCTGAAAGTCGAATTTACCTCCAAAAGATGACAATTTACCATTACAGAATAGTCCAAACAATGTGCCAAAAGATAAAAGCAGTGATCCAAAACTAACTTTCCGAGCACATTAGCCAAGGCAGTTTGTTATTAAATATTGAAATAAATGTACAGCTCAAGTTGCTCACTTTAAGGGAACCCCTCATTTGTTTATAGCCACGCTAGTGTATTTGTTGAAAAAGTCACTTTTTGGTTGTACTTTATACAGCCTCTGTTTGGAGCATGTGGGAAAAGGAATGACAAGGGAGGGCTTCTGCTCGTCAGCATGAGAGTGTCATGCTCTAGCGATGCTTCCCTCATATTGCTAAACTTCCAAAAGGAAATGTTTTACTCACTGTAGACACTTCAGGAAGATGAAATGCAGAAGCAAGGGATAATTACAATCTTAAAATGGTAATTCTTGGTTTTATCGAGTTTTTCCAAAATGAAAACTATTGAGCAGACGGCAACAGCAAGAACTCAGTACTCACAGTGTTACTGAGAGGCCAGATAAATCGGGCTTGTGTTCTAAAAGAACAGAGAGACTTAAAAATATGCAGCAAACAGCTGTTAGCGAACAGCCCGACCAAGCAACTAAACCAAGCCAATCCACTTGAGGGGCGGGGCCGAGGACAGGTGGTCTGATCAATCTGTCCTTGCATTTCTTTGGACATGAGACAAAGTTCCTAATGCAGGTTTCTCAACACATGGGGGGGGGGGGGGGGGAGAAGGAATTAAGACCTTCCTATTTATAAACATACAAAATGTAGCTTTTTATCTACTCTGAAAAAAGAAGGGTTTCTCCTAGAATTATATTTCAATTAAGTGCTGAATTAATCAGTAAACTCTAGGCCGGCCGTCACCAACCTTTCGGACCTCACAGACCACCAGTGATCTGCGGACCACCGGTGGGCAACCGCTGCTCCAAAGGTTTCCTTAAACCAGTGGTCGCCAACCTTTCGGACCTCACGGACCACCTGGCAACCGCTGCTCTAGGCAGAACTGTCAGCAAGTGTGGAGGTCCGGAGGCTCTGCCCATGCTATTCCTTGTTTCTTGGGACTATATGGTATCTTAAAAGTTAATATCTACACCTGAAACAACATAATGTTATAGGTCAATTATACCTCCACAGAGGAAAAAGTTAATATCAAAAGTGTCAAGGTCATCAAAACAAAGAAATTCATCCTAGCCATGTAGCTCAGTTAGTTACAGGTTTGATGCCCAGTCAGGGCACATACTAGAATCAACCAATAAATGCATAAATAAGTGGAACAACAAATCTATGTTTCTCTCTCTCTCTCCCTCTCTATCTCTCTCTCTCCCCCGCCCTTTCCTTTATCTCTAAAAAAAAAAAAAAAAAAAATCAATGAATAAAAATAAATTAAAAAAACAACAACAACAAGGAAAGTCTAAGAAACTGTTGCAGCAAAGAAGAGACTAAGATATGAAAACTAAATGTAATGTGGTATCCTGAATGGAATTCTGGAACAGAGAAATACATTAGGTAAAGGCTAAGGAAATCGGAATAAACTCAGGACTTTAGTTAATAATAACATATCCATATTGGCTTCTTTTTAAAAAAAAATAAAGTATTTTTATTGATTTCAGAGAGGAAGGAAGAGGGAGAGAGAGATAGAAACATCAGGGATGAGAGAGAATCACTGATTGGCTACCTCCTGCACTCCCCACACTGGGGGATCAAGCCTGCAACCATTGAATGTGCCATGACAGGGAATCGAACTGGAGACCTCTTGGTTCCTGAGTTGAGGCTCAACCCCTGAACCACACTGACAAGGTAGTATTGGTTTCTTAATTATGGTGTGTACCATACTAATGTAAGATGTTAGTAATAGAGGAAACTGGGTGCAAGGCATATGGAAACTCTCTGCACCATCTTTCCACATTTTTCTGAAAATTTTATTTAAAACTCTGAAAAAACAAATCTAGTACCATTAGCCTACCCAAAATTGGTTGTCAACAGAAATGGATTTCTGCAAAGAACTGAAAAAGCAACACCATTCTCCTAAGTCCAGGATATGATTCTTAAAAAATACAAAGAAAAAAGACCTTTTTTTAAAGTGGACCTAGCACTGAATGCAAATAAAGACCTTCTAGGTTTGCTTCCCTAAATTTACTACTGAGTCCCATTATGTAATCATTTTCATCTTACTTGTTTTGCCCTCTTAAAAAAAATAGTACTAGAACCCAAGCTGGGCGGCTGAGTTGGTTGGAGTGTCACCCTGTACACCAAAAAAGTTGAGGGTTTGATTTCCAGTCAAGGCACATACCTGGGTTGTGGACTTGGGCCTGTAGGGGAGGCAACCAATCCATGTTTCTCTCCCACATCAATGTTTCTCTCTTTCTCTCAAATCAGTGAAACATATGCTTGGGTGAGGATAAAACAACAACTAATATAGTGCCTGCCTTCTTGGGGTCTACAGTCTCCCTGGGCCTCAGTTTCCATTCATTTACCATGAATTTGTAGATTAAAAAATTTGATTTTAAAGAGAGGAAGGGGGAGGGAGAGAGAGAGAGAAACATTTACCGGTTGCCTCCTGTATGTGCTCTCACGGGGGAATCGAACCCACAGCCTAAGTATGTGCCCTGACCCGGAATGGAACCCACAACTTTTTGGTGCACCGGATGACACTCCAACCAACCAAGTCCCCTGGCCAGAGCAAAACTAAAAATTTTAAAGAAAATTTTCAAACCTATCTAGAAGAAATAGTATAACTGAACTCTTCATCACACAGTTTCAATAATGCTCAATATTTGGCTTTTAAAAAATAAACTGTTAAAAAACCATTATTTTTTTTAAATTGTGGTAAAGTACAGCATTCCCCCCCTTATCTGTAGTTTCGCTTTCCACAGTTTCAACTACCCACAGTCAAGCTTGGTCCAAAAATATTAAATGGAAAATTCCAGAAATAAACAATTCATAAGTTTTCAATTTTGCGCCCATCTGAGAAGCGTGATAAATCTCGCATCCTCCTACTCTATCCTGCCTAGCAAGTGAATCATCCCTTTGTCCAGCTGTAGACACTCCCGCCAGTGAGTCACTTAGAATACTGCCCTCGGGGTTATCAGATTGACTAACCTGGTATTGCAGTGCTTGTGTTCAGGTAACCCTTATTTTACTTAATAATGGCCGTAAAACACAAGAGTAGTAATGCTGGCAATTTGGAGCCACCGGGGAAGCTGTGAAGTATTTACTGTAAGTGAAAAGGTAAAAGTTCTCGGCTTAATTGTTCTATTTTATTATTATTGTTAATCTCTTACTGTGCCTAATTTATAAACTAAACTTCATCATAGGTACATATGTACAGGAAAAACCACAGTACATATGAGGTTCGGTACTATCTGCGGTTTCCGGCATCTGCTGGGGGTCTTGGGACATCTCCTCAGATAAGGGGGGGCCACAGTATACGTAACATAAAATTTCCCGTCTTAATTTTTAAGTGTACAGTTCAGTAGTGCTAAGTACATTCACACTGTTGTGCAACCAACCTCCAGAAATTTAACTAGCGTTCAGAGTGCTGGCCTGCAGAGCAGTGAAGATTTTAAAAACTAGTTTAAGCGCTTTAAACTATCTTATAGTCAAAGGTAATTTATTCACTTACAACAGAACCTTTCTGGGAACTGAATTTTGAAATCCTTTTTCCTTTGTTGAAGAAATGTCTAAAGGCTCCACACGGAACCCAGGATGTGTGTAACTGCACACTCAGGATTACGCTGAAATCTACCACTCATCAAGCCGACTGATATGATGGTCCTTTCAAGTCGGCTGTCTCTTCAATCAAGTCCCTCACTGAAGGAATTTCAAATCAAGTATAAATCTCTGCAGTAGTACTTCTATATAGAGCCGTGTAATCAAATCTCTTTTTTAAAAAAAAGACACCCTTTTATTTGGAGACCTCTACTTCAAGTGAAAATGAAACAATTCAATTCATTGGGCTGCTTTTTGGCAGTCTACCTATAGGTTTCACAAACCGCTTTCAGAAAGGTATCTCGGGAGTTCATCGACTGGCAGACCTAGTTAACAGGCCAACTGAACTACAGGGCACTCGTTGGTTTCCCTTTTCTCTCCCTGATTTACTTTCGGTATGTTGCTGGACTACAGACACACTTAGATCGTATTCTAGAAAAGTTTTGGAGCCTACATTCTGACCGTTCGACCAGCAGCACGTGATATAGAACCAGACTAGGGTCCATTTCAGACCTTATTCAGGACTGTACTATTCTCCTGTAACCAATAAAAAAACCCAAAAAAACTGGCTGCAACCGAAGTGGGTAACAATAGTAAATGCACAGGCCGAGAAAAGGTAAGCTTGTCTCCACTGCCACAGATGCCTCCCCTTCTTAAATCTCCCTAATTTTTGGAAATGCTGGTGGTGCTCCATGCCACTTTCTGGCTAAGACCCTTTTCTAGTTAAGGGCAAGAAACGGCAGAAATCTTCTAGCTCCTTTAAGGGGTATGTATAATAGTTGAAACAATATGGTTCTCCTATTTGGCCATCCAGTTGCACGTGTGAGACCCAGAACACAGGAAAGTGCCGTTTAAATACACATAAATACTGAGGTCCACATTAAATCCACCACCAGCGGTCACGTGCTGAGCCCAGGCCTGCCTGGCTGCAATGGAACCACGTTCCCTAATCCCCGAGTATTTGAAGGCTATAAAAAGCTCCTTTAGGGGCACTTGTTCCCACAACTCTGAGCTGCCGGGAAGTGAAGACAAGGGCATCTGGAGGCCTGAATGCCCAAGCTGGGAAGCTTTAGGCTAACACCCTGATTAGAGATTAACTACTTCTCTGAAAACCTGAAGCATATTTTAAATGCTTACCCTTTCTCACTTCTCAGTGTCAGACAGCACCCCAGTGCTGTATGAGTTAGTCGTGCTGTCAGCTCTATGGTAGATGCTGTGCACGGTCCGTATGTGGACTGGCCCACAGCGGGCATGCACCCATTTGCCGTGAACAGGGTGGCAAAGTCGGTGTATTCACTGGATGCCCTGGTCTGATAATCCGAAACCCTCCATCTTCCCCCCACGCTTCCAGGTGAGCAAGGGAGGGGTGGAGCGGGTGAGTGGCTCCGGAAGCTGCCCAGGACCTGGCAGGTGCCAGGGCTCCCCGCTTCCCAAACACCCCGGCGGGGACGAACTCACCTCCAATTTGTCGGTCAGCTCCTTGTGCATCTGTTCGTACTGCCGGCTCATGTCCTGGTTCTTCTCGAGCAGCGCCTTGCCCAGCCGGGCCGCCAGCACCAGGTCCTTCTCCTTCTGCCGGATCACCGACAGCAGCTCGGGGTCCTGGGCGGGCAGGGGCAGCAGTCCGGCCTCCTCGGCCAGAGGCCCGGGCTCGGCCGCAGGCTGCTCTCCGGGGTCGGACGGCCGTTCCCCGGCCGCCAGCAGCGCCAGCTCCTCCTCTAACGCCAGTTCCAGCTCCCCGGGGCCCCCGGGGAAGGAGACCTGGGCGGCGGC
This sequence comes from Myotis myotis, assembly GCF_014108235.1. Taxonomy (NCBI): domain Eukaryota; kingdom Metazoa; phylum Chordata; class Mammalia; order Chiroptera; family Vespertilionidae; genus Myotis; species Myotis myotis. Next base: position 21,359,429 of record NW_023416325.1, on the reverse strand, counting down.
GGCGGGGCTCCCGACGGCGTCCGTGGCCGCGGCGGGCAGCTCCATGCAGCAGGCGCTGTCCGGCTCTGCGGGTGCTGAAGCGCGGCCGGCCAAGCCCCGGCAGAAGGCGGACATGGCCCGCGCGCGCGGAGCCCGCAGCGGTGCGGCCCGGCCGGCGCGCGCCAGGCTGCAGGGGGAGGGGCCCCGCCGCACCGCCCCGCGCCTCGCCTCGCCCGCCTCGCGCCGCGGCACGCGCCCCCCGGGCCCCGCGAGTCCTGGGCGCGGCGCGCGCCGGCCCGCCCCTCCCCACGCCGGCGGCACGCGCCCCTCCGCCCGCCCCCGGGCTCAGCTGCTCGGCTCGGCGCGCCGCGGAGGCGGGGTGGCACCGGGGAGGCCGAGCGCAGGACTGACGGCCGCGAGGCGCGGCGCGGCGCGGCGAGGGGAGGTTGCGGGGAGGAACGCCGCCGCCGCCGGGTTTTCAGCCGCCCTGTTGCTGTTGCTGCTGCCGCCGCCGCTGCCGCCACCGGCCGGGCAGCGCTTCACGGGGCCGGCTGCGCTCCGCTGTCGCTCCGACGCGCGCTGCTGCTGCTGCTGCCGGCGGCCACTCTCCGCAGCCGCGCTCCATGTCCCTCCGCGCGGCGGCGGCCCCGGCAGCAGCGGCGGCGGCGGCGGCTGCTGCAGGCGCCGAGGCGGCGGCTCCACATCGCGCGCCGCGCAGCCCGGCGAGCTCCTTCCTGCCTCTCGGGGCCCCTCGCGCTCCCCTGACCGCCCGCACCCCGCCCCGGGCTTCCGGCCGCGCCCCTCGCCCCGCCCCCTGCCGCCGCCTGACGCGCGCGGGCACCTGTTCGCCGCGCCGCGCGGGATTCGCTGGCTCCCGGGGCTCCTCGGCGGCGCCAGGTGGCGCCGGTGCCGTCAGCCCTCCGCGGCCTCACGCCCGGGGCGGCGCGCGGGGGCGGCCGGCCCCTCCCTCCCGAGGCTCCCACTGCGCCCGGACCCGCGGGCGCCCCAAGGTGCGGCCCGGACCCCCAAGGTGCGGTGCGGCGCGGCCCCAGCGCCCTCAGCTCGGGGTATGGCCTGGTCTCCCCTGGGAACCCGGCCCCGCTGGCCTCGTCCCGCTGGGGGCCGGGGGGTCTCAATCTGGGGAGGCTCAGGCTCGGCGCGGCCCCCCAGGCGGCCTCCTCGAGACACTCCCGGGACAGGAGGCCCCGCCCGAGACTCGGGGTCACGGAACCAGGTCCAGGTGGCCCCGCCCCAGGGACTCGGGGTCACGGAACGAGTCCGGTCCCCGCGAGGGCGCAGCCGTCAGGAGGGGGAGCCCTAGAGAGCGGGGGAAGGGACGGTCTCAGAGCCCGGCATCTTGATGATGATGACTCAGGGATGCGAGGGACCAGAACCTCGAAAATAATAGCCTGGAAGAAAGGAATTATATTGAAAAATAAGGAAAAATGCCGCTCCCTGAGGATACGGAGCAAAGAAATGCCCCTCATAATAACCTCTGCTCCGGAGGCGCTGGGTAGGTGCCCAGGCTGGTGCTAGGGGTGTCTGCGCGTTATTTTAGGTCGCCCTCGCTGGACCCTATGAAGCGAGTCCGGTCCCTCTTCCCATTTCACGGAGGAGAAATAGAGGCCTCCAGGGGTGGAGTCGTCGCCGGGTCATCACAGCAGGATCGGGTCCAGGCGGTTCGGGTAAAGCATTCCTTCCTCGCTGGCGAATCCAGGGGAAGATGGTGGCGAGGAGCCGTCCCGCAGGGATCGGAAGAGACTCGGGAGCCCGCTGGGGGGACTCGCTGGTGCTGGCTCCGGCCTCCTATTTTCAGAAACTGTCCTTTCTGGAGCTGGAGTCTCCCGATCCTCTCCCCATCCCGTTTTTAGTTGGATCGCGCCTTGGTTCTTTCACCGCAGCGAGGTGAGAATTTCAGGACGAGAGGCCGAAATGGGTCAAACGTTTCTTGTGGTTTTTATTTGTGGTTTTTATTCGTTGTTAAGCTCAGAGCCCAGCCATAGTCAGGCCTGGACACCACTCTCCGCCCGCAGACCAGGGGGAGAGTCTGAAAGGCCTGGAGCCTTAGGGCCGGCTTTGTTCACTTGTTGACTGGAAAGGAGAGACACTAAGGGGCCCACATCGATCTTAGAGCTCAGTTTTGCAATCCCCTTGGTGTTTTTCTGCTGGGGAAAGGACATGTTTCTCCCTAATCTATTTAGAAACAGAATTCCTAATCCCAAAGGGTTCCAGCTGTTTATTTTTCCTTGATCCAGACTTGCGGCCCATCTTTCCCAAAAGGTGTTTGGCCTGCCTTTCTTGAATTCAGTGATCCTGCTCCATCAGACTTGCCTGTTACTGTGAGGCCTTTCCCCAGCGCCAACTCCAGCTCACAGTGCTCCACCGCTGACCCGACCGTTTCCTACTGGACAGGTTTGCCCTAAGCGCTGCCTCCCTGTGAGTGTGTAATCAGAGGAGACCAGCCCAAGTTTGGACAACTATTTAGAATAGTGGTTCTTACACATTTTGGTCTCAGAACCTCTTTTCACTCTTAAAAATTATTGAAGATCTCAAAAACTTTAGTTTGGGTAGATTTAGATATTGATATGTACCATATTAGAAATTAACTGATAAAATTTATTACTTCATTTTAAAATACTTATAATAAACCTGTTACATATTAACATCATGTGTTTTAGTAAAAAAAAAAAAAAATCGCTATGTAGTCCCAAATTTAAAAAGAATGAGAGGACTGGCATTGTCATTATTTTGTTGTTAATCCTCACCCAAGGATATTTTTCCCATTGATTTTAGAGAGAGTGGAAGGGAGGAGGAGAGACACAAAGAGAGAAACATTGATGATATGAGAAAGAAACATACATTGGTTGCCTCCCGTACCCACCCCAACTGGGGATCCAACCTGCAGCCTTTTGGGGTAGGGGACGACGCTCCAGCCAACTGAGCTACCCAGCTAGAGCATCAGGCACATTCTTAAGGGAAACTAGCTTTATTCCCCCCCCCCCCCTTTGGTAGCACATGGTAGTGAAGAATAACATGCCCACCAATACACGTTGGTTCCACTGCTTTGATTCATGCTAAGGTTTCTGTAATGTTGCCCACCATTGCTTTGGCACCATCAGTACAAATGTCAACAGTGAAAAATGAAAATGGTATTAGACCATTAGTATTATTATAAAACTAGTTATACTATTATTAATAAAATTATGAAAATAGTGTTCCCTTTACAGACCCCATGAAAGGGTCTTTGGGACTTTCGGGAGTTTGCAAACCACAGTTTGAGAACTTGATTTAGAGCCATTTAAGACCATTAGGTCAGCCTTGAGCTAAGAAGAATAAATAAGTACCTGCCTATATGGAAATTAGTGCCAGAATTAAAAACTCATCAAAGCAAAGCTCATTGTTTAGTTTATTCTGCTTCACACTAGAATAATAGTAGCTAAACTATATTTAGCTTTACATTCCTTCTAGTCTCTCATTTAATCCTCACAATAACTCTATATTGTTAATATGTAATCCCAATATATATACTACTTGATACTATGATGCTAGTGCTTTAGGCCTGACTGACTCTTTATTTATTTACTAGAGGCCCAGTGCACGAATTCGTGCACGGGTGGGGTCCGGCCGCCTGGCCCCAATCGGGCAGATTGATTGGAGCTGGACCTGTCAGGAGGATGAGAGGGCAGAGGGAGGTTGGCTGGCTGACCCCACCCACGAATGGGGTGTCGGGGGAGCGATCAGGGGCCAGCGGCCTGGGGGAGGGGCCATGGGTGTTTGGCCAGCCGGCCCTGCCCCTGATCAGAGTAGGGAGGCCCATCAGGGGTGGGGCCAGCCAGGGGGAGGGGCTACAGGAGGTTGACTGGCCCGCCCGCCCCCCATCTGGCAGGTTTGCTGGCTGTAGTGAGCATCATAGTGGCCGGTCATTATGGCGTTCTAGTCACTGGCTTTTTATGTACCTAGATTAATATATTTTTTTATTGATTTCAGAGAGGAGAGATTGAAACATCAATGAGAGAGTACCATGAATCGGCTGCCCCCTGCACGCCCCTACTGGGAATGGAGCCCACAACCTAGGTATGTGCCGTTGACCTGAATCGAACCTGGGACCCTTCGTCTGTAGACCGATGCTCTCTCTGCTGAGCCAAACCGGCTAGGGCCTTACTGACTCTTAATTACTATACCTCACTTCACATTTTTATTATTTATATTTTCCTTTAAATATATTTGTATTAGTTTTGCTTTTGTACCTGGATATTCTGGTTGAACTTGGATGTAACTGATCTTAATCTACTATGGATAGGTTTCTATGGATGGAAATTTTCTTTCTAAGAAATCCTATTTCCAAATATGGCAACACTCACTGAATTTCCCCAAGTTGTTTTATTACCGTCTCGATCTGCAAAAACTGGAAAATGTAAAAGACAAAACATTTTCCAGCAAATTTGTTTTTTGAAAAGTCAAGCATTGAAGAAACACCAGGAGCTGGCAAAACATGTGACAAAGCAGTTCTACGCTTGATATTTTTATTCAGCGATTACAAGTGTGTGTGCATTTTTTCAAGTGGTGTATTTTATTTATGAACTAGTGGTGAGAACATGAAAGTTTCAGAATTTTCTCAAATGTAATCAAAAGCTTTTTTAAAATATATTTTGGAGATGAATTGATTCAGCATTTTGCAAAACGTGGTGTGTATACTGAACTTGATTTTAAATAATATTTTTTTTTGACAAATCCCACCAAATTAAATAATATTTTTATTGATTTAGGAGAGGAAGGGAGAAAAAGAGAGAGAGAAACAATCAATGATGAGAGAGAATCATTGATCAGCTGCCTGCTGCACGCCCATACTGGGGATCGAGCCCGCAACCCGGGCATGTGCCCTGACCAAGAACCGGACTGTGACCTCCTGGTTCATAGGTTGACCTTCAACTACTGAGCTGGCAGGGCTGAACTTGATTTTTAAGGGAAAAACATTAACTTCAGTGGCTGGTGCTCACCAGCGTCGGCCTTTAGCAGACACCTTTTTCTGCCTGGCATGGGAGTGCTTTCTCTGCTACCCATCAGGGTGCCTGAGCTTGCCCCGCTGGGGCCCCTTCTCAGTCCCATCTAAAGTTGCAGCAACTCGCCACCCCCATCTCTAGGTTCTCACCTTGATAGCCCCCTCGCACCTTTCCCCCCAACCTTCCAGGGCCCTCTCCTAGGCCTCAACCCCAACCCCTTTTTCCCTTTTTCCAGGTCACCATTATGCCTGAATCTCCACCTCCAGCCTCACCGTTTCCTCACCCAGCCAAGCTCCTTGCTTCTCTCAGAGCCCGGTACACTTCACTCAGAGTCTCATCCTGCCCCTGCCCCTGATTCGCCCCCCCCGCAGCTTCTGTCCCTTTCTTTCCACCACCATTTCTGTCCAACTTGTCTCTCTTCCAGGTGCGAGTTCCCTTCTTCCAAAAGGATTTACTTAACTACCAGGTCTGACTGCCTTTTTACCTGTACCCATTATTTTCTAACTACATAGAAAATGCTCCTGGGTTTTGAGCTCCAGACCCATCTCTCCCTTACCAGACATTTTTGATCTTTCCCCTTCCCGATGAAAAGCGTGGACTCTGGGGCCAGCCTTCCTGGGCTGGAATCCCGGTTCTACCACTTAGGACTTGAGTGATCTTGAATCTCTATGCTTTAGTATCAGCCTTTATAAAATGAGGATAATAGTAACAGTTATCTAATAAGGTCATTAGTAAGACAAAAAGATTCATATATGTAAAGCACTTAAAATGGTGCAGCCCTAGCCGGTTTGGCTCAGTGGATAGAGAGCGTCAGCCCACGGGCTGAAGGGTTCCGGGTTTGATTCTGGCCAAGGGTGCATACAGGAGGCAACCAATCAATGTGTCTCTCTCATATCGATGTCTCTATCTGTCTCCCCCCCCCACTTCCACTCTAAGAATAAATGGAAAAATATCCTCAGGTGAGGAATCCTATATAATAATCCTGTATAATAAAAGGCTAATATGCAAGTAGACCAAACGGCAGAACAACTGAACAACTGGTCACTATGATGTGCACTGACCACCAGGGGGCGCAAGGAACATGGTGGGAGGTGGCCGCAGCGGGATGGTGGAGCAGGTGAGCAGGGGCGCCAGACCAAGGCAGGGCGCTGGTTGCTGTCATCGGGGCGAGCCTCTGGTGGTTACTGAAAACTCTTTGCTCCTGCACACTGCGGTCCCGCCCAGCACTCGCACCCAATCACTCTGCCCTGTCAGCAGGTGTGAGTGACAGCTGCCGGCTCAGATCACCCCTGAGGGCTTCTCCACCTCAGGGCAGCAGCTGCCGCCCGCCCCTGCCCCTGCTGCTGGCACCGGCCCCACTCCGCACTGTCAGCGGGCTGGCACTGTCAGTGCATGGGAGCGGCGGGAGCAGGGGTTGCCCTCAGACAGGGGACCGGGGGTAGGGTGGGGGGGGTGGCATGGCGGGAGGGGTCAGGGGTGGGACGTGAAGGATGGGCTGAGATCCGCCCCTGTGCCCACCGCAGCCTTGCAGCCCACAGTTCCTTTCAAGGTGCACGAATTTGTGCACTGGGCCCCTAGTAAATAAATAAGTAAATAAATAAATGGTACATAGCACACGGCAGGCACAATGTAGGTGTTTGATAAAATACCTGAGCACAGATCTCTCCCTCTGACACCATAATCTTTTCTAATTTTTTAAAAATTTTTGTTGATTTCAGAGAGGAAGGGAGAGAGAGATAGTAACATCAACGATAAAAGAGAATCATTGATCGGCTGCCTCTTGCATGCCCCCTACTGGGGATTGAGCCAGCAACCTCGGCATGTGCCCTTGTCTGGAATCGAACCCGGGACCTTTCAGCCTGCAGGCCAATGCTCTATCCACTGAGCCAAACCGGCTAGGGCAATCTTTTCTAATTTTTGCATGTGTCTTTCCCTTATATACCTGTTTCCTTTTAAAATCAATTTGTTAAGTTAAAAAATGAGTCAGCTCCGATCATTGGCATTGGGTATGGCAAAATCATGATGGTGATATGGAAATGACTAAAATTGGTGTAGAATGGAATTATTGAAGGTGATGGTCTGGGGTTTCTGGGTGAGATCTGGCATTTAAGCACCTGTGTCCATTTGAGCAAGGCATTCAATGTGTTGGGCTTTGGTTTCCTCATCTGTATGGTAAGAGGTTGGGCTGGATGGTCATCCTTCGCCTTTTAAGCTAATGGTGCTCAACTGGGGGTGCTTTTGCCCCCTGGGGACATGGGCAATATCGGGAGACATTTTTGGTGGTTACACCTGGGAGCAAGAGTTGCTTCTGGCATCTAGTGGGTAGAGGCCAGAGATGCTGCTCCACATTCTGCAATGCCAGGACAGCCCACCACAAGAATTTTCTGTCCACAAATGTCAATAGTGCTAAGGTTGAGCAACTGTGCTCTAAAATGACAGGCTTCGCAATTTGACATGGGATTTGTTCCCCGAATAGGAATAAATGGGCTATACACAAGAGAGTCTATGATGTGAGCCCATGGGTGCTTTTGACTGCTTCTGGGAATTCCCACTGGGAAACCAGCCCATAACAGAGCCATTCCACTTAGGCAAACAAACAAGCAAAAAAAAAAAAAAAATCCTTTTGTTTTGAGCTGAATTGCTCTCAACATTGACTAAATGGCTCCCTACTCTCCCTCTCCCTCTTCTAATGATTTGGCTGTTTCCATTGCCCAAACTCATCAGAAAATTGCTGCTTTATGCTCAAGAGTTGGCTATATTTTGTTCTTCACTGCCCACATTTAGAAAGATTTGTGATTTTAATTTTCTCTGTATTCACATCTTTCTATTTCTTTTCAATGATCTTGGCCCTAAAAGCACTGCTGATGTGTTTTGCTACATGTATCATTTATCTGAAGCTATTTTTAGGCATTTCCTAGTTTTATTTCATTTCAAGAATTTCCCAAACATTTGTTATGTCTTGTTCTTTTTGCATCACATTCTGGTTTAATCTGTTGGCAGGCAAAGTTATTTATACCTACTGATACTGCTCATACTAACAGTTTCTTAAGTGAATTTCCCTTTTTCCCCCCTGTAGTTTTCTTTCTCAATTTTAAAGCAAACTGATTGTATAAATAGTATATCATCCAGTTGCCAGGACAACTGAATACATTTGCTGGCAGGTAGGTAGGATGCCTTAAAATCTATTTTTCATAATTTGTGTTATCGTTGCTGTTACTACCCTTCTGGCTCTTGGGAGAAATAGGTGTTTTTTTTTTGTTTGTTTTTAAAAATATATATTTTATTGATTTTTTACAGAGAGGAAGGAGAGGGATAGAGAGTTAGAAACATCGATGGGAGAGAAACATCGATCAGCTGCCTCCTGCACACCTCCTACTGGGGATGTGCCCGCAACCAAGGTACATGCCCCTGACCAGAATCGAACCTGGGACCCTTCAGTCCACAGGCCGACGCTCTACCCACTGAGCCAAACCAGTTAGGGCGAGAAATAAATTGGTGATGAAATATCTTTATGGGTGAATTAATTTTTAAAAATTCTCAAGTTCTAATGAAAGCCAATGGATCATACAGTTATCAGAGCAGTTGGCCAGTAGGTATTTATTGAGTAATCAACGAAAGTTGGTATGGATTTGGAATTAACATTATATAAGACCTTCAAAATTTATCTTCAAGGACTATTTCATCATTGATTGTGTAAGAATGTGGTCATACTGGACAGTCACTATTATCATGTGGCTTGTCAGTAGCTCACACCAGAGGAAATACAACATAGTGGTTAAGAACATGTTTCTAGAGTAAGACCTAACTGAGGCTCCCCCAGTTACTAACTGAACCTCAGACCACCTCTCTGACCACCAGGCAATGTGTAAGTAAATAATTTTGTTCACTAATGTATTCTTTTTTTTTAAAGGGCAATTTTTTGTTTTAGTTTTTTTAAAAAAATATTTTTTTATTAATTTTTTACAGAGAGGAAGGGAGAGGGATAAAGAGCTAGAAACATCAATGAGAGAGAGACATTGATCAGCTGCCTTCTGCACCCCCCTCCCCCCCACTGGGGATGTGCCCGCAACCAAGGTACATGCCCTTGACTGGAATTGAACCTGGGACCCTTCAGTCCACAGGCCAACGCTCTATCCACTGAGCCAAACCAGTTAGGGAACTAATGTATTCTTAAGGCATAGCACAGTGCCCACAGTCAGATCTTGATACATTTTTATGATGAATGAATAATATATGTAGAGTGCCCTGGCTGAGCAGTGGTTACAGTGTTGGCCCACACACCGAAGGGTTTCAGGATTGATTCCCAGTCAAGGGCAGTTACCTTGGTTGCAGGTTTAATCACCGGCCCGTTCAGGGCACGTGCGGGAGGCAACCAATCGATGTATCTCTCTCACATTGATGTTTCTCTCTTTCCCCCTCCCTCCACTCTCTCTGAAAAGTCAATGGAAAAAAATATCCTCAGGTGAGGATTAACACAAACAAAATAAAAATAATATATGTAAAGCACTTAGCACATTACTTAGCATCGTCAGTGCCCACTCAACACAATGTCAGGAAAAGAACACCTTGATCTCAGAATGCCGGATTTGTTACACACTAACTTGGTTGGTATTAACCTTTTCATTTACTCAGGACATTTATTACATAGAGGCTGTGGTGTTAGATATTATGTAGGAAGCAAAAATATATATGCGATGATACTTGCAGATGTGCCCTGAGATTACTAACCTGGGCAACAGAATGATAGAGCCAGGAAGAGAGAGAGAATCACGCAACTATGGCTGCGGCCAAGGACACCTGGCTCCCACAGGGAACTAAGACAAGCATGGGATCAGTATAAACAGAGCAATCACAAGAGTGAGTTGTTGATGAGATGTTGGTCAGGGATTGTATTAATGGGTTTGAAATTGGAAAGTTTCCTCATCTGGACAACAGCTTCTTAAAGGAAAGCTAGAATGGATGCAGAATCTGTGGCAGGAGGAGAACGGTTGTCCTCTGTGCTTGGAAAAGCACTGGTAAAGGCCTGGTGGTGGGAAATGGAGAGTAAACACGCTCCATGCCTGTGGGAATGGTGGCGCCTCTCCTGTATCAGTGTGACCACAGGTGGAGTGACCAGTGCCCGCATCTGCAGCAAAGCACATTGGACTTCTCCTCCTGACAGCCCCCTCCTCCCACCCCAACCCCAATTTAATAAAGGAAGGGATTAGAGAGAGAAACAGGCCCTCCTGATGGGTTTAGAAAATATTTGCATAGAAGAAAGCTGTGTGCAGGTTTTATTATACATTTGCATTTACAAAAATCAAGAATTTGCAAAGGCTTAATATTCAAGAAGACATGTGAAATTACCCATTAAAAGAAGAGAAGATGGCAAAGACTCAGAAACTGATCCCAGAATTTATTTTAATTGAAGAAAAACCAAGCAACACATCAAAGGTATAAATCTGCATTTCCCTGGGGTCCCCATGGTGTGATTCAGCTTTTTTTAGTAAGTGGGTCAGAAAACTGCTAATTCTGTGAGGATTTTATTCAACTGCGCTCAGCTGGTGCATTTGTTTCTTGCGGAACTAAAAAATAAAGTATGCTAAGATTGTCAAAGTTGATATCAACCTAGTGTCAAATTGCTTTGTTTATCAACCATGAATACAATCTTAATTTTCTTTTCTTTTTTAAAATATATTTTTATTGATTTCAGAGAGGAAGGACGAGAGAGAGAGAAATAGAAACATCAATGAGGAGAATCATTGATTGGCTACCTCCTGCATGCCCCCCACTGGGGACCAAGCCTGAAACCTGGGCATGTACACTTAACCAGCATCGAACCTGGGACCCTTCAGTCTGCAGGCCGACACTCTGTGTTCTGAGCCAAACCAGCTAGGGCCAGTGTTAATTTTCGTGATTGAAAGTCTGTCCTTTTAGTTAGCAAGTAGTGACAATAATGTTCACACCTTTATTTTGAAACTAGAGGCCCAGTGCATGAAAATTCATGTACTCTGTGGGGTCCCTCAGCCTGGTCTGCGCCCTCTCACAGTCCGGGACCCTCGGGGGATGTCCACCTGCTGGCTTAGGCTCGTTCCCCGGAGGGATTGGGCCTAAGCTGGCAGTCAGACATCCTTTTGGCAGCTCAGGAGCCCCCGGAGGAGCGGGCCTAAGCCACAGTTGGACATCCCTAGTGCTGCCATGGAGGTGGGACAGGCTCCCGCCACCACAGCTGCACTTGGAGCCATCAGCCTGACTTGTGGCTGAGTAGAGTTCCCCCTGTGGGAGCGCACTGACCACCAGGGGGCAGCTCCTGCGTTGAGCATCTGTGCCCTGGTGGTCAGTGCTCATCATAGCAACCAGTTGTGCGGCTGTTAGGGTCAATTTGCATATTCCCTCTTTATTAGATAGGATGCTGTGCCCTATGTTGCACAACTCTATGCATAGCTGGTACAGTGACACCGTAACACAAGGAGTCTCAAACAGAATGAAATTCAACAGGCAAACCATTGTACTAAACAAGGACAAATACAGGAGCTGATATATTGGTTTTCTGGAAAGAGAGCTCAGGTTTAAAAACATAAGCCATAGGTTAGCATGGAAGAGCTATTTTTTCCCCCAGGTTTGGTAAAGTACACATAACATAAACTTTACAGTTTTGCCATTTTTAAGTGAACAATTCAGTGGCATTGATTATATTCACATTGTTGTGTTACTATCGCCACCAGCATCCATAGAACTCTGTTTGGCAAAACAGAACATCTGTACCCATTACACAATAACTCCCTATCCCCCTTCTCCCAGCCCCTGGCAACCATTGCTGGACTTTCGATTTCTATGAATTTGACTATTCTAGATATGCCGTACATGGGATCATTCAGTATTTGTCCTCTTGTAACTGGATTCTTTCACTTAGCATACTGTTCTCAAGGCTCATCCATGTACCAGGATTTCCTTCCTTTTTAAGACTAATATTCCATTATATGTACATGCCACATTTTGTTTATCCTCTCATCAGTTAATGGACATGTGGGTTGCTTCCACCATTTGGCTATTGTGAATAGTGCTGCTATGAACATGAGGATACAAATATCTCTTCAAGGCCCTACTTTCAATTCCTTTGAGTATATGCCCAGAAATGGAATTGTTAAGATCATGTGGTAATTCTATTTTTAAAGTTTTAAGGACTCTCCATATGTTCCCCATAGTGATGGAGAGCTATTTTAAAATCACCTGACATGGAGATGCACTTATCTATTCATTCCTTCACTCTCATTCTTTCAACAAACATTCCTGAGGATTTGCCTTATGTAATGACAATGCTGGGCTCAGTGGAGTTTATAATTAAGACTAATTTGATGGTATAAAAGGGGTCTATAAAATAAATATACCATGTAGTACTCCCAAGCCAGAACAAGGCTTGACTTCAGGGATTCAACACAATTTTTAAAAACGTTGCTCATCAGAAGAGAAGTTGGTCTATTTAGAAGCACAGAAAAAGGAGAATCACGGGGGTAACCAGCAGGAGTCCCATTAACACTTGGCTCAGGAATGGAGCTCTAGGATTACAGACGCATTGATGAGATTATCCCAAGAGGAGCAGAGTGTGTCTAAATAGCTATGCGGAGGGACGCTTATTTAGCTTGTTCTTCTGATTCTCTTGGTTCTAATTATATGTTCCTTAAACTGTGTTCTGATTGCAATTTGGCTTCTCTGCCTACAAAGAGAGAATGTTTTTGGTCATGCCAACCTCAGCATTGTGGTCTTTGAGAGCTTAAATATTTCTCATCATAAATTAATAATTTGGCAGCTTGGTTTTGGACATTAGGCTTATTGAGCTCTAATGAATGTCAGTGCAATTCTAAAATATTCTGTTGCTACTGATGTGCTGGCCAAATCAGAGTTCTAAGCCTTTCAGACCACAGACTAGAGCCAGGCCAGAGATGTCTCCAAACCTCAGTTTCCGTACCTGACAATGGAAATCAAAACCAATACCTGCCTCATCCAGTTGTTGTGATGATTACATAGACTCCGTGCCTCACACGTAATAAGCACCGTGCCAGTGCTGAGTCTTGTTATGAACGGGAGCTTACCTGTGAGATTTCTTGGTAGACAAAGTCTGACCTCGCAGAGCCCCCATGCTTCTCTTCTGCTGGAACCTGCACACCTCTTACGGGCAAAGTGCAGGCCACGTGGTGAAGGAGCCATCCCGGTTGTCTTGCTGCCTCTCCCCCTCTTTCCAAGCACTGCACACCCTCAGGATTTCCTGCCATGGCCAGACAGAGCCAGCACCCCCGCGGGGAGCACCGCAAGCTCTGGCCTTCACATAACCCAGCCTGCAGGTCCCTGGCCAGGTCTCTGTAGTCAGTACAACAAATTTATGGATGCCAATGAAGTCATGACTGAGAGCCACTATGGATTACACATGCGTCCATTTTTTAAAAAATATATACTTTATTGATTTTTTACAGAGAGGAAGGGAGAGGGATAGAGAGTTAGAAACATCAATGAGAGAGAAACATCGATCAGCTGCCTCCTGCACACCCCCTACTGGGGATGTGCCCACAACCAAGGTACATGCCCTTGATCGGAATCAAACCTGGGACCCTTCAGTCCGCAGGCCGACGCTCCATCCACTGAGCCAAACCAGTCAGGGCCACACATGCATCCATTTTAACCTTCCCAGAAATGTACTGCCAACACCCAAAGGAATGCTCTCACATGGTAGAATTTAATTGGTTGTGATTGGCCAATAAAGGGGAAAACTTGGGGGTTATATGAGGCCGATTTGGTGCCCCCTTTCAGGTCTATTGTTTTCTCTACTGTCCTTTTAAAGAATCCTGGGCCCATTACAGAAAGAAAAGTGCTCTTGTGTGAACTCAAGGGGTTTAATGAGATTTGCAGGATTTTGAGTGAGAACTGGGAAATTCTTGGGCTAAGTGAGGGGTTTCAGGTGTGGGTGAGTTGCTGAATGGTAATGATAAGGCCAGGACAGAAGAGTAATATGAAATGGAGCTGATCAGAGTCTAGGACAGATACTGACTGTTTCTTTTTTGGAGCAAACTAGGCTGGTCCAGGGGACCGGAAGCAATGGGATGAACTAGCTGCCATTAACTTTGCTACTTTCTAACTATGAGTCAATGTACGACACCAGAACAAGTGTATGATTTAGAAAATCACAAAATTCAGTTGAAGAATTGGCAAATAGAACTTACAAAGAGATTGTGAGTGAGTAGAATTATTTAACCTGAGGTAAGTAATAACATATCCTGTGTTATGTTATTGAAGGTGGTTGTATAAGTCAGGGTTCTCCAGAGAAACAGAGCAATAGGATAAATAGATGAGAAAGGTATTGTAGGAATGGGCTCACCTGGTTATGGAGGCCGAAAAATCTCACCACCTGCTGTCTCCAAGCTGGAAAACCAGGAAAGCTGGTGGTGTACTTCAGTCCAAGTCCAAAGGCCCGAGAATTGGGGAGCTGCTGGGGTATGCCAGAAATACTATTTTACCAGCTGGTGTTCCCTTAGCCCAGTCCATTAGACATAGAAAATTAACCATCACTTGCCCTAGCCAGTTTGGCTTAGTGGATAGAGCGTTGGCCCACAGACTGAAGGGTCCCGGGTTTGATTCCAGACAAGGGCAAATGCGGGCTCCATTCCCAGTAGGAGTCATGCAGGAGGCAGCCAATCAGTGATGCTCTGTCATCATTGATGTTTCCATCTCTGCCTTCCTTTCTGATATTAATAAAAATATATTTAAAAAAAGAAAATTAACCATCACAGTGGTGATCAATTACTCTCTTACTGCACTGAGGATTTTAATTAAATATCAAATAAAAGTTTCTGAAAATGCTGGTTGCCTGACCCTAAAATCATTTACAGAATTTACAGACTCTGGGCTGCTTTCAAAAATGGAAGTGGTCACCCTGGCTGGTGTGGCTCAGTTGGTTGAGTGCTGTTTCATGGTCCTGTTTCCATTCCCAGCCAGGGTATATGCCCAGATTGTGGGGTCAATCCCCAGTAGAAGGAGTGCAGGAGGCAACCAATGGATGTTTCTCTCTCACATGGATATTTCTCTCTCATCTCCCTTCCTCTCTCCCTCAAATCAATTTAAAAACATCCTATATAATAAAAGCCCAATATGCAAATTGACCAAACAGCAGAACCACTGGTTGCTATGACACACACTGACCACCAGGGGGCAGACGCTCAATGCAGGAGCCCCCAACCTACAGACCCCAGGTCGGCCAAGGCGGGTGCCTGTGGGGGTTCCCTGGTCGCCCGGCCAGTCACCCTGGAGATTGGCCCTGATTGCTGGCCAGGCCTAGGACCCTACGCATGCACGAATTTCATGCATCGGGCCTCTGGTATTTAAAAATAAAAATTGAAGTGGTAGGCTAGGATGTAACATATAGGATGGCTTATGTGTGGCCATGGGGAACATCCAAGTATGAATGAATGATGCACACCTGAGCTTGTCATTCATCTCTTCTGCTTTGTCATTCTATATAATCCTATCTAATAAAAGAGAAACATGGTAATTAGCCGTACCTCTGCTACCCTTCCCATTGGCTAATAGGGCGATATGCAAATTAACTGCCAGCCAAGATGGTGGCCGACAGCCAGGCAGCTTGAAGCAAACATGAGGCTTGCTTGCTTCAGTGATGGAGGAAGCCATCTTCCCCGCCTGCCACTGCCGGCCTCTGAGCTTGCAGTTTGAAACATTGTTACAAATATAGAAGCTAAACAAAACCCTAGAAACCTGCTTTCAGCCAGCCAGGATCTCAGAGCTGGAGTTGAAACAGTGTTTCGATTATAGAACCCAAACAAACCAGATATCTGCTTTCAGCAGCCGAGGCCTCAGAGCTGGAGCCAAGCCTCAGAGCTAAAGCTGGCCCAGAATAAAAAAGAAAAAGAAAAAAAGGAGCGGATGGGAGCTTCAGTCACCCGCCAGCCTGAAAACAGCCCTCAGCCCCTCACCCAGACTGGCCAGGCACCCCAGTGGGGACCCCCACCCTGAAGGTGGTGTGACCAGCTGCAAACAGCCATCATCCCCTCATCCAGGCTGGCCAGGCATCCAAGCGGGACCCCCACCCTGATCCAGGACACCCTTCAGGGCAAACCAGCCGGCCCCCACCCGTGCACCAGGCCTCTATCCTATATAGTAAAAGGGTAATATGCCTCCCAGCACTGGGATCAGCGGAGCCTCGAGGCCTCCCGGCACCGGGATCAGTGTGACAGGGGGCAGCGCCCAAACCCCCTGATCGCCCTGTGGCTCTGTGTGTGACAGGGGGCGGGGCCACAACCTCCCTATCGGCCCTGCTCTGTTTGTGACAGGGGAAGGCGCCCCAACCCCCTGATCAGTCCTGCTCTGTGCCTGATAGGGGGGAGCTCCCCAACCCCCTGATCGCCCTGCGGCTCTGTGTGTGACAGGGGGCAGGGCCACAACCTCTCTATCTGCCCTGCTCTGTTTGTGACAGGGGAAGGCGCCCCAACCCCCTGATCAGCCCTGCTCTGTGCCTGATACGGGGGAGCTCCCCAACCCCCTGATCGCCCTGTGGCTCTGTGTGTGACAGGGGGCAGTGCCCCAACCTCCTGATTGGCCCTGCTCTGTGCATGACAGGGGGTGGCGCCGCAAACTCCCCATCAACCCTGCCTTGAGTGTGACAGGGGGCGGTGCCCCAACCCCCATATTGGCCCTACCCTGAGCGTGACTGAGGGTGGCATCGCAACCTCCCAATCCGCCCTGCTCTGTGCATGACAGGGGGTGGCGCCCCAACTCCCCAATCAGCCCTGCTCTGAGCCCGACCAGGGGCTGCACCTAGGGATTGGGCCTGCCCTCTGCCACCCGGGAGAAGGCCTAAGCCAGCAGGTCGTTATCTCCCGAGGGGTCCCAGACTGGGAGAGGGCACAGGCCGGGCTGAGGGACCCCCTGTCCCCCAAGTGCACAAATTTTTGTGCACCAGGCCTCTAGTCCTATATAATAAAAGGCTAATGTGCAAATTGTCCCCTTGACAATTCAACTGGGAGTTTGACCAGGGGGTGGGGCCAGCCAGCCAGCTGCCCATGGCCCCTCCCCCCAGCTGCCTCAGCCCAATCTGCCCGATGGGGGCGGACCTGCTGGACCCCACCTGGGCACAAATTTGTGCTCCGGGCCTCTAGTTCACCATAAAAACAGAAATTAGTCTATGTTAACTAAACTCATCCACTATAATGGCCATTTATGTCAACATGTAGCAACAACATACTCAGAAAGTGCTTGCCCTTAATTTAACACTTGGGTTACTGTGATAGCTGGGCTTCTTTGAGATGTCTAAAAACAGATCCGATTGATTTGTTTCAGCTATGGGAAGTTTTGAGTGCGAACAGTGAAGGGTGCAATTTTATTTCAAAGACAGCTGCAACTCCTATAATAAAAATTACTTCACACCCAATGAAATTTGACTTTAAGGCTAAGATTAAGTCTCCAGGACTTAAGTTGGGTAATGAAAGCTCTTAGATTCTTGTGTAGTAGATATTTCAAATTAGGAATGGCCACAAACTGTCACTCGAAGACATGAACCCTAGAACCTTTCCTAGGGATGGGGAGACCTTTCAATGTTGTGGCCACCTGGAATGAAAAGCTCATTGTCCACCCAGGTTCTGGCCACCAATGTCACTTACCTTCCTCTCACTTTTCCCTTGAAGTTCCGAGTGAGTGGGGCCGTCTTTGAGTCGGTTCAAGTACAGGAGCCAGAGAAGAAACAGCAGCAAAATTCAATGAGGAAATTGTTTGATCAGATCAGAACCAGCTGTCTCGGTAAGCTAGCCAGCTTTCATATGATCAGAAACTCAAAAACCTATTCTTTTCAACTTGGCTTTTTTCTTTCTTTGCTTCTGGTACTTTCTGTGTTTACTAGTGAAGCTTCTTTTTAAAATCATAGATGATCTCATCTTTGCTAAAGGGCACAGGGAAAGGGAATTTTAAATTTATCCATGTTTTGGCCAATGTTTAAATGGAGAACTGAGAAAGTCAAAAATGTGTTGGTTTTTTTTTTGTTTTGTTTTGTATTCTTTTTTGCCTTTTTTATTTTCTAGTTGAAATGAACATCAGGCAAGTTATTTAAAATTTAGGATCGACTGAGATGGCTCAGTGGTTGAGCATCGACTTATGAACCAGGAGGTCACGTTTCTATTCCTGGTCAGGGCACATGCCCAGGGTTGCAGGCTGGCTTCCCCGTAGGAGGCATGCAGGAGGCAGCCGATCAACGATTCTCTCTCATCATTGATGGTTCTATCTCTTTCTCCCTCTCCCTTCCTCTCTGAAATCAATAAAAAATACATTTAAAAAATAAAGTATAGGCTCATTGTACAAAACTGTATATTGTACAGTTTCACATAAAGCTTCTCTCATAAAAAATGGGGGTATCCCAACGTAAAAAAAAAATAAATAAAAAAATAAGTTTTTAAAAACTGGGGATATCCCAAGACAGTTACCAACTTTAGCCCAACAGCCCACTAAACACTGAGGCACAGCAGATGCAATTTTTTAGAGTTGATGGATCTTTTCAGCACAGATTCTTGGGCGCCTCTAGCATTAGACATCTTGTATTATTTCAAATGATGATTAAAAATGAGTCTTTTGTGGTAGGAAGCTCTTCCTGTTATTTATCTATCCTTTAAGCCTCCTTTCCAACCACGGTGCTTTAGTTCTGCTTATTTTAGGAAGCATGCATACCGTTTTGCCATTAATGTATTCAGTATCAATTATCCGCTTGCACACAGCTCTGTGTGGGTGAGTTGCAGAGTTGAGAATTTCCTTAAGAAAATGAATTCTGAATTTCAAGTTTCCTTTGATCACTTTCCCATTTTAGCTGGCTACCTGGGGCGAGGAAACGCTCCAGAGACATCTGATGCCGCTTTTAGCTTTTAGTTTGAGTCGTGCACCTTGGATTTAACTTCAATAAAAACAGAAGAAGTAACCCTGAAGTGTATGTGTTGGTCCAAATTTATGGGTCCTAGACAAGAAGCCCGGGTTGTTCTTAAAAATTAATAAAGAATGCACTTTTTATTTTTGCTGCTTGAAATCTCAGGTTTGCTTAGTCTGAGTCTACCGCCAGGCCAACAAAATGATGTCCTGTTAGATTCTTGGCAAAATTTTCTTCGACTCCATCCAACCTCCCCCTGCCCAGTGTCTCCCGCTCCCTTGTCAACCCCTGCTTTCCTCTCCTCCTCAGGGATACCCTCATCAGCTTCAGCATGAAGTCACGAGCTGGCTCCCTGCCAGCCTCTTAGCTGCCCCCTCCCCCATCATAGAGACTATTCTTCGAAGTCCTGTTTGGGATTAACTAACCTTGGCCGTTAGGCTAACATAAGGTGGAGCGGTTCAGGCAGCATGTGGAAAATTTCCTTTACAGATGGTTTCTTTCTCTTTGGTGGCAAAAGCAGAAACTCTTGGATGGCATATATTGGCTCATAATCAACCATGAGCCAGGTTTGATATCCATCAAGCTGACCCTACCAGAATGTTCTGATTTTTAAGATTTACCTCCCCAAGTAGCGTATCCTTGACTCTGTCTGGGCCTTGAAGGAATTAAACCAATGAGAGATAAATCCATCTTGAGAAAAAAAACAACTTGGCTAAAAACATCCTAGATCTGGCTTGTATCAAAAATAAAAATAAATACGCCCGGCCAGCGTCGCTCAGTGGTTGAGCGTCGACCTATGAACCAGGAGGTCACAGGCTCAATTCCCCGTCAGGGCACACACCCGGGCTCCATCCCCAGGGTGGGGTGTGCAGGAGGCAGCTGAGCAATGTTTCTCTCTCATCATTGATGTTTCTAGCTCTGTCCCTTTCCCTCCTTCTCTGAAATCAATAAAAATATTTTTTTAAAAATAGCAAGTCTTGGAAAAAATACTTTTATATCCATGTTCATAGTAGAATTATTCACAGCAGCCAAAAGGTGGAAACAACCCAAGTGTCTGTTAACGGATGAATGAAGAAGCAAAAGTGTGATATATTCACCTCGTAGAGTTTTATTATTCAGCCTTATAAAGGAAGGGCGTTTTGACACAGGCTGCAACATGGATGAAACTGGAAGACTTAGGGTAAGTGAAGGAAGCCAGCCTCGAAAAGACAACTACTGTGTGATTCCACTTACATGAGGAATCCAGAGCAGCCAAATTCCGAGAGGCAGAAAGTGGCAATGTGGTTATCAGGGCCTGGGGAGAGGGGAGAATGAAAAGCTGTTTAACGGATGGCTATCGAGTGTCAGTCTCGTAAGAGGCGAAAGTTCTGTGGGTTGGTTGTACAATACTGTGCTGTGGGTACACTGGACAATATTGAACTGTACTCTCAAAAATGTTGAAGAGATGGTTAAGACGGTGGATTCTATGCGTATTTTACTGCAGTTTCAGAAATCCTTTAAAGAGGAGGCGGCGAGAACAACTCGTGATGAATTTGAGACGGGGACAGGGAGAGATGGGTGTTGGGTGCTGGATACAGATGAGGTTGTCGTGCTTGGTGCCATCCCGTTCCCCCTTCCGGGCTGAAGGACACCTGTCCCAGCAGCTTCTGGGAGTCCTCCTGGCTGACACCCCACAGCCCCACAATCCCCAGCCCTCAGCTGTCAGTGCTTGGTGGGAATTGCTCTCTGCGGTAGAAAGCCGTCTCACCCAGCATCACACACCCACTTCCCCAGGGCAGCCTGCATCCAATAGGATGGCAGTGCAGGGGCAAAAAGGCGTGGTCCTCTCACCCCAGTCGGAGACAGCTCTGAAGGGTGAGCCCAGCTTCAGAGCCCCCTGGAGTCAGCTGAAATTTCACTGGGACTGAATCCCACCTCCTCCTCAGTCCAGTCTCCCTGCCTTCACTTCCCCCACACGCGTTGATGCCGAGAGCTCTCGCTAATCAGCTCCCTGCCTGTTCAGCCCTAGCGATGAGGGTCTGAATCATAGCAGCTGAGATACCAAAGCCAGCAGAGGTGGTAGCCGAGGCTGAGATGAATCCAGAATGGGAGTAGAGGACGAACGAAGGAAAAGGTGACTATTGTTTGCAGCCTTGAGACCAACTGCAATGGTAGGGGCTGTGGCTCATCCCACTAACCTCTCCCCCCCCCCCCCAGTTCTCCCTCAGGAAGAGGGGCCCACTGGAGCCATGAGGAGCCGGTTCCTGAGAGTAGACGGAGACATGAATCCAAGCAGAACCAGAGGGGGACTCCCGCAGACACACGGAGAGGAGCCATTCAGATCCCTCTTCAGGGAAGAACTTGTTACTCGGCTGTGAGAGTGTGGTCAGCAGCCGGCCTCCAGCTCTGAGCTCCTTCAGGCTGGCCTCCCCTCGTCCTTCCCGGGCGGCCTGCATCAGGCTGAAAGAATGAGGGCATGGAAGGGGACACCATTTTGTCCTAAGGGCTTCCTGCCAGGTTGACTAAATGTGTGTGTCCCCCACCCCCCAACACACACACACAATTCATTTGGAATCTGAAATTGGAAATAGAAAGGAGGAGACCTGGGAAGAGTGATGTTAATGGCAGGGCTCCGGAGGCAAAGTTCATGAGCTGCTACTGAATAAGCAAATCTGAGCCTGGCTGCTTCCTTTTCTAAATTTTAGCTGTTCGGCTCTTCCTTTGATGCCGCAGAACACCGCCAGCATCCTGTCATTAGCTCTCTCGCCCTCTTCTTCTTGCACAGTTCGTGCTAGTCATAGGACACTTCTGTTATTTGCAACCAAAATTCTGCAAACAAAACATTGCCGGAGAAACTAAGATGGCGGCATAGATAAACACCGAGAAATTGCCGCTCCCACAACAATTGAAAAATACCGCAAAGGACAGAGCGGACATCACCCAGAACAACAGGAAAGCTGGCTGAGTGTAAATTCTACAACTAGAAGGAAAGAAAACCACGCTGAGAGCCAGAGGCGCTGCGGAGGTGAAGTGCAGAGGTACGGCGGCTCGCGCGCGCGGGTGGAAAGGGGGTGGCACCTGAGGACGCGGCTGTCTTTTTGAATCACAAGCTCCCGACTGCTCTGAACTCCGGTTCCAGGAAGTCTCTGGGGACCCAGGACTCATACGGGCACTGTCGGGCAGCGGGCGAACTTGAGTGCGGCTTTCCCTCAGAGGTGCTTGCAGCCGTTACCGGGACACTGAGACGCGGGACTCCGGGCGGAGAATCGGCCATAGCTGCTTTCTCCGCCCTTTGATTCCCTGAGACCCCGCCCCACCCAGGCTGCGGCAGAGGCTTTTGCATGTGAATGTACCTAACTGCAGCCCAGGCAGACGCTCCTTGATCCGCCCTTTGATTCCCTGAGACCCCGCCTCACCCAGGCTGCGGCAGAGGCTTTTGCATGTGAATGTACCTAACTGCAGCCGAACCAGGCAGACCCGGAACTTCCAAGAGAAGGCCCAAGGCCCCGCAGCGGCTTGCATTGCTTCACAGCTGAGCCTCTTCGTGGCTCCTGCTGTGTGGCCTCAGGCAGAGGCTGAATTAGCACCTCCTTAGATCCAGGAGCCACTGTACCCAGTGGTCAGAGGGGGACCATCCAGATTGCAATTCCTCAGATCCATAAGGGACACACTCAGGGAGCAGACTCAGTGAGCACCAAAGCCCCACTGAAGCAAGTCTTGCCCCAGAAGGGTGTCTTCAGCACAGAAGCTCTCCCACTTCAGACACAGCTGATTCTCACAGCCAATTGGCCTGGAGGTCAATTCCTCCCAGTGATCCTACAACAACCAAGGCACCAAGAGTGCACCAAGAGTGTCCACCCCAGGTAACTGGGGAGGATGAGCCACTGGGCCCTACAGGACACCTGGCGCGCAGGGCCACTCTATCAACACAGGGAAGCAGCCAAAATGCGGAGACAAAGAAACAGGTCACAAATGGCAGAAATGGAGGAAAGCAAACGACTGGATATAGAGTTCAAGGCCACGTTTATAAGGTTTTTCAAGAATTTTATGGAAACCGCCGATAAATTTAATGAATCCCTCAATAAGTATAGTGAGACCATGGAGGACATGAAAAAGGACCAACTAGAAATTAAGCATACACTGACTGAAATAAAGAATAATTTACAGAGATCCAGCAGCAGACAAGAGGATCCCAAGAATCAAGTCAAAGATTTGAAATACAAAGAAACAAAAAATACCCAACCGAAAAAGAAAAAAGAAAAGAGATTCCAAAAATATGAAGATAGTGTAAGGAACCTCTGGGACAACTTCAAGCGTACCAACATCAGAATTATAGGGGTACCAGAAGGAGAGAGAGGGCAAGATATTGAAAACCTTTTTGAAGAAATAATGACAGAAAACTTCCCCTACCTGGTGAAAGAAATGGACTTACAAGTCCAGGAAGCGCAGAGAACCCCAAACAAAAGGAATCCAAAGAGGACCACACCAAGACACATCATAATTAAAATGCCAAGAGCAAAAGATAAAGAGAGAATCTTAAAAGCAGCAAGAGAAAGACAGTCAGTTACCTACAAGGGAGTACCCATACGACTGTCAGCTGATTTCTCAACAGAAACCATGCAGGCTAGAAGAGACTGGCAAGAAATATTCAAAGTGATGAATAGCAAGAACTTGCAACCAAGATTACTTTATCCAGCAAAGCTATCATTCAGAATAGAAGGTCAGATAAAGAGCTTCACGGATAAGAAAAAGCTAAAGGAGTTCATCACCACCAAACCAGCATTATATGAAATGCTGAAAGGTATTCTTTAAGAAGAGGAAGAAGAAAAAGGAACTCTTACCATTTGCCACAGCATGGATGGAACTGGAGAGCGGATAAATACCACAGGATCTCACTCATTTGTGGAATATAATGAACAACATAAACTGATGAACAAGGACTGATCCAGAGACGGAGAGGCATTGATTGGACTGTCGGGCCTTGGAGGGAAGGTAGGGGAGGGTAGGGGTAAGGGGGAAAGATCAACCAAAGGACTTATATGCAAGCATATAGGCCTAACCAATGGACACGGACAACGGGGGGGTGAGGGCATGAGCGGGGGGGGGGGGGGAAGAGGGTAACGTGGGGACAAGGACACATATGTAATATCTTAATCAATAAAAAACATATTATAAAAAAAAACCAAAAAAAAAACAAACATTGCCAATAGCCAGGTTTAAGGTTGAAAGCGGCAACTCTCTGGGGGATTATTTGCCATTTCTTCTGAGGAATCTGTAACAGCCGTCACTTTTGTCAGCAACAGGATAGAATGTGCCACCATGGTCTGTATTTTACTGTGTGTGTTTTGTTGGTTTAAGAAAATCATCCCCGCCGAAACCGGTTTGGCTCAGTGGATAGAGCGTCGGCCTGCGGACTCAAAGGTCCCAGGTTTGATTCCGGTCAAGGGCATGTACCTGGGTTTCGGGCACATCCCCAGTGGGAGATGTGCAAGAGGCAGCTGATCGATGCTTCTCTCTCATCGATGTTTCTAATTCTCTATCTCTCTCCCTTCCTCTCTGTAAAAAATCAATAAAATATATTAAAAAAAAAAAAAAAAAGAAAGAAAGAAAATCATCCTAGCCTTGGCCGTTTTGGCTCAGTGGATAGAGCGTCGGCCTGCAGACTGAAAGGTCCCGGGTTCGATTCCGGTCAAGGGCATGTACCTTGGTTGCGGGCACATCCCAAGTAGGGAGTGTGCAGGAGGCAGCTGATCGATGTTTCTCTCTCATCGATGTCCTAACTCTCTATTCCTCTCCCTTCCTCTCTGTAAAAAATCAATAAAAAATATTTTTTTAAAAAAAGAAAGAAAATCCTCCTAGCCCGGCCAGCGTGGCTCAGTGTTTGAGCATCGACCTGTGGTTTGCCTCCCAGTCAGGGTACATGCCTGGGTTGCGGGTTTGAGCCCCAGTAGGAGATGTGCAGGAGGCAGCTGATAAATGGTTCTCTCTCATCATTGATGCTTCTATTTCTCTCTCCCTTCCTCTCTAAATTAATAAAAATATATTTTTTAAAAAAAGAATATCACCCTAGGTCTGTTATAAGTAAATAAGAAGTATAGATTGACGGTGATAGCTATCACTTCAATATCAGAAAGGAAGAATTTGAATACATTTCCATTATTGGACTGGCCAAGAAAAAAAACCTGACCTTTGGAAATTTTATTTCCTCTTCCCTCCGATCTGGTAAAGGGGAGGGAGGGAAAGGGCCACAAGGAGAAACAGTTCAGGCAGTGGATAAACTGAATCATTATATTGGGAGGTAGAAGCATCAGAAATGAGAAAATGCTGGAGATCCTTCCAGGGAGGGATCCTGGCATTCAGGGCACGGCCATGATAATGCGATCAGATTCCATCCAGAGGCTTAAAAGATCAACGAGTAGGAGAGGTTTTGATAAGAAAGACGTGGAGAAACACTTCCTGCTACCTGAGAGCTCTGATTCAGTGCCGGGAAAACAGGAGTGGTTGCGGATGTTACCTCCAGGGAGTTGAAAGAAAAGGCAGTTTGCTCTTACTCATTTGGGATGGGCCAGGCGAGGTCATCAGAGCCTCCGAGGCCGTGAATCATCCTTCGCTAAGGTCTGGTGCCCCTAATCGTTTAAACTGCTTTTATTTTCATTGGTTGACTCTTTTGAGAGAGACAGGGAGAGAGAAACATCGATTGGTTGTCCCCTTTTTACACATTCAGTGGGTGCTTCTTGTCTGTGCCCTGACCTGGGATCCAACCTGCAACCTTGGGGCGTTGGGACACCGCTCTAACCGACTGAGCTCCCGGCCAGGGCTACACTGCTTTTAACATGTGCTGCTCCCAGCACAGTGCCTGCTCTCCGTGAGCTCATTCCCCCTCTGTCCCCCACCTTCCCCCCGCCCAGCTCCCCGACCTGGAGGAGAGGCTGCTGGAAACCTTGAGCAGTCAGTCAGGAAGCTCAGACCTCAGCGCTGGATGCCTGGCACCTTTCAGAAAAAACGACGAAAGAATCACAACATGCTCAAACATGCGGGGAACCTGACACTCTGTCGCCCAGAACGGGCTCATCATGTGAAACAGCAGCAATCGGATTCATGGCTGCCTCGCGTGACGTGGCAACGGACACCTCTGCGGCCGCCAGGTGCCTCAGCAACCCGGGCCCTTCACCTGGGGAGATTCGGTGCCGGGAGCCGGGAGCCGTGGCCTGGGAAGTGCACGTAAAGGACTGAAACAGCCGTGGCCTCTGCGTGGGCATAGCCTGGTTCCGTGTCACACGATGTCATAGCTTATCCAGGCCCTCGGATTGTAGCTGGTGTGACGGAGGAACTGAAGTTGTACTTTTACTTAAATTTTATCCATTTAAATTTTTTAAAAGTTGAGATGAAATTCACATAACGTAAAAGTAACCGTTGAAAAATGAACAATTCCACGGCATCCGGTGCATTCACAATGCTGTGCTACCACCACCTCTATCCAGTTCCAGAACGTTTCATGGCCCCCAAAGGAGACCCCGTGCCCAGGAGGCATCGCTCCCATTTCCTGCTCCCGCAGCTGCAGCCACCAATCCGTGCTTGTCTCCATGGGTTTAGCTATCCTGGGCATTTCCTATAAATGGAATCATAACAGCTTTTGTGTCTGGCTTCTTTTACTTAGGACAATGCAAGTTAATTTCCATTTTAAATTTAAAAAGTAATAGTTGGTTCTGTTACTGGAAAACTTTTAAGTATGTTTGGAGTTACTTGGGTATATAAATCTACTTTTTCAGCTCCAAGTTTCTGAAATTTAACTACAGAGCAGTTATTTCCAATTCTAATTTACTGTCCCAATCACGATAAGTGTAAAATTACATGTATATCAGATTTCAAAGACTTCGTATGAAAAAAAAAAAAGAATGCAAAAGATCGCATGTATTCTTTTTAAAAATATTGGTTCCATGTTGAAATGATAATGTTTTGGATCTATTGGGTTTAAGGAAATATATTTTTAAAAATAATTTCAACTGTTTTCTTTCTGCTTTTTTCATTGTAGCTGCTAGAAAATATAAAGTTATGCATGTGTCCCACATTATATGTCTATCAGTGCTGGTCTCATCAAAAAACCTAACTCAAGCGAACTAATTTCAAAAGATTTGTTTTGAGGACCTATTATGGACTTTTATATTTTTGACTACTAGATGGAAAAGTCGGTTAGAAATCACTTGTTTGCCGATTTTATTGACCTTCCTTAGCCTTTAGTCTGGACCAGAAATGTGTTTATGGATTGAGTTAAAGGAGTTTGATCAAGTTTTCCTTCTTTCCTGCCAGCTACTGATGCTCGGACAGAGTCAGAGTCACTAGGAAAGGTCTTAAGTGAAAATGTTTTAAGTGGGGGAATAAGAAGTGTGTACTGGCCTTTCTGCTTTATAACTCGTAATTTAATGATAGATGATCAGCTTTGGATGAACCACAAGTATATGCTTTCCTGCTACCGAGAACAGAAGGATACTTACCTACATCCATTCACCAGTATGTTGAGTGGGTGCTGTGCGCTGTGCGCTGTGGTAGATGCTAGGAATTCAGGTGCAACAAAACAGGAAAGGTCCCCACCTTCGCTGAATTTGCGTTCCAGTGAAAGGAGACAGAAACAAATTAATAAGATAATCATAGATTCTGAAATGTTCTATGAAAACAATAAATATAGCGATTTGATAAAGAGTAACTTCATCAAATGGTGAGGAGTGAGGTGAGGGACTGACTATGTTAGGTTTGGTAGCTGGGTAATCCCTCTGAGAAGATGACATTTGGATTGACATTTAAAGAATGAGGAGTCAGCCACACCTGGGCAGGACCCTCAGGTAGAAAGCTCAGCGGAGGCGAAGGCCTTAAAATGGGAAAGAATTTAATGTATTTGGGGTAGAGAATGGAAGGCATCTGGCTAGGATATGTGGACAAAAAGGAGAAAGGAATAGGAGAGGCGTTGGCAAGTCAGAGCCAATAGGTCAGATTAAGAAACTAAATTTTATTTTAAGGGTAATGAGGAGCCATTGATGGTTTTAGAGCACAAAAGTAACCAGATGTAGTTTCCATTCAGATACTCCAATAGACAGTTGACTCTGTTCTCTAATTGCCAGAAAGAAGACCTAACAACCGATTAGTTTTGGTAAGCGTCCTCCAGTATTCAACGGTATTTTAATCAATAATCCCATATACCAAGACACCTTTTGTACCCATGTTGTACCTTTCCCATGGGTCCTGTTTCCTTGAGGGACCAAGGGACTTCCCAGGAGATAAGTCGTCAAAAGGAAAGACAAGGTCAGTCAGGCAAGTTAGACTAAGAAGTCTTACATCTGGCTAGAGATTGGATGGGTGATCTTTAAGGACAGTGGAGTACGTGTCACTCAGACTAATTCTCAGGACCAGTCCTTGAGGACTTACCAGGCCTGAGTTTTATGTGGCTTTGGCTCTAAGTAAAAGCTAAAGGGGCTGTTTAATGAGAACCTTATTTGGCCCCCAAGCATCGTTGTTGTGGCATCTTGTCAGTGGGTTGGGACACAGTGTGGCGGGAGCCATTGCCCTCTACTGAATACCACCCTGGCGCATTGAACAACGTGGCACCTTGTGCTAGTTGGTACCCAGGAGGCGGCAGCGGTGGCTGCCAGGAAAGGTGGTACCTAATGACAGAAGATGGAGATGTCTCTTGGATAAAGTGGAAGTCAACTGAGATCATCTTCAACAGCAGAAATAGCGGCATGCCTGCTTGATGCACGAGGACAGGAGGGAAAATCCGCAAACGTGGTAGCCGACTACACATGTTTCTGAGCATGTGTGACTCCCTCCTGGGCACTCCCAGAAACCCTGGCTGGGAGTAAGTGTGCTGGAGTCTGGAATTCTATGATAAAATGCAGATGAGGGCGTGGTGAGCTGTCGTGGGTTGGATTCCCCAAGAAATGCATGCTGAGGCCAGGATTCAAGGGCAGGTGGTTTATTTGGGGGATGATCCCAGGAAACAGCAGTGTGGGGGTAAGGGCAAGGGAGACGCAGGAAGCAAGACAACCAGGAAAAGGTGTGTACCAAGCCAGCCACTGCTCTGGGCACCGGGGGCTCAGTGGCCCCGGGGCGCCCTGGGAGACTGCAGACGACAGGCCTCACGCAGCAGTGAAGCGGGAGGAAGCTGGGTTCCTCTCCTACCAACTCCCATCCATCACGGGCGGGGCTGCTTCTAGGGACATGAACGCCCTGGCATTTCTGGGCTGTCCTGCTTGCTGGCCAGGTGTGATTTCACAGCAGAACAAAGCCCTCCTTCAGAGCCACAGGTGTAGCAATGAGCATCCTTTGGTGTGGAGATGAGTGATAAGGGCCCTGGGCAGGGCCTCTACGGGCAGGGCAGCATCTACTACACCAGTCACTACACCAGGCCACGAGCACAGAGGAATCCGTCCTATTTATCTCTGTGCTGTCTCATTTCTAGCCCCATTTCAGCCCTCACTTTGGTGTTATTTGTTTTTTTCCTTCTCTCCTACTTACAATTTATGCTGCCTGGCTATGTTTTATGTATTCTTGTAAGCTGCCTTAAATCTTTTTTTTTTTTTTGGGGGGGGGGGAAGTAGAGTATAAATAAATACTAGTGAGGTTTAATATTTCCCCTTTACTTATTGACCATTTTCCCTCTTCTGTGAATTTCTTGGAACAAAGCTTTATTCACTTGTGCCCAGTACTGTACTACGCTGGCCACCTGAAAGCACCTGCTATTGTTCTGTAGAATGACACAGAGCACAAAGATTCACAGATTCACAGGCTGCAACAAATCAACAAGCAACAGGTGCTGGCGAGGACATGGAGGAAAGGGAACCCTCGTGCCCTGCTGGTGGGAATGCAGACGGGTGCAGCCACTGTGGAGAACAGTATGGAGTTTTCTCAAAAAATTACACATGGAGCTTCCGTTTGACCCAGCAATCCCACTTCTGGGAATATATCCTAAGAATCCTGAAGCACCATTCAGAAAGAATGCATGCACCCCTATGTTCACAGCAGCACAATTTACAATAGTAAGATCTGGAAACAGCCCAAGTGCCCATCAGTGGATGAGTGGATAAAAAGCTGTGGTACGGTCACACGATGGAGTACTGTGCAGCTGTAAAAAAAAAAAAAAAGAAGGACCTCTTACTCTTTAAGACAGCATGGAGGGACCGGGGATTATTATACTAAGCAAAATAAGCCAGTCAGAGAAAGACCAATATCACATGATCTCACTTATATGTGGAATCTAATGAACCAAATAAACGGACGAACAAAATAGATCCAGAGGCATGGATGGATGCCTGGAACAGACGGACAGATCTCAGAGGGGAGGGTGGTGGGGAGATGGGAAGATTACCCAAGGAACTCATATGCATACTAGTATATGCACAGCCCATGGATACAGACAATAGCGTGGTGAAGGCTGGGGTAGGCGGGGGCTGGTAGAGGTGTGGAAAGGGGGAAGTGGGGGACACGTGTAATATTGTCAACCATAAAAACAAACAAACAAAAACAAACACGACTCTGTGGCCAGATGCAGACACAGAGGCGCAGGGCTGAGCCCCTTCTTTGAACCCAGTGCTTAGGCCTGTGCCTGCACATAGTAGGTGCCTAGGAACTATTCATTCAATGAACGGATAGAAGGTATAGGGCCTCTGTGCAGTGTGGCTTCCCATAGGCCACCAGTTAGAAGCCCACCCACATGCTAGTACTGTGTTTTCATACGGTCACGGCTCCCCGGCCACACTAGCAGGAAGGAGGATGTCCTTATTTTCGTGAGCACCAGCTGGGAGGAGGAGCGAAAGGTAGCTCTAGAGACGGTGTTTTCAAATGTTTCCTCAGCAGGCTCTGTGCATGGAGGAGCCCCCACGGTGATTCAAATGCATCCTGACAATGAACCTAATCTCTGCTTGTAGGTGTCCTGGCCAGCTGCTCTCCGTAGCACCCGCATTGGGAGAGGAACGAGCAGCCATGCTGGAAAAGGGGCTCCCCAGGAGTCTCAGATACCAGACATGGAGTGACCGTTTATATCTTTATGGATCAGAAAGAAATTGTTTACGGCGTGGGTCACAGGCGTGTAGGTATCTGGGGTTTTGTGCTGTAATGTGTTTCCCTTCAGAGGCAAGCACAGTCGTTTTATTTAATGAAACACTAACTAAAAACTAAAAAGTCTAGCCTTTGAGACACAAGCTTTTAACGTTTCATAGATCGCACCACCCACAAGCAGGTCACTTCTAGGAAGCTCCATTTTCACGTAGATCTTAGCAGAGAAGGAGAGAGAGGATGTGGCGCTGCTGTTATGTATGTGTTTTCAAGTGAAGGTACATTTGCACAGTATAAAATCCATCCTTTTGAAGTGAACCGTCCAGGGGGTTTAAGTAAACTCCCTATGCTATGCAGCCGACACCTCCGTTCCATTCCTGAGCAGTTCGTCACTCCGAAAGGAGACCCGGCTCGTTAGCAGTCGGTCCCCATCACCCCTTTCCCTGCTCCTCACAACCTCGAATCTACTCTCTGTCTCTGCAGACCTGTTCTGGCTCTTTCACTCACCATGATCATTTCAAGGTTCATTCATGCTGTACCATGTATCAGTGCTTCCTTTTTAAAAAATATTTTTAAAATATATTTTTATTGATTTCAGAAAGGATGGGAGAGAGAGAGAGAGAGAGAGAGAGAGAGAGAGAGAGAGAGAGAGAGAGAAACATCCATGATGAGAGAGAATCATTGATTGGCTGCCTCCCGCACGCCCCCACACTGGGGATCAAGCCCGCAACCTGGGCATGTGCCCTGACCAGGAATCGAACTGTGACCTCCTGGTTCATAGGTCGATGCTCAACCACGGAGCCACACTGGCCAGGCAGTGCTTCCCTCTTTATGGTTGAGACTAGTCCCTGAGTGCGCGGATGCACTGCGTTTTGTTGATCCGTTTACCTGTGGACAGGCATTCGGTTTGTTCCCACCTTTTGGCGACCAGGAACAATGTTGCAGTGAGCATCGTCATACAAGCGTCTGTTCACGTGTTTGCTTTCAGTTCCTTTGGGCCTAAAGCTAGGAGTAGAGTCCCCAGAAGGTCACATGGTAACTCTGTGTTTAACTCTGCGAGGAGCTGCCTGACTCTTCCAAAGTGGTTGCCTCATTTTATATTCCCACCAGCAATGTGTGAGAGTCCCAGCTTCTCCACATCCTGCCTAACACTTGCTATTGTGTGTGCGTGTTTAAATTATAACCATCCTAATGGGTGTGAAGTGGTATCGCCTGGATTACTTCTTTTTTTAAATTGTTTTTTAATTGATTGATTGATTTTGAGAGAGAGAGAGAGAGAGAGAGAGAGAGAGAGATTTGTTGTTCCACTTATTTATGCATTCATTGGTTGCTTCTTGTATGTGCCCTGAGCAGAGACCAAATCTGCAACCTTGGTGTACTGGTGCTTCAGGATTCTTGGGATATATTCCCAGAAGTGGGATCGCTGGGTCAAACTTTAATTTTGTGAGGAAACTCCATATTGTCTTCCATAGTGGCTGCACAGTCTGCATTCCCACCAGCAGTGCACGAGGGTTCCTTTTCTCCATATCCTCGCAGCACTTGTCGTTTGTTGATTTATTGCAGCCTGTATCTCTCTCTCTCACCATTGATGCTTCTATCTCTCTCTCTCCCTCTCCTTTCCTCCCTGAAATAAATAAAAATATACATTTAAAAAAGGAAAGGAAAGTCTAGTTGTAATACAGGTTTGACAAATGCTTGGCCCGCCCCGAGCGAAGCTCTGGTGTGAGGACAGCCCTCAGGGTCCCGGATCAGGAGGAAGTGGCCGGCCTTTGTAGCTTGCCTGGCTCGGTAGCAGGTGCAGGCTGCTCTCTGCCCTGAGGCAGCCCCTGGAGGAGCCGACAGCTGGGGCTGCCTGCTGACCACACTCCCTGCATCTATAGCAGGTCTTTCCCTGAAGGGGATGCGGGTGGCAGGTCCCTATGAACACCTTAGGGTCACATTCCGTGGCCACAGCAATAGCTGGCCTTCATGCACTAAGTGGCTGCCTTCTGTCCCTGTCTCACTTCCCACTGCCCTCGAGGCATTCCCTTCCCCTGCCAGATACACTACACGGAACCCAAATCCTTGTTTCAGGCTCAGCTTCTGGGGAAACTGGCATAAAGATATACCAACTCACCCTAACCGGTTTGGCTCAGTGGATAGAGCGTCGGCCTGCCAACTGAAAGGTCCCAGGTTTGATTCCAGTCAAGGGCATGTACCTTGGTTGCGGGCACATCCCCAGTAGGGGGTGTGCAGGAGGCAGCTGATCGATGTTTCTAACTCTCTGTCCCTCTCCCTTCCTCTCTGTAAAAAATCAATAAAATATATTTTTAAAAAAAAGATATACCAACTCGCCTTTAGAGTGATGTTCCTGGGGGCAGGTCTGGTGGTTTCCAGTTATGTGAATTTACTTTTTTTTTCTTTAATATTTTTATTGATTTTTAGAGAGAGAGGACAGGAGAGGGAGAGAGAGAGCAACATCGATGTGACAGTGAAGCATCGATTGGCTGCCTCCTGCACGCCGGTAATTGGGCCCACAACCTGGGCTTGTGCCCTGATCGACACCCAACCACCCAAGCCACACCGGCCAGGGCTAGAGCCACTTTTCTGGAGTTACATATACTTAGGGTGATTCAGGTTCAGGCTACGCAGCACAGTTCTTGCTTAATTTGTTGCCCTGATTGATGTTCCGTCCTACCCACGCCCCGTTTCCTCTTAGAAGTATCTTTGTTGGGGTGACACATGCTACCCTCATCCTCCCCTCTTGGCAGTGAGTGGTCCCTCACAAGACACACGGACGGGGACAGGTGGTGAGTGTTGATCTCGAAAGCTATCAACTCGCTGTCTGTTTGGGGGAGCGTCACATTGTGGAGCTGGAAGCAGCTTTGGGGCCCAGGTGACCCAGTGACTCTCGGCCTTTTCCCCTCACGATACACAGGTTGAACGTTCCCAGGCGTGACACGCCGTGGAATCCCCAGTGCGCGCTGTAGTGCCACTCCTCTCTCTGCCACCGGGGGAGAGCATAGTGAATGCTGGCAGGAGTTAGGTTGTTATAAGGATAATGTATTATTTAAAAACAGATGAGTCATTCTCCAGCTTCGGCACTTTAACCATCAGCATCCAATCACTCACAGCGGCCTCCACGACCAATTGAATTTGCGAACCGCTGCTCTCCTTCCAAACCCCTGGATGACATAAGAAGTCATTTAGCGGCCCCGGTCAGGTAGCTCAGTTGGTTAGAGCATCGTCCTGATACACCAAGGTTGCAGGTTCAATCCCTGGTCAGGGCACATGCAAGAAACAACCAATGAATGCATACATAAGTGGAACATCAAAGTAATCCCTCTCTCTCTAAACAAACAAATAAAACAAAACAATAAAGAAACCCAACATGAATTAGCTTGAATAATTGGCTCGAGTAACAAAACCAAGGGAATGCCCTGGTTGGGGCCGGCCACACGGATACTCAGAACTCGAGCTTCGCTGTGTCTGTGCCTCTCGCCCATGCTGTTCTCTGGATGTCGGCTGCATTGCTTTCAGAACTTCTTCACTAGGTGGGGACATGTGACCAGAGAGGAAAGACGCCCTCTTCTCCTGCCCAGCCCCTCATTTCAGTTAGAGGAATCCCAAGGGAGCACTTTGATTGGCTCACCCTTGGACTGACCACTGTTTCCAGGGAATGACGTGTAGACGAAGCCGGTTAAGCCAGATGCCCACAGGGTTTCTCATGTACGTGGTTGCTTCAGGGATAGTTGGGGCCTGGCGGCCGCCGGATCCATCTCTCACTCAGGGAAAATAAAATCTTACACGTAGTCAAGCCCTTATTCCTAATGGATCTATTCCTCTTCCTGGGCTATAAGTAGTAAAACCTTTCCCTTTCTTTCCAAGTGCAAATATTTTGAATATTTTAATGATTGTTTTCCAACGCCTACTTTCACAGTCTCTCTTCAGAAGAGAGATGGCGGTGGGCATTCTTGGGTTGTAAACTGCCATTGACCCTGCACTGGTGGTTCTCAATCAAGGGTGACTTTGCCGTCCCAGGGGATAATGATGAGGTCTGGAGACATTTTTAATCGTCACAACTGGTTTCTAGTGGATAGGACAGGATGCTGCTAGATATCTTACAATGCAGATAGCAGCCCCCACAGCAAAGAATTATTTGGCCCCAAATCTCAGTAGTGCTGAGGTTGGCAATCCCTGATCTATACAAACAGATATAGTCTTTATCCTATATAATAAAAGCCCAGTGACTGAACAGTGGAACGACCAGAACAACCGCTCGACCAGTCGTTATGAGGCGCACTGACCACCAGGGGGCAGACACTCAACACAGGAGCTTCCCCCTAGTGGTCAGTACATTCCCATAGGGGGAGAGCCGCTCGGCTGACCAGGATGAGCGGTGCTCCCACAGCAGGCCGATCCCCGCAGGCCACACCCCCCACCAGTGCACGAATCCTGTGCACCGGGCCTCTAGTTTTTGAATATAAAGTAGTCTCAACAAGAGGACTTGCCTAGACAGGGAAACTCTGGTAGCGGGCTTGGTGTTTTCGGGCACACTTGAAGTCCTGTTTTCCCAGTTTGGGAGGAGGGCAGTAAATGTGGCAGGTAACATGTTTTCAGGTGGCCAGCTACACTGCTCAGAGCACTCGCCCTCCCAGGCTCTGCTGGACTCTTTGTGTTAAGGGTAGTATTGAAAGCACGTTAGCAAAAGAGAAATGGCTCAAATTGCAACTGAATATGAGAATTGCCATTGTTTGGTTTATTTCTATTCTGACCCTTGGAACATAATAGTCATTTATTGTCACAAAGGAAACTTAATGCAGGACAAATAGGATGTAGGAAAAGCCCACGGACAAAGTGTGTGGTCTCAGCATATTGTACAACAGAAAGTAATTGATCTTTAACTTTTAGCTTCTTTATTTTGCATCTTTCTCCACACCACCCATCAACCCCAACTGCTTCTTCTTTTCGGAAGTAGTGTAGCGAGGCAATAAAGAGACTTTGACATCAGTCTGTCGGCATTCAAATCCTGACTCGACTGATTATTATTGGCGTGACTCTGGGAAAATTACTTAACTAACCTTAGCTTCCTTTTTTATAAATTGGAGCTGATAATAGTATCTCTTCATAGGGCTACTGTGGAGTTAAATGTCCATATACATAAAGAACTTTGAACAATGCCATAGCAAGTTCTATGTATTAGTAATGTTCTTTTCAATTCTATCTTGTGATGAGAACTTTTAAGATCTAGTCTTTTAGCAGCTTTCAAATATACATTACAGTATTGTTATCTTAGCTGATTCTTATTTGTCGCTCATTGATCCTAAATCTTAAAATGTGAGGATATTACTTGAAATTAATAAACTGAGAGCTGGGGAAAAAAATTAGAGACGCAGTTTCCTTCTCTTTCTTGTTGGTCCATTTTCCTTTCCTTGTCACTTTTCAGGGTCTATGTGCCTTCACTGCTTGAGAAGTTAGTATTTCCTTTTTGTGTTTTACCCTGAATAAAACCAAGAAGCAGTCAGTGAACTATGAATCGGACAATGTGGGTTCCAGCTTCACCTCAACTCTACTCTTGACCAGCTATGCAAGCTGGGTCTCAGTTTCCTTATCTGCAAAGTGGGAATAATTCTACCCGCTCAGGGTCCACCTCTCAGGGTTGCAATGAGACTGAGTTGCAATAATGTATGTAAAAATGCCTCATCATTGGTAAATGAACACAGAAACACAAGGAATTATTAATAGAGCCTTGAACACAGTAGGTGTGGTGTCATCATTTGCTGGAATTCATTCCTGTGAGAGCTGATCCAATAACAGCCACGAGGTGGCAGCAAAGAGCAAGCTTCCCCCGGAGGGCTCCCTGAGCTTTGGGGGGGAATAAAGTGATTGATGCTTCGCCCCGATTTCTATCAAGTTGGTTCCTTTCACTCACTCCCACCTCCACAATCTTCCCTATTCTAGAGCCTCCCACGTGTCTCCTTCTTTTCTTTCTTTCTTCTAATTCCCACCATGGGAATGGTACCAAAAAATAAAAATAAAAAAAAAATTGAGGGGCAAATTGGAAGTGACGTTAATCTCTGTGATCAGAGCCTGAGGTTAGTATGAATTGGCAACGGGATTAAACCGAAGAGAACGATGAAATACCTTTTAGGCAAAAATGGGTGAAAATCGACGTGGCGAGGGGAAAATGAAAGTATTTAAGCAGATTAGTTGTTCTCTAAAGTCCTGTCTTAGGGGGGCCATCTGTTGACCCCTCATCCGTTCAACAAATATTCATTCCTGGGTTGGGAATACAGAAGCAGTCCCAATACTCATGGGGAAAGAGGAGACAGATATTGGACCAGTCATTAATTACCCATGTGATGTGAGCTAAGGCGCGAGGAGGAGTAAGAACTGGCCAAGCCAAAAACAGAAGGGGAGGGTGTACATCAGAGCCCTCTGTGCAGAGGAAACGGCAAACTGGATGGCC
This sequence comes from Myotis myotis, assembly GCF_014108235.1. Taxonomy (NCBI): domain Eukaryota; kingdom Metazoa; phylum Chordata; class Mammalia; order Chiroptera; family Vespertilionidae; genus Myotis; species Myotis myotis. The sequence goes on along the minus strand of NW_023416325.1, from coordinate 21,322,099 downwards.
CAATGACCTCCATGTAATTCCAGGACATTGCAATGGGGAAAATGTTTATAATCACCCAAAGCTGCCAGACTTCTATTTGATTAGAAATAATAAAACAATTTTTCATCTATACATAATTGAAAAATGCTCACGTGCGTATGTAGAAGGCAACATTATTTTGGTCTGTAGGTGGTGACGGGTTGCACTGATTTCATATAGTCCTTATGACAACTCTATGACCCTCCCCTCACCCCTGGATAACACAGGACACAATCCCTGTCCTCAAGGGGCTGATAGTTTAGTTGGAACAATGGTTGCCTCCTCTTTCCCCCCCTCCCCACCTCGCCCCAACACTCTCTTTGTCTTAATACTTCCTGGCAGCCTTGATATAAACTTCTGAGATTCTAACAGGTGGGTACAGAGATCTACTCAGCTGATGCCACCCAAGACCAGCCTCAGATGCAGGTTCCCTTGCTTAGTACACCTGCCACCTGCCCTGGGGAGTGGCCTGACCCCATTTGCCACCACCCTGTGGAGTGGTCTGGCTCTTTCTTGGTTCTCCCTTGCCCTTTGTGTGCAGGGGCCAGTTTTAGATTTCACCTGAGTTTGTGGACGAACACACACACCCCCGTCTTCACCTGTCATTTGTTCCCTTTCAAAATTTTCATCAAACACGCTCTCAGGAACTTTCAACATCTCTCAGGCCCCCCTTTTCAGATACTACATGGTCTATGGTCTCTCATCTCTCTCCTCTCAGCATCTCTGCTTCTTTCTTTCTACACAATAACGTCCCCTCTTTTTTCTCTCTGCACAGGGCTGCTTTCAAGTCTTAGGAGAAATAACCGGATTGGGCTCAGTAGCGTCCGTTTCTACTCCTCGTCCCAACTCTGGTCAAGGAGTTGGGACCACATTGTGTAGATACAGACAAAGGGGGCCACCACTGGGGGTGGGATTGGGGACAAGACAGTTCTCAGGGACTTGGTGTCTTACCCCCTACGACCAGGGCAGAGAAGTAAACGTATGCCCTATGTGCCAACATGTTAGGAAGGTCTTTACTTCATTAGAGCTGGATGATAGGCTCAGTTTCCTCCCAGCAGGCAATCAGGAGTGCCGCCTAAGGTTGTTCTTATTTTATTGACAAGCGGAAAATAGAGAGGCACCTCAGTGGCTCAGAGGTCAGGACGGTCTCCACCAATTCCCATGGAGAAATCGGCCCCAATTTCTGTCACTGATTGGTTGCCATGAATATTTCCAATAAACCTCAAATCATAATGATTTCTTGCTCCTGGAAGAATCTTCGCCGCACAGAGTGGAACACGGGTGGAGGCTCTTGGATGCATTACCTTTCTGTGAGTGTGGGAAGCGGCTTTTCCTTGGCCAACTCTGCCTTTTATACCCTGCTCATGGGAGCAGCAAGAAAACTAGCTCGGAAGAGTGATCGTCTTCGAACTACATTTTCTTCGGGTGTCTTCCTTCAACCACAGTCTATGCACTCTCCCTTTCCCACCCTTTAAGGAAGCCCCATAGAGTTCAGTTTTCTTCAAGTGTTCACAAAGTCCCTTGCATGGCCTTCTGATTCTTCACTTCTATCCCAGAATAGGCCAGGCTTGGGAGTGGGGAGGGGCGTGATCTGCTTTTCCATGTTTCATTGAGGCAAACACCCTCCCACCCTCAATCTCTAAGAAAGTTCCCCAATTGGAGGAGAGGGAACGGTGCTGCTCCAGCCCGGGCTTGGGGTCAAGGGCTGGAGTGAGGCCACGGGCGGCCGAGGAGTGTGTTTCCTTCTTGTAGAGAAGGGGGACTGTTAGGTTTGACGGAGCGATTGAGTTGATAACCTTCCCCCGGGAACTGGCTTTTCGGGTCACTTCACTATGGACATTCCCTTTGACCACATTTCACTTGCGGTGACCACATTCCATTCTCTCCCCTCCAGGTCTGCATAAAGGAGTCAACACCCAGAAAAATCCCGCAAGGGTCCTTTAAAAGCTGCTGGCTCCCCTCGCTGGGTGCTGGAGCCATCCAGGCTCAGCCACCTGGTGTGCGGATGATCAAATAAATTCATAATCCCTCACCCCTCCGGCCTCATGCGTTCCTCCTTCGGCGACCTAACAGGGACTCCAATTGTTTCTTCTCTCTTTGGAACGTAGGGTCCAAGAAGCTTCTTTTGTTCCCAGTTTTGAGTCCTGGCTGCCTCCTTCAGAGTCATCCCATTACCAAAGGCAAGCAAGAGGTTCAGATTCCTTTAGATCAGCGGTTCTCCACCTTCCTAGTGCCGCGGCCCTTTAATACAGTTCCTCATGTTGTAGTGACCCCCAATTTCATTGTTACAAATTGAACATAATTAAAGCATAGTGATTAATCACAAAACAATATGTAATTATATATGTGTTTTCCGATGGTCTTAGGTGACCCCTGTGAAAGGGTTGTTCGACCCCCAAAGGGGCTGCGACCCACAGGCTGAGAACCGCTGATCTAGATGCTCCTTTATCACGGAGGCCTCCAAGAATATACTATTTAGAGGCATAGAAACAAGGGCTACCTGTAAACCAAATAAATCCTAAGGAGCAGGGGAGGCTAGGGGACTGTCTAGGGCGGGGGGATAAAATGGACACATATGTAATACCCTTTGTAATACTTTAGGCAATAATAAAAAAAAAATCCTAGGGAGGTTAAGAGAGGGAACGCACCCACATCAGATGGCCGAGTCCAGTACACACTCAGCCGGAAAGAAGAGAGTCCCGGGCTGAATGGGTTTTGTGAGCTCCCACGGTTTGCTGTTATTTATGATGAAACGCTTGAAAAGGGGGAACAATGGACTGATGCGTCCACATACTTTGTGTTTGTTCACCGCAGACAAAAGCAAGACAGTGCCTTAATGTGACCGATTCTCCTGGGCATAGAGATTTCCCACAACCGTGAAGACATTTCTCTTTCAATTGGCATGCTTGATGGTATATTTGGAGCTGAAATTTCTTGTTAAGGGATGATGTGGTTCAGGGCAGCTCATGCAAAACGTTTCTGTAACCGGACAAACAATGGGTCCGTGCTGCCTGGCACCACTCGAGCCAAGGAAGAGAGACAGGGTTGGAGCATATATGAGCGTTTATCCCAATACTGCGGGCAGTACGGGAGAGCAGCAGGTTAGCCACAAACATCTGCTCTGCACCCACCATAAAAGAACACAGGAAAAGTAGGCAAAAGGGCAGTTAACAGATATGCAAAAGGCTAGGGGTCTTCAAAGGGCTTAGTGATGTGCAAGGGCTGGGGTTCCATGGGGAAATAGCCGAAGGGAGTTGTGCCATCCAGCAAGGGTAGGTTCGGTGAGCCTGAGGGGGGGCGGCGAAGGATTAAAGAAGACAGACAAGAGAATACAGCTGGGGCTCGGTGGGATGCTGCTACTCTGATGGAGAGACAGCGCCACGGCCTGCAAGCTGAGTCTTTATTTTATAGTCAGAGCACACAAAGCAAAGCAAGGGTAGTGGTCAACATATTTACAATGTTCTTGTGAGTTTCACCTTGTTTTCGCAGCACTTGCTGCACCTCCCACAGCCCATTAGTTACCTAGGAAGGAGCAGGGAGGACTATAGGTCAAGCTTAACTATGCTAAGAGCTGGGACTTGTTTGTGGCCCTGGCACAGGTCAGTCCCAGGCCTAACCCTATAGCCCCTCCCTACAGGGAGTGCCAACATTAACAGGTAAGCAGGCTGGAGGTCTGCAAAGGCCTGCAGGTATGCAAAAAGGAGCTGGGGACCTTCAAAGGGCTGGTGATTCTGGTGTCTGTAACAAATCTTTGCTCATCTTTCCATGATAACAGGCAGCCCAAATGGGGAGGAAGGGCTGCGTCTCCAGGTCAGCTCCTGCCAGGGTGGAATGTGCCTTCTTTAATCAGAATAAAACAGCCACGGTTAACAGAGCCTGATGAATAGTTCTTACAATACTGGCTGGATCCAGCGTTCTATTCCTGCCCCTTGCATTTCCTCAGTTTGATAATGTCTTTCTTGGATCTGTTCCTGTTCGTCGGATCTTTCCCGGCACCTCTTCCCCGACTCTCATTAGACTGGGAGTTCTTAGTGGGACTCCTCGGACCCCCAGGGGCCTGGGCATGGGAGTTTGGGCATCTGTGAGCTTGGCTGCAGGAAAGATCACTTTTTTTCACCGAGTTCTAACTGAAAGCCAGCATTTCTCCTTCCACGAGGAATGTAGGCAACAGAGCGAAGGAGTGGTCCTGTCACTGTGACCTTTCCACCAGCAGAGGTCACAGATATTTGCATGTCGCCTGAGAGCTGACATCTCAGTTAGTGCTCACTTCCAAATGATGGCGGCTGTTAGAGCTGCTGCTGACTTTTATTATTTAGTGCATTAATAAAGACACACACGTATTGCTCTGTCCCTAATTAGCTGTTAAAAGTGTTTCGATAACTGTATTTCAGTGTAATTGGTTCCTTTGTAATCCTGCGTGTTATTTTAGGCATTTAAACACATTACTAGGAGCGGGACTCCGCACCCAGGAAAGGGGGGAAATGGCCGCAAAACCCCAGAGTTTTATGACTCTTGTGCCTGGGGCACTTCTGCCTCTGGGGCCCCTCCCCCCAAAAGGACATGAACAATTAGATTTTACTACTGTGTGTTTAAAGATGCATGTACATCCAGACTGGATTTATGATGATCATCGTGGTTATTTCTCTTTTGCTTTAAAAAGCAATGAAAACATTTGTGTGGGCCCCAGGCACTGTGCCTGCTGTGCCTGATGGAGACGCCCCCCTGAGTGAGCTAATCCATTTCCATGTCTTCAGCTCTTGTCCCAGTGACACTCAGCTCTCCATCTCCAGCCTTTCTTCCTTCCTTCCTTTCTTTCTTTCTTTCTTTCTTTCTTCCTTCCTTCCTTCCTTCCTTCCTTCCTTCCTTCCTTCCTTCCTTTCTCTCTCTCTCTCTCTCTCTCTCTCTCTCTCTCTCTCTCTCTCTCCTTCCTTCCTTCCTTCCTTCCTTCCTTCCTTCCTTCCTTCCTTCCCTCCCTCCCTTCCCTCCCTCCCTTCCTCTTTCTTTGTTTCTTGTTTTCTTGCTTTCTTGCTTTCTCTTGAAGTATGGTAGCAATCATCTCAGGTAGAAACTATAGTTTAACTTTAACCCTGCTGTTTGGCTTCTGTACTTATTTGCTTTGTTTAACAATAGAAAAGTTATTTTAATTTTCTGAATATATAAATCACTCCATTCGATTAAATACCCTATTGATTGTAATGTGAATATTGGTTGTGGTCATACTGGTCTTAGAAAGCACATTTTCCTTTACCTGGGAAGGACAGCACAATTATCCCAAGGTCAGAGGGCTCCAGTTAACGTGTCCCTGTTGACTCAGTGTTCCAGAGACCCAAAAACTGTAATTTAGATAACATGCTTAAGTAAACTGCTTCTACTTCTGTAAACTGCTTTTTGCAAACCAGGTACCTCATTCCAGACCCGAGGGCTCTAGATAATGTTTCTGTCAATTCAGTGATCCGGAGATCCAAAACTATAATTTAGATAACATGCTGCTTCTGCTTCTGTAAACTGCTTTTTGGGAAACCAGGCTCCTCATTCCAGACCTTGGGATGTAATCAATACCTTTGTGATCTTTGCCTATAAATCTGGTGTTGGGGCTGGGGCGGGCACTGTGAGATCTGGAAGAGTGAAATGCCCCCTCATAGTCCTGGATTTGCAATAAATGTGACTCTTTAATTCGACTTTTTTTTTTTTTTTATTCGACTTCTTGAGGCGCCTTATGTGATCCGCGGGGTACATTACAACTCTTTCTTTCTTTCTTTCTTTCTTTCTTTCTTTCTTTCTTTCTTTCTTTCTTTCTCTCTCTTCCTCACCCAAGGATATGTTTTCAATTATTTTTAGAGAGAGAGAGAAACATTGATGTGAGAGAGAAACATCAATTGGTTGCCTCCTGTATGTGACCCGACCCGGGACTGAACCCACAACCTAGGTTGTGTCCTGACCAGGAGTTGAACCCGCAGCCTTTTAGTGTCTAGGACAACGCTCCAACCCACTGAGCCACCGGGCCAAGGCAGCCCATCATCTTTCTTGATGGCAGACCTGACCTTTGGCCACTCAGTCACAGAATGTCCACACGGGCAGTCCCAGAGCCGTCTTGAATGCACCAGATCTAAACCAAACACACTCTTTGCTCTTTAACTCTACGTTTGCTCCGATGTCCTTGTTTGCACCACTACCCAACCAGCCTTGAATGGAGAAACCTCAGGTCATCTGTGACTCCTTCCTCTCCTGTACTCTCCACGGGCAACCAATGACCAAATCTGCTAACCTCCTCCCAGTCCTTCCCAGGACCAGCTCCGACCCTCCATTCCCAGAATCCTTGCCAAGAATTCTCCCCAGCTCCCAGAATTCTCCCCCAGCTCCCAGAATTCTCCCCCAGCTCCCAGAATTCTCCCCCAGCTCCCAGAATTCTCTCACAGCTCCCAGAATTCTCCCCCAGCTCCCAGAATTCTCTCACAGCTCCCAGAATTCTCCCCAACTCCCAGGTTTCTCTCATCTCCCAGCTCCCGAGAATTCTCTCACAGCTCCCAGAATTCTCCCCAGCTCCCAGAATTCTCCCCCAGCTCCCAGAATTCTCCCCAGCTCCCAGAATTCTCCCGCAGCTCCCAGAATTCTCCCGCCAGCTCCCAGAATTCTCCCTCAGTTCCCGGAATTCTCTCACAGCTCCCAGAATTTCTCCCCAGCTCCCAGAATTCTCCCACAGCTCCCAGAATTCTCCCCCAGCTCCCAGAATTCTCCCCCAGTTCCCAGAATTCTCCCCCAGCTCCCAGAATTCTCCCCAGTTCCCAGAATTCTCCCCCAGTTCCCAGAATTCTCCCGCAGTTCCCAGAATTCTCCCGCAAGCTCCCAGCATTCTACCCCAGCCCCCAGAATTTCTCCCGCAGCTCCCAGAATTCTCCCCCAGTTCCCAGAATTTCCCCCCAGCCTCAAGAATTCTCCCCAGCTCCCAGAATTCTCCCCCAGCTCCCAGAATTCTCCCCCAGCCCCCAGAATTCTCCCGCAGCTCCCAGAATTCTCCCGCAGCTCCCAGAATTCTCCCCCAGTTCCAGAATTCTCCCCCAGCTCCCAGAATTCTCCCCCAGCCCCCAGAATTCTCCCGCAGCACCCAGAATTCTCCCCCAGCCCCCAGAATTCTCCCGCAGCTCCCAGAATTCTCCCCCAGCTCCCAGAATTCTCCCCCAAGCTCCCAGAATTCTCCCCCAGCTCCCAGAATTCTCCCCCAGCCTCACAGAATCTCCCCCAGCTCCCAGAATTCTCCCCCCAGCTCCCAGAATTCTCTCACAGCTCCCAGAATTCTCCCCCAACTCCCAGAATTCTACCCCAGCCCCCGACTTCTACCCCAGCTCCCATATTCCCCACAGCTCCCCGAATTCTCCCCCAGCTCCCAGAATTCTCCCCCAGCCTCTCACAGCTCCCAGAATTCTCCCCCAGTTCCCAGAATTTCCAGCAGCTCCCAGAAAATTCTCCCCCAGCTCCAGAATCTCCCCCAGCCCCCCAGAATTTCTCCCCCAAACTCCCAGAATTCTCTCACACCTCCCAGAATTCTCCCCAATTCCCAGAATACTCTCACAGCTCAGAATTCTCCCCCCAGCTCCCAGAATTCTCTCACAGCTCCCAGAATTCTCCCCCAGCCCCCAGAATTCTCCCCCAGCTCCCAGAATTCTCCCCCAGCTCCCAGAATTCTCCCAGAATTCTCCCCCAGCTCCCAGAATTCTCCTGCAGCTCCCAGACAAACCTCGCTGTCTGTCTTTTCTGGAATAATTTTCTGGGGATGCTGATCTCATGGTATCCCACAGCCACCCAATCCGTGGGTTGTCCCACTTTCCAAACAAACAGTGAGCTGTGATCTCTTTGTTCAAAGTAAAGATATCTGGGTCCCACTGCAGGGAAGCGACGAGTTCCCGTTGGATAGTGATCTGGAATCTGCATTTGAAGTAAAAAAGCATCCATGGTATTCTTTGCGGGGCAGTTCTTGGAGCTCATTTTGAGAAACACGACCGGAAAATTTCACATGGTGTTTGATTTTCTTCCTGACCTAATGCCAACCTACCTTTTAGAGCTTCTTCTTCTCCCCTCCCCTCCCCTCCAGTGATGTCAGTTGCTCACGACTCCTCCCCTCAGTTTGCACCCCTGTACCTTCTGCTCACTCTCCATGTCCGAAATGCTTCCCTTTCCCTACTTGTTGAAGATCTCCTTCCTCATCTGTCAGGATTCCATTTAAAGGTGACTTATTTTTCAAGCCCTTCTCTGACCTCTCCAGGTAGAATTTATTGTCCCTCTCTGTACCTCTCTACCACTCTGCACACACCTCCGTCACACACAGCTATTGTAGAGAGGGACGGTAGACGGGATGTTCAACATCTTCCACACAGTACGGCCCGCTGACCAGGCCATCAGCACTCAGAGGTTTGTGTGGGGAGGACTGGGTCCTAATAGCGGCTTGGGGTGGAGGAGAGGCTTTGCTAACTGCTATAAAAGTATTGCAACATTTCAAAAAATATATATTTTTATTATTTAAGAGAGGAAGGGAGAAGGAGAGAGATAGAAACATCCATGATGAGAGAGAACTATGAATCGGCTGCCTCCTGCACACCCAGTACTGGGGATCGAGCCCAAAACCTGGGCATGTGTGCTCTGACCGGGAATTGAACCTATGACCTCCTGGTTCATAGGTCGATGCTCAACCACTGAGCCACACCGGTTGGGCATATTTCAATATTCTAACAATCAGTATGGACATCCTGGCTAAATAGTAGCAACTTGTGTGGAAGCGTGTGTGTGTGTGTGTGTGTGTGTGTGTGTGTGTGTGTGTCCTGCTGGGTCCAGAGCATAGTTACCTGCACTCAGCTGCTCATCCCAAATCTTTTAATAGTTAATAGCTTCACCCAGCTCCCTCAATAGGTTTTGGAACATCTGCAAAACGGGTGGCTTCAAATGTCTACTTCCTTCTCTTTCTTCTCGTACCTGTGTTGCAAATACGACAGCAGGTTAAAAAAACCCACCTTAAAAATACCCGAGGGCTGCCGAAACCGGTTTGGCTCAGTGGATAGAGCATCGGCTTGCGGACTGAAAGGTCCCCGGTTCAATTCCGGTCAAGGGCATGTACCTGGGTTGTGGGCACTTCCCCAGTGGGGGATGTGCAGGAGGCAGCTGATCGATGTTTCTCTCTCATCGATGTTTCTAACTCTCTATCTCTCTCTCTTCCTCTCTGTAAAAAATCAATAAAATATATTTAAAAAAAAATACCCGAGGGTTTTGAGGGAAAACCAAGATGGCGGCATAGGTAAATACCGGAGTTTTCTGCCTGGAACAACCACTTCAAAAATACAACTAAAAGACGGAACGGACATCATCCAGAACCACAGGAAGGCTGGCTGCATGGAAATTCTACAACTAGAAGGAAAGAGAAAAGCATACCGAGACTCAGAGGAGGCGCAGTGCGGAAGTGAAATACTAAGGTGGGGAGGTGCATGTGGAGCGGGTTGGCGGCTGAGGGCACGGTTGTCGTTTTCAATCGGGAGGGAGTCTCAGGTTCTGAGCTCCAGTTCCAGGTGAGTCTCCGGGGACCCAGACTCATACAGGAGAAGTGGGACTGTCTGGCATTGGTCAGACCTCGAGGGCAGCTTTCTCTCAGAGGGGCTTGCAGCGATTGCCAAGACACTGAGAAGCTGGGCCTCTGAGAGCAGCCATAACTGCTAGCCCCGCCCTGTTGATCCCGTGGGACCCGCCCCGCCCAAGCCCTGCAGGGAGGTTTTTGCCAGATAGCCTCAGGCAGAGGCTAGATTAGCACCTCCCTAGAGATCCAGGAGCCAGTGTACCCAGAGGTCAGAGTGGGACCATCCAGTTTGCAGCTCCATGGAACCATAAAGGACACACTCAGGGGGCAGACTCAGTGAGCACCAAAGCCCCACTGAAGCAAGTCTTGCCCCGGAGGGGTGTCTCCAGCACAGAAGTCCTCCCACTGCAGACACAGCTGATTCTCACAGCCAATTGGCCTGGAGGTCAATTCCTCCCAGTGATACCTACAACAATCAAGGATTACCTACAACAAGACTGTGCACAAAGACCACAAGGGGGTGCACCAAGAGTGTCTTCCTCAGGTAATTGGGGAGGCTGAACCACTGGGCCCTAGAGGACACTTAGCACAGAAAACCACTTTATCAACACAGGGAAGCATAAAAAATGCGGAGACAAAGAAAAAGGACACAAATGACAGAAATGGAGGAAAGCAAACTACTGGATATAGAGTTCAAAACCACACTTTTAAGGTTTTTCAAGAATTTTCTAGAAACTGCTGATAAACTTAATGAGACCTACAAGAAATCTAATGAGACCCTCGAAGTTGTGATAAAGGACCAACTAGAAATTAAGCATACACTGACTGAAATAAAGAATATTATACAGACTCCCAACAGCAGACTAGAGGATCGCAAGAATCAAGTCAATGATTTGAAATACGAAGAAGCAAAAAACACCCAACCGGAAAAGCAAAATGAAAAAAGAATCCAAAAATATGAACATAGTGTAAGGAGCCTCTGGGACAGCTTCAAGCGTACCAACATCAGAATTATAGGGGTGCCAGAAGATGAGAGAGAGCAAGATATTGAAAACCTATTTGAAGAAATAATGACAGAAAACTTCCCCCACCTGGTGAAAGAAATAGGACTTACAAGTCCAAGAAGCGCAGGAGAACCCCAAACAAAAGGAATCCAAAGAGGACCACACCAAGACACATCATAATTAAAATGCCAAGAGCAAAAGAGAAAGAGAGAATCTTAAAAGCAGCAAGAGAAAGAAACACAGTTACCTACAAGGGAGTACCCATACGACTGTCAGCTGATTTCTCAACAGAAACTTTGCAGACCAGAAGGGAGTGGCAAGAAATATTCAATGTGATGAATGCCAAGAACCTACAACCAAGATTACTTTATCCAGCAAAGCTATCATTCAGAATTGAAGGTCAGATAAAGAGCTTCACAGATAAGAAAAAGCTAAAGGAGTTCATCACCACCAAACCAGTATTATATGAAATGCTGAAAGGTATCCTTTAAGAGGAAGAAGAAGAAAAAGGTAAAGATACAAATTATGAACAACAAATACACATCTATCAACAAGTGAATCTGAAAATCAGGTGAATAATCTGATGAACAGAATGAACTGGTGATTATAATAGAATCAGGGGCATAGAAAGGGAATGGACTGACTATTCTTGGGGGGGGGGGGGGAAAGGGGTGAGGGAGATGCGGGAAGAGACTGTACAAAAATCGTACACCTATGGATGAGGACAGTGGGTGGGGAGTGAGGGCGGAGGGTGGGGTGGGAACTGGGTGGAGGGGAGTTATGGGGGAAAAAAGAGGAACAAATGTAATAATCTGAACAATAAAGATTTAATTAGTAAAAAAAAAAAATACCCGAGGGAGGAGGCATCAGAGTTCCTGCCGATTCCAGGGCCCCGCCCCTAAACCCGCCCAGTTAGAGTCTCTGGGTAGGAACCAGGGCCCTACATGCTTAAGAATTTCCCCCAAGTGATTCCCACGCATGTTCAACTTTGGGAACTATTGGTTTAGGTCAGTGGTTTTCAGATCTGGTTGCACATTGGAATCACCTGGAGACTTTAAAATGTAGAGATTAGCCCTAATCAGTTTGGCCCAGTGGATAGAGCGTTGGCCTGCGGACTGAAGGGTCCCAGGTTCGATTCCGGTCAAGGGCATGTACCTGGGTTGCGGGCACATCCCCAGTAGGGAGTGTGCAGGAGGCAGCTGATCAATGTTTCTCTCTCATCGATGTTTCTAACTCTCTATCCCTCTCCCTTCCTCTCTGTAAAAAATCAATAAAATATTTAAAAAATAAAATAAATAAAATGTACAGATTACTACGACTCCCCACCCCCTGCCCCGCCCCCAAACCTCTTGAGCCAGAATCTCTGAGGGTGTGACGCAGGCATTGTATTTTATAGAACCTCCCTGGGTGATTCTGCTTTGTAGTCAGGGTACTGGTTTGGGACATTCTTAAACTGGCTAACCAGTCCCCCAACAGTGTAATTGAATGTCTACTGTAGTTAATAGGCAGTTTTCTCTGTGGAATCTGAACTCACGTGTTGGTGTGTGTGTGTGTGTGTGTGTGTGTGTGTGTGTGTGTGTTGGGAAGGAGGAAAACTCATTCTTATCTTGACTGCTGTCAGTGGGAAACCGCTTAGCAAGTCAAGTCATGCGTTTCTATTCTGTGCAAGTCACGATGATTATTAAGGTCCTGAAATTGTCTTGAGTGGGCAGAGTTGGAATTGGCTGACTTATCATTCAGTGGCTTCCTGTTAATCAGTGGGGCAGATGGCCTGGCTGCAATCCTTGAAGTCTATGGGCTGCTTTGCATTTCCTCTTGTGAAATAATACACCACGTTCCCCCTCAGTTCATAGGATAAAAATAAGGCACAGAAATTGCAGGGAGCTGCTCAAGGCTGGATATCTTGCAAGTGTCAACGTCAAAGATAGACTCTCTGAAGTCAGGTTATACAACTCAGAGTGGTGAGCTGACAGTATTGCCGGCAATCGGGCACTTAGAATAAGCATCTTGGATGACATGGTGTTTGCTGGAGGAGGACGTTGAGAGGACGTGACTTCCAGCAGACCAGCGAGCGGGCCCTGGACAATTGGAATCTCCTCATCCCCTCCCCTATCCTTGGAATGTACATTCTGCCCACCATTCCCCTAGGGGAGCCGTTTTCAAGGACCTCGCCTTCAGAGAGGGACGTGCTGCCTGGCTGATATGGCTCAGTGGTTGAGTGTTGACCTCTGAACCAGGAGATCACGGTTTGATTCCCAGTCAGGGCACATGCCCGGGTTGTGGGCTCGATCCTCAGTGTGGGGCGTGCAGGAGGTGCCGATCGATGATTCTCACCATTGATGTTCCTATCTCTCCCTCTCCTTTCTTCTGTGAAATCAATAAAAATATATTTAATAATTTAAAAAGGGAGCAATGTGTTGTTGAGGCCATCTGGTCCCCGGTTCTTGTCTCCTGGCCACAGATGGTTCAAGGATCATCAAATGGCTGGATTCAGGTCAACAAGAGAAAGTGAATTCCAGGTCTCGTGTGAGAGATTTCAGAAGATAGTCTTTCTTCCCTTGGATGGTGCAGCACGAAGATGTGGAGCAGCCACAGGGCCACTTGGTAAGCTCTGGAGAGGGTGCCGACACGATAGAAGTTAGGATGGAGAGCCGGAAAGAAAGGATGTGCTTGGGGACCTGCAAGCCACGAGATCAAGCCTTACCCAGAGGAGATACCTACAGACTTTCAGTTACGTGAGCGAATAGATAACGCATTCTCTGCACTGTTTAAGCCGCCTGGAGCTGGGCTTCGACAAAAACATCCTCATTGGCAACCAATCTCTTATGAGCATAACTTACTCCTTTTTAGGGGAGAATGGGTGGGGAACGTCAGGCCACATGCTATGGAGAAGGGCCTAACTCCCAAAGCAAGCTCTGCAGCTCTCTTGGCAGTAAGGGGTTTTCACAGATCCCCCTTGAGCCCCTTCAGTTAATGAAATCATATGCCCGAGTCCTCCAATAAAACCTATTAGCAGCCCCGCACAAGCAAAAACTCAATACATTTGCCGATTGACTGGACATCCTCATTGTTAGTTATTGAAAATCATTCCTTTGGATGAGTCTCTAAATTTGAACACGTAGGCGAGATCAAACAGAGTGAGCCTCTTGGGGCTCTTACACCCACATAAAGCTCAGAAACTCATTTATGTTATATCTCTGGCCGTTAATAAACTCAACTCTCCTCTGCCAATGTTGACCTTAGGGGTCAACCTGCAGGACTCAGAAATGAGTTGGGACTTTCCAAAGTGATTAGCCCAGACCTGAAGGGCGGACCTAGCCCCCAAGAACTAAACCCAGACCTAGAGCCCTGCCCAGACCCTAAGGCTGTAGCCAGTCCCGAAGGGCGGAGCCTAGTCCCAAAGGGAGGCGCCTACCCCAGGAGCCCAGCTCACCCCTAAGCAATCCCCCCTCTCCCACAGGCCCCAGGGAGCCAGCCTCAGTGTGTCCCGGTGATTTCCACAGGTACCTCCCCCTGGAGAGTCAGCAGCCCTTTCAACCTCTGGCTCCCAGGCCACACATACTCACTTAGGGGTCCTTTCCTTTAAGGCAGTGGTTCTCAACCTTCCTAATGCCTCGACCCTTTAATACAGTTCCTCATGTTGTGGTGACCCCCAACCATAAAATTATTTTCGTTGCTACTTCATAACTGTAATTTTGCTATTGTTATGAATCGTAATGTAAATATCTGATATGCAGGATGTATTTTCATTGTTACAAATTGAACATAATTGTGATAGTGACTAATCACAAAAACAGTATGTAATTATATATGTGTTTTCCAATGGTCTTAGGAGACCCCTGTGAAAGGGTCGTTCGACCCCCAAAGGGGTCGCGACCCACAGGTTGAGAACCGCTGCTCTAAGGCCATCGTATGGAGACCCGGGCTTCCCCATGGCCCGGCTCAATCTGATTGTAGTGGACTTAGCCCGGGTTGGCCCAGCCAAGGTCTCAGAGCCGAATCTAGTCCCAGAGGGCTGACACTAGTTCCGAAGACCCGCGCCAAGCCTCTGAGATACCAACCTGGCCCAGAATAGCCCAGCCAGTCCCGAAGGGCGGAGCCTGCCGGGGAGAGCCGGGCCCAGACGAACCGGTTGCATTTAAACTGTCAGCTGCACGTCTGTTATTCCTGTTTTAGAAAGGGGTGCAATGAAGACGACACTGGAGAAGGCGTTGTCATTCAGGGAGAAAGCCCATTTACATAACCTTTGTGAAGGCACCCCTGGCTGAATTTGCCTCGGACTTTGCCTTTTGAGGCACGACCAGATGGGCATCACCAGGTAAGTAGAATATAACCAAGGACTTTGCAGGACAGGTACAAGTGCAAGAGGGGGCGGCACCTGCAGTTTTCCTGCTCGGCCACTAGAGAGCGCTTCTGCTCCGGTGAGGCAAAACGCCGGGCGAGCCATGGTAGTCCCGGTGCTTTAACTACGAGTCTAAGGGAGCCCCGATGGAAGTAATTTTGAAGGCGGGAGCCTAACGGCTGTTGGAAGTGACATGTGGGTGCTCATTAGACAGTGCGGAGTGGAGAACTGTCTGCATTTCACATGTGAAATATTTCTAGTGCTAAACAAGGAACGTAGAAATAAGTAGGCGCAATGTGAAAACACTTCATACCCATTAAGATGACCATAATAATAATTTTTAAAAAGCGCAGAAAATAACAAGTGTTGGTGAAGACGTGGAGAAATTGGAGCCCCGATGCATTGCCGATGGGAATGTACAATGGTGTCGCTGCTGTGGAAAACAGGCGGTGCTTCTAAAAGCTACTAGTAAATGTGGCACCAAATCATCCAGCAATTCCACCTCTAGGTATCCACACAAAAGAATTGAAAGCGGGGACTCAAACAGATACTTGTATGCCTGTGCTCACAGTAGCATTATTCACAATAGCCAAGAGGTGGAGACCACCCAAGGGCCCATCAGCAGTTGAATAGTTACACAAAATGCAGTCTATCTACACAATGTAATATGACCCAGTCATAACAAGGAGTGAAGTTCTGGTACATGCTACAATGTGGAGGAGTCTTGGAAACATTATTCTAACTTTGTTCCATAAACCAGACACAAAAGGATAAATATTATATGATTCCACTTATACGAGGTACCTGGTATAGATTCAGAGAGACAGGGAAGAGAAGAGGTTACCAGGGGCTTGGAACGGGGAACGGAGAGTCATTATGTAACGTGTACAGAGTTTCAGTTTTGCAAGACGAAAGAGCTATGGAGGTGGATGGTGGTAGTAGTTGCACAAGAATACGAATATCCTTAATACCTGAACTGTACACTTAATCATGGCCAAAATGGTAAGTGTGATGTTAGTTGTATTTTAACCATAATTAAAAAATAAACAAGTCCTGGCTGCGTAGGTCAGTTGATTGATTAGAACGCTGTCCAGAAACACCAAGGCTGTTTGACCCCTGGTCAGGGCACATACAAGAATCAGCCCATGAGTGCATAAATACGTGGAACAACAGATCCGTCTCTCTCTCTCTCTCATCAATAAATAAAAAATTTTAAAAATGAGAAAAAGAGCTATGTCAGGCTGGACAGCGTCTTTCCCAATGTGTATAAGCCCCCAAAGATCTCGGGCTTTCCTGCAAAGTGATGCTAACGAGCAACCGAACACATCTTTTCCTACCCACCCCCTGTTTTGAGTTTTCTTTCTTCCCAAAGTCCTCCCAGCTAGGTTTGCTTTTTGGGCTCGGACAGTCTCTCTCAACACCCACATATGGAAACTAAAATACTGTATCCTGCAGTTTCACCAAGTGTTTTAACTTTATTAGAAGCTGAGAAATAAAGAGAGCATGACGAAGGCTGTCCGACAGCAGAAAGAGTAGGAAAGCGCAACCCCGTATTATTTACAGCGAGAAAAGGCCAACCCAGGCAGTGTTAAAGAATGCGATTGCAAAGACAATTCTCTTCTTAACGAACGAGCTTTTAGTCATTAGGAAAAGTATCTTTCACCTTATCTCCTACTATTCTTGCCTGCACGCCGCCTTCTTCCACCTTTCTGGTTGTGGGAGGCCCAGGAGTGGCCCCCCAAAGAAGTGCATGTCGTAATGCTCAGATCCTGTGAATATGTGATCTTACACGGCAAAAGGGGTGTCGTTTTCCAAAGTAAAACATAAACTAGAGTGGCTTTTCAACTGAACTTTAGATTCTAGCACTTTACTGAACTCACGGGTGCATTAATTCAGAGATGTCCCGAGGGCCTACCAAGGTCCAGACACTGTGCAAGATACTGACGATTGTTATTGGGAGCCAGATGGGCATGACCCTTGCCCTTATGCAGCTAACGCAGCCGTGGGCAAACTACGGCCCTCGGGCCGGATCCGGCCCGTTTGAAATGAATAAAACTAAAAAAAAAAAAAAAGACCGTACCCTTTTATGTAATGATGTTTACTTTGAATTTATATTAGTTCGCACAAACACTCCATCCATGCTTTTGTTCCGGCCCTCCGGCCCAGTTTAAGAACCATTGTGGCCCTCGAGTCAAAAAATTTGCCCACCCCTGAGCTAAAGTGTGGGTGGGCATAGGCAGGTTTTTGTGCGGACACACGTTTTCAACTCCTTAAATACCAAGGAGTGTGATTGCTGGGCTGTATGGTGCCTGTTGGTTTAGAAGCTGCCAAACTGTCTTCCAAAGTGGCTGCACCACTTTGCATTCCCACCAGCAGTGAACAAGCGTCCCTGTGCTCCACCTCTTCACCGGCACTTGGTATTGTCGGTTTTCCTGATTTGGGTCCTTGGAATAGGGACATAGTGGTATTTCATTGTTGTTTTAATTTGCATTTCCCTAATGACATAGGATGTGGAGCATCTTTTCATGTGCTTATTTGTCACCTGTCTATTTTCTATGGGGAGGTGTCAAGGTTTTTGACTTATTTTTAAATCAGGTTGTTTGTTCTCTTATTGTTAACTTTCAAGAGTTTTTTTTTTTGGGGGGGGGGGGCGCAGTGTATTTTGAGTAACAGCCCTTTATCAGATGTATCATTTGGAAATGTTTTCTTCCCATCTCTGGCTTTTATTTCATTTTCTTAAACACTGTAGGGATTTGATGACTTTTTTCTTTTCTAGTTGTCCTTAGAGAACATTTGATGTGAGTCAGGTGCCTGAATTTCTTGCATTTTACTCCTGAATAAAATACTCCTGAAGCTAGTGGGCTGAAGGCAGAGGTATTAAACCTCTGAGGTTAGCCCTAACCAGTTTGGCTCAGTGGATAGAGCGTCAGCCTGCAGACTCAAGGGTCCCAGGTTTGATTCCAGTCAAGGGCATGTGCCTTGGCTGTGGGCACATCCCCAGTAGGGAGTGTGCAGGAGGCAGCTGATCGATGTTTCTCCTCATCGATGTTTCTAACTCTCTATCCCTCTCCTTTCCTCTCTGTAAAAAAAATCAATAAAATATATTTAAAAAAACACAACAAGTCTCTAAGGTTTTAAAGCATATACCTTTAAAGAAACATGGCTAACTGACATGCCCAAGCATCATAGAGTGATTGTCTAGAATCAAATGGCAGGAAAGCTAATTGTCATTTAATTGTGTTTTAAAAATTTATTTTTCCTTGTTGGAAGCTTTGTCTAGGGTCAAAGAAGAAAAAAAACATAGATAGGAAATGATTTATTCAAACTTGGATAAAACATTGACACCATTAGGTGTTAAAATGAAAGTTATAACAGTTAAAATTTTCATAATCTTTAAATCTGTAAAATATATCTTGATTTATTTGTGAGCTCTGTGGTTTAAATAGCGTATATTTAATGTATTTGTTGGGAATCTTCACATCCTATAGTCACAACAGTTCTCAATCAAGGGAGATTTTGCCCTCCCCACACTTCCTTCCAGGGTGGCGCTTGGCAATGTTTGGAGACATTTTTTCCCGTATATTTTTATTGATTTCAGAGAGGAAGGGAGAGGGTGAGAGAGATAAAAACATCAATAATGAGAGAGAATCATTGATCGGCTACCTCCTGCACGCCCCCTCCTGGGGATCGAGCCCACAACCCAGGTATGTGCCCTTGACTGGAATGGAACCCAGGACCTTTCAGGCTGCAGGCCGACGCGCTGTCCACTGAGCCAAACCAGCTAGGGCTGGAGACATTTTTTATTGTCATGACTAGGGGTGTGTGCTAGTGGGTGGAGGCCAGGGATACTGCTAAATCTCCTACAATGAACAGGACAGTGCCTCCATAACAAAGAATTATCTCGACCAAAATGTCAACAGTGTCCAGGATGAGAAATCCTGTGTTATAACAATGTTTCACATTTATATACTCACTAGAGGCCCGATGCACAAAATTCATGCAAGGGGCTCGGCCCTCACAGCCCCTTGAAGCCCTGGCTTCGTTCAGAAGGTCGTCTGGAAGGACATGCAGAAGGTCTTTCAGCTGTTCTGTCTAATTAGCATATTAGCTCTTTATTATATAGGATTTTAATCTTTTTTTGTTAAAAATTGAGATATCATTCACATACCATAAAGTTCACACTTTAGTTGTACAGTCCAGTAGTTTTTAGTATATTCACAAAGTTGTGTAACTACCCCCATTGCTATCTAATTCTAGAACATTTTAATCACCTCCAAAAAGAAACTCCATACTCATTAGTAGTCACTCCTCATTCCTCCATCTTCCTAGCCCCTGGCACTTACTCTGCCTTCTGTCTCCATGGATTTACTTATTCTAGACATTTTATGTAAATGGAATCATGTAATATGTGGCCTTTTGCATCTGGATTCTTTCACTGAGCAAAATATTTTTGAGATTCATCCATGTGGTGGCCTGTGTCAGCGGTTCATTCCTATTGATGGTGGAATAATATTCCATTACTTGGATAGAGCATCTTTGTTTACCCATTTATTTGTTAGTTTCTACTTTGGGCTACAGTGAATGCCAAATGCTGTGAGGAACATTTGTGTAGAGGTTTTTATGTGGATATGTTTTAATTTCTCTTGGGTATATACCTAGAAGTGAAGTTGTTGGGGCATAGATTCTATGTTTAACTTTTTGACGCACTGCCAAACTCCATAATTTTACATTCTCACCAGCAACGTAGGAGGGTTCAATTTTTTTTTGCATGTTTTCAGCTGCACTTGGCATTGTATGTTTTTATTTTTATTTATTATAGCCATCCTAGTGGGTTTGGCGTGGTATCCTATCCCATTGTGGTTCTGATTTATACTTTCCTAATGACTCATGATGTTGAGCACCTTTTAATGTACTTATTGACCATATTTGCATATCTTCTTTGGAGAACTGTCTATTCACATCTTTTGTATATTTTAAAGTTGGGTTATTTGTCTTTTTTTACTGTTGAGTGAAAATTCTTTATACATTCTGGTTATGAGACCCTTATCAGATATCAGACTTACAAGTATTTCTCCCTAGTCTGTGGTTTGCTGGTTAGATTTTTACAAAGCATTTCACATGTCTTAGCATTTCTCCCTAGTCTGTGGTTTGCTGGCTTTAGATTTTTACAAAGCATTTCACATCTCTTAGCTCTTAATGCCACAGTAACTATGCATACATTTAGACTCAAAGGTTAAATGATGTGTGTTTTCCAAATTTCGCGATTTTAAATAAGCTATATTCATGGGCCACTTATACCACTATTGACTTAACATTTTCTTTATTCACTCATTTTCTTCTTTCTTAAGCGAGGATGGAAGGGAAGAGACACACAGAGAGAAAAACATTGATGTTGTCTCGGGTGACACGTGAGGAAGCCTGTAACCGAGGTATGTGCCCTTGACCAGAATCGAACCTGGGACCCTTTAGTCCACAGGCCGATGCTCTATCCACTAAGCCAAACCTGCTATTGTGCATTTTCTGCTTAAGTACCTCCTTTAGCCTTACTCCAAGCGATACAAGCTGTGAAACACCTGCTTTGATGGACTAGCTGCAGTTTTCCCTGGCACGGGGTAAAATTTAACAAACGTGACCTGAAAGTATCTCTCACACCAGTGGTGGGAACACATTTTTGGGAGCAAGTGATACCTGGGATATGGCTCCTTTGTAGTGAGCACTCAGCTAGGGGCAGTTATTTTTATTATATAGCACTTACCTGCAGCTAAAATAGCTCGAGGAACTCTTTCTTACCAAAGGGACCAGAATCGCTTTGCCTCTTTGTGGCTAGCTTCTCAGACTCCTTTTCTCCCCTTTGGGAGGATGGTATGTATAGTGCTTAATGTTCCACTCCATCTAGTTTGAATCTTGTCGTCAAGTCTCCTGTCTCTTTAAGGTGCATTGGCTCATCTCTGCTCCCTTTATCTCCCAGGTGAATGTTCCGAGGGCGGTCACATTCATTTAAAGTTTCAGGCATTTGCTGTCACATTCTGCCTGCCCTTCCTCCCTTTGGCTGCCATAGCCCTCGTCGCCTCCCCTGCCACAGGCACTCAGCACCGTGATTCACTATTGTTTGCTTACAGCCCCACTTCCCCAACGCACTTGGCTTCTCAGGAACAGGCAAGGTGGGAGTTCTTTTCATTTTGGTGCCCGCAGTGCTTGGCATAATAATTTTTTAAAAAATAAATGAATAAATGGTGATTAAATGCAAGAACATCACAATGTCCCTCATTATGACTCAGCGCTGGTGATCTTCTTCCAGAATCCCCGTCACAGTGATCATCATGGATTCATGTTCAGCACTGAAGCGGTCATTGCCTCATTTTATGCAAGAACAAACGCCCAGCTTCCTAACAGTCTAGTTCTAATGACAGTTCCTCCCATTGGGCAGTGCTTAGCTTTTAGGATTGGCACAGCCACTGTTGTCCTCGTCACTCTCTTTCCTTCTACACTTTCTGTGCAGTGACTACCCCGAAAGAAAAATGGCAGAGTTAATGTGGCTTTTGCTTTATGTTTCTTTCTTCATTTTGCTTTATTTCCTATCTTGTTTCACAAAGGATTCGCAGGGGCCAGTCATTGTTCTACTGGGACGTTAGTCGGATATCAAAGGAGGATTCAGGGCAATGCAAAAGGGTGTTGTTTAACAGCACATTCTAATTTAGGAAGAATAAGACTCAAGATTCTGGTAAAGACTTCTGTTTGAGACACCTGGAAACTAAGTTTGCTGGGCTAGAAAAATCAGCAGAAGCATTGACTAGCTCCATATTCACAGCTTTTCTGAGAGTCTTTTTTAAAAAATCCTCATCTGAGGATATTTAAAGTGGGGGGGCGGGGTGGGGAGGAGAAACATCGAAGGGAGAGACACACATAGATTGGGGCTGTGGAACCTGCCACCAAGGTACATGCCCTTGACCAGGAATCGAACCCTCAACCCTTTGGTCCACGGGCTGATGCTCTAACCAATGAGCTACCAACCAGGGCCTGAGATTCTTTATATCAAGGCAAGAGCTGCCTACAACCCTTTTTTGTGTCTCCTCTCAGCTTACCATCCACAAACGTTGTTCAGCCTCTCATGTCATTAGAAACATTTATTTTTATATGTTGTTCTGGACTGGGTCAGCTCTTGCAACAGGACAAAAGCAGGGGCTGGGAGAGTTCCTAATGTCTTCTGAGAAGCAGATTTTGTGTAGAGGAAAGGATTTGAAGGCTTATAGTCCCAGAGTTCCAAACCCAGCTCCAATGCCTAAAGCTGAATGACTCAAGATCAGTCACGTGACCCCTCTAGACTTTGATATGTACTGTATGGATTGCAGTTCCTCGCTCTCAGGGTTGTGGTAAGGATTCACTGAGATAAAGTGTGTGGTAAAGTAAGGAGGACTTGATAATAATAACTATATTGTCTCGGGAGTGAGTAGCCAGTTATATTTGGGGGGGAAAGTGTATTAAGCAAGTCTGTAGCTTTGGTTTTGTATTGATATGTGCATATGTGGTGCATGTGTGAATGTGATAACACATTTCCAGTTCTATCTAGTGTAGGGATTAGAAGAGTACAGAAAGGACCTAAATTTTTTTATATACACAAATACAACATATATAAACACAATTGAGCCCTGACCGGTTTGGCTCAGTGGGTAGAGCGTCGGCCTGCGGACTCAAGGGTCCCAGGTTTGATTCCGGTCAAGGGCGTGTACCTTGGATGGGGGCACATCCCCAGTAGGGGGTGTGCAGGAGGCAGCTGATCGATGTTTCTCTCCCATCGATGTTTCTAACTTTCTATCCCTCTCCCTTCCGCTCTGTAAAAAAATCAATAAAATGTATTTAAAAAAATATATAAACACAGTTGAATAATTACAAAATCTCCATTTTATTACCACCCAGGTTAAGAAACAGATCATATTGGTCCCCAGACACCCTGAAAGGCCCCCATCCCAACTCCAGGTCATCACTGTCTGGTCTTTTGAGTTCTTATGGTTTTACCCCCTGTATGTACACCCCTCCCTAAACAACACTGTTTTGTCAGCTTTTGAAGTTTATATTAATAAATCATACTTTATTGTTTTGCTTCCTTCCTTCAACATTGTTTTGAGACCCATTATGTCATTGTGTGTAGCTGCAGCTTATTCCTTTTCATTGCTGTTTGAAAACAGTGCCAATAAGAAATGATCCTTTCTACGGCTGATGGATATTTGGCTAGCTTCCAGGTCTTCTTGCCATGACACCACTCAGTACTATTTGCACATGCTTGGACATGTCTCCTGGTGTACACAGTGAGGAGTTTCTCTAAGATCTATGTCCAGGAGTGAGTTGTAGACTGTGCATATATTCAATTTTAGCAAATAGTGCCAAGACCGTGCTAATTTACACTCCCGTCAGCTATGTATGCATGCATGTAGCTCCTCTTCTTTGAAACAGCCAGACCCCCCCCCTCCCTCCCCACACACCTGCATGTTACTGTCATACTGTGGCTTTATTTATTTATTTTTGTGTGTGATTATCAATGAGGTTGAGCACCTTATCATACGTTTGTTGGACATTTGGATTTCCTCCTTAGTGAAGTGCCTGTTTAAGTATTTTGCCTTTTATTTTAAAATATCTTCCAGACAGTCTCCATACCTGCACCCACTCCCTGCAGGACAATTAGACCCAAGACGCTGTCACCGAGGCAGGCGGAAGTTCAAACTCAAAACTTTGGCTGCCTTAGCTGAGGCAGAGAACCAGCGCATTTACCAAAGTCACAAGTACTTCGGCTTCAGTTAAGACTGAGAAACAAGACCAGGCGGAGGCCTGGCTGCCTTCCTCCTCGCTGGTGGCCACGAAAGCAGGAGACGCCGCCCCGGCGACTCCCCCGGCATCCCTGACACACACTGGGCGTCGGTGAACACGGCATCCAGCTTAACCGCCAATTTCAAACTTCCCCGACCGGCCCTGCCGGGTTAGTCCCTCCCCGATTCCCATTGGTCACCAGTCAGAGGAAGGAACAATTTGATTGGCTCTCCTTTACACTTACTCCGTCCCTTTAAGAACCTGGGCGGGCCTGGATGATACGCAGATGTCCATCATAGGTAGGGGTACTCTGATTGGTCCAAGCACGGTTGGCCCCGCCCACCGTCCTTGTGTTCAAACGCGACGGCGGGAGGCAGGCAGGGGAGCTCAGTGCTGACGGGCGGGGTCCTCTGAGCGTGAGTCTGGGCCCCCCGAAGCCCAATTCTCCCGCACCCCACTCCGCAACACAGCGGAGGGGCCCCCTTCACCCACGCCAATCTCACTTCGCCTCCCGCAGCGGGGAGGGCGGCGCTCCCGCCCACAGGGCTGCGGGGGGGCGGCGGGTGGGGTCCGGAGAGCCAGGCCGGCGGTGCGCGCGCCTCTTCCCGGGAGCCGAAGGGCCTGCTGGGGGCGGAGGGTGCCCGGGCAGAAGGAAGGGTCCCGTGGCCTCTGCCCTGCCTCCTGTCGGCGTTACGTGCGTCCTTCTGTCTAGTGGAGTCCGCCTGCAGCTCGCCGCCTGTGTGACCTTAACTTTCAGCGTCTTCACGCTCCCGGTGTCCACCCATCACCTGCTACCGCGGCCTCTCACTCCGCTCCAGCCCCTCTGGTCTCCCTGCCGTTGTCAGGGAAGGCCAGGTCCCGCCTCAGAACCTCAGTTGGGCCCTGGCTGGTCCCTCTGCCTGGGCTGCTTTTCCTTCTCCGGTGAGCACAAACCTGGTTTGTATTCGCTCGCACCAGACCGAGTGTCCCAAGGCGGGTGCGTGGTGCCTGATGGTCACCTTCCTGTCCCTGACACCTTGAGGAAGATCAGGCTCCTTCAGCCCGTCCTTCTCACACCTGACCTTCTCCTGTCTCCCTTCAGCACCCTGGGGAGATGTTGAAGTTCAAGTATGGAGCACGGAGTCAGCTGGATGCTGGTGCCGCTGAGCCCATTGCCGCCCGGGCCTCCAGGCTGAATCTTTTCTTCCAGGTAACAGGCTGCCAACTCCGTTCACCTGAGTTTGTTTCCTTGCCGCTCATCTTTGTTTTTATTACAATACTGAGACCAGCCTAGGAGAATGCCCATTCTCACGCAGCTGCAGCTCAAAGTCAGCAGGCAGAGGTATGGAGCAATGCGGCTAGATCTGCCAGTGTTTTAAGAGAAGCCAGGAATCTCCCCTCCCCCCACCTTTTTGGTGAAATCTGATTTTTTTCAATATAATAATTCAAATTATTTTACACACTCCAGGCCAAACAAAACATGTCTGTGGGCTAGATACAGTCTGTGGGCTAAATACAGTCTGCCAGTTTGCAACTGTTGCTCTAGATCAGGAATAAATTGAGCTTTAGAGTAGTCACTCCATTCATCGCACTCTAGGTTGTTTGAGTGAATTAAAGACACTAAAGTTATATTAATAAGCCTCTGGGCACACGTGAAGGAAATGGCAATCACTGTTTCCTGTTGTAGAGACATGGAGACATGTCAGGGCCAGCAGGGTCCAGAATAAATGTTCCCGTGAGCCTCAGACTGTTAAGAAAGAAGGGCCTTTTCTAATTAATGGCGTTCGTGTGACGTTTTCCTTCCCGGATGCTGGTGGAAGAGACCCACAGTAATGGAATCGTGCTAGTGATAACTTAATGACTGTCAATTGATGTCTCTTTAAAGAATGAAGCCGCAGAATCGGGCTGTTAGCATGTGTCGTGAGCAGTTAGTCAAGTTGGTGGCTTGTAATTTACTCTGTGTGGATGGATGTTATTGATCAAAGCTTTTCATTATTGACAGTGTCTCCATCTGCTGTTTGCTGTTTTTAGGGGAAACCACCCTTGATGACTCAACAGCAGATGTCTCCTCTCTCCCGAGAAGGGATATTAGATGCCCTCTTTGTTCTCTTTGAAGAATGCAGCCGGCCTGCTCTGATGAAGATGAAGCACGTGAGCAACTTCGTCCGGAAGTGTAAGTTGGGAGAACTGTTTCTTGAAAACTGTCCCGCTGGAGAAACCTGGAAGATGCCAGAGGCAGATGAGTTAGTGGTTGCTGACAGTGGGTAAGAATCCTGCTCTTAGACGAACCTTTTCAAGGTCAGGTTCCACCTGTTGCTGGGAGACCGGATAAGTCAGGCCTCTTGGTTGCAAGTGACAGAAACTCATCTCAAACTAGCGCAGGCCAGTAAGTGAGAAATCCAAGGGTGGGTCAAACTTTAGGCATGGCTGGTTCCAGGGACTTAAATATTGTCCTCTGGCCTAGTTCTCCACTCATCAGGGTGGACTTCTCCATTAGGCATAGTGGGCACAATGCTTAAGTCCCACAATATTTAATTTTAATAAGTTTAATTTATTTTAATTTATTTTAAAGTCATAAGGAAAATATGAATACAGAATAATGTATAATGGTTCTGGGTTATGATTATATTCATCATTATGCCACTGTGGTCATAAAATATATATAATTTTTTATTTTATTTTTAATGGAGGAAGGGGCTGATGAAAGCAAAAGAGCCTAAGGGCCTAAGTTGGCCCTGCCCACACCCTGTTCTTGACTTTGCTTGACTTGGGGAAGTTGACTGCTGGTGCCCTAGTCTTTTTCGACCAGTGGTGATTTTGCCCACAGGGACACTGGGCAATGTCTGGGGACAGTTTGATTATCAAAACTGGGAGGGGGGGGGCAGGGGGAGATTGCTACTGGCATCTAAAGAGCCTACAATGCACAGGACAGTTCTCCACAACATGGAATTATCGGGCTGGAAATGTCCATTGTGCCAAGTTTGGGAAACCCTGCCTTACATGACTTTGCAGTGTAACTATCTACCCTAAACTTAAGTGGCCTCCAATGATAATCATTGTATTACCTTTCATGATTCTGTGGGTTGACTGGGCTCAGCTGAGGATTCCTCCTCTCTATGTGATGTTGGCCAAGATTTCAGGCACCAGGGACTCCCTAGGCTCACCCAACGCTGACATGTTGACTAGAAGGCTGGGCTCAGCTGGGGCTCTGGGGTGACTGGGCCTTTTTCTCCTGAAGTCTCAGGGTTTTCATGCTCTCCATGGCTCCTCTGTGTGGTCCCTCCCTCAGGGGCTCAGCCCACTATAGCCTGGGATGCCTGTTTTCTAAATAAAGTTTTACTGGAACACAGCTACTTTCATTTGTTTAGGCATTGTCTGTGGCTGCTTTCACATGACATTGGCATTTGAGTAGTGGTGACTGAGATCTTGAAAGGCCTACAAAGCCTAAAAGCCTGAAATATTTACCATCTTGTTTTTTTTATTTTTTTATTTTTTATTAAATCTTTATTGTTCAGATTATTACATTTGTTCCTCTTTTTTCCCCCCCATAACTCCCCTCCTTCCAGTTCCCACCCCTCCCTCCGCCCTCACTCCCGACCCACTGTCCTCATCCATAGGTGCACGATTATTGTCCAGTCTCTTCCCGCATCTCCCACACCCCTTCCCCCCCCAAGAATAGTCAGTCCACTCCCTTTCTATGTTCCTGATTCTATTATAATCACCAGTTCATTCTGTTCATCAGATTATTTACTCACTTGATTCTTAGATTCACTTGTTGATAGATGTGTATTTGTTGTTCATAATTTGTATCTTTACCTTTTTCTTCTTCTTCCTCTTAAAGGATACCTTTCAGCATTTCATATAATACTGGTTTGGTGGTGATGAACTCCTTTAGCTTTTCCTTATCTGTGAAGCTCTTTATCTGACCTTCAATTCTGAATGATAGCTTTGCTGGATAAAGTAATCTTGGTTGTAGGTTCTTGCTATTCATTACTTTGAATATTTCTTGCCACTCCCTTCTGGCCTGTGAAGTGTCTGTTGAGAAATCAGCTGACAGTCGTATGGGTACTCCCTTGTAGGTAACTGAGTTTCTTTCTCTTGCTGCTTTTAAGATTCTCTCTTTGTCTTTTGCTCTTGGCATTTTAATTATGATGTGTCTTGGTGTGGTCCTCTTTGGATTCCTTTTGTTTGGGGTTCTCTGCACTTCCTGGACTTGTAAGTCTATTTCTTTTACCAGGTAGGGGAAGTTTTCTGTCATTATTTCTTCAAATAGGTTTTTAATATCTTGCTCTCTCTCATCTTCTGGCACCCCTATAATTCTGATGTTGGTATGCTTGAAGCTGTCCCAGAGGCTCCTTACACTATCTTCGTATTTTCGGATTCTTTTTTCATTTTGCTTTTCTGGTTGGGTGTTTTTTGCTTCTTCGCATTTCAAATCTTTGACTTGATTCTTGCGATCCTCTGGTCTGCTGTTGGGAGTCTGTATAATATTCTTTATTTCAGTCAGTGTATGCTTAATTTCTAGTTGGTCCTTTATCACAACCTCGAGGGTCTCATTAGATTTCTTGTACATCTCATTAAGTTTATCGGCAGTCTCTAGAAGACTCTTGAAAGACCTCAAAAGTGTGGTTTTGAACTCTATATCCAGCAGCTGCTTTCCTCCAGTTCTGTCATTTGTGTCCTGTTTCTTTGTCTCGGCATTTTTTATGCTTCGCTGTGTCGATAGAGTGGCTTTCTGTGCTAAGTGTCCCAATTACCTGAGGTAGACACTCTTGGTGCACCCCCTTGTGGTCTTTGTGCGCAGTCTTGTTGTAGCTAAGCCTTGATTGTTGTAGGTAACACTGGGAGGGATTTGACCTCCAGGCCAGCTGGCTGTGAGAATCAGCTGTGTCTGCAGTGGGAGAACTTCTGTCCTCTAGGGTGGCGCTAATCTAGCCTCTGCCTGAGGCTATCCCACAAATGCCTCTGTGCAAGGCTTGGGCGAGGCGGGTCCCAGGGGATCAACGGGGGCGGGGGGGGGGGGGACGGCGAGCGAGCAGTTATGGCTGCTCTCAGTCTCGTCCCCAGAGGCTCTGCCTCTCAGTGTCCCAGCAACCGCTGCAAACCTCGGAGAGAAAGCTGCCCTCGAGTTCTGACCGATGCTAGACAGTCCCGCTTCTCCCGTTTGAGTCTGGGTCCCTAGAGACTCACCCGGAACTGGAGCTCAGAGCCTGAGACTCCCTCCCGATTGAAACAGACAACCGCGCCCTCAGCCGCCAGCCCACTCCACACGCACCTCTGCACCTTAGTATTTCACTTCCTCACTGCGCCTCCTCTGAGTCTCGGTATGCTTTTCTCTTTCCTTCCAGTTGTGGAATTTCCACTCAGCCAGCCTTCCTGTGGTTCTGGGTGATGTCCGTTCCGTCTTTTAGTTGTATTTTTGAGGTGGTTGTGCGAGGCAGCAATCTCCAGTGTTTACCTATGCTGCCATCTTGGTTTCCTCCTACCATCTTGTTTTTTAAGGAAAAGCTTGCTGACCCCTGATCTGCATGGTCGGTCTCTAGCAGCGATATCTGGACTTCCTACATGGTAGCTGGAGGTTTCCAAAAGCACAGAAGTAGAAGTGGCCAGGCTTCCTTAGGGCTAAGGCCTGGAAGGTGCCTGGGATCTATTTGGCTGCATTCTGTTGTTTGAAGTGTGTCATAGGGCGGCTCACGTTCCATGTGCCAGGAACTACACAGGGCATGAATTCCAGGGGACATGGGTCACTGGGCACCACTTTCAGAGACTGGCTCTCATACCCTGCCTGACATTTATCTTTCACTATGTTTATTAATACAGTGGCAGGGAAGATTCTAATCGGCTCGGCTTTGGGTCGTTTGCCTGCCCCTTGACCAGTCAATGTGATTGGCCTCATCTGGGTGCCTAGAGGTTCAGGGCACCATGATTACCAGGACCTCATGGAATGGGGGATGTGCATGTACCCAGAGGAGCTGGGCGTTTGAATAGATAAAATCAGTGTATGGACCCTAGCTGGTTTCGTCAGTGGATAGAGCATTGGCCTGTGGACTGAAGGTGTCCTGCGTTACAGGAGGCAGCCGATCAATGATTCTCTGTCATCATTGACGTTTCTATCTCTCTCTCCCGCTCCCTTCCTCTCTGAAATAAATAAAAATATCTTTTTTAAAAAATCAGTGTATGTTCAGTATAGTAACTTTAGGTATTTATGTGTGAACCTTGTTTGTCCTCAGTTTCCTCATCTGCAAAATGGGGAAAATGTATATCTAATAAGGCTGTGTGGGGATTGAATGATCAGGTTTACCATGATGCCTGGTACATAGAGACAATAAATGTTTCCCAGTAATGATAGTCATAAACCTCCACCTATGTTTAATATATCTTTAACTTTAAAATGTACTTGGGGCATTTGCTCATTATTCTGTATTTGTTTGAATAAACTCCCACCTTATTTTCTTGCATATTTAAATTCTCAAATAGGGAGTGGGAGGGGAAGGGAAATTATGTGACAGACGAATTCACCACTTACCAAGCCACCCAGAGGCACCTTCATTAGTCTGGAGACTGCTCTCTGGTTACTTTAAAGCAGTGGCTCTTCTCGACTCATTCTGTAATCAGGGGGCTAGGCTTAGTGAAATGTCGATTCTTCTAATGGAATTCTCTTTCAGGGAACGGTTTCATATTGTTGAAGAGGCCTCCTGGAGAGTATAGTTGAGAGGCTATGATTGAAAAAGGATGATTGCATTAGTATTTCTTTCCCCTCCCCTTTTGAGTTTCTGTTTCAGAATGTAAGCTTCAGTTTCCCATGGGAAGAAAGATCCAACAGCTGTTACTGCCTAAGTTTCTTGAATCTTGTCATAGAGATTTTCTCTGGGAACTATTGGAGGAAATGAGACAAAGTATACCCCTGTATACTAAAGTGTTGACCCTAGTGTGGGCCAAGGGAGGGCAGAGAACTAGCATCTGGGAGCTAGGGATGGAATTTTTGTTTCTTTCTTTTTTTTAAATATATTTTATTGATTTTTTACAGAGAGGAAGGGAGAAAGAGAGGGATAAAGAGGTAGAAACATCGATGAGAGAGAAACATCGATTCAGCTGCCTCCTGCACACTCCCCACTGGGGATGTGCCCACAACCAAGGTACATGCCCTTGACGGAAATCGAACCTGGGACCCTTCAGTCCGAAGGCTGACGCTCTATCCACTGAACCAAACCAGTCAGGGCTGTTTCTTAATTACTATTCTATCCCCAGTGTCTGACACATAGTAGGTGCTCAGTAAATATTGGTTGACTGACTATGATGCTAATGAACAAAATAAGTCGCCAAACCTTAAATACAGTGTCTCATAATTTGTGTAAAAAATAAACAGCAAGAGTGATATTAAAACAAACAGAAAAGTGTTCATAATTGCCAAAGTTGGGAATTTCTTGGTGAGTTGATAGTAGCTGAAATTCTACCCTCTTTCATCTACATTCACCATAGGTAAAATCTGTATGTTCACAACTTTAATACTTGTGGACAAATTATAACTTGAAGGAGTTTTCCCCCCCTAATAGTAAACATAATACAAAATTAAATATAAAAGATCAAAGAGAAAAATCCCTCAAAATCTTGCCTGCTTGAGATAACCGCTATTAATAGTATTGCAATGTTTTTGTCCTTATAAAATATTTATTATAGCAATTTTCAAGCACATCAAAAGGGAAAGAGAGTAGTTTTACGAATCCCTCTGCCCCAGTCAATTAGCTGTAGCATCTATCAGCCCGTTCCATGCATGTTCTAACGTTACTTGTGTTTAATTTTACACACAAAAAATAATATGTTAAATTAGAAAGTGAAACATAAGCGTTTATTTGAGATCAATAAGAATAGTTATTTGGGAATCACTGGTTCAGGCAAAGCCCAAATAGTGTTCCAAGAGGAGCAATGGGTATTAGGAGGAAGGGAAGGGGGTGGATGGCATCAACAGAAGGAAGGCATTTCTGTTGGTGCAGATAGCATAGCATAGCGAAGTGAATTCTAAATCATATTTAAAATTTCAGTCCAGTAGTCATCAGTCCAGTAGTCATAATAACTGCTTTTTTTTTTTGTTATTTTTGGCAAACAGTTCTTTGGGACACAAGGTTGCTTAAGCCCAGTCCAAATATTGTTTTGCTCTGTTTTAACATTCCAAAGATTTGAGACATAAGAGGTGTAAGACAGTTCTTCTGGCTTGGCAGCTCCGGCTCCATTTTAAAGTGGTTCCGTTTGTATTATCGTTTACATATGTGTATAATGTCTTGCCACTGGCTTAGCAGTATATTTACTCAACAAATATTTATGGAGCATTTGCTACGTGCCAGATTCCATTCTAGGTTTACAATAGTGACCAAAACAGACAAACTCCCCCCCCCCCCCCCATATATTCTAGTGGAGGTTGAACGTTACCTCATTCTTTTAAACAAGGGCCTAATATTCTTTTATGTGGGTGGACTTTCCCGTTGATGGACCTTTAGGTTGTTTTTAATTATTTTTCTGTTACAAGCGTGCTCATCACATTTTCATACGTATCTTCTGCGAGCACATGTGCTAGTGCTTCTGTGAAGCACTTTGAGTTCCTAGAAGTTGAAATGTCGGATTACTAAGTCTCAGAAAAGAAGCAGTGCATTCAGCAGTGTTGGCTTTTGCTTTCTGGGTGCAAATGTTTATCTGACAAGATCATCCTTTGACTGCATTCTATTTCAGTGCTTCCGGTCTTTATCTCCACTTCAGAAGTCAGCACCCACTGGGCTCTTCCATGCTACTCCATGTGCAGGGGTGAAGGGTAATATGGTCTTGGAGTTGCAGAAGCTGCTAATTTGGAGAGAAATTGTGAAGATTTATTTTTTTAAATAATCGTAGACTTGAGTTTAGGGTCTCACCTGTTCACCTTAACAATCCAAAGCATTTGAAAAAAGATATTGAGATTTGGAATGATTCCTTAGAATTCTGAGAGTATCATGGTGGTTTTGCCTGTAAGCAGTTTGCCTGCTTGTGTGATTGAGATGTCTGGTGGTTGGCAGTGACAGACCCAAAATTAATAAGTTGGACAAATGCTGTAAGCAAATTGTGGGCTCAAGGCCTAACAGGGAATCAAGAGAGATTGGCCTTGTGTGGGAGCAATAATGAAATCGGGTTCAACCCGGAGAGTTGCAAGCCAGCGTATTTGGGGAATTATAATTCAAACTCAAATGCTTGATCTGAAGGAAACTTGGAAAGGGACAGGGAAGAAAGATGGGGTTGGCACTGTGATGTCAGGGTAAAAGGAAAACGCCGCTCAGCTTTCAATTTTGCTTCTGCATGGATTTCTCTGAGTAGGCACTCTAGATTTTTTTATTTTTATTTTTTATTTGTTTTTACAATGGTCATGATGAATTCATGGGGATCTACCTACCACTCTTGCCTGATTCCCCAAGGGACCGAAGGCAGGTGTTTTCAGGATGACTGGCTAATGTGAGAGGTGGGTCTGTGGTGGGAAAACACTCAGTGCAACAGAGATCATCATAAGTGCCTTTGATACAAGGGAATTAAATTCCAACCATGCAACAAAGAAAGGGGGTGGGTAGCAACAGTTACAGTCGCATTGGCTAATTCATCAATATGCCACTCTGTGAATGTGGGTATGAAATGGCTTTTCCTTTTGTTGGACTCAGTCCCTGTCATGGTCTGAACAATCTGCTGAGCTGAATGTAACTCTAGAAATCTATCTTCCAATTGTGTCCGTGGCCAACCTATGGAAGTGGCGATCTGCTCCAGTGCCCGGAGGACGCCAGTGTCCCTCTGCGATTGCAGGACAGCCTCTTGGTCCTCAAGGTGGCCCTGTCTGAGGGATTCTCCAGGGTAATTTTGATTATGTGTTTTCCTTTGGAGTGTACCCCTGTATACGGTGCAGTTCCCTATAATGTGCAGAACTGAATTAAATTTTCAGTCAGTCACAGCTGGTCCCCCCAATTCTTGCAGGTCATTAGAGTGGCTGCATTTTCAGAGATGCTCCAGCCTAGTGTTCTTTCCGTTAAAAAAGATGTATGTTAGATTCCAAACCTGCCATCCATTTGTTTAGTCCCATGGTCGGCAAACTGCGGCTCGAGAGCCACATGCGGCTTTTTGGCCCCTTGAGTGTGGCACTTCCACAAAACACCACATGCGGGCGCACATACAGTGCGATTGAAACTTCGTGGCCCATGAGCAGAAGTCGGTTTTCGGCCTGGGCGAGTCTGTTTTGAAGAAGTACTGTTGATATTTGGCTCTGTTGACTAATGAGTTTGCCGACCACTGGTTTATTCCATATTCACACATTGAAGATCTCTGAATGTTTATGTCCCGCCCAGTTTACTATGGTGAGCCTGTGACCCTCCATGGGATGGCATTTGGAGGTGGGGCCTTTGGAGGTACTTAGATTGAGATGAGATCACGAGGATGGGGCTTCCAAGAAGGGATTAGTGTTCTTATAAGAAGAGAAAGAGAAACTAGAGCTGCCTTTCTCTTTGTCATTTGAGGACGTAGTGAGGAGGTGGCTGTCTGTAGGCCAGGAATTGGGCCCCCACGGGGAACTGAATATGCCAGCACCTTGATCTTGGATTTCCCAGCCTTCAGTATGATGAGAAATAAATGCCTATTCTTTAAACAAGTATCTATAGTATTTGTTATAGCAGCCCAAGCAAACTGAGACATCAACAGA
The DNA here is from genome assembly GCF_014108235.1 of Myotis myotis. Taxonomy (NCBI): domain Eukaryota; kingdom Metazoa; phylum Chordata; class Mammalia; order Chiroptera; family Vespertilionidae; genus Myotis; species Myotis myotis. The sequence goes on along the minus strand of NW_023416325.1, from coordinate 21,287,711 downwards.
AAGATTGCACTAGGAAAAGGAGTAAGACTATACATTAAGAAAAAGACAGCGGCAACTCTTCCAGATCTGTGACATGTCAAGTTTGTTTTGTGTTTTTTGTTTGTTTTTTTTTTTTTTTTGGTAGCACTGCCATGTGTTAAGGCAAGGAAGGTATTACTATTACTGACACAATCCATGGGCAATAAAATGGGCTACTGAGAGAAAACTGAGCAGAGCACTTGTCAGAATGGAATGGTCCGGAAACCAACTCCAACATTGGTTGAAACGGGAGTCATGTTGCTTGTGTCCATTGTAAAATTGACCTAAATGTGGACAAGCATTTTTGACCAAACACTGCCCTGCAGCCTTGGAGAGGAGGAAGGAAAGCTTGATCTGTGTTCTCCTTCCCCTATTTCTAAGTCTACAGGATGCAAATTATAGCTGCCATGGAAACGGTGCTTTGGAATTTCTGGAGCCCTTAATTTTAACATATAAAAACACTTTTGTGCTGATTTTATAATTATTCATGCTGATGATAAGTGACTAAATGTCTTTTGACAGTGAGGGAAGACATAAGAACCCTTTTTCTTTTTTGGCTTTCATAAAGATGCAGGTCTTCGAAGCTCTTTATTTACCTGGGAGTCGTTCTTCTATGTTTGCAGATTCCAACACCATCGCTGAGCTGCAGGAGCTCCAGCCTTCTGCGAAGGACTTTGAAGTCAGAAGTCTGGTGGGTTGTGGACACTTTGCTGAAGTGCAGGTGGTAAGAGAGAGAGCCACCGGGGACATCTATGCTATGAAAGTGATGAAGAAGAAGGCCGTGTTGGCCCAGGAGCAGGTAGGAGCATTTTAGCATCACACCCTTCCCCTCTCTGTACCAGAATGTTGGTTGCAGAGATGTTAATCTGCTGAGTTGACACCTGGGATCAAGCACATTTTCCTCTGTGACTCTCGTTAATTACAGTTGCACGGGCAGACAGGTCTCTCATGTCCTTAGCTCTTTTTCTTGAACTGATCTTGACTCATTTTGAAGGCTCACAAACTCCCCTGGATTTCTTTATCTTGTTTTTATAGTTGTGTGTTATTCAGAACCAACTTGGCCTTTTAATTAACGAGTTTAAGGTCTTTCCTGACTGTCAGCTGGGGATTTAGAGATATGCACATTATGAAGTGAGTCAGCATTTGCTTTTGTGCACATTTTATATATTTGTGCTGTGGGCATGTATATTTGATTTTAAAAAACACGCCTCTAAAGAAATGAAATAAAATCCTAATGTCTAGGGAGTTGCTTGTTTGAGAGCAGGTCAGAAGGTATCTCGATGGTTGTGGTATTTTCTTTCTTTTAAACAAGCCTGATGCTCCAGACATATTGATTCCTTTGCTGTGTTTCTGGAGAGACGGCCATCAGCCTTGGAGTTCAGAGAGTAATTTATTCGTTACAGACATTCGAGTGCACATCATGTGTCTGGTAGTGTATCTGGCTCGTGGGAAGCCTGCACAAGGAAGTGAAGCTCGATGGCTGTTGGTTTCAGGGTTTAAATTAAAACAACCTTGGAAAGCAGAGGAAAAATGCAAATATATAAAGCAGGTGCTTACCAGCTAAAACTGCTAAAGCGTCACAGGAGGGGGAGCAGTTAGCAAATCCTTGGATGATGGAGTGAGGAGAGATGTGGTGAGCCAGGGGCAGCCAGGGGACGTTTGCTGCTGCAGGTTCTGGGCAGAGAGAAGTGATGAGAATGTGCCAGGTGCAGCATGTGTGACCTTCTGGAGACCTGAGTCCAGGAGTGCTATATGCAGATGTGGTTTGTATTTTTAGGTTTTCTTAATGGTTTAGAATAGACTGGGGAATGGGAAGAAATGAGGACGTTTGGGTAGGATGGGGTACCCATCCTGATGGGAAACCTCAAGAACCTTTTTTTTTTAAATTGTGGCAAAATATATATAACATAAAATATATATAACATAAAATTAAAGATACAATTTATTGGTATTAGTGCCTTCGCAGTGTTGTGTAACCATAGCCATTTCTAGAACTTTTTCACATCCCAAACTGAAGTGGTAACTCCCCATTTCCCCCTAAACCAGTTTTGGGAATGGCAGTTTAATCTGTGAGATGGCTGGGGATCATTGAGGCTTTTGGAAGGAGGAGGTTGGGATTAGAGTCAAAGGAGCAGCGGAGGACAGGACACTGCTTGTTTGAGTCCAAGAGTGATGCAGCCAGTGTTTAGGAATGCAGTGTTCCTACCCAGAAAGGAACAATGCAGGCGTGGCAGATCGTCTGGCAGAGAGGTGTGGAAGATGCTCACTCGGCCTCCTAGCACCTACGTACCATCTGTCACCAATAAACACTTCCTGAGCACCTGTTGTGTTTGGAGTGTTTCTAGGTCTTGGGAAGAGGCATTAGATGTAGTCCCGACCTCGCGATGCTTACCTCGTAGATGGAAATAGTACATGTAAAGGCAGAGTAATCCAACATCCCACACTGCAGTTCAGATAGTGTGCCTTCCTCCGGGTGAATGACTCGGGATGACCCCTGTGAGGTATGGGTGGGAGGTTTCTAAAATCGTACACATATTAAAGCTCATCTATTCCTTAAGAGGGTGACTTTAAGAAAAGCAGGGTCTTTAGCTGAGCCATTCTGAGGCTTTGGAATTTAAGGGCATTAGAAGAGAGATGCCAGCACCAGGAGTGAGTGAAGGGAAATGCCAGAGAGGAGGTAGGGAGAGGTAGTGTCCTGCAGACAAGACCTGTCACCTAGGAGCGGCCAGTCCACCCAGCCAGAGCTCTGTGAGAAGTGGGTCAGAGACAGTTTATTTTAAATTAACAATGATACACTGTTATCATCTAATCCTCAGGCCCCCATTCAAATGTCAACAGTGGTCCCACGGTCTTTTGGAACAAAAGGATCCAGTCCAGGACCACACCTGGCCTTTAGTTGTCCTGTCTTTTTAGTCTTTTCCAATCTGGAACAATCCCTTAATTTTTCATGGACTTTCATGACCTTGATAATTCTAAAGATTACAGGCCAGTTATTTTGTAAGATTTGTATTTGTCTGATGTTACTCATGTTTGGATTCAGGTTAGAGCTCTTTGGCAGGAACATCACAGTTGAGATGCTCTGCTCTTTTTATTGCATCCCAGCAGGTGGCTCTCAATTTCAGTTGGTCACGTTCATGATGATGTTCACTTTGGTATCTGCCAAGCTGCTTCACTGTAATTACCTAAGTATCTTGTAGGAAGATGCTTTCAAACTATCAAAATAGCCATTCCTCATAAAACTTTCAACTCACTCATTTATACTGTATGGACTTACATTTAACTGTTTAAGTCAGTGAGTTATGATCCATTACTGTTATTATATACTAGAGGCCCAGTGAATGAATGCACGGGGGGCAGGGGTATCTCAGCCCGGCCTGCACCTTCTCCAATCTGGGACATCCCTCTCACAATCCGGGACCGCTGGCTCCTAACTGCTCACCTGCCTGCCTGCCTGCCTGATTGCCCCTAACTACCTCTGCCTGCCGGCCTGGTCACCCCTAACTGCTCTCCCCCACTGACCTGATCACCCCTAATTGCCTCTGCCTTGGCCCCCGCCACCATGGCTTTGTCTGGAAGGACGTCCGGAAGATGCCCGGTCTAATTAGCATATTACCCTTTTATTAGTATAGATTTTTATACTTAAACTAGAGGCCCGGTGCACAAAAATTTGTGCACTCGGGCGGGGAGGGGGGGTCCCTCAGCCCGGCCTGTGCCCTCTCCCAGTCTGGGACCCCTCGGGAGATAACGACCTGCTGGCTTAGGCCTTCTCCCGGGTGGCAGAGGGCAGGCCCAATCCCTAGGTGCAGCCCCTGGTCGGGCTCAGAGCAGGGCCGATTGGGGAGTTGGGGCGTCGCCCCCTGTCATGCACAGAGCAGGGCGGATTGGGAGGTTGCGATGCCACCCTCAGTCACGCTCAGGGTAGGGCCAATATGGGGGTTGGGGCACCGCCCCCTGTCACACTCAAGGCAGGGTTGATGGGGAGGTTGCGGTGCCACCCCCTGTCACGCACAGAGCAGGGCCAATCAGGGGGTTGGGGTGCTGCCCCCTGTCACGCACAGAGCAGGGCCAATCAGGGGGTTGGGGCGCTCCCCCCTGTCACGCACAGAGCAGGGTCCATCAGGGGGTTGGGGAGCTCCCCCCTGTCACGCACAGAGCAGGGCCCATCAGGGGGTTGGGGAGCTCCCCCCTGTCACTCACAGAGCAGGGCTCATCAGGGGGTTGAGGAGCTCCCCCCTGTCACTCACAGAGTAGGGCCAATAGGGGAGTTGGGGCACCACCCCCTGTCACCCACAGAGCAGGGCCGATCAGGGGGTTGGGGCGCTGCCACTCTCACACTCAGGGCAGGCCGATGGGGAGGTTATGGCTCTACTCCGTCACACACAGAGCAGGGCCCGTGGGGTGGGGGGGTTGGGTCGCCTCACCCTGTCACACACAGAGCCGCAGGGCGATCAGGGGGTTGGGGAGCTCCCCCCTATCAGGCACAGAGCAGGGCCGATCGGAGGTTGGGGCGCCTTCCCCTGTCAGGAACAGAGCAGGGCCGATAGGGAGGTTGTGGCCCCGCCCCCTGTCACACACAGAGCCGCAGGGCGATCAGGGGGTTTGGGCACTGCCCCCTGTCACGCTGATCCCGGTGCCGGGAGGCCTTGCGGCTCTGCTGATCCCGGTGCTGGGAGGCATATTACCCTTTTACTATATAGAATAGAGGCCTGGTTCATGAGTGGGGGCCGGCTGGTTTGCCCTGAAGGGTGTCCTGGATCAGGGTGGGGGTCCCCACTGGGGTGCCTGGCCAGCCTGGATGAGGGGATGATGGCTGTTTGCTGCTGGTCACACACCCTTCAGGGTGGGGGTCCCCACTGGTGTGTCTGGCCAGCCTGGATGAGGGGATGATGGCTGTTTGCAGCTGGTCACACACCCTTCAGGGTGGGGGTCCCCACTGGTGTGTCTGGCCAGCCTGGATGAGGGGATGATGGCTGTTTGCAGCTGGTCACACACCCTTCAGGGTGGGGGTCCCCACTGGTGTGTCTGGCCAGCCTGGATGAGGGGATGATTGCTGTTTGCAGCTGGTCACACCCCCTTCAGGGTGGGGGTCCCCACTGGGGTGCCTGGCCAGTCTGGGTGAGGAGCTGAGGGCTGTTTTCAGGCTGGGACTGAAGCTCCCAACTGCTCCTTTTTTTCTTTTTTTATTCTGGGCCAGCTTTAGCCTGGCTCCAGCTCTGAGGTCTCTGCTGCTGAAAGCAGGTATCTGGTTTGTTCAGGTTCTATAATCGAAACTCTGTATCAACTCCAGCTCTGAGATCCCAGCTTGCTGAAAGCTGGTTTCTGGGGTTTTGTTTAGCTTCTATATTTGTAACAATGTTTCAAACTGCAGGCTCAGAGGCCGGCAAGGCAGGCGGGGAACGTTGGTTTCTTCCGTCACTGAAGCAAGCAAGCCTCATGTTCAGTTTAAGCTGCCTGGCTGCCGGCCGCCATCTTGGCTGGCAGTTAATTTGCATATCGCCCTGATTAGCCAATGGGAAGGGTAGCGGTCGTACGCTAATTACCATGTTTTTCTTTTATTAGATAGGATTGTCACCAGGTTGGCCCATGAGAATCTCTTTAGATTGGCTTTTCGTCCTTTTGACATATCCCCACCTTTGAGTACTGTCTTACTTTCTGGTACAAGGTTTTCAGGGTCTTGTACTGTTACTCTGCCTGCTCCAGTCCTGCAACAGTCCTTTTACTGTAAAACTAGAGGCCCGGTGCATGGATTCGTGCACTGGTGGAGGGGCGTGGCCTGCAGGATTGGCCCGCTGTGGACGTGCCAGCTATCCCAGTCAGCCGAACAGCTGTGGACCTACATTCTGAGCGGCTGCTGAATGAGGAAGTTAGTCTGAGCTGATATTTCAGGGTAATGTCTTGGGTGAAGATGTGTTCTGTGTCCTGGAGGAACCTGGCGGAGAGCTTTGCACCCCAAAGCAACTTGGTGAATGTCCTTGATGTGTGATGCCAGGTCAGTGACAACATCGGGGATGTTTGGGGCAGCCATGCTCCAGGATCTTCAGCCATCAGGACAGCCTCCCTGGCAGGTCCATAGTCATGGCCCCTCTTGTCATCCGCCTATGCCAGCTCCCTGTGCTCTTTCTAGAACACACTTTAGAGGCCCTGCATCAGCTGGTGGGGTCAGGCCAGAGTCTGGATTGTCTCAGGTATTTGATAGGTGCAGAGACTTGGCCTCACCCTGGGCCTGCTAGAAGCTGCTCTCGCTGTGGAGCAGCTGCTCATCCCAGTCATCCGAGTGGCACTCCCACTGTGGGAGTGCTCTGATCACCAGGGGTCAGCTCCTGCATTGAGCGTCTGGCCCCTGGTGGTCAGTGTGCGTCATAGAGACTGATAGACCAGTTGTTCTGCTGTTCGGTCGCTGGGCTTTTATATATAGACTAGAGGCCTGGTGCACGAAATTCATGCATGGGTGGGGTCCCTCCGCCTGGCTGGCGATTGGGCCTGATCAGGGCCATCTCGCCCAGTCCTGATCGGCCCCGATCAGGGCTGGTGGCCGGGAAGGGACTGCGGGAGGAACCACAGGAGAGCTCCACGGCGTGCCTGGCCCTGTCTCGCCCAGTCCCGATCAGCCGGACCCCAGCAGCAAGCTAAACTACCAGTTGGTTGACCACTTGGTCGGACACTTAGCATATTAGGCTTTTATATATATAGATTGTAACTCCCGGCGCGGAGTACTCGGCACGCACCTTCCCTCCGGCCCCTAGTCTTGGAGACCTCATGTCCTTCCAAGGCTCTGCTCACCCTTTTCAGCAGCCACATGAAGTAAATTGCATCATGTGCACGGGAACCCTTTGCAGGCTCCATGGGTGTGTCTTTACTTCGCTGCAGTTCTGATTACCCAACATTAGGAGAGACACCCTCGTTATCAGGTAACACCATCGTGGTAAGACCCCTGCTCAGCCTACTGCAGCAGTTTTAAATAGGCCATGGGTCACCCTAGATGGTTTGGCTCAGTCGATAGAGCCACGGCCTGCGCACTGAAGGGTCCTGGGTTCGATTCCGGTCAAGGGCACATTCCGGGGTTGCGGGCTCAATCCCCAGTAGGGGGCGTGCGGGAGGCAGCAGATCGATTATCTGTCATCATTGATGTTTCTATCGCTCTCCCTCTTCTTCCTCTGAAATCAATAAAAATATATTAACAAAAATAAAAAGCCATGAATCAAATGTCGCTGCTTTCCATCCATCCAGTCCGCCTCTCCCTTCCCTCCCCCCGCCCTCCCCCCCCCCCCCACACACACACTCCGCTGGGGTCTGTAAAATGGGGTCAGGATTTCTACTTCAACCAAGGGGACGCTTCCGCATGGCCTTCCTTCCCTGCCCATCTCTGTCCCCAGTCCCGTAGAGTCTCTCCCTCCCTCCCCTCTATCTAACTTGGTGGGCCATGCTCTGCCCCCTCCTCCTGCGACCTCCTGTCTGCAGCCTTCCCCTTTCTGCTCCTGGCTTGGAGCTCCCCAAAGGCTGTGAGGGGCAGGGCTGTGTGTGGGGGGGGTGGGGCAGGGCAGGGCTGTGCGGGCCTCAGAGGAGAGCTGGGGTGACAGGTCACAGGGAGGAGGAGGGAGGGATGTGGAGCCTGTCCCATGGGAGAGGCACCGGGCTCCTCAGCTGCCCCCACCCAGCAGCTTTTCTAGGCCCCTGTGCAGCTGTCGCCCTCTGCCCCTCGCTGCTTCCTTTCAAGTTTTGGACTCGGTTTCTCTGACTCAGCCCTGCCCCCTCTCTGCTGCTGTCCCTGAGCCTGAGGCCGCCCCTTGGCCTCGAGCAGGTCCTGGCCTGTCTCCCCATAATGGTGCTACCCACTCTCCTGGAGTAGTTAGTGAAACTTAACAAATAAAAAGAAGCAGCTCTGAAGATTATAAATTGCACACTGAGAACGCCACAGACTGTGGAGGTGTGCGCAGTCCACAGTTCTTGGATCACACGTAGCAGCCTCCTACACTACCTGGTCCCTCCTGGCTCACCCCCCCGCCCGCATCCGCTCGGGGCTCAGGCCAAACCCAGGGACCTTCCTGACGACTCTCACCTCACACCTCACTTTCCAGTGCAGCCCACCAGCATCTGAGCAAGCTAACCTATCAGTTGGAGCATCTGCTCCCTGGTGGTCAGAGCGCATTACAGCGACTGGTCAAGCAGTCGAACTCCCAGCTGAACTCTGGTGGAGGGGACAATTTGCATATTAGGCTTTTATTATAATAGGATGTACATTTAATCTACTGTCTTTGGTGCTGCCCCTCCCTTTGGTGGGCTCAGAGTGTCCCTATATGTGGATGCCTTCTTCACCCTGCATGGCTGTTGATACCATATATTGGACTTTCGCCACACATGTTTGCAGCCCTCCTCATCCTGCTTGGGCCACCAGGCCTCTCTTTCTACCACCCGTCACGGATGCTCACCTTATTCTGCTCCACATGGCTTTAAGACTGAACAGTTCAGGAAGGGGAGGCGAAGAGAGAGAGAAAGTACTTAGATTTAAAGAGAGTGAGTTGACTTTAAAGAAAGACACTAAGAAAATAATTGGACAGATAATATACGGATCTGGCAAAAATTGAGAGCAAAGTAAGAAAATGGATGAGATTTGTGGGATGCTGGGCTAAATGATTTTTTTTTTTAAACTAGAGACACTAGTTTAGGCTTAAAGAGAGAAAAGGGCATTTTCCTCTCCCTCATATTTACTTTGTATTATAATTGTCTAAAAGATTTCTTTTTCCTCTAGGTTTCATTTTTTGAGGAAGAACGGAACATATTATCTCAGAGCACAAGTCCTTGGATCCCCCATTTACAGTATGCCTTTCAGGACAAAAATAACCTCTATCTGGTGAGTATTTGTGTCTGTCTGCAAGTAGCCAGTGCTCTGATACTGGATATCACAGTCATAGAACTGAATGTGGTTCTTGCTCAGACAGTCCATGGTACCTCTCATTCACTCAGTTGCTTTTCTGACTCCCAGGTGTCTTCCTGTTCTTCTTACCCTAAAGAGTAAGGGCTAGCCCATTTAGAAACAGCCCCACTTATCGTTGGGTAGTGTATCTATGGCTTAAAGGTCAATAATGAAAAATTATTTATTTGGGAATAGTCTGATATCACCTTTAATAGAGTCTTGCTTTAATTTTTTAATTGAGATATAATTGATATATAATAATTATATTTCATATGTATAATACTTTTTGATATTTGTATATATTGTGAAATGATCACCACAATAAGTCTAGTTAACATCATTAAATTTTTTTTTTTAATCCTCACCTGAGGACATGCTTGGAGATACATAGATAGATAGAGAGAAACATTGATCAGTTGCCTTGCATACACTCCTTGACGGGGGATCAAACCTGCAACCCTGGTATATGCTCTGACCGAGAATCGAACTGGCAACCTTTTGATGCACAGGATGATGCTCAACCAACTGAGCCACTCCAGCTGGGCAAAAAGTTTTAATTTTTAAAAATTGAGATAATTCATGATTATTATTAAGAAAATACAATCACTAAAGAACTGTATGACATAGAAGGGAAAATGCTCTTCCTTTCTTTCTAGTCCATTTTCTAGCAGAACAAATATTAATGGTTATGCATGTTTTCTCTGACTCTTAACTGTGCCTCATGGGAAAAGTATTTCTATGTCTATATTTATGACACATATGTATAGTTTATCTTACGAAAAATGGTATATTACTCTCTGCTCTGCTCTTCACCTTGCTTTTTGCCTTTAAACGATTTGTCATGGACATCTTTCCAGATTAGTACATAGAGATTTGCCTCATTCTTTGAATGGTGCCATAGGTATTTCTGATATACATGTAACATAAGTTGTAGAATGCTAAAATTCATTTTGGGGTCTTGTTTAGGTTCTCAGGGGTTTAAATTATTAAAGTAAAAAAATAAAATGTATCCTAGAAACACTTTTTGTCTGATTCAGCCCTTAAAACAAGACTATATAAACTGTATAGAGGCTCATGTAAGAGAGCGATGGGTTTCTATTTATCTTGAAATTTCACGGGGCTTCTTTTGGGGGACGTTACTGCCTTTATTTCCAACCTGGAATAAACAGTTTATTTATTTTGGTTTCATATTAGTTGAGAACCAATGCCGGTAGAGAAGCCCTCCTTCCGCCCCCTCCCCCCCTCCCCCTGCCCCCGCCCTAGCCTTCTAAGCGAGGACATTCTTAACAGACTGTGTTGGGAGACTGGCCTTGCACCAGCCACATGCTCCTTCAAAACCAGCACCACATCTGCTTGTTTATGGCCTGAAACTTCTTTTCCTTGAATATTGTCTGGGAAGCTTTTCTTCCTTGAGACCTGGGGCATGGAGGCCTGACGTTCACAAATGACCTTGATGTGTTTTCAGGTTCACTGATATCCTAGGATATTTGCTGCAAATGCAATAATTGCCTTGTGGTGTCTGTATCTGAGAGTTCCTTATGTTTGGGGGTGGTAGCAGACTTCTTGATTAGCCTGCAGAAAAGAAATTCCATTGAAACCAGCAGGGGTTTGTTGGTTTGTTATTGTTCTTGTGGATATTTTAATTAGAACTCTGCAAATGATTTAGACCAGCTTGTGAGCATAAGCTTTATTTTCAAGGCAATACAGGCAATCTTGGAACTAGGAAAGGCACTGATTTTTGGCAAAAGCTGAGCCCACAGTTTTCTGGTCTGCCTTGCACTGCTCTGTAAGCTCATATTTCTCTTCCTCTGGGTTGAAGAGCTCACCTTCTAGATATCCAATCTCATGCAGCTTCTTAAAACTACGCGTTGTTTAGGACTGTCACACTATCGAGGTCAGGTTTGGTAGGGCGATGGCAAATTCTGAGTGTTCTGTGTAACTCAGATGACAACTACTGGTCCAGTCACACGTGGCAAGCCACTGCTCAGCTGCGTCAGGGAAATGGTCTCTGTGGTGGCCATTGGGGATGACCAGAGGGAACCTAGGAGTGACCATTGTCTTTTTATTTATTTATTTTCATGGCTCAGGTTTTCAAAGCATATCTTCAGGAAGTAATATTTGGGCATTTTGAGAATTTTAAACTTTTTTGGTGTCCCCATTTACATCCTTACCAGTTGCCTTTGTCACAGCGGTAAGAACCTACCCTTTCTTTTTAATTTGTGGACTTAACTGGTGTGGACTTCTGCTTGGACATAGCCTTCCTGGAATAGCTCATGGATTGGGAATACCTGCCGTTCCTCCGCTAGGATGGCTCCCGGCTGCAGGGGCTTCCTTTTTGGGGTCTTTTAGCTGTGGGCCTTCCCTCTGGATTTTGTCCCTGGCATCGGCATCCTTAGCTTAAGGACCATCTTCTCAGGTGATCTACCCGCCGACTTGCAAGATGGGAATGATCACAAAACAGCTGCTTTCTGGAGTTCTGGTTGCCTCAGCACATTGATACCTGGTTGCAGCAGCATTTTTATGCCCTTCTTTAGTAGCTCAATTGAGTATCACTGATGGCATCTTGTAATTATCTCCTTGTCTGTGTTGTCTTCTCAATTACTGTGGTACTTTGGAGTAAAATGCTTGCTAAGGGTACAGTTTTCATATAAAAATCCAAACTTAGTATAGGAATCAAGGTGAGATTACAGATCCACCATCCCTTATCTGCAATTCTGAAACACCCAGAGCTCTGAATAACCTCAAGTTCTTTTGTTACTTATTTGGCAGCAAAGCCTGACTTGAACTCCAGCAAAACCTGACCTGAACTCTCTTATTTATTCCCTTTAGTGCGACTATTCATCCATTTTGCTGCAAAATTATGAATGTATTTTATTACAGGGTGCTATCCCAGGCCCTACCCTTGGGTGTTACATAATATAAAGTATATGCACATTTTACCCTTCTGAAACCTGGGAATGCATTCTGCTGCAAGATCAGGGGATTGTAGGTCTACTTTGGTATCATAAAGTTCTAAATTTCCATTATACCGTTTGACCACTTAGAGATCATCAAACCTTTGAAGTTTGGGGAAACATGCAAATCATGTAAGCTCCCCTGGCAGTTGAACATCATTGGTAATGCAAATGCATTTAATTGATGAAACACTTTATATTAATAAAAAAAAACCTATAGGATTCCACCTCTGATATATTTCTCAGCGCTATCTCTATTCTCCAGCCCTGCTTCTGCGTGTGAGTTCCGGCCGCCATCTTTTGCCTGCATTACTGCATTAACCTCCTAGTGTTCTCCCTGCCATCTGTCTTGCCCTTCCCCCAGGTCTTCCACACGGTGCGGCCAAGCCATCCTGCTGTTAAAACCCTTCAAGACTCCCTGCTGCCCCCTGGATGAAGTCCAGACCTTTCCATGTGGTTTACATGGCCTTTTTTTTTGCATATGTCTCCAGCCTTGTTGCTTACCATTTCTTTCCTTTCCCTTGACATTCACCCTAAACTTTCTTTGGTTCTTTGAACTTGGCTCTGACCTTTCTCCATGCTGTTCCCTCTTTCTTTGTTTCTCTGGCTTACTCTGATTTCAGTTTCTGGGCTTGGACCAGATGCTACTTCTTTTAGAAATTCTTTTTTTAAAAAATAATTAAAAAACTTTTTTTAATAAGAGTTGAGGTACAGTATAGTAGTTTCAGGTGCACAACCCAGTGATTGAACACTTATATAACTTACTCTTTGAGAAATTCCTGCCAGATTCTCTACTGGACTCATTGCACCCCTGTATTTCCTCTTTCTGAGCAGGCGTTGGTCGCCATCACCAGGCTACTCCCTTCATGGAGGGAGGGATTATGTCTCCCTTGCTTCAGTAGAGTTTCCCCAAGTAAATGCTTAAGAAATATTTATTGGATGAATACATGATTGATTTCACAGAAATTTGATTTGTATACAAATTTACTCATTGTGTTATGGAAATAATATGTTAGCAGTATGAGTTTTGTTACTCTAAAGTTTATAATGTAAGATAGACACTGGGATTTTCAAAATTTGGAGTGCAATGCAAGGAAATTGAACTTGGGCCCTTTGGAATTTTGATGGTTAAAAATTTCTCATTTGTAGTTACATACTAATGAATGTGGCTTACAATTCCTGGTATATAGAAAATTGTAGCAAGTTCGTTGTAACATCTGGTTCTATCTAACAGGGCTAGTCCTGCATTCTGGCAGGTGGCCCATGGAAACAGTGCTGTTTTAATATGGTTCATGATGAAATCTGTTCAGTTCTGAATAGCAGATGCCTTTGCCAGTGTCCTTCCACTAAGGAGCTGATCTTTACAAAGGAAACATGGTTTTGCAACTCATCACTTGTAATATTGTTGCATCTACATTCTTTGTGAAATTCTTAAAGCTTGCTGGTTTTGTATTGATGTTTTTCATACTGTGAATCTCTTCAGGCAGCCTTAGCACTGAGCCTATAACCCATGAATCTTCTTTCCCTCCTGTGGCCTTTTATCAGCTTCCCTCTGTTCATTCCCAATGCCCCTCTCCTCTATTGCACACAGGGAGGTATAGGTAGTTAAGGTATAAGCTAAGGCAGTGGTTCTCAACCTGTGGGTCATGACCCCTTTGGCGGTCAAACGACCCTTTCACAGGGGTCACCTAAGACCATCCTGCATATCAGATATATACATTATGATTCATAACAGTAGCAACATTACAGTTATGAAGTAGCAACAAAAATAATTTTATGGTTGGGTCACAACATGAGGAACTGTATTTAAAGGGCCAGAAGGTTGAGAACCACTGGACTAAGGTATTATAATGAAAAAACCACAAAATACAGTCCATGCAGGTGGAGCAGCTGTGATACTTCAGTGACCCGGTTTCCTTCCATCTTGTGACTCCCCCTATCTCACAGTAGTCAGCAAACTGCGGCTCGGCAAACCGCGGCTGGCGAGCCTCATGCGGCTCTTTGGCCTCGTCAGTGTGACTCTTCCACAAAATACCGGCTCTTCCACAAAATACCGACTTCTGCGCATGGGCCACGAAGTTTCAATTGCACCGTACGTGCGCGCTGCGCGTGGTATTTTGTGGAAGAGCCACACTGAAGGGGCCAAAGAGCCACATGTGGCTCACGAGCCGTGGTTTGCCGACCACGGACCTAGGATATTGTATTCATTGATGTGCTTGAACTGGGGCCATTTCATGCCTTTATTTACCCCAGCTGGTAGGAGAAAGGAGAGTAAGGCAGAGCAGCCACATGTCTTTTACATAGGATGATATGGAAGTGGGGCACATCATTTCCTCTCACATTTTGCTGACCAGGCCTTTGTCACATGACTACACATCTGTATTGTCTAGCTGCATGGCCTATATCCAGCTAAAATTCTTACTACAATGGAAGAATGGATTTGGGGGGCAAGTTATGTAGTCTGCCACAGAGATGAAAGCAGTGGGTTTGAAGCCAGGCTCCCTAGACCCACCTCCCAGACTGTTATCACATTATATTGTTGCATCCCAAACCACTTCTAACATGACCCTGGTTCTCATGTCCTGCTTGGAATTACTGCTCTATTCTTCCTGTTTCTCTTTCAATGCACAGCCATGCAATTATGTAGATGGTCTTTCCTTTCTGTGTAGGAGCAATTTAGAGGTGGGCTGTTTCCAGGCAGTGACCTGTGGCCTGTGTGAACACCAGCCTGTGCTGTCGTTGGGAGCCTGGAGAGAGCGAATACAACTTCATTGTTTATTTTACTGAAATGTGGCAGCTTGCGATAGTTTTGACAGCAAAGACATGTGCTGTTTTGATCTCACTGGTAAGATTACCCAGTTTTCAGGCTTGTCTCAAAACTCGCCAGCGTGTTCACGCGCTGCTGCTTCGGGAGCCAGGGTTTGGAAGACAGCTGCCCGTCAGAAGGAGGCTGTTACTTCCAATGTAGGTCCTTGTTTCATTACTGTTCCTGATCTGGTCTGTCCGGAGTCACTGGCCTTTTCAGCTTTAATTTTCTCAATGGCAAAATAAGATTTTAATACCTTTTATGGACCCCAGTTCAGTTGCTGAGTGTGTTACCTTCGGGGGGTTCTTTGAGTTCTCCATGCCTTTGGCATAGTTGTTTTGTGTCCTGGTGTTCAAGGCATATTCCAAGTGAGTGAATTTAGAGTTTTACCATCTTAGGTGTCCCTGGTTAGTTACATTCTCCCAGTTTGCCTGGCACCACCTCAGTTTCTAATTCAGTCGGTCTGGGGCGGGGCCAAGAATTTGCATTTGTAATTAGTTCCCAGGTGAGGCTGCTGCTGCTGGTCCCCACTCTGAGACCAAGGTCCTATAGTAACTGGTATAGCTATAGTTAGCGTCTGGTTCCTGCGTCTTCCTCCCCTCCTTCAGTATTAGTATTAGTATTAGTATTAGTATTAGTATTAGTATTAGTATTAGTATTAGTATTAGTATTAGTATTAGTATTAGTATTAGTATTCACATCTGAGATCCCTTTTCTGGTTCTTTTAGGCCAGGCATGTTACCTACTCACTCCCCTGCTGTTAGCTAGCCACAGGTGTTTCTCCATCCACGTTTATTTCCTTTAACCCTCCCTATGCCTTCGGAAATAGCCCCTTCATTAATTCATATCCTCTGCTGCCTAGTTTGAGTGTGCTGTCTGTTTCTGGCCAAGACTGTGGGTGATTCAGTGCTCAATGAGTTTTTGAATTCATGGATGAATCAGGCTGGGATTCATAGTTTCTGAAATAAAAGGCCTCCTCTCTTTTTCTCTTGGTCATCTTGCCCTTCAAGAATAATTTAGGGTCTCTGCCAGGGCCCACGCTGCTTAGAGGATCCCTTCCTTGCTCCCTCATGCCAAAGATCAGGAATACCGGGCAGAGCAGGTAGTGATGCCAATAGCGTCGTTACGTTTCCATGGCACTTTCAGTCTTGCTGATTGTAGTGCAGGCATTTCAAGGACAATATTACAGTATTTCTAAGTGATGGCCAGCACAGTGTGCTCTAACGACACCCTAGGCAAATTGGAACAGAGTACTAAAGAACTTAAATAGTCATACACCCTACATATGCATACATGTGTAAGCAAGTGTGCAGGTGTGTGTGTGTGTGTATACGTGCGCACACACCCACTTGCACACTCACTCTTGGTTTCAAATGCAACACAGCTGATGGGAATTGCCATCTTTGTACTTGGGGGTATGGACGCAAACACCAACAGAGAAGCAGATAAGACTTGCCCTTTAATTAGCATCTGCAGCTGCTGTCATCAGAAGGGTCTGTCTCTGTTGGCCTGAATGTCTTTGCTTTAAAAGAGCAAGTCCATTATAGCTCCGAGTTTGGCTCGTCTGTCAGCTGCTGTGCTTTCTGTGCCATCGCAGGGTTGTCACACTATTTAGGGCTATTTCACTGCAGGGCTCTTTCCTCCTCCCACTTCCCGGCCTTTGATTACCGTGCCTTGGCACTCGCTGTTCGGGTGACCTGCAGCTGTTCAGTGTGTGCAGGGACATCTCTCGTCCTTGCAAAGATGGGGGATTGTTGCTTCAGTGCCGACAGCCTGGTTATTTTCCAGCCCTTTGTTGTCAGTGATCTTGTCTTGATTTGCAGAAAGGCTCCAGGTAGTCATTGAAAAAAAATGTACACAACAGAAGTGATAGTTGTATTAAGGCCAAGTTTCGTACAAGGGCACCTTTGCTGTGGAAACTTTTCAACTGGTCGGAGTAGGGAGCCCCAGGCAGCGGGTCTAGTACAGGGCTGGGCTGGCTGCATCAGAATCACCCCATAACGCCCGAAAATGCAGGCCCCTGGGCCCCACCCATGGAGCTTGATCCATGGAGTCCGAGTTGGTCCCTGGAATCCACATTTTTAACAAGATCCTGAATGGTTAGGATGGGAAGAGACATACTTTACCCTTTCATGCTGCTTAATTAAAAATAAATTTTTTCATTCCATTAGAATTCCAGCTCCATGAAGAAAGCTGTTTTTCTAATATCTAAAGCAGTGCCTAGTAGCTTATCGTAGGCACTCACGTATTTATTTGGATGAATATATTTTATCTGTTTTAAAATAGTGCTTACTTACCCAAGTGATTCTGGTGAGCAGGCAGGTTTGAGGAGCCCTGCCCAAAGGACTTACCAGTCTAAGTAGGTTAGAAACCATATTTTTGGGGGACCAACATCTCACTGGGCACCACTGAATAGTAAAACCAAGTACTGTGAATGATCGGTTTGGAACAGCCTGGGCGGTAACTTCCGCCTTAATTTGTTGA
This sequence comes from Myotis myotis, assembly GCF_014108235.1. Classification (NCBI taxonomy): domain Eukaryota; kingdom Metazoa; phylum Chordata; class Mammalia; order Chiroptera; family Vespertilionidae; genus Myotis; species Myotis myotis. The sequence continues at coordinate 21,270,538 of NW_023416325.1, read as the reverse complement.
TAGTGTTCTGTTGATGCCGCTCTTAAAGACTCTTAGTTTGTGACTTTTTTTTTTAGGAATGTCAATCTTTATTCTTTTTTGTTGTTGTTAATCCTTACCCAAGGATATTTTTCCATTGATTTTTTTAGAGAGCATGGAAGGGAGGGGGAGAGACAGAGAGAAACATGGACTGGTTGCCTCCTGCACTTGCCCTGACCAGGGCTGGGGATTGAGCTTGCAACCGAGGTATGTGCCCTTGACCAGAATTGAACCCGGAACCTTCCAGTCCGCAGACTGATGCTCTATCCACTGAGCCAAACTGCCTTGGGCTCTTAGTTTTTGACTTTTGATGATGCTTTTGGAGCCTCTTGACGTGGTACCATTTTTAAAAGCCCAGATGTGTTTTCTGAAAGTGTCTGAGTCCTGGTTCTTTATTGTATCTCTAAGCTCAACAGCAAGATGATTGATTAAGCTGGGGTTGGCCCCAGCCACGCCATCTTCCCCATGGGCTCCATTCAGACCAGATGAACAGCTACCCCAGTAGGATAGGGTTAGGACATGGGTAACATCTTGGGATAGCCAAATCTACTCAATAAATGGCCAAGCTGAGTTCTCCTAGTGGTGCCCAGTGGGATTTTTGTATGGTAATCTGGAATCATATTGGTGGGTCGAGTTCGATTAGCTTCTTTGATAAGTACCCAGTCTATTTTGGTAGGTTTGTAATTTCGTATGTCTCTTTGGCCTCATGTTGTGGAGCATGCTGCCTAGCAGCTGTTGTAATTTTTGTTGCTTGTCTTCTCAATCAGCCCTGGTTTTGAAGAAATAAAAAGTTGTTTGACTTGTAGAAAAGACAAATCTAGTTTGGGCAGAGATTTCTAGCTCAGGAAATTTTATTTTTTTGAACAACATGCATATTTTTTTGCCTTTCTAAGAGATGGTTCTTATTTTCTAAACTGTTTTATTGATTATTACAAATAGACTCTTCAGGAGTAGATGCTAAGTACTAAATAGTGGTCAATTTGTGAGTTCTTAAAAGTTGTCAGTGGCTGCTATGCATTGACTTTCTCATCCTTAAACTTAAAAGCTGTTCAATTTTTCACATCTTTAATAGAGCCAGGTTAGAAAATTTATAACTGCTACGTGTTGTCATAAATATGCATTGTTCTTATTTTAAGACATTTCCATTCTAAAAGTGTGACTACTAGTGTTATCTGTGAATCTTGGGGGGATGTTTAAGACATTTTTGATGGTAATATGTATGTAAAACAGACATCAAAATTAGCATTCATTTACCCACATACCAGGGCCTATAGAGAACCAGGTTGAGATGAGTGGGTGAGCTATAGGCAACTAGGTGGCTCCTGTGGGCTCCTTTAGCACAGGGACAAGTAGCTTATGTCTGCTGTGAATTTGGGGGACATGAAGTCTACATTTTAGCTGCCTCCCCTTCTAAGTGTTGCTGTTCTTGTTAGTTCATAGATCAAATCAAATGGAACCTTACTCTTCAAATTGTCCAGTCTCTCGTTGGGTATCTGCCATGTGTGTGATGCCATGTGAATGGGGGAGACTCCAGGGTGATGTGGAGCCCTCCGGGAGGACATGCAAGTCACTGATTCCTTTCGGGGCCTCTGGCGTGGGGCTGGCTCGGTGTGGGGCAGAGTCTTTACTTGACTAGCCTGGGGCCCCTGGGGATATGTGCCAACGCTCCTTGTTTGGCTTGACTAGAGCTTTCTTCTAATTCTGGACTAAAAGCAAACAGGAGTTTGGAGGAGGATGGAGAGAATTCACTTCCCAGAGTGAAAGGACGCGAACAGTGTGGACGGCCTTGTTGGTGCTGGGCTTTGTATTGAGAGGGTTCTTTGGTGTGGGAGAAGTTTTTTGCTAATCAAATATTTTTCTGTTTGTTTTGTTAATCCTCACCCAAGGATATTTTTTCCATTGAGTTTTAGATAGGGTGGAAAGGAGAGGGTGAGGGAGAAAGAGAAAGAGAGAGAGAGAGAGAAAGAGAGAGAGAGAGAGAGAGAGAGAGAGAGAGAGAGAGAAACATTGATATGAGAGAAATACATTCATTGGTTGCCTCCTGCATGCAACCGACCAGGGCCAAGGCTTGAATCTGCAACCCAGGTATGTGCCCTTGATCAAAAATTGAACCCTCAACCCTTCGGTATGTGGGCCAATGCTCTAACCACTGAGAAACACCAGCCAGGGCACTAACCGCCCTGTGTATATACTAACAAATGTAATAATTTGTGTTTTTTTCCCTACGTTCACAACAAAGGAGCTGTACTTCAGCCTGCATAGGATGCCACTCCATAGATTACCATGGAGTGTGAATAGATCGAGTCCATTCATTTTTGATATCTGCATCTTAGCCCACTGTTTAGGTGGATTACATTTTAGCAGTCTCTTACTGATGGATAGTTAGGTGACGTCCAGGTTTTTTTCTTCTGTGTTACAAACAGTGCTGCAGTGAATCTGTTTATCTGTTTACAAACTATTACAAGTTCCTGTAAAATAGTCAGAAGTGGACTATGAGACCAAAGAGTATATGTTCACGTTTAAATATTTAATAGAGTCAGATTGCCTTCCACCCTGACTGACGGTTAAAGGCGAAGATGGTATCACATTTATTGCACGCCTGCTGTGTTCCGCTGGGCGCTGAGGGGAATGCAGAAGGGATGCAGAGGTTCGTTGTCCTCCAGGATTTCCATCCAGGCTGTGTACTCACCCTCGGGGATGCCTGTCAGTGTCGGTGGGTGGGCGCGTGGGAGGATTTAATTCAACTTTTCGAGCTTGCCTTGTAGACATTGTGCATGGGGTCTGGTACTAGTCTTTCGTTTTATTGATTCTCTTGGGGAACAGATACCATTTCCTTAGGGCAGGGACCTCATTCTACGTGACTTATAATACGCCTCACACATCTTCATTACTTTGTGGAGACATTGTAATTATAACATGTCAGGCAGGATTTGAGGATCTAATTGAGACATTTCCTTTTTGTGTGTGTGTATGAAGAATTAATAGCTTTGGCATTCTATACAGGTCATGGAATATCAGCCTGGAGGGGACTTGCTGTCACTTTTGAATAGATATGAGGACCAATTAGATGAAAACATGATTCAGTTTTACCTTGCTGAACTGATTTTGGCTGTTCACAGCGTTCATCTGATGGGATATGTACATCGGTAAGTGACACTCTCTGGTACACTACTGAGGGTTTAACTGTATCACCTAAGAGTTCCAACAATAGAATGAATGGATGAATGACTTAGGCATCAAAATAACATTTCATCTAATTTTTAGCCAGTCTTAACTGTAACTGGCTGAAATGAAATTTTCCAAAATGGCAGTCATTTCAGCTTGCCCATTCAGTGGAATAGATCTAGAATGGTAACGTTCTCAAGTTTGCTAGTTAGGTGTGTGAACGTAGTTAATTAAGACCAGGAGCTCTTAGAGGGGTCTTTACGTTACATGGTAGAAAGACAGGGTTTGACTTGTCGAAGGAGCTGACATACCATGTAGGAAGAGAACCATGGCATTGTACTTCTGACCTCGCCTGTTGTAATTTACAAAGGTGTTCCGCACGATCCTCGCTTGAAAAGGGTTTCTGTGCATCCTCACTATTTGATGTTTCATGTCCCCGAGAATGTTGTGGGAGTGGAATGTGGTTAGACCAGGAATCATAGGAGTCCTCCTCCTCCTCCTCTTCTTCAGTGTATTTTGCAAATGTGTGCTTATTATTTATATCCATCAATAGGGAGGTCTATAGCAGAACACAGACACTTAGATTTTTTTAAAATTTAAATTCTTTATTGTTTAAAGTATTACATATGTCTCCTTTTCCCCCCATTGACCTCTCCCCAACCATTCCCCCTCTCCCCCCACCCCCCGCCCCCCAGGACATGTCCTCACCCTCCTACTGTTTGTGTCCACGGCTTGTGCTTATATGCATGCATACAAGTCCTTTGGTTGATCTCTTAACACCCCCCTAACCACTCCCCCCTCTTCCCTCTGAGATTGGACAGTCTGTTCGATACTTCTGTCTCTGGATCTATTTTTTTTCATCAGTTTATGTTGTTCATTATATTCCACAAATGATGAGTTCATGTGATATTTCTCTTTCTCCGACTGGCTTATTTTGCTTAGCATAATGCTCTCTAGTTCCATCCATGCTGTTGCAAATGGTAAGAGTTCCTTCTTTTTTACAGAGCATAGTATTCCATCGTGTAGATGTACCACAGTTTTTTAATCCACTCATCTGCTGATGGGTACTTAGGCTGTTTCCAAATCTTAGCTATGGTGAATTGTGCTGCTATGAACATAGGGGTGCAAATGTCCTTTCTGATGGGTGTTTCTGATTTCTTGGAATTTATTCCTAGAAGTGGGATTACTGGGTCAAATGTGAGTTCCATTTTTAATTTTTTGAGGAAACTCCATACTGTTTTCTACAGCAGACGCTAAGATTCTTGGCCGAATCAATATCCTAGGTAAGCAGGCATTTGCTGATTGGCATGGAGAAGACAACACTAATTTGTGGCCTGATTTTCTTACAGAGACATCAAGCCTGAGAATATTCTCATTGATCGCACAGGACACATCAAGCTGGTGGATTTTGGATCAGCTGCTAAAATGAACTCAAATAAGATGGTAACAAAATGCAATAAGCTAGCTTAATAGAGGTTGTATTGGAAAGCATGCTGTGATCCTCATAAGTTTGGGAAATACTGGGATAAAGCTGAGTAACACTTTGGAGACTTTTTCTGCCAGCGTGTGAAATGACTTCTTGAGGGGGATGAGAGTGGAGATGGGGACCCAGAGCTGTTTCCCAGACTTACTTGACCTTGGCACCCTTTATGTATAACTAGAGGCCTATTGCAGGAGGATTCCTGCAAGAATAGGGCTTCGCTCCTGTCTCTGATGCTCCTACCCCGCCCTTCTCTGCTGCTTCTCTCCCGCCCTTCTCTGCCGCTCCTACCCCGCCCTTCTCTGCAGCTTCTCTCCCGCCCATCTCCGCTACCTCGGCTCCGTTGCTTGGCTTCCTTCTATGGTGTCTTCAGTCTTCGCTCCCAGCCGGCATATGCAAGTTAGCCTCCATCTTTGTTGGCAGTTAATTTGAATATCGCTCTGATTAGCCAATGGTGGGCATAGCAAAGGTATGGTCAATTTGCATCTTTGTCTATTATTAGATAGGATACCTGTTCACACCCTACAAGACATTTTTAGGAACATTCTTATAGTTGGTTTAAAAGAGAGAAAAATGCTTATTTTGTTTTCCCTGCCTGGTAGAGACTGTCTTCTGTTACATTATGTTTTTTTTAACCTTAAAATATTTTGATGAAATGTAATCTTCTTTATTTCAAATCCTCTATTTTTCATGCAGCAAAATTAAAGTTAATCATCAGAGCATTTGAACTAAATACCCTAAGTGTTAAGAACCAAGTGCTCAAAATGTTAATCCTGAGTCCTGGAACTATGGTAAAAATTAATAAATATCCTATGTGCTAAATAGTAAGGCAGGAGGGCAGCTATTGAGAGCAAGAGTGAGAATACTTTAGGGAAAAGATGACAAAGTAAAAAAAAAAATAGATTAAAAAAATCTAATAAAGTTGATACATATTAAAATGTGAATTTGGAGGTCAATTATGCAAAAAATGATAAGTCTAAGAGAAAATCGACTTAGGTTTTAAGACTCATTTCACAACTGAACCACTCGGTGACCTAGACAAGTCCTTATGAGTTTGGCCTTTTATTCTTTCTCCAGAAAATACTGATTCTAGTCAAAATGCACAAATTAAGAGGTTGAGGAGCTGCTCTTCGAAATGCCCCCCAACTGTGAGAGTTAAGTTCTTTTTGTAAAGGGCAATATGTAGAGTTACCTTTCTTTCTCAAATTTCTTGAAGGAAAAGTGGGTATTATTTCAAATTATGTTTTATAATCTATTCCTCTTGACCATTACATTAAGAATTAGATTATAGAACCAAAACATTTTGTTTTTAAAATTATGTGCAATTCCAAAACAGGCATGAAAACGTAGGTGTTGAATTTATGGTGGAATAAAGCTCCGCAAAAAAAGTTAAATACAGCAGAAGTTTTACCACATAAGATTAAAAAAAAACTTATACATTGCATTTATAACAAAATCTTATGCATCTAGAAATAAATTGGGCCATAGGTACATAATCTGATAATTGGAACATAGGTACATAGTCAGCACCATTGACATTTTGGTCTGGAGAATCCTTTGTTGTGGGCTGTCCTGTGTGTTACAGGATGTTTAACTGCATCCCTGGCCTCTATCCACTAGGTAGATGCCAATAGTACCTTCCCCTCCAGTTGCAACAACCAACCAAAAATGTCTCCAGACATTGTCACATGTCCTCTGGGTGGCAAAATCACTCCGGGTTGAGAATCACTGCTGTGGATTGAGAAGCATCTGAAATCTAGTTAATGTGTTTGCAATAAACCTGCTCAGAATGTGAGGCTAAGATCCAGTGTCACTGCTTGCTGAAGAAATGGGAATTAGGACGAAGGCCCTATCTTTGCATCTGGAGTCACTGTCTTCAGACCCCTTGTGGCAGAGACAGGACTCCCATTCATTTCCGGTTTCTGTTTTTCAGTGCTTCAAACTGCCCTTGTCACTGCTAATTGTAGCACCTTCACTCCAGCAGGGAGCCTCCCAGAGGCACTATTTTATTTGCAGCTCAACGAGCTTAACCCCAGATTATTTGGGTCAAGGAGATGGTACTCAGTCCTGTACACTCAAGAGTATTGCACTCCTCTCCTTGTGGAGACAGAATCATTCTCCAGAACTTCCTGCTTCTAGGGCCGAGCATGTGACAACCAGAGAAGTAGGGGTTTTTAGCACTGTTTTAAATTCAAAGGCCCTTTTATTATAGAAGACCAAGTATCTGCAATCTAGATCAAGTATGGATATCCTCCTATATATAAAAGACTAATGTGCAAATCGACAGAGCGGCAGAACGACTGGTTGCTATGACGCACACTGACCGCTAGGGGGCAGACGCTCAACACAGGAGCTGCCCCCTGGTGGTCAGTGCACTCCCACGGGGAGAGCACTGCTCAGCCAGAAGCCCTGAGCACTGCGGAGGTGGCAGGAGCCTCTCCTGCCTCCGCAGCAGGGCTAAGGCTGTCTGACTGATGGCTTAGGCCCACTCCCTGTGGGGACATCCCCCAAGGGCTCCCGGACTGCAAATTTCATGCACTGGGCCTCTAGTAGAATTATAATTTTTTTTTTTCTGTATTTTTGACCAATGGAGGTAGGTTAGAAATGTGTTTCCATTAAATAGAAGATTTTATGGCCCTGGCCAGATAGCTCAGTTGGTTAGAGTGTTTTCCCTATACACCATGGTTGTGGGTTTGACCTCTGGTCAGGACACATACAAGAAGCAACCAATGATTACATAAATAACATTTTGGAACAACAAAATCAATGTTTCTCAAATAAAAAAAAGTTTAAATAGAATGTTTTATAGCCCTTAAGTAGGTTCTAAATGTTTTTTTAAAAAAATATATTTTATTGATTTTTTTACAGAGAGGAAGGGAGAGGGATAGAGAGTTAGAAACATCGATGAGAGAGAAACATCAACCAGCTGCCTCCTGCACACCCCCTACCGGGGATGTGCCCGCAACCAAGGTACATGCCCTTGACCGGAATCGAACCTGGGACCCTTGAGTCTGCAGGCCGACACTCTATCCACTGAGCCAAACCGGTCAGAGCTCTAAATGTTTTTTGTACTCAAAATACACTATATAAAATTGAATCCACATTGATTGAAATTATTGTATGTTACCCCAAGTCTGTTAATCCTTTTCCTTACCACTCACAAATATTGTTTATGTATTTTGGATATTTGTGAATCTTAAATCTGTTGTTTTCTATCTTCCATTGTCTTTATTTCAAGCTTCTTAGAATATTGCCTTGGAGTATTTTTCTTAGTAAGTACAGGTAGACCTTACTGCCTGGAGATTTGGGTGTTCTAGGATGTGCCACTGACGTGCTGTGTGAGTTAGGTCACCCACTTCATTTATTAGAATTTCAAAGAATGGTAAACAGCTAACATTTTTAACCTGTCTCAGCTCAGGAAAACAATTGTAAGAAGATTATAAATAAAGATTATAAATCAGCCCCATTGATCAGTTGGAAACCAATAGGTGATAGCCATTTTTGAGATTTATGTTGGAGTGAGAATTTCTTAGCCCCCTGCTTCTGCAAAGGTGTATGTTTATGCCCTGGGCAGTGAGGTGGGGAAAGGTAGGTTGAAGCAGTTTTATATAGTCTTAGCATTTTATGGGAAGGGGCTTGGGAAGAGGAAAACAGTAGTTTTCTTACCTTCTTCTTGTCTTTCTGCTTATAAAAGAATCGGCTAGGTCAATCCTTTTCTTTCTTTTTTTAAAACCCTCTATTTCTCTAAATATGACAGACCCTTCTGCCTCTTAGTCATTTTCTTCTCATCTCCTTCTGAACTGGTGTATTTTTTTCCCTGTCAATATAGTGAAGATGAATGAAACTTCACAAAACGGGGGCCTTGTCAGATGGTGTGCTGGACTGGACTCTAGTACATGATTCCCTTTTTGATATCTCACCCATATTAGCTGGCTGTGAATTGCCCCCAGAGGAGAATGAAAGCATCTTGCAAAAACCTTATCAAGATGTGTGAGGTTACATATCAAACAGGTTTAATATGCTTGGAGGTCAATAGCTAATGGAAACTTAGTAATCATTAATGGCCATTAAGAGTCTGTTAATTACTGCTAATTACTATAGTAGGACATATACAAAGAGCAAGCCAAGGAGTATTTTTCTTTAAAATTTAGAAAATTTACAAAGGATGAGGCAGATGCCTATGGTCACATATCTGTTATGGGCATTACTTGGGGAGTTATCTGAATCTCTTTGATAAGTCTAACAATGAGTTTGAAAATGAGGGATTGGCAGTTTATACCCTTTGCTGGGTCATGCTGGTACACATGACCTAGTCAGGTTCCTTTCAGCTCTTTGGTTGTGGACAAGTAACCAAGCCATGTGAGCTGCAAACAGGGAGAACTGAATATTCTCAAACAACCTAGTGTGATGATAAAATAAAACCCAACATATGCAAAGGATGTACATTTGAGGATTGTGTATTAATGTTTCTGCAAGATAATTAGGCATAAAGGGTAAGCATTTAATCAACGATACAGTGGCATTACCAACACCTGGTTAAATCAAGGTATTATAGTGTTTATTTTCTTATTTGATATTTAAAAGATATTTCTCATTGTCAGTATTGATGGTTTTTACCAAAACCCTGCAATTTCATCCTAACCTATGTTGAGCTCATTAACATTTATACACACATTAAAGCACAGAAGTCTAGACTGAGGCTTCCCAGCATCAAGGCTTCCTCTCGATGTAAGCTACTTTCAGTTCCTTAGGCTTAGGGTGTGCTGTCTTAGACCATATGTTTCCTCCGTTCTCTTCACTTTTGTGCATCAACACAGGCCCGTGGGGTTCTTGGGAGGTGTGACCATGTAGCTTTCCCAAATGGGTATTTGCAGGGAGAGCCTGTTGCCCAAAGCAGTGGATGGCCCAAGTGTCAAGAGTAACAGTATCACGCTGCTTTCTGGGTTACAGTTTGGGAAAACATGGTGGGCCTGAGGCAGGCGGCGGAAACGGGGAGTCTGGAAAATGAATCCATTTCCTATCACACTGGGCCTCTGGGTCAGAGGAATAGACAAAATTAAACTTAGAGTTGGAAGAGCTTTGGGTCTTCATCACTGGGGAAAGGAGACCTCCTAGTGTCCTCTAAACATTCGCTTTCCTCTCAATTCCCAATCAAAGCGAATTTACTTTCCTGATATAAAGCCCAGCATTAAAGACATGTGGCCTCACCCATAAAATCTCTTGGCTCACAGAGGGGCACTTAACATCCTTTAATGGGGAGAAAGTTATTTTGTGCCATGTAACTGCTGATGTGAGAGAAGCCTGTTGGACAGCTGGTCAACACTGTATGTGATTAACATCAGGCCCTCTCTGGTTTATGGGGAAAAAGGTTAGAGAGGTGATCCTTAGACTTCAAATTTCATGGCTCAGTGAAACTTCAAAACAATTTTGAAGACCAAAAGGGTTGTTGCTGACTTACTAGGTTGCCTCCGAAGGGGTGGGGGGAGGGGCAGAAAACCTACTTCTGTCATGAGCATCATTTCAAGAAACAAAGGACATTTAAACACCAAAACAGCCAGAAGGACAAATTCTCAGAAAAAGAAAGGACAGTTCTTTAAATGGAAAATATTTAGCTTCATAAAAAGACTGCTACATCGTCCTAATCTTTTGTTGCCAAGGCCGGATGCTTGGGTGCCATTGGATTGGAGGGCCCTGGTTTCTGAACAGTGGGGAGGGAACAAGGAACTGGAGGAGGAGGGGTGAGGAAAGTGAACTCAGTAACATTTGACCTCTCGTGCAAATTTTCATATCTTGCCCTGTGGATGGATCAAAGTGAAAATGTTGATTCCAAATATTTAAACTTGAGATAGAACACGTTTGTAATATTGTGTTGCCAACTAGCTGCCAGTGTTTCAGTAATGGGTAGATTGATCTTAGAGATTCATCTTTAGGATTCATTATCACTGTGCTGTTTCATAAGTAAGAGAAGTTCTGTCATATCCGTAACGTGTACCAGAAAAGCTATCTTCCATTTCACGTGTACACTCCCCTCTCATTGCATAACCAAAGGGTATACCAACAGCTCTTTGCCCTTTCCCTCTGGATTATACTATGTGCTTAAAAAAAGTAGTAAGTCATTTGCATTTCCTAACAGTGTGCCACTCGACAGAAGGTTTGAGTGCCTGGAAGAAGAGTAATCAGCGGCAAATCAGTTTGTGTCTGAAATGTGGCTGTTCGCAATATATTTGAGGGTAATTGAAAGCTTGTTGTGTTCATTTTATTTATGGGTTTCCAGGTGAATGCCAAACTCCCGATTGGGACCCCAGATTACATGGCCCCGGAAGTGTTGACAGTGATGAATGGGGACGGAAAAGGTGTCTACAGCCTCGACTGTGACTGGTGGTCAGTGGGAGTTATTGCTTATGAGATGGTGTATGGAAGGTCTCCATTCACGGAGGGAACTTCGGCCAGAACCTTTAATAACATCATGAATTTCCAGGTAAAGAGCTATTAGTAGATTTTGAGGTAATATTAAGAAATGTTAAAAATTGTGGAATGTGCGTTTGTAATGTAAACCAGCAGTACTGGTTAATAACATAGCAAATACTTATACAGCACTTACTTTATGCCAAAAGCTGTTCTAAACACTTTGTTACTTGTAGTTTATTGACTTTTTAGCTGCCAATAATTAATTGTAAGCCTACGTCATTATTTTGTGCACCATTGAAAAAGAAAATCTGCTGCCAGTTAATCTTTGATATTTGATTTGAGTATAAGATGCATTTTGATTTCAGTGTTGTTAAATGTGAATAAATGTGAGTCTTAGAATTGATGAAATATAGTTTATTAACGTGGAAAATTCTCCAACAACCTGTGAGGTGGATATTATTATTTTCTTGTAACAGATGAGGAAACCAAAGCACAGAGTAGTTAAGTAACTTGTCCAAAAATAACACAGGCAGTCTGGCGTTGCAGTCCATGCTCTTGATGTTATGCTATATACGGCTTCGTAGTGCTGCGAGCTGTCGAATGTGATTGAGGGCATGAATCAGAAATACAGTAATATATATAAAGTAGAATTTAAAACTATTTTCTAATAACTGACTATTCACTATAGTGAGCCCATTTCTTAAAGATATGACAAATATAAATGTTTTAGTTTCAACCAAAAGGAAAAAGAGAAGTGTTTTCACAGGTTTTTGTATCTCACCCAATTTCATCTTTCTGGAATACTTAATACATATTTTTTCTATGTATAATACATATTTTATATGCTTAATACATGCATAGTTATTTGTTATTCTTGAGTCTCCTCTTGAGTTAAAGTTTCCACTTAGATGATTCTTGGGGCTGATTTATTCCCTTCATTTCAGCCCACCATTCAGCAATGAGTAGGTCGCACTCGCTACATTTAGGTATCAGGTTTACAGTGATGAGCAAGGAGAAGGTTCTCTGCCTTCTTCCTCCATCATCACACAGAAATCAGAATACATGTATGTGTGCAAAAGCAGAATACAGAGGAGAGTGCAGGAGGGAGTGATAGGGTGGAAGAGCTAGGCAGGGAAGAGGGGCTCAGGGTGGGCAGGGTTTTCTAGGCAGACAGAACAGCATGATTTGTTCAGGCAGCTTTAAATAGCTCATCATTGTGGGACAGTCAAGAGGGAGATGGGGAATGGAGCGAGATGAAATGGTAGAGGAGCAGGGGTCAAATCATGAAAAGTATTGAACCCTTGCAAAGAAATGAGGCCTATTCCTGTCAACAGGCCATTTATTTTGGGAGCTTGCCTTTGGTTCAAACTGAAGAGGGCACAAAACTTCCTTCTTTAAAAAAAAAAAAAGAAACTTGCATATATGAGAAGTACTTTCTTAATATTGGGCATATGAAGCTGAATTTGCTAAGGAAATTATTTTATTTTTTGGAATAGCGGTTTTTGAAGTTTCCAGATGACCCCAAAGTTAGCAGTGAATTACTGGATCTGATTCAAAGCTTGTTGTGTGGCCAGAAAGAGAGACTGAAGTTTGAAGGCCTTTGCTGCCATCCTTTTTTCTCAAAAATCGACTGGAATAACATTCGTAACTGTAAGTAGAGCTGCGGTTCCTTCAGTTCTGGGGTTGGGATTCAGAAACACTTGAGAATGATCTGAAATTATTGTGGCCCACAGAAGCTGGTATAAACTATAACAGTAAGGCTTTCATTATCTACTGGATAGAAAAGGCTGATGGTGTAATGCAGCTGTCTGAGTAATTCCACTTTAAAGTTGCTTGCACAGAACTGGGTCACTGGTCAAACTCCGTGGTTATGCGGCCTTTAGAATATTATCCCTCAGTAAGTTAGAGAGATGGAGTTTGAAGGTGGTCATTTGCTTCAATAGAGTTTCCTTCCAGAGGAAAAGTGGGCCTGGGTATTTCATTCACAGGTTAGGAAAAGGATTCCGAGATTAGGCAAAGTGCCCAGGTTGCTCTGCTAATGGCCAAGCCTGCAGGAAAGCCATAGATGCCTCGCATTTTCATTTGCTTCCCTCTAAAATTTTTGTGTTTGCCCACAAGCATGTAAAATCTATAATGTATACACAGAGTGGATTCATTCATATATCACTTTGTAATGAACTAATGCAAACTAACTTCATTAAAAACAAAGGCCTGATTTATTGTCAACAAAATAAAAATGCTTGGGTTTTTACAAATTGGTGATTTTTTAAAACCTTTTTTTATTTGGGTGTGTTGTTTATTGAATGTGTTCTAGTGACCTGACCCAGTGATTAGCATAGATTAGCCAGTCAGAAAGCCATTGGTCTGCTTGAGTGTGTTTTATTTTTGCTGATGAGGGGAGGTGGGGAAGTGGAAGCCATGTCTAGGTGGCAAAACCAGGCTTCTAGTTGGAACTGTTGTAATTATCACCGCTTGCACCTTTAGCTGGAACGTGTTGGGTTAAGATCCAGTATTGTCCAGCTGAAAGCCATTTTGATGGCTTCTCTAACCTCCCGCCAAAATATTTAAGTAGGTTGCACTTCCATAAGTCTTTCTTGGCTTTTTTTCCCTCTGGTAGCCACATTGCTTTATTTTTCTACTATTTAGGCATCAACCCCCAACTCTCCATGGTTCTGAGCTTTTAATCAGCAATACATTTTCAGTACAGTCTTCCTTTTTGCTTTTAGAAAGAAGATACAATTTCTGTTAGCTGCTATTCAGATACTTAATCTTTTCTTGCCTTGCCTTCTTATCTCTAATACTAGAGGCCCGGTGCATGAAATTCATGCATTGTCAGGGTCCTTGGCCTGGCCTGCAATCAGGGCTGATCAGGTTCCCCACCTCCCCACCTCCTCCTTCCCTCACTCCCTCAGCTGGGGCGCTGCTGGTCACCCACCATGTTCCATGCTGCCCCTAGTGGTCAGTGCTTGTCATAGTGAGCACTAGAACTCCTGGTCTGACCTTCGAACTCCTGAGGGGACTCTTTACATATTAGCCTTTTATACTATATATAGATTCTTGAATAAGCAGCTAATGGTTTATGCATGCACTTGTGGATTATGTCTAAGAACATATCTCCACTCAAGTAAGTCAGGGAATAGTGATTAACTTATTTTGTTTTTTTGGTAAACCTTGACTTTTCAGTATTGTATCAGAATTCTCAGATTTTGCTCTAGCTGGTTTGGCTCAGTGGATAGAGTGTTGGCCTGTGGACTGAAGGGTCCTGGGTTCGATTCCAGTGAAGGGCACATGCCCGGGTTGTGGGCTCCATCTCCATTGTGGGGCGTGCAAGAGGCAGCCAATTAGTGATTCTCTCTCATTATTGATGTTTCTATCTCTCTCTCCCTCCCTTGTCCTCTCTGAAATCAATAAAAATATATTAAAAAAAAAGAATTCTCAGATTTTGTTCTAGTCTTTTCCTTTCGGGCTGTTTATAGGTTTTAGGCTTTTGGGTTTACAAGTAGAACCACTGTTCTGTAAATGATATAGCCCTGTGGAGAATACATGTCAGTGTAGAATGTGGCCCATGCTGTCCATCATGAGGCCCATCTCTGAAGGTCATGGTTGTCTTTGGGAGGAGATGACTTTATGATGGATTACTAATAGTCTCGGTCATCTTCACACTTGTTGCTGCCATATTTGGCTCACTATTCCTTCTGTGGCTATCTTAATTTTTCCTTATGCTAATAAGTGCCCTCTTACTTTTTCCTTATTTTTAACACATGTCCTGTCCCTTCTCCCCCCGACAGACTCATTTTTATAAGGGAATTCTCTTCACCCAACTGAATCCTAATTCTTTTATTAAAATTTATTTTTTAAAGTAAAAATTATACATATTTAGGATGTACAACATGATGATTTGCTATACATATGCATGATGAACTGATTACTGTAGTCAAGCTAATTAACATATCCATCTCACAGTTAGTTTTTTCTCTTACTTTTATTTTTTTGTGGTGAGAGTACCTGAAATCTACTCCCTTAGCAAATTTCCAGACTTCAGTACAGTATTGTTAACTGTAGTAATTCTGTACATTAGATCTCTTTTATTAAAATTAAAAGAAAAATTTTTGAAGCCAACATATTTCATGACTATTCAGAGCCACTATACTGGGAGTTGGAAGTCAATAAAAACCATCAAGTTTTAAGAACCAGGGTTCTGGGCAAAGGGCCTGAAAAGACATTTTTCTAAAGAAGACATACAAATGGCCAACAGTTATATGAAAATGTGCTTAACATCACTAATCATCAGGGGAATACAAATCAAAACCACAATGAGCTATCACTTCATGAAATATGTTGGCTTTAAAAATTTTTCTTTTAATTTTAATAAACTTTTTACTTTGGAATAGTGTTAAATTTAGAGGAAGGTTGCAAAGATAGTACTGAGAGTTCCCGCATACCCTTCTCCCAGTTTCCCCTAATGTTAACATCTTACATAACAATCTCACATTTGTCAAAACTAAGATTAGTATTGGTGCATTACTATTAATAAACTTTAGACCTGCTTCTTATTTCACCAGTGTCCCCACTCATGTTTTCTTTCTTCTTCAGGAACAAAATCCAGGTACCATATTGCAATTAGAGTGTTTGTAGTTGCTGGGACTAATCCCATCAACTAATGTAGCTCAGCCAATGGGTGGCATCTTCCTGCCCAGTGAGGATTGGTAGTGCCCTTTCCTGGAGGTCCCGCGGCCTCCCTGACCATGCAGAGAGCCATGGTATTAATTTCACCGTCTTCTGGCAGGCTTTCTGATTTTCACCAGCCTCTGATCCCTGCATATTTGCAGTCAGCTCAGGGCTCTGTGAGTGAGAACATTGCTGGACTCCATGCAATCTGGGCTGTGTTCTCACTCTAACAGAAATTATGCCTTTGTCCAGCCTTTTTTTTCCATAAGCACATGTTGATTGACTTTTGTTAAACAATACACTTGAAGTCATCAAGTTTCCCAAGTTCATGGTTGCTGCTGAAATGCCTCGTGGTTCCAAACTGTTGAATAGTCCACTTTCCACACACAAGAGTGTTCCTTGATGAAAGCAACATTAACCTCTCGGCTGTTTCACCCCTAATTCTTTTTTTTCTTGTTGTAACTAAAGGAAGTACTGCTTAACACAGCAGGTAATCTTCTAAAACTCATTATCTCAAGAGGTGGTCTTGGCTGGATATATAAATGCAGTTTAAGAAGGGTCTGGGCAAATTTATGAATGACAGAGTTGGGAATGGCTTCTGAGAGAAACTTGGACAAGTCTTGGCTTTGACACTGAAGTCAGGTGGAGCATCTGTGCCCTCCTGGGTCCTGCCCCTGGGGGGTGATATGGGCACCACCAGGACTCTGACCCAACTCAGGAATGCTTATTCTCCCAGCAAGCAACCTCTGTGATGAGTCCCTGCCACACTCATGGTCACCAGGTGCCCATTACTCTGATGCTTCGTTCCCAGCTTCACATAATCAGATGTAAGGTTGGGTTTTCAGCTGCTTATTATCATTATTTCAAGGCTGCTTTCCATTGTTTTAGTCTGGGGCCTCTTAAGTGTACTGTGTTTCTTGGGCCATGCAGTTCTGGTGATGTTTCAGGTGTTGGTCCGGAGTCTGGTTGTACCCACTCTGATTTTGGGCTCCGGAAAGCTGAAGCTAGTCAAGCTCCTCCTTCATGCCTTTGGGGTCGCACCTGCTTTCCTGGCATCATGCCCCTGCTCCTATCAGGGGGGAAGCATAGCAGTCTGGTGCACTCTTCCAGTTACCCTTTCCAAAACATACTCCCCCCCCCCCCCCCCGCGTCGCCCCCCCCCCCCCGCCCTTCCCCAAAGGCATGGTGATGTCAGTGCAAGTAGCACCTTATTCTGAGTTTTCAGGTCCTTAATGTTTGTTAGCAGAGAGTACATTTTGTTTTGATCTGGGAGTTGAATACTGAGATATTCCCCTGTCAGATAGGTTTCTAACTCTCTCTCTCTCTCTCTTTTTTTTTTTTTTGCTGATGATCATTATTTGCTATCTGAATAGTGAAACCACAAGGTCATAATCCTGTGGATGCTCACTTAACCTGAGGGATGACAGCATTTGGTTTAAAGGAGAGGAGGTCTATTTCTTCTTAGCCTCAGGTGAAATTCTACATATTGTTGTGTGTAGAAATAAGCACTATGTAACTAACCCATTGGGTGTTTTACTCCAGTCCCTCTGTATGATAGGAAATGGCACCTATTCTGAGTCAACTACTAGGTATTTAAGTATATCACACCATATTACTTTAAACAATTCTGTCAGAGGTAAGGATTTTTATACCCATTTCACAGATGTGGACATTGTGGTAACTTATCCCAGGTCATATAGCAATTGAGTGAGAGGGGCCAGATTTGGGTTGAGGTCTAGAGCCCATGCTCTTTCTATAATAACATGCATGCCCTAGCAGAAGTAATTGTGATTTGTAATGATGACATATCATAAACCATCTCACACTATAGATGGTTTAATCTCTGTGTCTATTTATGTATATTAGTAACTAGAGGCCTGGTGCACAAAATTCGTGCACTTGGGGGGTGGGGGGAAGTGGTTGCCTCTCGCAGTCTGGGAATGCCCCTGGGGGGTGGTCCTGGTGGTGCGCAGTCGAAAATCCATATCAATACTCCCATTATGCCTGCGCCCTCTCGCAGTCCTGGAGCCATCAGTTGGACATCCTTAGCATTGCCATGGAGGCGGGAGAGGCCCCTGCCACTGCTGCTGTGCTTGCCATCTGTGAGCCCGGCTTCTGGCTGAGTGGCGTTCCCCCCTGTGGGAGCACACTGACCACCACGGGGCAGTTCCTGCATTGAGCATCTGCCCCCTGGTGGTCAGTGCACATCATAGCTACCAGTTGTTCTGCCGTTCAGTTGATTTGCATATTAGCCTTTTATTATATAGGACTAGGCGCCCGGTGCACGAAGATTCATGCACGGGGGGGTGGGTCCCTCAGCCCAACCTGCACCCTCTCCAATCTGGAGCCCTCAGGGGAGCCCTCTCCAATCCAGGAATTTCTGTCTGTCTTTGCAATCATCTGAGTGAATTATCTGAGACCCCAACCTATTTTGGTTTTGTGCTCACAGAATAGTAGAGGTCTTTTTTTTTCTTTGCTCCATTGGTGGAGATTTCCTA
The DNA here is from genome assembly GCF_014108235.1 of Myotis myotis. Taxonomy (NCBI): domain Eukaryota; kingdom Metazoa; phylum Chordata; class Mammalia; order Chiroptera; family Vespertilionidae; genus Myotis; species Myotis myotis. The sequence continues at coordinate 21,252,301 of NW_023416325.1, read as the reverse complement.
GAAGTTGCAGGATATCTTCCTTTTAATTTTTCCTCAACACTTTGGCTTTACTTATGTCTCTCACCTTTGCTTTCCCTCCATCCCCCACCCACACAAGTAACTTGCTCCAGGCTCACTTTGCTCTGGTGTCTAGGAGATTGCACAAAGCATCTGCCACCAGAACTATGATTCTCAGCATTCCTGGTGCTCCCGACACTCTGGGCTTCTGCTTCCGGTCCAGGGGCTGCCACCAGAATTACGATTCCCAGAATTCCTGGTGCTCCCTGTGCTCTTGGTTTTCGCTTATGGTCCAGGGGCTGCAGAAACAAAAAGGATTGGGAACTTCAGCTGCCCCCAGGCCGGGCTGACAGGACCAGACACTCCAATAGCTTCCCCGGGACCCAGGCTGCTTGGTGCCTGCACAGGTAGGCCTGGAGCAGCCGGGGGGGTGGGAATGCCCCGCGCCCCAGCCGCTCGGCACCTGTGTGTGTGCGCACTGCCCACAGGCCCGCCATCTTTGTTGGGTTAATTTGCATACGCACTCTTGATTGGCTGTGGGGCGTCCTGAAGGTATGGTCAATTTACATATTTGTCTTATTATTAGTGTAGATTGCAGTAATTTTTGGATGTACAAGACTCATCATGATATTTGAGTACCTACAATGTCTAAGGGCTACATTGGGTGCTGTAGCTCTATAGGTGAATAAATTCGGATATGACCCTGTCTTCATGGAGCTTATAGTCTAAGCGTTAGAGCCTTTGCTTTGATAGAGCTATGGTTCTGTTAAAATTGCTGCACCTCAAAAGGTAGAAAGTTTAATGCTTAGTTGGTCATTCTGGCTTACTGAATCACCAATGCTTGATTTTAAACAAAATGTAGACCATGACCCAGTGACCCCTCTCTACGTATAGTGTTCTGTTCTTTCTGCTAATCTCTTACCCTTTCCACACCTCAGATTTAGCTTGGGAAAGGAAAATCACTGCTGGATCAATGACCTACTTCTAAAATCGGGGTTTATAGTCTTGAGATGAATTGAGAGGACTGGACTCATGTTTTCTGTTTATTTAGAACAGGATTTCTCAACCTGGGCACTATTCACATTTGGGACCAGGTAATTCTTCGTTGTGGGGGCTGTTGTGTGAATTGTAGCATGTTTAGCAACACCTTTGGTCTTTACCCATAGAGGCCATCCCTACAGTTGTGACAACCAAAAATGTCTCCAGATGTTTATTGCCCAGTGTCCCGTGGGGACACAGTCCCCCCCAGTTCAGAATCATTGATTTATTTTATTTTATTTTTTTTAATATATTTTATTGATTTTTTACAGAGAGGAAGGGAGAGGGACAGAGAGTTAGAAACATCGATGGGAGAGAAACATCGATCAGCTGCCTCCTGCACACCCCCTACTGGAGATGTGCCTGAAACCAAGGTACATGCCTTTGACCGGAATCGAACCTGGGACCTTTCAGTCCGCAGGCCGACGCTCTATCCACTGAGCCAAACCAGTTAGGGCCAGAATTATTGATTTAAAAGAATCGACCGGTTGTTACCAGGAGAGAGTATCACAGTAATCGGAATCCCTCAAGATTGCTGTTGGCTGATAAGCAGTGGAGCCGTCGTCTGGGGTCAGTGGGACCTTGCTGTGCAGCGTGTGGACCGTGGACCAGCAGCTCAGCATCACCTGGGAGCTTGTTAGAGATGCAGAGACTCACGCCCCACCTGCTAAGCCGAAGCTGCATTTTAATAAGGTCCCCAGGAATCAGATTCCTGTGCATATTAGCGTTTGTGAAGCTTGGCAAGAGGAGAAAATTAGATCTGAGTTTCTTGTTCATGTTTGTGGAGTCTTCTTAGTTTTGTGCTCAGGTCAGGCTACGGGGAAACTGCTTTTTGGCTAAGAACTTCAATGGGTGGATGGAAGTGCTTAGAAATGCCAAATTTTAGGTTCTGCTTTTGAGGAATTGAAAGTTCTCCCTCAGATGGGCTTTATATCCTTCATGACTTTCAAGATGGTGGTTTAACTTAATCTTCACCTGCTGATAGCATATGGTTGTAAAAAGGCAGTTTTATGCCTTCCCACACCGCAGCTAACTGTCATTTTATATTTACCTTTAATTAAGGATGGATTCGGTTTTTCATCATTAACACTTTTTTATTTGCGTATTATACTGCCATGCCATTTATTGAGCACCTGCTATATGCTAGGGGCTCTGCAAAATACTTTATGCATGTTCTTGTTTCATTTACTTCTCCCCAAACCTCTGTGAGACAGGTACAATTATTAATCCCACAGTACAGATGGGATACTAAGGCCTAAAGAGATGAAGCCGCTTGGTGAAGGTCACCGAGCCAGGCGTTGGCAGTGGCAGAGGTCAAATCAGATCTCCCTGACTCCAAGCGCTCTTAGCTTTTATTTATATGAAAAGTAATACAGTCCCTGGGAAAACATTCCAGTGTCAGGGAAGGTTATACAATGAAAAACATCTTCCCACCACACACCCAGTTCCTCTCCCTACAGCGAACCACTACTGCCAAATTTTTGTATAACTTTCCATAATATTTTCTGTTAATATAAATGACAGCACAGCCTGTACTCTTAACAGCATCATTATACTGCCTCTCAAGAATTCAGGAGTATTTATTGTCAGGTTATTTTCCTGCATCATTGGAATAAATGAGGGGAAAGTCTTTGCAAAACCCTACTGTGTTTATCCTTTGAATTTGCCACTCTGACTATTGATTTCAAATGAGCGGTGCTTTCTTCTCAAATGAAAAGCCACTTACGGTTTTAATATGAATATTTCAGTTATTTATTTTAGTGTTCTGTTTTTCAGATAGCATTCCCTCAATGGCTTGTGCAGTGTGTGTGTGTGTGTGTGTGTGTGTGTGTGTGTGTGTGTGTTTTGAGCCTTTTTAAGGTCTCCTATCATTTGAGCAGGCTTCCGGTCCTGTGTTTTTTTATAAAATAGTTTGAGGACGGTAGTAGATGTACTTCTCTGTTAGCCTTGGGTGGCCCCTTAAATGTACTAGTATCTCCCTGTCAGACACTCACCCAGTCACTTCAGGGGCAGGAGGAAGGGAGGAAAGGAGCTGCTTGGGGAACTGGTATAAGGAGGGTAGAAAGAGGGGGGATGGTATAGTAGTGATAGCAGAAACACAACTTACTGGACCACCTGCTAAAACCTAAAGACAGAATAATGAAGACATGTCGTCAGAAGCTCTTACCGTCTTATGGGATATACAGGTGGATATCGATGTGTCTCTTGAGGGCTGTTCTTTTTTTAGAGAGTAAGTCATTGACAAGATAAAATAGACTAAAAAGAGCTAAATGCTTATGAATTAAAATGATAGGATTTCATTCTAGAAGCTACATCCAGATGTTAAACATATGTAATATTTCACTTTATTCCAAGATAAGTTGAAACAAGCTTATTTTAGTTATAATTGCAGTACTAAAAGGATACAAAATAAATGTAGAAATCTGGGTGGTAGAAATATCAGGGTAAGGAAATAAAATCAGGGTCAAAGGTGAAAACAAGCAAGTGCCTGTCAAGTTGTAGAAGACAGATTTGGTACTCTCAGCCTTCTAGTGGCCACAGCAGAAAATATTATGAACAGTCCCACGAGCCTCAGTTCCACGAGAAAGAGACCCAGAATAGTTTGCTCAGAAAAGATTTGATTTTCTGGATACTGAGCCTTGAGGAGCTTCCCTATAAATGAGACCCCTTGTGACATGGTGGGCCACATTCTTCCAATACATGCCCTGGGGACTTCCCTATGATTCTTCCTATAGTGCCTCTTCGTGTAAGCCAACAATGCAATGCTAAGTTCCAGTTCAGTTAATCAACTCTAAACGAGGTAAATTAGTGCCTTTTCTGGGAGAAGATGGGAAACAGGAAATAGGTTTGTAGAGAAAGCGCATAAATTGGAATCCATAGCCCTTAAATTCTCACTTGCCAGAAAACCTTCCACAACCAAGCAATCATGGAAATGATTTGGCCAAAGATTCAAAATTATATTAAACATCTGGGACTATATTCAGCAGCCAACTTCACAGTCAGCTCTGTGAAGTGTGGTGATTGCATTTACGTACATATTCAGAGGGCGATGTTTGGATAGAATTAAAGAGGGCAGTTGGCAGGAGTCAAAGAGATTAAAGCCTGGGACAAAGACAAGGAGGTCCAGGTTGTTCATGACTGAGGGCTTGGCAATGATTTTCAGTGTCTCACTTCAGAGAAAAGTGTGGCCAACTCTGTTGATCCCTGCTGATAGAAAGGAAAGGTATAGCACTGACACTTTGGGTTCTAAGACCCACCGTTCTGTCCCTCAAAATTCTGACTAACAAAGGACACACACAAAGAACTGGTAGCCAGATAGGGACGGAAATATCCACTTTATTCTTGGCAAGGCAAGTGCTCAGTAACCTTCGACGTAGGGCTCTGTTAAATTCACCTACCCTATTGAACAGAGAAGAATGGAGGTCTTCCCTCGTGGACTGGGAGGCCTTGCGCAGTAGGCGTGATGGAAATAAGGAGGACAAGCGTGGTCACTTGGTTGAGTGCCTGCTGCATCTGGACATGGGCAATAAAACAGGTAGTGGGTAAGCCTGGTTCTTGTTTTCGCAGCAACCCTGTGCGCCACTAAAATAGCCTGCTGAATGTCCAAGTCCTTCCTTGGGGGAGAGGTGAATTAAAGGGTGAGACTACATGTGTTTATTCTACACGCCTACCTCATGGGGTGAAGGAGCCTGGGTGGAAGCTTGTTAGACCAGGAGAGACTTGGGGACAAAATATTCTCCCTTCCCAATGGTCGGAGACAGCTTTATTGGGGAAGAATAGGTGCATAGTAAGTACATGCATTGTAAGTGTGCGCTTAAGTTTGGCGTATGTATACACCTGTGAAACCATCACCACCCTCAAGATATGAACATACCCATCACCCCGAACGTTTCCTCATGCCCCTTGTAACTCTTCTCTACCACCTCTCCCCTTCCCTTCCCTTGCCCTCAGACCATGACTGACCTGCCTCTGTCACTCCAGTTTATATTTTCTAAACTTTATACTAAACCATGCAATATGTACTTATTTTATCCGGCTTCTTTCATTTATAATTATTCTGAGATTCATCCACATTGTAGGACGTATCATTATTTCATTTCTTTTTATTGCTAAGTAGTATTTTATTGTATAGTTATACCACAATTTGTTTATCCTTTCATCTGCTGATAGACATTTGGGTTGTTTCTAGTTTTTGACTATTTGAAATATAGCTTCTATGAACACTTGTGTACAAGTCTATGGGCACATGCATTCATTTGTCTTGGACAAATGCCCACGAGTGGAATGGCTGGATCATAGATATATGCTTAACTTTTTAAGAAAGTGCCAAAGTTTTTTAAAGTGGTTGTGCCATTTTACATTCCTATTGACAGTGTATGAGAAATCTAGTTTCTCTACATCTTGCCAACACTCCAGTTGGATGTAAAGTCACTCATATCTTGGAATATAGTCAGCTATGGAGATGGGCTTACATTAAAAAAAATTTTTCCCCATGTCATTGACTTGATGAAGTGAGGTCATTGTCTTATAGAACATCCCCACTTTTGTCTCTGCTTTCTCAGTAGGGATGATGGTGGTGGTGGTTTTGTATTTGCTCTTCCAGTCCCTGTAAACTGGAAGGCAGCTCCAAAAACTAAAATGGATTCTGATTTGACTTTTTTTTTTTTGGCAAGAATATCTAGTAGAGGGGCTTCTCTGGTCTAAGGTGAGACAAGAGGACCATCGAAAAGACTGCAGTGAAGACATCAACTATATAAAAATTCATGACTTCACACCAATAACTGAAAAAGAAATCTTATTGGTTATTTCTGGCCATGGCTGAGGGCCCCCACCCTCCAACTCATTACTCTGAATGTTCCTAAATATAGGGAAAGACCCAAGCATTTATCTTGCCTTCCTATTCGAACTATCTTCTAGGATAACCAAATTGTTGATGTGGTAATAAATGCAGAAGGAATGACAGTTAGAAAACCACCATTTTGTAGCCCTTAATGAAATAATGGCTGTAGGCAGTGGTCATCAGTGACCATTCATTGAAAGATTGGAGGGACCTTTATGGTGGAGGGATCAGGCTGATATCATTGGAATCCTTTTCATTGGGTCTTTCTTAACATCACAAGAAGGGAAACAAGCAGACATCCTGTGCCCTCTAATATCATGCCCTAGTATGTAGCCAACACGCCCTGGGGAGTATTCTTGCCAAAAGAATTGAATATGAATATACGGAAGGCCCTTGATTTAACTGCCGGTTTATAGGAGACATGCAGGACAGAAAACATGTTAAACGAGTCACAAGAGTAAAACCAACCAAGAGCAGAATGTGGGAAATTTTGTAGGGACATGTGATCCAGTTTCTTAAACCAATAAATAGCATTACATGGTGTAGATTAGGTGGTACACCAGCTGAATCAGTGTATGAACCTTGGTTGGATCCTGCTTCAAACAAACCAACTGTAAAGAAACAGTTTTGGGACAATTGGAGAAAGTCTAACACAAACATGGTATTAGAAAATGTTGAAGAGTTGCTATTAACTTTGTTGGGTGCGTGACAGTATTGTGTGTGTGTGTGTGTGTGTGTGTGTGTGTGTAAGTCCTTTTGTATTAGAGCAGTGGTTCTCAACTGAGGGCAGTTTTGCCCACCAGGGGACATTTAGAAATGTCTGGAGGCATTTTTGGTTGTCATGACTGGAGGTGCTATTGGCATTAGTGGGTCTAGGTTGTGGATACGGGTAACCTATAATACACCTGGCAGCCCCCTACAACAAAACAGCTGGGAAACCCTGGCTTAGAGATATCTCCTGCAGTAATGATGGGCAAAATGATAGGATCTCTGGGGTTTGCCTTTAATAATCAACAAGCATGCAGACAAGGTAGGGGTGGGGTGAGATGCAATGGAAGGTGATGGGCACATGGGAATTCATTTTTCTACCTTACTGCTTCTGAGCATGTGAAAGTTTTCATAGCAAAAAATTTAAAAATAAAATATGAAAATGTTGGAGGAAAGGATACTACAGAGTCTTGAGGGCAGCAAAGAATGAACCAAATCCAGTGTGTTCTTGGCTGTAAGTAATTCAGTTGTTGAGACTGAGGGTGAGCAGATTCTAGGGAATGGAAGCCGATGAACCAGCTCACGTGCTTTTGTTTAAAGTATAGTCTGGGGCTTCCCCCTGGGTCCCAAACTGGGTCTGTCCAAGCCCCACTTTGCAGAGAAATGCCCAGCTGCAGTGTGAGCAGGTCTGTCTTTGGAGTGTTTTCTAGCCTGTGTAGATGTGTCACAGGCCACTGAGCACCTAGATTGAGAGGGAAGGGAGAAACAAAGCAAAAGGAAGAGTTCGAAATCTGGTTCAAGTGCCACCAGAACTGAGAGGAAGTGTCTCTGACGTACAATTCTGTGGGGAGCGTAAGCTGTTACCCAAGAACTTGCCAGTAAGTAGCCCAGTAGGGACATGGCTTTTGAGAATGAGTTTCAGACAGAGCTCACAACCCTCTCGAGATCTCGTGTTTGCCATCAGAGAGGAACTCTGCTCAGCAGCTGGCAGCCAGACCCTAGCACCTGGCGATGGACTGACGAAAGCATACTCCAGTAACGCTAACTTCCTTTTCATTTACTTGGAAGCTACATTGTGAAAATCACCAGGCAAATCAACATTGCCCTAAAGCAGCGGTTCTCAACCTGTGGGTCGCGACCCCTTTGGGGGTTGAACGACCCTTTCACAGGGGTCGCCTAAATACATCCTGCATGTCAGATATTTACATTACAATTCATAACAGTAGCAAAATTACAGTTATGAAGTAGCAACGAAAATAATTTTATGGTTGGGGGTCCCCACAATATGAGGAACTGTATTAAAGGGTCGCGGCATTAGGAAGGTTGAGAACCACTGCCCTAAAGTCTTTTTATGACTCTTTTGGGAAGTAAAGAGATGGGATAACTTTTAATTTACTTAACTCTATTGGAACTAGTTATGATTTGTCTTCTTTTTGAATAACTTATACAATGTATCATTTGGATGAATTATATCTGATTGCCTCCCACCTGGAGGCTGTAAGGAATATAACCTGTTCTCATGGGCTCCGTTACTTCTGTGTATTTAGTAATTAGCTCTATTTGCCTATCCCCTGACTTACTCTGGTGGTTCATTCTCAGGAGACCTCTGATATTGGGTTAGCTTGCTCTTTCTATCGTAACCCTTTTCTCTTGGAATTAGAGCTGGTCATTGATCTTTTTAAAATGATAACAAATACTGCCCTTGCATCAGTTGTTACATTTTGCCTTTTCTTTCTGTTGCCCGTCTCCTGTTAACCCACACCGTGTCTGTTTCTGTTATCACTTCCTTTGGATAGAATTTGTCATGTTGACTATTGTAGACTTGTCCTGTAGAGGTTTCTGGCGTCGACCTCTTCCAACTATCACTACGGAAACGATCATATCAGTCTCAGGAGCTGACACCAGCGCAGCACTCTAAGACTCGCTCTAATAATCCCTCCTGTCAGTCCAATCCAGGATCCCCCCTTTCAAGGTTCAGCCAAGATTTCCCTTTCACGGACTTTGCAGCCTCATTACCCACAGCCTCTTGGGCAGCCGCTCTGTGGCTTATCTAAAGTAGCACTCTTCCCCACACTTCAGCCACGAAGACACCTTTTAACCAACTCTTGAGATTCATTCACCTCCATGACACTTCCCTTCAGGAACACACAAAACTTCCTGTACCCCCGTCTTCAAAACTCACTCTCACTCCACTGATGTATTCTTGACTATTCACACCTATAGCCTGACCTCTAAACAACAGAAATTGCTTCCCTTTCACTTACTTTGCAGTTCTGTGTTTTTAACTCGGGTAAGTGCAATCCCAGTGGCACCTCAGATTTTAAGGAACTGAAAGATAGCTTATTTTTTTGTGGTCTTCCTTATAGGTTTGAACATATCAACTACTTAATTAGTTAAGTAGTTTTTCTTTAAAAATGTATTTTTATTGATTTCGGAGAGGAAGGGAGAGGGAAAGATAGTAGAAACATCAATGATGAAAGAGAATCATTGATCGGCTGCCTCTTGCACGTCCCCTACTGGGGATTGAGCTCGCAACCTGGGCATGTGCCCCGACTGGGAATCGAACAGTGACCTCCTGGTTCATAGGTGGATGCTCAACCACTGAGCAACATGGCCAGACTAAGTAGTTGTTGTTTTTTAATTTTTATTTATTGATTGATTTTAGAGAGAGAAGAAGGGAGGGATGTAGGTGGGGGGCGGGGAGAGAGAGAGAAACATTGACTTGTTGTTCCACTTATTTATGCATTCATTGATTGATTCTTGCATGTGCCCTGACTGGGGATTGAACCCATGACCTTGGCGTACCGGGGTGATGCTCTAACCAACTGAGCTACCCAGCCTGGGCTAAGTAGTGCTTTTTTAAGGTGCAGGACATCATGGTAGATGGAATAAAGTTGCAAATGTTTTCGATTTAATATTATTGAATGCCCACTATGTTTCAGGCACAGTCCTGATTCATTATATTCATTTATGTGCCATTGTCCTTTATGACACTGTGTTGGCTGCTGTTCATCTTCTACCTCTGCCACACACAACTCAGCACCAATGTCTGTGACCACAGTGATGATTAAAAGTCATAGGAGTTTTATGAGCCATATCTAGGCTCAGGTGTTTTTATTTACATACTAGAGGCCCAGGGCACAAAAATTGTGCATGGGTAGGGTTCCTAGGCCTGGCCTGTGATCAGGGCCGATCTTCCTCGGCTGCCGGCAGCTGGCCGCCTGCCCCCACCACTGACGCCAGTCGCCCTCTGTGTATGGGGCGACTGGCGGGGCAGTCGGGGCCCTTGCACCTGCCTTGGCCTGGCACCACCCACATCCGCTGTCACCCACCCCCGGTTCCCCGTTCCCCATCAAGCGATTGGGGCCTGCAGGCTGAGGGCAGCTCCTGCATTGAGCGTTTGCCCCCTGGTGGTCAGTGTGCGTCATAGCGACCAGTGGTTCTGCCGACCCTTCGTTCTGCTGCCCGGTCGATTTGCATATTACGCTTTTATATATATACTAGAGGCCCGGTGCATGAAAATTCATGCACTGGAGGCCGGGGTCCCCCTCAGTCCGGCCTGCCCCCTCTCACAGTCTGGGAGCCCTCAGGGGCAGGAGATGACCCGGCAATCAGGGGAAGGCGACGCTCCCATCACACCTTTGCTGCTGCCACTGCCAGAAGCACAAGCCTCGGCAGTTCCTGGTTACCTGAGCCTCTGGCAGCCCTGGGCGGCTCGGGGGCTGAGGGGATTGGGGGACTCCGGAGGCAGACACACGGCAAGGCCAGGCCTGGGACGTGCCTGCCGTCCCTGCGGGGCTGGAGGACTGGGTGCCGTCATCTTGTGGCTGTGGGCGGTGGGGCAGTCAATTAGCATACCCCCTCCTTATTGGCTGTGGGCGCCGCCATCTTTGCAGTGGCATAGGGTCACTTAGCATATTCCCTCTTTATTAGATAGGACTAGAGGCCCGGTGCACAAAAATTTGTGCACTCGGGGGGGAGGGGAGGGTCCCTCAGCCCGGCCTGTGCCCTCTCCCAGTCTGGGACCCCTCGGGAGATAACGACCTGCTGGCTTAGGCCTGCTCCCGGGTGGCAGAGGGCAGGCCCAATCCCTAGGTGCAGCCCCTGGTCGGGCTCAGAGCAGGGCCGACTGGGGAGTTGGGGCACCGCCCTGTCATGCACAGAGCAGGACAGATTGGGAGGTTGCGATGCCACCCTCAGTCATGCTCAGGGTAGGGCCAATTGGGGGGTTGGGGCACTGTCCCCTGTCACACTCAAGGCAGGGTCGATGGGGAGGTTGCGTCGCCACCCCCTGTCACACACAGAGCAGGGCCAATCAGGGGGTTGGGGCCCTGCCCCCTGTCACACACAGAGCCGCAGGGCGATCAGGGGGTTTGGGCGCTGCCCCCTGTCACGCTGATCCCGGTGCCGGGAGGCATATTACCCTTTTACTATATAGGGTAGAGGCCTGGTGCATGGGTGGGGCTGGCTGGTTTGTCCTGAAGGGTGTCCTGGATCAGGGTGGGGGTCCCCACTGGGGTGCCTGGCCAGTCTGGGTGAGAGGCTGAGGGCTGTTTTCAGGCTGGGACTGAAGCTCCCAACCGCTCCTTTTTTTATTTTATTTTATTTATTTTTTATTCTGGGCCAGCTTTACCTTGAGGCTTGGCTCCAGCTCTTAGGCCTCCACGCGGCTGAAAGTAGGTTTCTGGCCTTTGCTTACAATGTTGCGAATCTGCTGGCTGAAGTCCGGCGGTATTTGTTACAATGTTTCTTAAACTGCCCCCTCAGAGGCCTGCAGCCGCAGGCGGGGAACGTTGGTTTCCTCCAACGATCCTCCGTCACTGAGGCAACCAAGCCTCATGTTAGTTTCAAGCTGCCTGGCTGCCGGCCGCCATCTTGGCTGACAGTTAATTTGCATATCTCTCTGATTAGCCAATGAAAAGGGTAGCGGTCGTACGCCAATTACCATGTTTCTCTTTTATTAGTGTAGATAGATTTTATGTGTCAGTTCTTCATGACTAAATTGGGTCTCCTAAAGTGGCATATTGCATGAAATAACCCTTTAGGTCTAAGAAATTATCCCACATCTAACCAGATATTAAACATGGAACAAGGACAGCCAGGTACTGCTGTAGGTGTGAGGTGTGTCATGGTGAACACAGCACAGTCTTTCCCCTCATGGAGCTGGTGTTCCAGTGGGGAAAGCAGATGATAGACACAGCAACAAAATTAGAAAATCTTTTGTGTGTTTTTTTGTTAATCTTCACTCAGGGATATTTATTTTTCCATTGATTTTTAGAGCGAGTGGAGGGGAGGGAGAGAGACAGAGAGAGAGAAACATGGATGTGAGAGAGGCAAATTGATTGGTTGCCTCCTGCACATGCCCTGATCAGGGCTGGGGATTGAGCCTGCAATGAGGTATGTCCCCTGGACTGGAATTGAACCCATGACCCTTCAGTCCGAGGGCCGACGTTCTAACCACTTAACCAAACTGACCAGGGCTATGTTTTGAATACTTTTGAAGGCAATACATTTTTTCCCTCTCAAAGCTTCTAATGAATGTCAGGACTTAAAAAAAAGAGAATTTATAGGAAAGAGATTAACTATAGTTCTAAAAATAGCTCTTTGTTTCTGAAAGCCTTGTTTTGCCATCTATCTTATATAACTGGAGGGAAAAAACAACCCTTCAGAACTTATTTGGATAGCCCCTGCCACCAAGGAGAAAGTGCCCGGATGTGACCTCAAGCACAAGCTGATTTACTTAAAAATTTGTAGGAAAACATATTTTTCTATTTTTTCTTAGTGGCTTTTGCCAATGAAAAATAGATCTTAATTTGTGGCTTCTTATTTGTCATTATTGATTGTGGTGGGTGTGTTGGGGGGGAGGTGATGATTTTGTAATTCTGTATCAGAAAATAATATAGGCACTCATTAGCATATTTTTCAGACAGAACAATCTCCACCTTAAAGAGGCCCTAGAGCCTCTTTATTTAACTCAAACATCAAGTCCTTTCTCCCAGCCTGTATTAGGCTACGTACTCTCTTTGCAAGAGGTATTTCCTAGTCATTTAATTATGTGTCTGTTCAGTAAGTATTTATTGTGCACCTGCTATGTTCCTAGCAGTATGCTATCTTCTCAGACTCCATCAACATAGATACAGATCCAATGACCTGTGAATGCTTTAAAAAAATTCTCACCTGAGGACATGCCCATTGATTTTAGAGAGAGGAGGCTGGAGAGAGGTAGAGAGAGGTGGGGGGGGGGAGGGAGAGATGTGAGAGAGAAACATCGATTGGTTGCTTTCCTGTATGCTCCCTGACCAGGGATCAAACCTGCAACCTTCTGGTGTATGGGACTGAGTCATCCAGCCAGGGCTTACTACCTTTTTTAAAGCAAAAAATATTACAGTTTATTAGGATCAAACAAGGGCCATTTTCCATAATGGACGAGGAAAAGGAGAATTAGTTCCCCAAGGTAGATGTGCTCACATGCTTGGTGGTCTCTAGACTTGGCCAAATTTTACACGATCCTTTTGGAATATGGCATCTAGATTTTGATTGTTTGCTGCTCACTCCATCTGGTGCTGCAGTTAGATGTGTATTGAACCTTGTCATTCCCTGTCCTTGACCTCTCATGTCTTCCCTGTCTCTGTGTGTCGCATTCATTAGGAGCATGTTTCCAACTGTAGCGTGCTCATGAATCACCTGCGCATCTTGTTAGAATGCAGCTTCCGATTCCCTGGGCAGGGGGCAGGGCCTGGGGTTCTGCGTTTCTAACTCCCCCGCGATGCTGATGTTGCCAGCCTACAGGTTACACTTTGGAAGCATAAGTCTATGTGTTGTCTTTAGATCTAACTGCCAGTTCACTAATTTTCTCTTCAGCCGTGTCTAATCTTTTATTTAATGCATCCAGTAAATTTTTAGCTTTAAATTCAGTAATAAATACTTTTCATTTTTATAAGTTTCACTTGCTTCCTTTCAAATGTGGTTGGTCCTTTTTCAGAGTATTTTGTTCTTTTATTAGAATTTTTACTCATTTACCTTGATAATAAATTACAAATTTTTTTATGGTCCATTTTAGATTGTCCTTTTACCTGTAGTTTTTGGAGGGCAGATTTTCCCATTATATCTGTTGATGCTCCTTCATGATGGTTTGGATGGTCTCTTTTTCCTTGTTATGTGTAGCTGATTGTTTTTCCTTTTTCATTGTGAACTCATTTGCAGTAGGGATTGTGTGTGTGTGTGTGTGTGTGTGTGTGTGTGTGTGTGTGTCCCCTGGGTTGTGAGTGTCCCTACAAGTTATTCTCCACTTGTGCCTGTGAGTACCCTTAGGACTCAGTGATCCTGGACCAGTGTCAATGCTCATTTCTTGCCCTGTAGCTCCCACACCGTTCAGGACACTGTGAATGCAGACACTCTCCCCAGGATTACAGAGTTAGTAGTCACCCTGTGTCTTTTCCCCTAAAGGGCCCTGGTCAAGGGTGAGCATCCCCATCACTTTCAGTTTCCAGTGTCCCCACTTCTCTTGACCTGAGACGTTGGCTCTTCTCCCTGCCCACATGTGATTCCCAGAGGCTCTTCTTTTCAGTTTCCTGTTGCACTCAGTTACTACCTGTCTGGAGGTTTACCTCCCTGGCTTTTAATCTGTCCTGTGAATATCTCACATGTTATCAGTGGGTATATTTCATGGTGACTTCTTTTTATTGCAGCTTATCTGGCCCTTTTTTAAATCTTGACCAGATGGGCTACCTTTGAGCATGATGGAGTTTTAAAGAGGACTCTTATTTTATAGTATGGAATTTCTAAATCATAATTATTTCTACCCCTATATTAATCATACTCCTCACTCAGAAGTGAAATTCTATCTTAGTCTCCTAAAGATAGATTAGAACAGTGGTCGCCAACCGGTGGTCTGTGGACCAACGGTGGTCTGCAAAGTCCGAAATGTTGGCGACTGCTGGATTAGGATATAGTGGGAAGGGTATTAAACCTCTGTTAGGAATTAAATGGTATAAGATGATTAGCACAAACATCCGCATGAGTGTGTCGGTGTCATGTGCAGGAAAGAAGAATATTCAACATAGATTCTGCTGTATCTCACTGGACTTCAGTAACTGCAGCATCTGTCATAAACATGTATCTCATATGAGCAACAGTAGTATAGTAGGCAGTCTTTATGGAGTGCTTACTGTGTCTTGAGAACTGTACAGGCATTTTATACAAATTATTCTCACTTAAACTTCCCAGCAGCCCTTTGAGGAAGTTATCTCTGTATTGAAAGTGAGGCTCAGAGAGGTTAAGTGACTTTCCCAAGGTCACAGAGCTGTTAAGTGGTAAAGCTTGAATCCACTCAGATCCCAAAGTATGTGCCATAACCACGATGCTTCCATGCTATTATCATCTGCAAACCTCCCTTCATACATTTCTTGTCTTTATCTGAGTTTCCTTATTTTAGGATGGAAAACTTTTTTTGATTCTTATGAGATGTCGCTTCATTAAAATTTTTTTTTTTTGCTTAAAGAAAGGTATTGGGTAATTGAAATCAGATTGGATTTGAAGCTGTGTTGATGAAAGTATGCATGGGATGTAGGCTGAAGCATTCAATGTAATTTTTTCCCCATCAGCTAATTTTTAAAGTATTAAGCGAGTAGATTCCGATACTAACAGAGAACATTTAAATTCTCTTGAGAGCTTAGAGGTGTTAAATAATTTCCTGGCAGTGCACATTTTACATTTTCAATCTCCCACCTCATCTCAATGCACCTGCAGCTCTGAGAATGCTCTTTTGCACTTCCTGGGAGCAGCCAGACCCCCTTCCTCTCCTCCGCCCTCCACATCCCTCCACTGCTCCATTTACTTCCCAGTGCTGCTGCAGATGTTGTTGTCACTGGGGAACTTTGGAAACAGCCAGAGTCTTTTGAGTCTGTAAACAGAAAACAGACTGCTGATCAGATCTGGCACACGGCTTTGTCCAGGAAACAAGGAGTTAAACAAGTCTGGACTGTGAAGGGCTGTGACAACTGTCCTAGGGGGCGCTGTAGCCAGCTCCGGCAGTGACTCATGCTGCCCTGTCACTCAGATCAGCGTTGGCCCCTGCCACGCAGGCAGCCAGGTGGGGTTACAGCCAGAGCACGCACAGAGTGGGGAGCATGAAGCCTGCACTGCGGGGGATGTGATGCCCAGCTCACCAACTCGCTGGGCCAGGCTGCCTCAGACGCTTCAGCCTGCAGCCATGGTAACGCTTCTGGCCGGCTGCACCCCTGGGAGCCCACCACCATGGGCAGCCTCCTGGTGACGGATGGATGAGTTTCCACCTCCCTGACTTCGAGAGAGTTGAGTAGGTCTGCAGCGAGTGGAGAAAGATGTAAGATGCCCCTGGCCTGGAGTCAAGCCTTAACGAGGTAGGACGCCGATGTCCTTCGGTGCATCCGGTGCATCCGCCAGCGCAGGGGTGCTGTAAATCATGGGGAAGAACTTTATTTGGCTCGTGTTTCATTATGCTGATTGAACTGCGGTGGGTTTGGGGACGGTGGGAGGCATGCTTGAGCTGGGGAGAAGGGAAAATTAACTAAAAAAAAGTGGTTAATAAGAGCTCCGTGTGTACTCATCTGGATATGAATGAGCTAGACTGCAGTGCTATCCTAACAGGAGTTACATACCTCCCAAATCCTCTTTCCTGTTCCTCCCTCTCATTCCGGCTGATCCACGAAATTCCATCTTATTTCAACCTTATTTCAGTGAATAGCACTAAACATTAATAATGCAGACCCGTCTGGAAGAGGAAATGCATAGGTTTAGGTCATCGGGCGTGCTGGCACCCCCGCCGATGCTCTGTATGAGCTCTCTGGAGATATCAGCCATGAGCAGCCTGCTCACACGAGTTTCCCAAGTGCTTTCTTTCCACCAAGTGACCTGTTTGAGTTTATCCCAGCAGAGAAGGCAGCCTGTCTGCGGGTGGGTGGCCATGTTGGCAGAGAAGGGGTTAATCTCTTGTTGCTGTAAGAGCCAGCCCAGGCAGGGGCTGCCTGTGCGAGCTAGATTGAAAGCAGGCGCTGCAGTGCCATCGCAAACGCTGAGGGAGTCAGGATTTTCTCCGCAACAGTGTGCAATCTGGCTGAATTTCTCTCTCTCCCCACCTTCTTCTTGTTTTTCTTTAACCAGCTCCTCCCCCCTTCGTTCCCACCCTCAAGTCTGATGATGACACCTCCAATTTTGATGAACCAGAGAAGAATTCGTGGGTTTCATCCTCTCCGTGCCAGCTGAACCCCTCAGGCTTCTCGGGCGAAGAACTGCCGTTTGTGGGGTTTTCATATAGCAAGGCACTGGGGATTCTTGGTAGATCTGAGTAAGTGAGAATTTGACTTTCTAAGGGACCTGCATTGATGCAAGACCCACAGAGCCCCAAGGTGGTGGTGGTCGGGTGGTGGGAGTGTGGTGGGGGGAAGCTGTTAACCAGCCTGCATTGGGAAAGCAATTTACCTGTTTGGGCTTGGGAGGGGTTGACTGTTAATATTTTCATTTTGCTCTGTTTAAGGTACCTCTTCCTGTCTGCAGCATCATAATTGTCAATTGGGTACTTTGGGTTAGTTTTCTAGTCTTTGATCTTCTTTAGAGGGAGGAGATAGTGGGAAATACCTAGCAGTGCAGATCCGTGGTGGAAGGAGAAATGTGCAGGACTAAGATGAGCTGTTCATCTGTGTATCTGTCCACCTAGGTCTCCATCTCTCAGGCGGGTAGATGGAGGTCGCTATCTTGGCTGTACTGAAAAAAAACCTAAAAACTGTGCCTCAGGGTTTCCTGAGGGGTTTAGCTACCTGAGCTTCAAGTGGCTGTGCCGGAGCTCTCACAGAGCTGTGCTCGGCTCCGCTCGAAGTCTGCTGAAGATCAGGGCGCTGGCAGAGCGCTGGCAGCCAGAGAAAGCCCGCTACCATGAGCCACCAGGAGGGAGGGAGTGTGATGCAGCGAGTCACTGATTCCCAGAACCTGGGCTTCACAGGGGAAAAACCAAACCGACCAGGAGACTAGAAAATGGAAGTGTACATATTACTGTCCACCTCTTGACATGATAGGTCTTTCTTCGTTTTTTAAAAAGCTAATGAGAAACGCAGTAGCGTGGCAGTTGGGACGGGAGTGTCCTGGGTTCCGCCTCCCGGAATTTGTCTAAAATGCAGTAGCCTCTGTGGATGCAGGAGCTCAGTGTCTCGCTTCGCTGTCATGATCCGATGACAGTCTGTGTTCAGAGGCGGAGATCCCAGGCAGTTCCTGGCCCGGCCTGGCTCCTCACTTGGAGGCTCGCAGGGTAATGTTGGGTAGGTAGTTGCTGCCCACTTAGGAGACGAGCAGAATTTGATTTTCTCCCTGGCAGCATTCATTCCAATTTGTTGTGCTTGTAGCTTAGACATCAATTTGAAGGGATATCAAGTTGGTTCTTGGATGGTGTCTCCCCTTGGGTGCTATTTTGACAGTAATGTTCCTGAAAAGATTTCAGACTGTTGTGGGGAATTGGGCACTTGACATGAGATAGGGTTGAGGGCTGCGACTGAATTTGAGACAGATTTTTATTTAGAAAGGCACTGAAGTGGTCCTTCTTCCTCCCTGCCTGGGTGCTAGGCTTAAAATTGGAGGTTGGATTTCAGTAAGTGTTGGCTGTGCCTTTCTGGCTAAATTTGCTCAGCAACCCCAAAGGGATCTGACGATGGGAGGAGAGGCAGAAAGCGAACTAGCTGTTGAATGTGCCCTCAGATGGATTTGAAATGGCCCAGCAGGGCTGCGAGCTTTTGCACTTGGCCTCACAGCCAGGGCAGACGTAGAGGCCCGATACTGAAGGATGCATGGTTCCTGGGCAGCTTAACCTTGACACATGCAGCACACTGAAGGTCACAAATCAGACTGGAAGGAGGCGTGCGGAGAGTCCTAGTGCTGGTCAGTAGTGGGCTGGCCAGGTCAGAACGAAGCTTGCTTAGGGTGCCAATCAGTGATCTGAAAAACCAGAGAGGACTCAAGGGAGTTAGATTTTAGGGGCAAAGGCAGAATGATACGGGGATCTTAGGCACACAGCAATTAATCTGAAGCAGAGGGTGATTAATTGCTTATTTTTCAGGAAGACCGTAATTGCATCTTCCCGTTTTTCACCGAAAGCTCAGTAAAGGGAGCTCTCTGTCAGGGCATCTCAGGGCTAAGGCCCAGGCCCTCGACGAATATTTGTTGATTTAATTTTCCCGTGATCCTTTTCCCCAGATTGTGTTTATATTGCTCACTGTATCTGAAGATATGCTGTCTTACCTTTGGTCGTTCAGACTATATCTCTAGAGCATAGAATGAGCTTCTGTTCATGCCCCAACAGAATGCTTAATAAGATTCTCTTAAAAAAAGTCCATGCAAACAAAAGGCTGTATTTCTTATTTGGAAGATGGAATCATAGTACCTGTCTTTGGGGAAACTTCATTGCCTTTTCCATTCCAATTCATGATTGGAATCAGAAAGAATTTTCTTTCATCTTAGGTCTTTTAATGTGATTTTGCCTTCGGACTATACTGCCATGGGCAGCCCTACAGGTAAAACCTATAACATCATTTTAGGAATTCACTCCACCTGTTGGATGTAGGTGACCCTGGACATATTGGATTGTTATTATTGAGAAATTCAATAAAAGAGATTCAATGATGGAGTTACTTAGAATCCCCTGCAGGTTTGTTGATATATATTTACAAAATTCACTTGGAGGTGGGGGGAGGCATTTTCTGGGGGCACCACCATCGCCTCCAGGGATTGGTGTTTCTTCCTGAGTTTCTCCCCCTCCCCTCCCTGTTTCCAGCATCACAGGTTTTTATTTATACACATTGATTACCTGTGCTGTTACTCACTCTTCACACCACCGAGGAAAGTGCAGATGTTGCTCTACGGCGCTGGGCAAATTGACCCCAGGTCTGCTGCCAGTGAGTTGAATGAAATGTTCAGAGGTGGGGCTGAATGAATGAGGAATTTTCACGGAGACTCTGGCAGTGCGATGACTTTGTCGCGACTGTTTTTTAGGATCCCTTTTCGGGCCCCCAGACTATTTCTAAGCCAGCCACTTGAGCGCATCATTCTTTTAAGGCTTAATACAGCTCTCGATTTCAGCATTCTCTGTCTGAGTCTTCGTGGGAGTTCCTTGCAGCTTGAGTTGGAGGGAGTAGGAGAGAGTCTACGGAACTAGTTTTGGTTGTCTTTGGGGTGGGATTATGGCATAGCTGGTTAGTGCTGGAGAGTGGGTAAGTATCCCCCTTTTCTTTTTTTTTTTTTTTATATATTTTATTGATTTTTTACAGAGAAGAAGGGAGAGGGATATAGAGTTAGAAACATCGATGAGAGAGATTGATCAGTTGCCTCCTGCACGTTCCCCAGTGGGGATGTGCCCGCAATCAAGATACATGCCCTTGACCGGAATCGAACCTGGGACCCTTCAGTCCACAGGCCGATGCTCTATCCACTGAGCCAAACCGGTTCGGCTCCCCCTTTTCTTTTTAATCAACAATAACCCAAACCAAGTCCCCAAGCTCTGCATGCCTGGTGGTTCCTGTGAGCTTCTATTTGCTTGGATTTCACAATAGTAGGGTATTAACAGAAATCAGTGTGTTAAAGGTTTCAAAATAAAGCGGGTCCCGGCCCTCTTCCCTCCCCCGTCAGTGCGGGTCCATTTCCTTAGGGCCCTTCTCCTTCCTCTGAGGTTGGAGGCACTGCCTTGTTGAAGCTCTTGCTGGATCAGTACATTTCTGCAAACCTTCAGCATCAACTCTAGAAGGAAGAAGCCAGTTGGTTCTGTAGTTTGTATAGTTTCTACAGGCCAGTTGTGTGCTGTTAGAGAAGCTGGGAATTGTAGAGGAGTGCTGGGATCTCAGTGGGACTGGACTCTGGGATGCCAGTGTCTGAGGAGGCTGTTTAGGAAGGGGCTTACTCTTTCTTTTGGCTCAGGGCTTTTCCCTTTCCTTTTGGGTGGGTCTGAAATTTCGTTTTGGAGCCAGCCATCCAAACACGGGGGGAATGAAGAAGGGCTGGCATATTGCTTCCCCAGGTTCTTAGAGAACCAGTTTTCGGTGCCTCTTCCTTGCTCCATGGGGGCCTCTTTGCATGTCAGTTTCCACCACTGCAAAGTGGGGTAATGATACCACCTCCTCTTGGGGCTGTTGGGAGGATTCTGTGAAGCATTTAAAATACTTGATCTAGTACCTGGCATGTGGAAGAGTCTCAATAAACGTTCACTTCTATTACTTTTGTTACTACTGATACTCTATTCTGTAAATGCAGTGTCTCGTTCATGCCAAGTGGTGATGGGAAGAACTCAGCAATAATTAAAAGTCCAAAGTCATACCAGACCAGAAACCCAGCTTCCCAGGCCCTGGTAACTTTCTGCTAGAGAAGCTTGAACGTCCTGACCAACCACGAATTAGTAGGCAGTTGCCAATACCTGTAGGTATAGGGTGGTGGTTGGGGTGGAGTGGATGGGCGATAGAATTAGAAGGCCCAGGCCCAGAATGGGTTCCTTTCCATCGGGTTGTACAAGTGAAAGTATATGTGTGTGAAACAATTCAGGGAGCACCAGGCAAACACCTTTGCTGCAGATATCTTGGTACAAATTGGAGTGGCAGGAGAGCCTGGCAGCCCAGGACGGGACACTTAGTGGGTAATGCCAGTCACAGTTCTTGCCAAATTACAGTGATGATCATCGTTGGAATGTCTGTCCATTTTCCCTCGTCAGCTGTGATCACAGGGCAGGGCTGGGTCTCATTCATCCGCTCTTACTGGAGCGCTGGGCATGGCAAACCGGCACGAAATGTGTGCTGGAACTAAATTTATAAGCGTACGGGTGGAAGGTGAAATATTTGGCTTGGCTTTTTAAGAGACAATGATTTGGATGAGTGGAGAGGGATGTAGACAGGATTTCAAGTGGAGAGGGATGTAGACAGGATTTCAGGTAGGCAGAGTGATAACAACAGCTCATCCTTACAGGGTGCCAGCTCTGTACCAGGCTCTGTTCTAAGCACTTTATACAGATCAACTCATTTAAACTGCACAGCAGCCCGCAAGGAAGGTACCATCATCATCCCCAGTTTACATGTGAGGAACCTGGGCACAGAGCGAGTCAGTAACTTGCCCAAGGCCACACAGCTGCGAGTTGCTCAGCCGGGACTTGAACCCAGAGAGATTCACATGCTTGTCGACGTGGAGAATGACAAGGAATGGGTTTGGGGCAGGGTCGGATGAGAATTAACAAGCGACCTAAATGCTAAATGACTTTGTTTTCAATCTCTGTGAGTTTATTGCGTAGGTAGACTGTGTAGCTCCGGGATTTTTCTGATTGATTTCTTCCTCTTCTCATTTAGACACTCTTACCGTGTGTGTGTGTGTGTGTGTGTGTGTGTGTGTGTGTGTCCATCAACACATGCATATGTACTCTCTCCCTAAGAGTTCTTATTTGCTAGGGTCTAAGGTTGGCAAGGACAGGGAGCTGCATTGACCTTGCTCTTCACCCTATCTGCAGGCTGATCATATACAAGTTGCTCAATAAGCATTTGGTGAATTGATCCAAATCATTTTTATGGCTGCAGCTCTCCATTTATTGATGACTCTATGATCCGTGTCTATTCAAACCTACATTTTATACTTCCACGCTGCAGCCTGTCATCTATCCTGGGATTGCTTATTCTAGTGAAGGATAGCCTGAACTCTCCAATCAGTCCTACTTCCTTTTTACTGAAATACTTGGGAATATTCTCTTAAAAATGGTTTTCCTTTCCATGTCCAGCCCAGATCCTTATTGCAAAGAACCTCATCTGTGTTTTGATTTTTTCTTTAGTCAGCAACAATGACAGAATCTGTTGTGGTACATGAAGGTATGCACCCCCTGTACTTCCCAAATAGTTTAAAAAAACGTAACTGGCTCCTGCCCATGGTTTCTGTGTGTGCTGCATGGTTTCCATGCTGCCATTATCTGGACCAGATGTCTAACGTTCCCCTCGGTTGTGTTGGGTTCTCTATTCTTGATCATTCAGTTCTTCCTTCTCTTAGTCGAGCACATCTTGTTCTGCTTGCCTTATTCTGTTCTCTATTTAGACCGTGCGTGCTTGCCTTGCAGGCCTGGCAGGGCCGTTCTGCCGCCTTCTCACTTGTCTTAAAGATACCTTCAGGAAAGCGGATCCAAACCATCCCAGCCCAGTCCCAAAGATTAGGCTCTAGAAGATCTGTCAAGTATTTTTTTTTGCTGGCCTACACATGCTAATTTGCACGGTTGCCTCGGATCCCCTAAGAAGAGAGTAATTGACTAAATGGAGCTGTATGTTCCCAAGCTGTGCGCCAGTTTGGCAACTCTTCCTTTACCTAAATGAATTTCTCTCTGTTCTCTCTGTTTCTCTTATCTCTTTTCTTCTGACCTCACTCTCCTTCTTTTCTCTGATAAGCTTCTAGAAAGAATAGCCTACAACCTCTTCTCAACCTCTGCACCTCTATGGAAATGACTGTCTCAGAAGCGACTGATTCCACCTCACCACTAGATACCGTTAATTGCCACATTTGTCTTGAAATTTTCTACTTTCTTCTGCAAACTTGGCTTTCCTTCTAACTTTCTGCCGTTCTCACTCCTGTGGCTGGTCTTCTGTTCCAGGCCCTTAAAACGTGCACACCGTTCTCTGAAGTTCCCTCTTCAGTGCTCTTTTTAGCCTGTTCTTGGTGATCTCATTCAGTTCCTTGATGTTAACTCTTCTTGCCCCGTGCCCTTCCTCCCAGCCAGGATATTCTACCAGTTCCTCACCATCTCTGTCCTCTGTTCCCTCCCAACACGGATGCACTCAGTAAGCCACTAGGTGCTAGTTGTGGCTTCTTCATTTCATTTAAGAAACTACCACTTTCCCTGCCCTTCTAAGATAAGAAAACGAAGTCATCTGAAACTCTTTCTGCCTCCCCCGCATCCCATCAGTTGCCAAGACCTCTATGTTGTGCCTCGAGGATGACACTTGTATCTATGCCCATCTTTCTGTCCTCACCCCCTCCCCCATTGACACTTGGACTAATGCAGTAGCCTAACTGATTCCTCTGCTTCCAGTTTTCCTGGCTCTGACCCATTCTCCACAGAAGATGGAACTATTCCCAATCACAGGCTGGATGATGTCATTCTCCTGCTCAGACCTTCAGTAGTATGACAGTGTGCACAGATTTAACGGCCACTCCTGGACTTGGTATTCAAGCCTAGTCTATGCCACCACCCAGCCTGCCTTTCAGTCCTCATTCCTTCTTGTCCCCTGTGTCTGGCCAAGCTGCTCACGCTCTTCGAGGACAGTGACTGTGTTTTCTACCTTGTGCCTTGCCCCTGGCAGGTCTTCAGTGAACATTTGTCAAATTGAATTAGACTAAAGTGGCCAGGGATTATACCATTTTCTTCACAGTTTATTCAACCGCTAATGGGAACTGTCATCTATTGAGTACTTCCTGTGTGCCCAGAACTATGCTGAGTGCCTTACATGCATTATCTCATTAAGTCCGCACCATAAATCTGTGAGGCAGCTGGTATTAGCTCTATTTCACAGATGAGGAGACTAAGGCTCAGCAATGTTGTTATTTTTCTGAAGTTTTGTAGGTAGTAACAGATCTAAGACTTAGACCCTGCTTCTGATGGTTATGACTGTACTAGATTATGCAGAACCTACAGAGTTGCCTAAAAATAACAAAGGCGAAAGAGCTGACTTCACTGAGAATTCACTCTGTACCAGATGCTATTGCAAATGACAGGCATCCTCATTTCATCCCAATAACAACCCATTGTTTTACAGATAAGAAAAGTGGTGATTAATAAGCGTGAAACTTCTTACGTTTCCTGCACTTTGATGTGGCAGAGAATGGCCAACTTTTTCAGCATGTAACTTTAGAGCTGATATAAGCACTCTTTATTTTTTTGAATGAGCTATATAGCACAGGCTTTGGAGTCAGAGAGATAAGAGCTCATATCTAAGCTCCACCCTTGCTAGCTGTGTGAACGAGGCATTTAACTTATCTCAGCCACAGCTCCCTTATGTGTAAGTGGGGGTTATAATAGCGCCTGTCTGTTAGGTTTTTTTGTGGGGAGCATACAGTTGCTAGCACCTGGAGCAGGTGAGTGTTCATTTCATGTTTGTTATTGAGGGGTGAGGATGGGCTTAAGGGTGCTTTCGGCTTTCTGGTCTTTCCTGCTTCCACTTTATAAAAACATCGTGCTGGTTTCTGCCCATTGAGAGAAGCAGACTCCATGTGGGGTGCCTGACAGATGTCGTAATACCTCCATTCAGTTTTTTATTCTGAATGGAGTCTGTGGTGTGTCAGTAAAACACGCTTGAGGCTTCTGGTAGGATCAGTTTCAAGTGGGGTCTGAAAGGCGGCACCGGGGAAGGAGGACAGGCCAGTCTGAGGCCACACACTTCCTCCACTTTACGGTGCTTGAGTGTGGCCAGTGTGCATGTAATTGTGGCATTGCTGTCCCAGAACTGATATTGGGCACCTCTTGGGCAAGGGCCAGCAACAGTACTCATGCCAGCGTGCAAGGAAAACTGTTTGTTTTGTTTTCCTTTGTCCCACCATGACCTTTGAACTGAGGTGGCCTGGGGCACAGAAGCTCTTGGCACATCATTCATTCATTCATTCATTCACTCAACAAATATATTGTTCTAGGCCTTGTGGCCTAACTATGAAAAAGGCAGAAAAGGTTCTTGTCCTTAAGAAACTAGCATTCTGTTGGGGGAGCAGAGGATAAATAAGCTCATAAATTGGAACATTTCAGATGGTGGTTGGGGCTCTGAAGAGATCAGAACCTCAATGGGAAGGACGGGGAGTGACAGTGGCCTGAGCTTCAGGGTGCATGGGGAGCGTGGTCTGGATTTCGGTAGGTAGGGCCTTCAGGTTTGGATTGTGCTCTACAGATGGCCCTGGCTTATGATTTTTCCACTTTAAAATGGGGCAGGAGCAGAAATTGTACCTTGAATTCTTGTCTTTCCTGGTACAGTACTCTTTCGTGATGCTGGGTAGCAGCAGCGAACTGTAGCTCCTGTCAGCCAGCCACACAGTCACAGGGTAAACAGCCAGTACCCGTTGTTTCTTTTGGACACTGTGTTCTGAGCATGCTAAGTAGGCTAGGCTAAGCTGTAACGTTCAGTAGGTTAGGTGTGGTAAATGCATTTTTGGCTTATGATGGGTTTATTGGGATGCAACCCCGTCACAAGTCAAGGAGCACCTGTAACTGCAATGAGCAGGAAGCCTTTGCAGGATTTTGAGGAGGGATGTGGAATAGCCAGTTCTTATTTCGCAGAGGGGCCCTGTGATGTTGTGTGGTGGAGAGTAGGGCAACAAGAGTTAGAATCAGGGAGGTAACTTGGGTTACTGCAGCCATCCAGACAAGCGGTGCAGGTATGCCAATGAAATTGGCCTGCAAAGCTAGGCACTGGCTTAGAGGTGTGGACTGTATTAGAGATGCTATGCTTTTATTAAGAGTCTCATGCTCTACCGACTGAGCTAGCCGGGCACCCATTATGCTTTTATTAATAACACGATTTTTAATAACTGATTCTTGAATTATATGCTAATCATTCCAAAGCAAATGCTCTAATTCAACTGGAGACCACTGCTGATTGTGTGTGTGTGTGTGTGTGTGTGTGTGTGTGTGTGTGTGTGTCTCTGTGTTTGGGTAGGGTGTGCTCCAAAGCCAGTAGACTCTGAAACTCCTTAGAACAGCAGTATTTTTGATATTTCCAAGTGTTCATGATGGACACCACTGTGTATGTTAAAAGGGGTTTATAAAGTTAGTTCATAAATTTCAGAATGCCCAATCTTAAAAAGCCAGTATATTTTGGGAGCAGAATGCTGATGAGTTTTTTATTCTTTGCACCGTGCTACATCTTGCAATGACATGTATTTTTTAGTGCCATTGGCCACAATTAAGAAGGGCCCTCAGCTGAGCTAATTTTGAGTCCCTTATTTTAGCCTCCAGTGCCCATTCTTGGTTAGCTCACGCATATCTGTGATTTGTGACATGTGTGATCTGTGAATTGGTGGCATCTTCTGCAGTCATGGGGTCTTCTTCCTAAGGAAATAAATGGAGGCATGATGCTTAAGCATGATCTCAATTATGACAGTAGTGATTGGGAAGTACTTGCTTTTAGAATGGAAGTATAGATTGTATACTCTTTTGATACGAAGTATTCTGTTAATAGCTTTATTAAGGGTGTTTTTGGAGTTATGTGTATTATTTATAGACATTGGGAAACTGCATTTTATCATTTTTACTTAAATGTTGAAGTTCCATGTAAAGCAATTTTTAGGTCACATTTAACACATTTAAAAAAATAAAAACATTCTTCCTGCTGCAGCAATAACAACGAAGCCCAGCCTTCCCTCTGTGTCATATGCCATTACCTCTATTAATACTCCCTGGGCCTCTATAATTATAAAGCAGATGTGTATCAGGAAGAGATGTCAATTTCAGAGTAAATTTTTCTAGAAAATAGAAGCTGGGAGAAAAGGAAGACCCAAACTCGTCTTCGTGCTCGCAGAGACAGCACTGCTGTGTGTGGGTGGGTGGCTGCATGCAGCGCTGCTCAGAAGTGCCTTTTCTCTCCATGGGGATAACTGGCTGTGGATCAGAGATGTGGCCAGGAGGAGTAGGCAAGCAATGTGTGGGCAGGCTGCATGTTCTTTTATTAGCATCCTTATTGTACTGCATCTCATCGAGCCTGGAGCATGAGCCAGCCTGGGCCTCTCAAGTCTGTGCTGTTTCCTATTTAATTACCACCCTTGAGCCACCAAGTAATGGAGGAAGAGTGTGGGCTGAGCTGTTTCTGGGGGTGGCTGTGGACTAACCTGGCTGTGGATATTCTTCAGTACCCAGGCTGCCCTGGGCTCAGGCTCAGAGTTGCCCTCCCAGCACTGCACATAGCCAGTCACAGATAGAAGTTCCCTTCCCTCAACTACCTGGTTTTCCTTTCCTCCATGACCTCGCTCCTATGAGCCTCTTCGGTACCTTTCTTGGGTTTGTGCAAGGCCTTGCAACCCCAAAGTGGCAGAGTTGGGATTTGAACCAAAAACCGTTAGGTTGCAGAGCCCAACTTTGAATTCCCACCCAGCTTGACTGTCCTGCACCCACACCCTAATCATCATCATATAGGAAAATGTAGAGGTCATAGGGTAAGCTATTCCTGAGCATCAGTGTCACGGGATAAAAATACCCACTGCATAGGCTCGTGGGGAAGACTCAACGAGGTAACCCATAGAGTACCAAGCAGTGCTTGGCACATAGTAAGTGCTCAATAAATGTGCATTAATATCAGTGATAAAGATAGTGGCATTAATTCTATCCTACATTGCTAGTCCTTGAAGACAGGAATTGTAGCTTCCTTAACTTCATAACTTCCACAGCAGGGTTTCTCAGTCAGCACAATTGACATTTGGGCTGGTTAATGCTTTTGGGAGGTTCTTCTGTGGATGGCAGGATGTTGAGCAGCATATCTGGCCTCAACCCATTAGATACTAATAGCTCTCCAGTCCTCGTTATGAAAGTAAAAAAACGTACAGATGTCACTCAATATCCTCTGGGTGACAAGATTGTCCCTGATCGAGAACCACTGGTTTACATGTACCTTTCATGAAATACCATCCCTGTCTATGTCTGTCTGTGTATCTATCTATCTATCTATCTATCTATCTATCTATCTAATCTCACATACACATCCACTTATAGGTGGTAGTCCTAAAATATTTATTGAAGTTTGAGAATTTTTTAAATGTATGTTTGTTTATTTATTTATTTTTTAAATTTAATTTTATTGTTTAAAGTATTACAGATAGTAGTACATATGTCTCCCGTTCTTTTTTTTTCCTCATTGACCTTCCCCCGGCCTCCCCTACCCCCCAGACATGCCCTCCCTCCTCTCCCCCCTCCCCCCAGGGTCTTGTGTCCATTGGTTATGTTTATATGCATGCATACAAGTCCTTTGGTTGATCTCTTACCCCACCCCCCAACACTCCCCAGCCTTCCCACTGTAATTTGACAGTCTGTTCGATGCTTCTCTGCCTCTGTAGCTATCTTTTTGTTCATCAGGTTATAATGTTCTTTATTATCCATAAATGAGTGAGATCATGTGGTGTTTTTCTTTCACTTCCTGGCTTATTTCACTTAGCATAATGCTCTCCAGTTTCATCCGTGCTGCTGCAAATGGTAAGAATTCTTCTTTTTTATGGCAGTGTAGTATTCCATTGTGTAGATGTACCATAGTTTTCTAATCCACTCATCTGTTGATGGGCATTTAGGTTGTTTTCAAATCTTGGCTATTGTAAATTGTGCTGCTATGAACATAGGGGTGCATATATCCTTTCTGATTGGTGTTTCTGTTTTCTTGGGATATATTCCTAGAAGTAGTATTACTGGGTCAAATGGCAGTTCCATTTTTAAATTTTTGAGGAAACGACATATTGTTTTCCCCAATGGCTGCACCAGTCTGCATTCCAACCAGCAGTGAAGGAGGCTTCCTTTTTCTCTGAATCCTCTTCAGCACTTGTCATTTGTTGATTTGTTGATGATAGCCATTCTGACAGGTGTGAGGTGGTACCTCATTGTTGTTTCAATCTGCATCTCTCGGATGATTAGTGACTTTGAGCATGTTTTCATGTGACTCTTGGCTTTCTGAGTGTCCTCTTTCGAAAAGATTCTATTTATGTCCTTTGCCCATTTTTTGATTGGATTATTTATTTTCCTTTTGTTGAGTTGTATGAGTTCCCTGTAAATGTTGGAGATTAAACCCTTATTGGTGATAACATTGGCAAATATGTTCTCCCATGCAGTGGGCTTTCTTGTTGTTTTGTTGATGGTTTCTTTTGCTGTGTAGAAGCTTTTTATTTTGATGTAATCCCATTTGTTTATTTTCTTAGTCTCTCTTGCCCTAGGATCTGTGTCTGTAAAGATATTGTTACAACATATGTCTGCAATTTTGCTGCCTATGGAGTCTTGTAGGATTTTTATGGTTTCTCGTCTTACATTCAAGTCCTTTAGCCATTTGGAGTTTGTTTTTGTGTATGGTGTAAGTTGGTGATCTAGTGTCATTTTTTTGCATGTATCTGACCAAATTTCCCAGCACCATTTCTTAAAGAGGCTGTTTTGACTCCATTGTATGCTCTTGCCTCCTTTGTCGAATATTAATTGAGTATAATGGTTTGGGTCAATTTCTGGGTCCTCTATTCTGTTCCATTGGTCTATATGTCTGTTCTTGTGCCAGTACCAGACAGTTTTGAGAACCATGGCTTGGCAATATAGTTTGATGTCTGGTATTGTGATCCCTCCAACTATGTTCTTCTTTTTCAGGATAGCTGTGGCTATTCGGGGTCTTTTTTTATTCCAGATGAATTTTTGGAGAGTTTGTTCTAGATCTTTGAAATATGCCATTGGTATTTTAATAGGTATTGCATTGAGTCTATAGATTGCTTTAGGTAGTATGGACATTTTAATGATGTTGATTCTACCAATCCAGGAACATGATATGTTCTTCCACTTGTTTATGTCTTCCTTTATCTCTTTTTTCAATGTCCTGTAATTTTCCAAGTACAGGTCTTTTACGTCCTTGGTTAAGTTTATTCTTAGGTATCTTAATTTTTTTGATGCAGTGGTAAATAGGATTGTTTTTTTCATTTCTCTTTCTGTGAGTTCATTATTGGTGTATAAAAAGGCCATAGATTTCTGGGTGTTAATTTTGTATCCTGCTACACTGCCAAATTCATTTATTAGGTCTAGTAGTTTTTAGATGGAGTCTTTAGGGCTTTCTATGTATAATATCATGTCATCTGCAAATAAGGACAGTTTTATTTCTTTTCCAACTTGGATGCCTTTTATTTTTTCTTCTTGTCTGATCACCATGGCTAGTACTTCTAGTGCTATGTCGAAAAGGAGTGATGAAAGTGGGCATCCTTGTCTTGTTCCTGTTCTTAGGGGAAATGAATTTAGTTTTT
The DNA here is from genome assembly GCF_014108235.1 of Myotis myotis. Lineage (NCBI taxonomy): Eukaryota > Metazoa > Chordata > Mammalia > Chiroptera > Vespertilionidae > Myotis > Myotis myotis. Next base: position 21,221,754 of record NW_023416325.1, on the reverse strand, counting down.
GCCCATTGAGTATGATGTTGGCTGTAGGTTTGTCATATAAGGCTTTTATTATGTTGAGGTATAATCCCTCTATTCCCACTTTACTGAGAGTTTTTAACAAGAAAGGGTATTGGATTTTGTCAAATGCTTTTTCTGCATCAATTGATATGATAATGTGATTTTTGTCTCTCAGTTTGTTTATGTGATGTATCACATTTATTGATTTGTGTATATTGAGCCATCCTTGCATCCCTAGAATAAGTCCCACTTGGTCATGGTGTATGATCTTTCTAATGTATTGCTGAATCTGATTTTCTAGGATTTTGTTGAGGATTTTAGCATTATGTTCATCAAGGATATTGGCTTGTAGTTCTCTTTTTGTGGTGTCTTTATCTGGTTTTGGGATTAGGGTAATGCTGGCTTCATAGAAAGAGCTTAGAAGCGTGCTTTCCTCTTGAATTTTTTGGAATAGTCTGAGGAGGATAGGTTTTAGTTCTTCTTTGAATGCTTGGTAGAACTCCCCTGTAAAGCTGTCCAGACCAGGGCTTTTGCTTGCTGGAAGATTTTTGAGCGCTGTTTCAATTTCTTCAGTAGTTATCAACCTATTCAGGTTTTTTGACTCTTCTTGGTTGAGTTTTGGGAGCTTGTATTTTTCTAAGAATTTGTCCATTTCATCTAGGTTGTCCATTTTGTTGGAATAGAGTTGTTCATAGTATTTTTTCATAATTGTTTATGTTTTTGTGGGATCGGTTGTTATTTCACCTCTTTCATTTCTGATTTTGTTTATTTAGGTCCTCTCTCTTTGCTTCTTGGTAAGCCTGGCTAGAGGTTCATCAATCTTGTTTATCCTTTCAAAGCACCAGCTCTTGGTTTTGTTTATCTTTTGGTTTTTGTTTTTTTGTTGTTGTTTGTTTTTTTTGGTCTCTGTGTCATTTATCTCTGCTGTGACCTTTATTATTTTCTTCCTTCTGCTTACGCTGGGCTTTTCTTGTTGCTCTCTTTCTAACTCTTTGAGTTGTAGGGTTTGATAATTTATTACCATTGTTTCGTATTTTTTGAGGCAGGCCTGTAGAGCTATGAACCTCCCTCTCAAGACTGCTTTCACTGTGTCCCATAGATTTTGGATTGTTGTGTTTTCATTGTCGTTTGTTGCCATGATGATTTTTATTTCTTCTTTGATCTCTCTGGTAACCCAGCCATTGTTTAATAGCATGCTATTTAGCCTCCTTAGGTGTTTGATTTTTTTAAATTGTTTTTATTGTAGTTGATTTCTAGTTTTATGCCATTGTGGTCTGAGATGGTGCTTGATATGATTTCTATCTTCTTGAATTTGAAGAGACTTTGCCTGTGACCCAATATATGGTCTATCTTTGAAAATGACCCATGTGCACTTGAGAAGAATGTATATTCTGTGGCTTTGGGGTGAAATGTTCTGAAGATTGCAGTTAATTCCATCTGATCTAGTGCATCATTTAGGATTGCTGTTTCTTTGCTGATTTTTTTGTTTAGAGGATTTGTCCAGTGGTGATAGTGGGATATTAAAGTCCCCTACTATGACTGTATTGCTATCAATCTCTCCCTTGATATCCTCCAAAAGTTTTCTTATGTATTTGGGTGCTCCTGTATTGGGTGCTATATGTTTACCAGAGTTATATTTTCTTGTTGGATTGCTCCCTTTAGTATTATGAAGTGGCCTTCCTTATCTCTTGTTATGTCCTTCACTTTGAGATATAATTTGTCTGATATAAGTATTGCTACCCCAGCTTTTTTTTCATTTCCATTCACCTGAAAAGTCTTTTTCCATCCCTTCACCATCAATCTGTGTGAGTCCTTTTTTCTAAGGTGGGTTTCCTATAGACCAGTGATGGCGAACCTATGACACGCGTGTCAGAGGTGACACGGGAACTCATTTTTTTGGTTGATTTTTCTTTGTTAAATGGCATTTAAATATATAAAATAAATATCAAAAATATAAGTCTTTGTTTTACTATGGTTGCAAATATCAAAAAATTTCTATATGTGACAGGGCACCAGAGTTAAGTTAGGGTTTTTCAAAATGCTGATACGCCGAGCTCAAAAGATTCGCCATCACTGCTATAGACAGTAGATATATGGGTCATGTTTTCTTATCCACTCAGCTACCCTATGTCTTTTGATTGGGGCATTTAATCCATTAACATTTAAAGTTATTATTGATAGGTACTTGTTTGTCACCATGTTTATTTTTTACGCCTATGTACCTTCTTCGTTTCCTATTTCTTCTTTTTACAGCAGACCCTTTAGCATTTCTTGCATTGCTGGTTTGGTAGTAATAAACTCCCTTAGTCCTTTTTTTCTGTGAAGCTCTTGATTTCACCCTCAATTTTGATTGAATGCCTTACTGGGTATAGTATTCTTGGATTCAGACCCTTCCTTTGCATGACTTTGTATATTTCATTCCATTTCCTTCTTGCCTGATGTGTTTCTGTTGAGAAATCAGTTGGTAGTCTGATGGGGGTCTTTTGTAGGTAACTTTCTGTCTCTCTCTAGCTGCTTTTAAGATTCTTTGTCATTGGTGTTTGCCAATTCAATTATAATGTGCCTTGGTGTCGGTCTTTTGGGGTTCATTTTGTTTGGGACTCTGTGAGCTTCTTGGATTTGTGTGAGTTTTTTCTTCCCTATATCAGGGAAATTTTCTGTCATTATTTCTTCAAACAGGTTTTCTATTCCTTGCTCAGTTTCCTCTCCTTCTGGCACCCCTATTATGCGGATGTTTCGTTTCGTGTTGTCCCAAAGTTCCCTTAGACTCTCCTGTTTTTTAAGTTTTTTTTCTAGATGCTGCTCTGCTTGGGTATTTTTTCCTACCTTGTCTTCTGGCTCACTGATGTGGTCCTCTGCTTCTTCTAGTCTACTGTTGATGCTTTCTATTGAGTTCTTTATAGCAGCAATGTCATTTTTCATTTCTTCTTGGTTCTTCCACACATTGTTGAATTTGTTTTCCATTCTTTTCAGCCACCTTATGACCATTTCTCTGAATTCTTTCTCTGACATATTGCTTGCCTCCTTTTTGTTTACTCCCTTTTCTGGTGATGCCTCCTTTTCTTTCATTTGCAAGCTGTTTCTTTGTCTCACCATGATTTCTTTTCTCCGGGTGTCTGGTTTTGTAGCTCTCTCTCTCCATCCAGTTCTGCGTGCAATTCTCCAAACGTCTCTTCCCGCACATCCTTTTCCCCCTGGCACTAAGCAGCCGGCACACTAGTAAAATCCGAGGCTGCCTTTTTGGTCCCAGTCCAGCTATGGGCTGATTTTTAGAGTTCCCTTCTGCCATGAGCCCTGTGGATCTCCTTCCACATTCGTGGATCACTCTGGCCCCAACAGCCGCAGACTTTGTGGGGCACAGACTTCCCCTGCGCATGTTCCTCTCTCCAACCTGGATTGCAGACCTCACCTTTCCCTAGGCGAAATCTGACCTTTTTGTGAGGAGGAGCAGGGCTCGTCCGAGTCCACGTATTTGCGATGCTTGAGATCCGGTGTTCCTGGGTTCGTAGCTGGTCCCTGGGTGCTGTGGTTGCAGGATCCCTGGGTGTATATGCTCCCGATAACAGCCACTCTCCCCTTCAAGATGGCGCGGTCTCCGCGGCAGAGCCGGCTGCTCCAGGAGCGATTTCAGCAGCAGTGGAGGTTGCCTGTTTAGGGGAGCCCAATCCGGCAGTCTCCAACAGTCCCCTGGAGTATAGCTATTGCTCACACACAAATTTATACACTCCATATGTCCACACCCTCTCCTTTCGTTCTCTCACACACTATCTTAGAGCAGTCTGCCTTCCCGTCGGCAGTCATCTTCCTAATGTATATTTATTGATTTCAGAGAGGAAGGGAGAGGGAGAGAGAGATAGAAACATCAATGATGAGAGAGAATCATTGATCGGCTGCCTCCTGAACACCCCCTACTGGGGATCAAGCCTGCAACCAGGGCATGCACCCTTGACTGGAATCAAACTTGGGACCCTTCAGCCTGAAGGCTGGTGCTCTATCCACTGAGCTAAACCAGCTAGGGCGAAGTTTGAGAATTCTTGGAAAATTCTTTAATTAGTAGATAGACTCCCATTCCAGGGTCAACAGAACTTCATGATTAGATAGTTTCTTAGCTGTGATTCTGTGCCCATCAGTCAACCAGCTACACGATCTTTTGCCAACTTTCCTTAAAGCAACAATACCATCAGCTCTTTAAACAATACTACTCTTGATGAAATGGTCCATTTCACGATAATTTTTAACCAGCTGAGTTACTAGTTGTAGAGGACAGGGACCTATTTGGTAACAGTCTGGTGGCTCTGAGACCAGCTTTGTCTTGAACCTCCTAAGCTATGATTTACAATATGGTTAATTCTACAATAATGCAAATGTCAGCAACAATTTGCTATTGCTTTGAAAGTCATAAGGATGGCTAATGAAAGCTTAGAAAAAAATAGATAATACAGTGGGGCCTTGACTTACGAGTGTCCCGACTAACGAGTTTTTCGAGATACAAGCCGTCTCTTGGCTGATTTTTTGCTTTGAGTTGCGAGCTAAAATTCGGGTTACGAGCCAGCTTCAGATACCCCACCGCTAGTTGGCACAGCGAACTTCACAGTGAACGCCACAACATCAGCCCAGCATCACGTGTCTCACTCGTTCACTTTTTGATTTGACATACGAGTAATTTGAGTTACGAGCTCCGTCACACAACGAATTAAACTCGTAAGCCAAGGCCCCACTGTATTTCAGAATATCTATTGGGGGGATTTGTTGGTTCAAGAAATACAGAGCTTATCATTGCTGCTAATGATTGAATTGGCCATGAAAAATAAATGGAATACAAATATGTTAGGTTGTACCTGCCTCTAGTATATTTCTTTTATAGAAATTAATGAAAATGGTATATTTTAGTTGACTTATTAACAATGGGAGCATATAAAAGGAATAGCCTTTTATCATTGTCTAAAACATGTGCATTGTCTTGAAATTCATAGCCCACCTGGATTAACTTAAAAACTGTGTTCCCACTCAAAAAGTGACCAAAGGGCAGCAGCATCAAATGGTGTGGTGAGAGTGAAGCTGGGGACAGTCATACTATGAGGTATAAATCACAGGTATCATGATTCTCAGTGCTGTGTGTACATTAGAATTACCAAGGAGCTTAATAAAACTGGTACTGCCCAGGCCCTACTATCTATACTAATAAAAGGGTAATATGCTAATTAGACTGGGAGACCGGACATCTTCCGACTGCCTGACTTTCTTCCAGACAAAGCCACAGTGGTGGGGCCGAGGCAGAGGCGGTTAGGGGCCATGAGGCTGGCAGGGGAGGGCAGTTGGGGGCCATGAGGTTGGCCAGGGAGGGCATTTGGGGGCTATGAGGCCGGCAGGGGAGGGCAGTTGGGGCCCATAAGGGGAGCGGTTAGGTGGCAATCAAGCCGGTAGGCAGGCAAGTGGTTAGGAGCCAGTAGTCCCAGATTGTGAGAGGGATGTCTGACTGCCGGTACAGGGATGGGGCCTAAACCAGCAGTCGGACAACCCCCGAGGGGTCCCGGATTGGAGAGGGTGCATGCCGGGCTAAGGAACACCCCCCACTCCCACCCCCTGTGCAGGAATTTCATGCACTGGGCCTCTAGTTAGTCTCTATGTCTCTGATTTAATTGGTCTTTTTGGACCCCAGACATCTTTTTTTTTTTTTTAAGGCTTAATTTTAAAAAAAAATTTTTTTTTTTTCTTTATTGATTAAGGTATTACATATGTGTCCTTATCCCCCCATTGCCCCCCCCCTCCCCCATTCCCTCACCCCCTGGTGTCTGTGTCCATTGGTTAGGCTTATATGCATGCATGCAAGTCATTTGGTTGATCTCTCCCCCTTACCCCCACCTTCTCCTACCTTCCCTCTGAGGTTTGATGGTCTGATAGATGCTTCTCTTTCTCTGGATCTGGTTTTGTTCATCAGTTTATGTTGCTCATTATATTCCACAAATGAGTGAGATCATGTGATGCTTATCTTTCTCTGACTGGCTTATTTCACTTAGCATAATGCTCTCCAGTTCCATCCATGCTGTTGCAAATGGTAAGAGGTCTTTTATTTTTACAGCAGCATAGTATCCCATTGTGTAGATGTACCACAGTTTTCTAATCCACTCATCTGCTGATGGGCACTTAGGCTGTTTCCAAGTCTTAGCTATGGTGAATTGTGCTGCTATGAACATAGGGGTGCATATATCCTTTCTGATTGGTGTTCCTAGTTTTTTAGGATATATTCCTAGAAGTGGGATCGCTAGGTCAGATGGGAGTTCCATTTTTAGTTTTTTGAGGAAACTCCACAGTGGCTGCACCAGTCTGCATTCCCACCAGCAGTGCATGAGGGTTCCTTTTTTTCCACATCCTCTCCAGCACTTGTTATTTGTTGATTTGTTGATGATAGCCATTCTGACAGGTGTGAGATGGTACCTCATGGTTGTTTTGATTTGCATTTCTCGGATGATTAGTGACTTTGCTTAATTTTTTAAGAGCAGTTTTAGGTTCACAGCAAAATTGAGAAGAAGGTTTGGAAATTTCACACATACTTCTTGCCCCCGCTATCAACATCTGGCACCAAAGTGGTACCTTTGTTACAGTGGATAAAATCTACACTGACACATCATTATCACTCAGAGTTCATAGTTCACTCTTGTTGTACCATTCATTCTAGGGCTTTGGACACATATGGAATAACATGTATCCATCATGGTAGTATCACATGGGTATTTTCATTGTCCAACATCAGTATTTTTCAAAGGCTCTTCAGGTGACACTAAGGTGCAGGGATGTCCAGAGGGCTGCGATGAACTTTGCCCTCTATCCTCCAGCCTTATGCTCCAATCCCATTGTTGTTTATGGGATTGTTGCTACAAGCCGGTTTAATCACAGAATTCTTACCAGAGCTTTTAAAATTTTTATTTTGTTTTATTTATTATTTAAAATTTTATAAGAGTTTATTTGAATCAAACTGAGAACAAGCCCAGAAGCAAGATCTCAAAGAACTGAGAACTAGAGCAGTGGTTCTTAACCTGTGGGTCGCGACCACTTTGAGGGTCGAGCGACCCTTTCACAGGGGTCGCCTAAGACCATCGGAAACACATATATAATTACATATTGTTTTTGTGATTAATCACTATGCTTTAATTATGTTCAATTTGTAACAATGAAAATACATCCTGCATATCAGATATTTACATTACGATTCAAACAGTAGCAACATTACAGTTATGAAGTAGCAACGAAAATAATTTTATGGTTGTGGGTCACCACAACATGAGGAACTGTATTAAAGGGTCGCGGCATTAGGAAGGTTGAGAACCACTGCTCTAGAGAATGGCAGTTTTGCGGTTCTCTTTATACTTTTAGAGTCAAAGGAGAAAATGGAAGGAGGGTTACATGAAACCCATTGGTGGTAGATGAAGGAGGTAGGAGAAACCAGGAAGAAGAAATGTCTAGAATTGGATAGAGTAAAATGGAGAGGTACATACTTCTTTTATACTGGTGGTACAGGATAGTAAACATTTAACATTTGTAGTACATTGAGATGGTATTCTGGCAACAAGACAACAATCACCATAGCTTTTTATAGATACGATTTTTATTTCTTAAAAAGACTATTTTCTTAGCCCCTTTATTCGGAAGAGCTCTTAATTGCACTTAGACCTTCTAAACAGTGAACATTTGTCAAGTATGAAAGCAGTAGAAGAATGAGGGCGTTAGACCTCGGGCGACCAGGAGGGTTGTCGCTTTGTCTCCTTCCTGCAAGAGCCAGTGAGTGGGGCCACACATCTCCTCGATTCTGGGTCCCATTAGTGAGTGACCTAGATTAGGATTTTGTTTGTTTTGTGAATCAAGCCATCAGCTTTGCACCCATAGCAGCCCACTTCAAGCGTTAAGCCTGCCCTCCACGTGTCATCAGGTTGTGGGAGCCGCTTCCCATCCCATCCCATCATCATGCACCCATGTGATCACTCCTCTAAAGAGTGCCAGGCACTGTGCTTGGGCACAGAGAGCTGTGTCCTGTGTTGTCTTCTCTGACTCAGGTCAGTTTGTGTGACGTAATGACAGGCGGGGGTTCTAGATACTGAAAGACCTGTGAGCCTGTCTGCAGATCAGCCCTCCCTCCTGGGTGGGTTGGGTCTTCTCTAGCTCACCCCCAGAGTGAAGATAAGAATGAAGGAAGCAGCAAGGGTAACTCAAGTCATACCAAGCAACCCATTTCATCTCAGATTAAAGGGGGGAAAAACTGTGTGTGTGTCTGTGTACCTAGATTTAGGTACCAAACAGGCTAATGAGAGGCCTAGAAATCAGTTAAAATTTTTGGCCAAATGTTAGATTTTAAAAAGGATTTATTTTTGGATTTTAGTCCCTGTTGCCCATTTCTATGAATAAGCAACATTTGTTTTAATGTGAATAATAGCACAGAGTGAATTCAACCCCCTGAGTTTGACTATTTCAAGCAACTGTTTTAGGCCTGTGAGGCATGTGCTATTTATGACATTGCATGGGTAGTGATGACAGGAACGACAGTGATACTAGTAAATGGTCGGCATTTATTGAACCCTTGCGAAGTGCCAGGCACTGTGCTTGGGGCTTTACCTGGGTTATCTCATTTAATCCCTGCAGGGACTCTTTGAAGTAGGTTGAGAATTATCCCCATTTTATGGATGAGGAAACCACAGCTCAGAGAGGTTACACAGCTAGCATGGCAGAGTCAGATTTTGAACAAAGCAGCCTGGCTCTGGGTGTTGACCTGCTTGGCTGCCCTGTAGTGTGTTTGTAGGGAGCTGTCACTGGGGCATGGCAAGACAGCAGTATCCCGCCAACCCTGTCACTGGGCGGGGAGCTGCAAGGAGAGGTGTTCTGAGTTGCTGCAGGGAACTGACCTCTTTCAGGCAGGGAAGTAGATTGGGTCGGCAGAAAGCGGAACTTTCACCTGCTGGTAAGAAGTGAATGCTTATGGAGAACCAGCTCCTGCAATCCCGTTACCAAGGCAACAGAGATGGGGCTGTGGGACAGCGGTGGGCTCTGCTGCATGTCCTTACCTATGTGAGAACCCTTGTCGGTTGTTGCTCTGACCCTGCCCTTCACCAGTCCCAGTGTTTGTGCCCTGGGAGCCAACCCCTGTGGGAAGCTGTCCTGGAAGGGGACTGTCATTTCCACCCATAATTAGCTGTTTCTAGGGATGAGGCAGAGTGCACAAGTGATATACACAAGCATATCCTTTCTATGGCGAGAGCATCCTTCTAACCCACTTGCAGGAGGTCACGCTGCATTATTTTTGTGATATTTCTCCAAGGGTTATATCAGGTGTATCAAGTCATTCTCCCTGCCCCAGCTCTTTATTGTGAGACCAACTGAAACCATTTAGTAACTGGCAGGTTGCTTAATCACTCTGGGCCTCAATTTCCTTATCTATAAAATGAGGATAATAAATTGTATCTGCCTCCCAGAGTTGTGAGGAATAGAGAGTAAAAACATGTCTAGAGTTAGAACAGAACCAGGCATGTAGTCAGTGCCCAGTAAGTGTATGAGCTTTCTAGAGCTGCTGTAACAAATTGCTACAAATTTAGTGGCTTAACACAGGACACTGACTACCTTCAAGTTCTGGAGGTCAGAAGTCTGGAGATCAGAAGTCTGAGATGAGCTGAAATCAAGATGTAGACAAGACTGCACTCTGGAGCTTCTGAGAGAATCGGTCTCCTTGCCTTTTCCAGCTTCTGCTAGCCGCCTAGATTCCCTGGCTTGTGGCCCCTTCCTCCATCTTCAAAGCTGCGGTGTGGTATCTTCAGATCTCTCTCTGACTCTGACCCTGATTCTGTTGTCATATCTCCTTCCCTCTTCTGCTTTCATTTTATAAGGATCCTTATGATTACATTGGACCCAACCAAATAATCCACATTAATCTCCCCATCTCAAAATCCTTCACTTAATCACATCTGCAACGTCTCCTTTGCTGTGTCAGGTAACAGGTTCACAGGTTCTGGGCATTCGGATATGGACCTCTTGGGGCCGGGGCATTATTCAGCCTACCATAGTTAGCCTTAGCGGTTTGTATAAAATGAAACAGAACCAACTGGCTAGCTTGGGGATGGAATAAACAATAATTTGATCCGTGTACATTTATTGTGCACTTGCTGTGTTAGCTCTGCTCTGCCTCAGGACTATATCAATTATCCCTCCTCCCTAGAGCTTGTTTCCTTCCAGAGCTTTGGATGGCCTGCACCTTCCCATCCTCAGGCCCCAGCTTAAATGTCACGTCCTCCGAGAGGCACTCCCTGATTACTATTGCTTAAAGCAGACCCTGGATCCATTGTCTCTTCATGTCATGTCACCCTGTTTCCTTCTTTGTCATCATCTGTAACCTTTTTGTGTGTGTCTGCCTGATGCATTCTTTCTGCCCCCTGCGGAATGTCAGTTCCAGGAGGGCAGGGACCTTGATGTCTAATTTACTGCTATTTCAGTGCCTGGGACAGTTTCTGGAACACAGTAGGTGCACAGCACATATCTGCTGAGTGTGCGTGAAGCCATGTAGGCAGGGTCCTGCTCACAATCTCCTCTGTGGTAGGTCCTTTTATTAGCATTCCACCTCATAGACATGGAAACCGAGGCTCAGAGAGTCTGAATATTGCCTCAGGTCAGTGGCAACTGAATTGACACCCAGCTCTGCCTGCTTCCAGAATTCTTGCTTCCTTCCACCTTCCTGCCTCATGGCCGTGATGCCATTAGAAGCCCTGCTGATGGCCACAGAGCTCTGGAAGCTCCATCGTCCATGCGTCGTTTCTGAGTGTGGCTTTCAGGCCGTGCACTTGCCACCCTGACATTGGTTTCCTTCTGTCTAGGTCTGTTGTGTCGGGCCTGGACTCCCCTGCCAAGACTAGCTCCATGGAAAAGAAACTTCTCATCAAAAGCAAAGAGCTGCAAGACTCCCAGGACAAGTGTCACAAGGTATTTATTTCCACGGCCGGCCTCTCTCCTTGCTCCAGGATCCTCCCGTCAATGTATGCCAAGGGAGCCGCCCGGGGCCGCTGCTGGCACTGAGCCACCTGATCCATACAGAGCGAGTGAGGTGCTATCTCCCTCACTGAAGTCACACCTCCAGCAGCTCAGAGGGAGATGAATTCGGGCCTTGACTTTGCTGTAAATCCTTTAAATCTTAACCAGAGGAGGCCCTGGATTTAAAACGGCCTGTTTCTCAGCATGACCCAGCCAGATGTCCGCTTCTTCCGGCAGGTGGTGTGGGTCCTCTCCTGTGGCCGAGATGCATCCCATCTGCTCTGAGTGATGCGAAGTTTCTCTTCCTAGTCTTTTAAAACTCCTGCTTGTGTAACTGCTGCCACGGTGTTGATTATGCTCAACGTCTCTTAACATTCACTGTACCTGCCCAGGGGCAGCTTTCTGGAAGCTCATAAAAGTCACTGCTTGCCTGGGACTCCTAGGAGTGCAGACGAATACATATCTCCTTGCCCTGTCCTGGATTGTCCTCTAGATTTTGCAAGGAGATGGGGGGGATCAAGATGGATTTGGGGTAACATTAAAGTGACGTCTGCAAAAACCAAACCAAACCAAAAAAGCAAGCAGGTGAAAAGTGATGATTGTGGCTTTCTTGCTCACTGGGTTAGAGGAGTGACCAAGTGTGAACCGAGACTTGAATGAGAGGAGTGACTTAGCATTGGTGACTATCCTTACGAAGAACTGTGCGCTCCTGGGCGAAGAAACAATGGTATTGCCATCCCAACCTTTGGCGAGATAGTGCCAGCCCAGACCACCAGGTGGTTTTGGAGGCCACTTGAGATGTGATAGCCCCCGACGAACCTCCAGGGGCCTTTATAACCTGTCGATGTGTTTATTTCAGATGGAGCAGGAAATGACCCGGTTACATCGGAGAGTGTCAGAGGTGGAGGCTGTGCTTAGTCAGAAGGAGGTGGAGCTGAAGGCCTCTGAGACTCAGAGATCCCTCCTGGAGCAGGACCTTGCTACCTACATCACAGAATGCAGTGTGAGCCTTCCCCAAGTCCCCTGCCCTTGGAGGTGGCACTTCCTGTTGTGTGTGTCTCATCCTGTTTCATGACAGCTCCATGAGGCACATCACAGCCAATGGCAGAGAGTAGAGAAGGGAGCTTACAAAAGCAAGCATTGTGATTTGCAGAGCAGTGTGAGCCTGGCGAGAGGTCCCAGAGAGAAATGAGACTGGACCCCAGGAAGTCCAGGCAGGCCGCAGAGCTTGGAGATGGGCGTAGTCATCATTGCAGCAAGTCACCAAGGGTCCTAACTTCACCCATCCCAACCTCTCTGGTCCAAACCGACACCATGTCTGACACGATTAGCCTCGGGAACCAACTCGCAAATAAGCACAAGAAAATGTCTTTTGAATCTGCCTGAAATCAATTTTTCATTGCCTGTAACTGGCGTAGCAACAAGAAAACTCAGCCTTTAAAACCCAGACCCTCTGTCATTATTTACCATGTGGCTTTTTTTTCCCCTTTCCATCACAAGAGTAGACTGTCTTCTCCATTGTCTCGTTAACTTTTTCATCCAGGTGTTTTTTTAATGTGCCCAATTAAACAGTCTTAAAAAATTGAATCACACATTTTTCAAGTTTCCTCCTCCCCCCTCCCCCCCTTCTCTCACGAGGGAGAGATCTATAGGACGTGGCTAATTAAGAGTAACTGCTATGTTTCCATTCCAGATCTGGCTGCCTTTCAGTGGTGGGTGAAGTTATTCAGCTATGTATTTCAGATATATATTTCAGTGCCACTGAAGCACTGAGGGAACCTTATGGATGAAAGGTATCCAGGAGACGTAAGCCAGGAGATGGAAATAGACTACTTGGAGTCTCAAGGGACAATAGGGCAGAGAATGAAGTCATTGCTACTTTGAAAGAGTTATATACTAGCATGTCCTTGAATAACTGTTATTACAGACAAGACTCTGTGACTATCCCAGTGGTGGTTATAACAGCTAAGGGATCTTATTAGTGTTTAGTCCTAAACATGTAAGTAAGTATGTGCTGGGTCAGGGAGACGGTGGTAGGAGACAGCTTGCTGTAGCTGCAGGCTGGATCATAAGGTCACAGGATTGAGATGATCTTTCTTGAACCCAGGGGTCTTTACAGGATGAAAACTGGAATCAGCAACCAACTGGAAGTTGTCGACTTTGGTCCATCACCTGACACCGTCTTGCTGTCTGCGAAGCAGCTTGCAGCTCCCTTAATGAATCTTTTCAAACAGAGCAGGCTCCGCAGGGCATCCCTATTAAAATTTTTGCTTTCTGCAGAGCTTAAAGCGAAGTTTGGAGCAAGCACGGATGGAGGTGTCCCAGGAGGATGACAAAGCACTGCAGCTTCTCCATGATATCAGAGAGCAGAGCCGGAAGCTCCAGGAAATCAAAGAGCAGGTATGACTGCCTGCCCGGGAGCAGGGCGGCGGCTCCGACCTCTCATTCAGGAAGGGGTGTTTGAGAGGCGGAGAGAAGGAAAGAGAAAGGGGGAGAGATGTAGGTCATTTGGAAACTTTATTTTTTATTTTATTTTTTTACATTAGGGTTAAATCTTTTTATTTTTTTATTGTCTAAAGTTTTACATATGTCTCCCTTTTCCCCAATTGATTCCCCCCGCATCCCTTCCTAGCCCGGGCAAGCCCCCCCCCATTCCGGTGTCTGTGTCCATTGGTTATGCTAATATGCATGCATGTAAGTCCTTTGGTTTCTCTTTAACCCCCCTCCAGCTACCCCATATTTACATAAGCCAGGGGTCCTCAAACTACGGCCCGCGGGCCACATGCAAATACAGATATTGTATTTGTTCCCGTTTTGTTTTTTTACTTCAAAATAAGATGTGCAGTGTGCATAGGAATTTGTTCATAGTTTTTTTTTTTAAACTATAGTCCGGCCCTGCAACAGTCTGAGGGACAGTGAACTGGCCCCCTGTTTAAAAAGTTTGAGGACCCCTGATATAAACTGTAGAGTGTTTGGTTGTAGCTCTTTTGAAATCTGTGCCCATAATGGCTGCTCTTTTCTATGAAAAGTTTAGGTTTAGAGCAAAGGCAGGACAGCTGTGGCCTCTGGGGCAAGTCTGGCCCACCATCTGTTTTCCATGACCATAAGCTAAGAATGGCTTTTACATTTGTAAATAATTGTGGAAAAAAAATCAAAAGAAGAGTAATATTTCATGGCACATGCAAAGTCTGTGGACGTCTGAGTTCGGTGTCCATAATAAGGTTTTTGTGGACAGCCATGCTCATTCCCTTACGTATTGCCCATATCTGTTACTCCTGCTCCAGTGGTGGAGGGGAGTTGTGACAAAGACCATTTGGCCTGCAAAGCTGAAATTGCTTACTATCTAGCCTTTTACAGGAAGAGTTTCCCAACCTCTGCTTTAGATCATTAAAAAGAAATTAAAGGTTTTTATAGCTTTTCAGTTTCACTTTTAAGTTTTTGAGAGAAGCCAGAATAATTCATAGTAGGTAAAACTTACTATATAAATAAAATGTAAAGAAATAGTCTAGAACAGTGGTTGGCAAACTGCGGCCTCTTGAGTGTGGCTCTTCCACAAAATACCACGTGCGCACGTACAGTGCGATTGAAACCTTGTGGCCACACTCAAGGGGCCAAAGAGCTGCATGTGGCTTGCGAGCCGCAGTTTGCCGACCACTGGTCTAGAAGAAGAGGTAAGACTGAGTGAGATTAACAGCAAATCTGAGTGCAGAAAGCTACATCCTGTGTATTCAGAAAAGAGCACCGAGACCTTTAAAAAGCCCACTTCCCCCGCCCCCTTCAAAAGGGTTTTCTTTGGAGATTGTTCATTTTTTTTATTTTGCTTCATTGTTTCCTTTTTAGCATAGATTTTTTCTGTCCTTTGAAGAAACTGTAAATAGAAACTTTCATGAAGAGATGGTAATGAGCAATTGGAGAACTGAATTATCAGCTGCCAGGCAACTCTCATTCACTTCAGAAAACCCAATGTAAACACTGATGGAAATGAACATTTTTGTCTCTGGGTAGCACCAACTTAGCCATCTGGGTGGTGCTAAATATAAGAAACTTCTGCAAATGATCGGATCCATTCACTGTTCTTTAAAGAAAGAATGATTGTTTGGGGGGTGTTGTTGGTATAATCCAATCACCTTAATATTTAAAAATGATTGGTTTCTATCCTCTTGCTTGATTAAACTGTTGTAAGTAAACATGCATAGGAAGCGGAGAAATCTGGTTAGCAGGTGTCTGAACAATGCTAATCTTAGAGCTTTTCCAGCCCACTCAGTTTGAAAGAACTGCTTTGACAGGTGACTCATTGCCCCTTTTACCAACGTGGTTTTTCTTTCTAAAAGTTTCAAGAGGTGGGGTTCTTTTTCTCCCATTAGTTCAATGTGTTTGGAAATTTGCTCTTGGTTGACATCCTGGGGAAATTAAAGCTATATTTGGCCACCAGAGGGAGCAGCTGGTGTCCATGAAATTCCACAGAAACAGAATTAACAGAACATTTTGAAAGGTGGTTGAATTCAAAGCAATGTCTTTTGTGATTCATATCGCAGTTGGCATGATGTGGAGTTTTAGATTTAATGACTGCTAAAAGTTCCAGTGGGGAAAGAACACTTCTTGCTGTCTGATTTTACTTCTCACCAGAAAAAGGGTTTATTAAAGTGACTTCGGGGACGTTTTGTGAGAGGAGGATGTTTGCAGTCCAGGAAAAAGCATTTCCCGTGCCCTGACCACTTTGGCTCAGTGGCTAGAGTGTTGGCCTGTGGACTGAAGAGTCCCAGGTTCAATTCCAGTCAAGGGCATGTACCTCAGTTGTAAGCCCTGGCCCTAGATTGGGGCACATGTGGGAGGCAACCTGTTGATGTGTCTCTCTCTTATTGATGTTTCTCTCTCTCTGTCTCTCCCCCTCCCTTCCATTGTCTCTAAAAAAAAAATCAATGGAAAAATTTCCTCGGGTGAGGATTGACCAAAAAAGGAAAAGCATTTCCTGCTTTCAGCAAGCTCCTAGTACAGCAAGTCCTCGGGTTACGTCGGAGATCCGTTCCTATGGCGTGACATAACGTGATTTTCAAGTCGGAACCCACCTACATAAGCACCTATGTCACTCACATGGAGCACACACACAGCAGTAATGAAGTGAAACAGTAAAAAGATTTAAAAGAAAGATAACAATTCCTGACCTTTACTTGTGGTAAATAAATAATAAAAACCATAAAGCACATATGTACATACGTCGAAATGATAGAACTTTTTTTTTTTTTAATAAATGGGAGATGGCGACATAACACGAAACAACGTATGTCAAGTCCGACAGAGCCCGAGGACTGTCTGTAATTGGTTTGCAGCATGGTGGTTCCTCTCAGGTTTGGCAGTTTTCACCTGCTCTTGATCTCAAAAGCTAATTTCTATACGGCTCTTTATTTTATTAATATTTTGCTTCTACTTAGCCACCCCCTATAGAGTATTTGGACTTGGTCTAAAATAACACCCGAGTCTCCCGTGATGGTTTGATTCATGCACCTTTACCAGCAATCGCTGACCCCCCCGCCGTCGCCCTCGCCTCAGGAAGGGAAGCAGAAGCTCAGGAAACACGGAAGATGCTTCTCACTGAATAGGACCACGTCTGACTTCCTTCCCACAAAATTCGGAAGCTCCCTCCGGAACACTTACCTTAGGCAGGCCGCGGGAGTTGTCCGTGGTCCCCATTCTGATCCCGCTCAGCTCCCACCTGCAGTTCTGCCCATGCTGAGACAGGACCGCTCCCAGCTGCCCTTGGAGACAGACCTGATGACCTTCCCTCAGGTTCTCCCTGCAGCAGGCATTAGCTGTTGGATTTATGAGATTGCCTTGAAGTCTGCAGCATAATAACAGCGGCTCCACAAGTGAGGTAGAATTCTCGTCGATGCTTGAGCAGGCTGAGTGCCCCAAGAGCTCAGAGAGCTGACGGAGATGTTGCCTGATTCTTGCCTTCTTTCCCCGGGGTGCTGACGGCTCAGGAAAGAGATGCTGGGGGGATGAACAGCTGCTCTGTCCTCGCTGTCGACAGAACGCAAACATTACATCCCTTTCTCACTAACAAGTTCAAGGAAGAAAAGGGAGCTGGGGTCCCGGGTTCAATTCTGGTCAAGGGCACAGACCTCAGTTGCAGGCATGCTCCCCGGCCCTGGTCAGGGCGTATATGGGAGGCAGCCAATCGATGTGTTTTTCTCACATTGATGTTTCTCTCTCTCTGTCTCTCCCCCTTCCTTCCACTCTCTAAAAATTGATGGAGACATATCCTTGGGTGAGGATAAACAAAAAAAGAAAAGGAAAGGGAGCTTCGGGATAAGATGCCCAAGATTTTCTCCCAACTCAGCTGCCTCCACAGTTTGGTATTTGTGACTGTGGGGTAGGACTGATGGTATTTGTAGTTGCCCATAAAATATTTAAATTTTTTTATTTAAAAGAAAAAAAATTGAGCTTTTAGGTCAAAGAAACTTTCCATAGATAATCATGTTTTTGTCTTTATATGAACACAGTAATAAAATATAGTTTTAAAAAATTGTTATTATTTCTTTTTTGAGAGAAGGGGGTCCAGGAAGGCACAGTACTCAGAGCCATGATAATCAGAATGCATCCAGGGGTCTGGAAAAACCCAAGGAAAAATGTATCGTTTTACATAATTGGCTCATGTTCCATTCCGTGAGTTCAGATAATTGTGAGCAGGTTATAAAGGCCTTTGGCTATATAACCCCACATCACCCCCTTAGTGTGCACCATCCAGAAACCTGGAGCCCCATGACGTCTAGGCTTGACCTTCAGTGACAGTATAGTTTTCAGTAAAGTGAAATAAGGCTGCTCCACTCAGGGCTTGCTTTTTCTTCATTTCCCCTCTCCCAATGATATAGTTAGAGGTGTGCTTGCATGACAACTACCCAGTTTTCATAGGACATCACCTCTCCTTTAGTGTGCACTGGGGAGATCGCCTATTAAAATAGGCTGAGAGGTCTGCTTTATACCTTATTATTTAAAACATACATATCCTTGCTCAATTGATACCTCTTCAATTATTGCTTGTTAGAACAGGTCTTATAGATGTTCACTGTATATAGTGAATGTCAAAGACAATCTTGATTCAGTTCCTTGTTCTTTCATTTTATAGTCTGCCTACCCCCACCCCAAGGCATCTTGGATTGCAAAAGTGCTCATTCATAATTCTTATATATAAAAGTTTTGATTTTGCTAATAAAGATGATTTTCATACTTTGACCAAAAGTTTTCAAAACTGCCCATTTCTTCTGGTAAATCCAATTTTGAAAAGCCTCAATTCAGATGTTCTGTTTTGATTTTAGAAATGCATTTTGAAAAAGGTCAGGCTGTCTGGATCACTTGAAAGGGTTTGTTAGAGGGAACAAGATGATTCTTTCTTTGGAATCTCTCTCACAAGTTATTCTGACCAGAGTCAGTGTTTTCTGACTCATGCAAATTTCAGGGTGACTTGTATTTCAAGAGCAATGTTAAGTTCTTCATTCAGTTTGGGCCCAGAAAAATTAATGGTGAGAAACTGACATGATGAGTTTCACCTTCCAAGATTCTTTCCACTGAGATTTCCAATTACCCTCTTGAGCAATCTGAAAGGTTAATTTTAAAACTAGTACCATATCTAATTACGTTAGGAGCACATGACTTCTAAAGGACAAATCTATAGAAACGATTACCCTTGGAAGAAAGCTACACATACGCAGTTTGTTCCAGTTGTTTAAAGAACATCCCTTTCAGCTCTCTTGTGTTGCAGATGCCTTAAGGTTCTGTGCTTACTTGTGGTATTATTTGCTCAAAGGATCTTAATTATAGGCACATGTGTTCCAAATGGTGTTACTAGTGATACATGTTCCACTTTAAGACGGTTTAAAGATTTAATACTCTCTTCTCCCTCCTCACCCTCCCACGCCTCTCCCTTTGCCCATCTGTCTGCTCACCTTCTCTCTGGGTCTGTTCTCTGCCAATCTCTTTTCAGTTTTTGTCTTCCCTCTGTGGCCAATGTCTGTCCTTCTTCACTGCCCGTCATTTCTTTTAGTAGTTCTCAAGTTCACCTTTCTTCCATGGTCCGCCCATTAGGAGTACCAGGCTCAAGTGGAAGAAATGAGGTTAATGATGAACCAGTTGGAAGAGGACCTGGTTTCGGCAAGAAGACGGAGTGACCTCTATGAATCAGAGCTGAGAGAGTCCAGGCTCGCTGCCGAAGAGTTCAAGCGGAAAGCGACAGAAAGTCAGCATAAACTGATGAAGGTAGCAGCCACCCACCAGGAGGGTGTTGGGGTAGAATCAGGGATGATCTAGCAAGACTAAAGGGAGTACTAGCCTGATGAGTCTACATTTAGGAATAATGGGATACGTTGGGAAGTCCTGGTCTTTACAGAAGATATTTTGTTGTCATCATCATCATCATTACTTTGATCACCGAGACTTAAGAAAGTACAGGAGGTACTGTTGTCTGTAAGACTTTATATTCTTGAGACTGCCCGTTATGTCATATCTTTTAAATTACAGGCGAAGGATCAAGGGAAGCCTGAAGTGGGAGAATATGCCAAACTGGAGAAGGTATTTTCCATTATTGATGTTGCTGTTTTGGTAGATGATCTTTCAGAGGTTACTATCAGTGGCCGGTCATCGGGAAGAATTCTCTTGTAATGAATAGAGAACTTCCTTCCAGGTTTATTTTGATGGTCAACCTCTGGGTGACCACTTTTAGCTTCAGCTGTAGTTCTAAAGGGATAAAAGACATCGTGTTTTTTTTTTGTCATGTCTGCTCACAGTAACAAAAAATCCAGACTCTCAATAAAATGCATGTGAAAATTCTCTTTGCCTTTAAGGCACTGGCAACTTTGATTCTCTTTTTGCCATTTTGTATGCTGGAGGTTTGCTCTGGGACATTCAGTCTTTTCTGATAGGCACTTGTTTTTCCTCTCCATTAGTAGGTACAGGGAAACAAAACAAAAAGACCCCACAGGAACCTCAAGAAAATAGGACTGCAGTAAATGTAGCAAGACCTTAATACCGACTTGCCTTTTGCTTTATTTCCTGGGATTTTAATTATAGATCAATGCTGAGCAGCAGCTCAAAATTCAAGAGCTCCAAGAAAAGCTGGAGAAGGTAAGCCCGAGGGGATTTTCTTGGGAACCTACCCCCCCTTCCCAAATACTTTACCTTACCTCCTTCTGGGCATGAACGATGAAAGAAACAGATTTAGTCACCCAGCACAGGGGAAAGTGCAGGGGGAATGAGCTATTACCTGGAAATATGAGTTCTTAATATACTTTTTCTTTTGAGATGTGTCAGCAGTGTTTATTTTTGAAAACCAAGCTGTGTGAGAGTCTAAAGAAAAATTTCTAATTATACTGTGACAGAACCCAAGAAGCCGGCTTCTCTCCCTTCGTGGGGCCAGGCTCCCCATTTTGCACATGTGTAAGGGAAGCATGTGTTGTTCACGACCCAGACTGCTTTCAATGAGAAACTCTGTGGGCAGCATTGCTGTGCACTGGAAGATGGAAGGAGCCGAGGAAGCGTCTCCTGGTGGGGGGAGGGGGGAGTTTGGTTGACAGCATCCAGAAAAGGTTGTGCTAGTTGAACCCTGGAAATACCAACAAAAGAGCCAGAATGAATGTGGTTCTGAGACATGCCTTGTGGATGCTTGTGAATGTGTTTATTGGCTTAGTGTAGGAGAACTCCTTCTTACTTACTCTTTTTACAAAAATTGTGGTAAAAAAACATAACATTAAATTTACCATCATAACCATTTTAAGTGTGTAGTTCAATAGTGTTAAGTACATTCACAGTGTTGTACCATGGAGCACTAGAACTTGTCCATCTTGCAGCACTGAAACTCCATACCTGCCAACACAAATCCCCCTTCCCTGCAAGCCCTGCCTTGGGCACCGCCTTTTCATGTTGTGTTTCTGCTGGTGTGGTCTTACTGCTTTAGGTGCTTCGTATGAGTAGAATAACACAGCATTCGTCCTTGTGTGACTGTTTATTTCACTTAGCATAACATCCTGAGTTTCAGCGACTTTGTGGCATCTGACAGGATTTCCTTCTTCAGGGCTGCATAATATCCCATTGTCTGTATCTTCCACATTTTGCTTATTCATTTCTTCCCTTCTTGCCTGTTCTTGAGCCACTAATGAAAGCCTTTACTGTCTCTTTTAGCTAGTAGCTTGCGTAAGGAACCCTGTTTTCACCTAGAACTGTGCTCTCCAATAGAAGTGTGATGTAAGCCACAATTATCAGCTACGGATGCAATTTAAAATATTCTAGTAGGCTTATTAGGAAAAACAAAAAGAAACAGGTGGAATTATTTGAATAGTATAGTTTATTTAATTCAATATATCATGGTAGCGTGTATGTCAATATTAAGACATTTATACTATTTCAGTTTTTAAATATATTGAACTTAAATAAAGAATGGAGTTCCTGCCCTAGCCAGTTTGGCTCAGTGGATAGAGTGTTGGCCTGAAGACTGAAGGGTCCCAGGTTCATTTCCAGTCAAGGGCACATGCCAGGTTGCAGGCTTGATCCCCAGTGGGGGGCATACAGAGGGCAGCTGATCAATGATTCTCTCTCATCATTAATGTTTCTGTCTTACTCCCTCTTTCTTCCTCTCTCTGAAATCAATAAAAATATATACTTTTTAAAAAGAATGTAATTCTCAGTCACACCAGCCACTGTCAGGTGCTCCAGGGCCACACGTGGCTAGTGGCTCTCATGTGGACAGTGCTGGCCTCGAAACTGGAGTTTTCTTGCAGTTTCCATTTTAAAATTTTGAGTTTCTACTTTTTTAAATTTTAATTTAAAGCAACTGCCCTGACCAGTTTGGTTCAGTGGATAGAGCGTCGGCCTGTGGACTGAAGGGTCCCAGGTTCGATTCTGGGCAAGGGCATGTACCTTGGTTGCGGGCACATCCCCAGTAGGGAGTGTGCAGGAAGCAGCTGAATTGATGTTTCTCTCTCATCGATGTTTCTAACTCTTTATTCCTCTCCTTCTCCCTTCCTCTCTGTAAAAAAATCAGTAAAATATATTTTTTTAAAAAGCAACTAAGTGTGAGGTTGTTGGTCTCTTCAACTCAGATCTTTACAATGATGCTATAAGAGCAGAAGTATAATGAAGACCCACATAAAAATTAACTTCAAAATGTGTTATTTAAAAAAACAACAACACATGGATTGGTGAATTACCATGAACACTATGGGTGTTGTGCCCTTTGAAAAATAGTTGAAATTACTGTTTTTATCTTGTTTGCTTGTAAATGTGGTACAATTTCTCTATAGGAAAATTAGAAAGTGAGATAATTAAATGAGGAGAAAATTAATGCTTTGAGGTAAATACATTATTACCTGGGTAGATAAATCCTTCTAGACTTTTGTGTTTGCATTACTACATTGCATTGAATCTAAGATGATAATGACTATCAGATGCACCATTATCTCACATCAGATGCACCATTATCTCACATACCCCGAGATGGAAAAAATGCCGTCAATTTTCAGTGTAGGATGCATTCCAAATTCAGCAATGTTAAAAGAATATGTACGCGCATCTTAGAATTAGACAAACTTCATAATAAAATGAATGTTTATATGTTTTTTAAAATGGACATTCTCCTAGTGTCCCTGATTTTCCCCATTTAGAAAATGGAGTAAACGTGGCCATCCACCTCCTGTTCCCTCTTTCCCGGTAGGCCGTAAAAGCCAGCACCGAGGCCACCGAGCTGCTGCAGAACATCCGCCAGGCGAAGGAGCGGGCCGAGCGCGAGCTGGAGAAGCTGCAGAACCGCGAGGATTCTTCCGAAGGCATAAAAAAGAAGCTGGTGGAAGCCGAGGTGAGCAGGGGACTGCCAGTCCCTGCTGAGCTGACCCTGGACCCTGGCGTGGCCACGTGGGAGTGACAGTGAGCAGCCTTTGGCTGTGCCAAGGGAGAGGAACTGCAAAGCCACCTCTTGCTTATGTCTGACCAAACTGTTTTCCCTTCTGCAAATATTTTTGAAATGGAGAGGCTTGGAAATGTTTTCCCAAAGGGGAAGAAAGATTTGTCACAGCAGCTTCAAGTAGAAAGATGTTTTGATGAAAGCTTTTCCTTTCTGTTTTCCTCTGACCTGCTCACTCATCTGGGAGGATTTGTGTATGTGTGTATAGGAGACGAACGCCGTCCCTGAGTTTTTCTTTCTTCTCTCTGTGCCCTTGTTTGTCCTTGCCTTTTCCCCACAGTAATAATAACACTGATTTCCAAGGCGTCAGCTATTACCGTGTCGATGACTTCCCAGATCTGAATTTCTGGGTGTCTTCTCGCCCTCAGATTCTTTGTTGTTGTTGTTGTTGAAATCGTTTATATAATTATATAGCAAACATACGAGTGTCTTCTCATTGTCAAAAACTTAAAACATACTGAGCATAGAATAAAAAGTGACACTTCCCCTTTTCTCCTGTCTATCTCCCCTAGCTCCGTGGTGATTGCTCTACAGAGTGATGTGCCAGTTGATTTAACCATGTCCCTGTTGCCGCCCTTCTGCTTTCCCTACACCGTGCTGGCATGACCCTGCTTGCTCATGTCTCTTTGGGGCCATCCTCACCCATTTCCAGTCAGTATTTCCCAGTGCTCCCCTGACCTCTGGACTGGGTATCTGAATAGTGCATCAAATCTAGAATGGACTCAGGGTCTTCCCCCACGAACTGAGTTCCCTTCTTATTTCCTCATGGTGGTCAGGGCCACCATCATTCATCTAGTCACCCCAGGCTTGAAACCTTGACATCGTATCTGCTTTTCCGTGGACCTGTGGGCCCTGCCATTCAGTGAGCTACTCAGTCCTATAAATACAGCCGCCCTGTCTCCTCCGTTCATCCCCTGCTTGCCATTTCTGTCGGCCTCCTCATAGACCAGGTCCTCTTCCTCTTTGCTGGGCAGTAGTGATTTTTTTTGCCTTCTGCTTCCGGTCTTTCCTTCCTCCCAGCTAGCTCATATAGTAAGACTCATGGACTCAGAAGAAGGCTCATCAACAACCCCTACCCCATCCCAAACCTTTCAGGACTTCCATATATCTTAGTCGCAGCCCTGAGCCTGGTACATGACACTCACAACTATTTGACCCACCTTTCTGAATTTTACCTTTTCTCCTGCTCTTCCCCATCACGCATCTGAAGATGTAGCTGCTCCAGGCTTCAGCTGGGGCCTAACCTGGCTCT
This sequence comes from Myotis myotis, assembly GCF_014108235.1. NCBI lineage: Eukaryota > Metazoa > Chordata > Mammalia > Chiroptera > Vespertilionidae > Myotis > Myotis myotis. Next base: position 21,197,563 of record NW_023416325.1, on the reverse strand, counting down.
TGACCACCTCCGTGTTTCTGCTAACATGCCTGCCTTTGTCTGAGAGGTCTTCCGTCCTCCTCTTCTGCCCTCCCCCTGTCCCGGACCATTCCAGAACTCACGTCTCTGTGACTCTTCCCCTCACCTGTTGGGTAAAAAGTCCCCTTTCCTGCCTCCAACCTTCCACAGCACTCTGTACCTGTTTGCTTTATGGCTCTTCCCTTCTTAACCTATATTATGTTTACCTGTGTTTGTCTTACCTTTTGCAAGGGCAGGAGTTATGTCGGCTTCCTCTCTGTATTTTCCGTGATGCCTAGTATGGTACTTCTGCAAATAGTAGGTGCTTGGTAAATATTTGAATGAATGAATGCACTCCTGTAACCTTCACAACCAAGTACTTGAATTCTAGAGTCTTTATTTTCTTCGCTGTTGGTGCGGGTGCCTGAGACTTCTCTTCCCGCCTCGAGTGCAGGCCTTATGCCCGTAGCGGTTACCCCATTAAAACTCTCTGATTCACGATCTACAGGAACGTCGCCATTCTCTGGAGAACAAGGTAAAGAGGCTAGAGACCATGGAGCGTAGAGAAAACAGACTGAAGGATGACATCCAGACAAAATCCCAACAGATCCAGCAGATGGCTGATAAAATTCTGGTGAGCGGGAACCAAAGCTGAAAAGTTAAAAGATAACAGGTTAGAGGTTGCAGAGGGAAGGGGGTAAAAAGAAGCATTAAGTACCATCAGAGGGGAGGTATCACCAAGTAGGTGAATTAAGAGAAGTGATTTCAGTGAACACCACATCAGAGAACAGTATGAATAATCAAATGTTGGACATTTCAGCACTGGTAACAGATCCGTAAACATTTTTTATTTTTGCTCTGTTTGCTACTGCCTGGCATTTTAAATTATGGATTTGCATACTCTGTTATTTCCCGTAGATTTCTCCAGGAGCATTTCCTTCCTATGAGCAGGGTTTTGTATGGCTGTTAACTTGCATTGCCAATTTAAAAAAACGGTAGGGCTTTAGACCTTTAAGACCAAAGCCCAGATTCTTGTTTTTGGAGAAGAAATTAGTCACGCGGAATTGTTTTTCTCAAGAGTAGTATTTGTCATAGCAATGTTCACCCACTCACTCTCTCTGCCACAGTTGGTTCTTATTATTATTTTTCAATTTCCTTAGATGTAGCAGGTCTTTTTTTTAGCTTTGTAATCATGATTCTGTTTTCAGTTCTGGTGACCAATTTAACTTTAATCAGGAAGGCTTTGGGTGGTATTTGCAGATGGGTTAAAGTTTTGCCTGCCAGGGTGGAACGCAGGGGAACCTTTGAAGGACTCCCCTTGGATCTCAGTCCCAAAGCCAGGAATTTGATGCCACTTAGTGATGACTTGGAGTCTGTTCATAGCTCCTTCCTCCCCCGCCCCAGAAGTGACTCTGGAGTAGTCGGCTGTTTCTCTCTGCCACAGGAGGCGAGGTGGTGAGCAGGTCACTTCTCTCTTTCTCTCTCTCTCTCTGCATCACTTCTGGGAAATGAGTCATATATGAACTCAAGAATAGCCAACTTATAGGCCTGTACTTAATATTTTTTAAAGAAACACCCTTTAAAACTTTACATTTCTATGTTTGTATATATTCACGAGCGTATGGATGCTCTTGAGCAAATAGGTGAAAGAGAAATTGGTTCGATTGTTTTGTGTGGGCACACAGTCTTCATATATATGTCTGTACGCAAAGGCAAATGTGACTGTTGTTCTACCCTTTCCGTTCTCTTTTTCCGTCATCAAAGTTTCTCTTGGCAATTGTCAAGTGTGTGAATTTTATTGTGAGTAAAATTAGGCCCCACCGAGATCCCACCACCACTATCCCTTGCTTTGTGCAAATGAAGTGGTTAAGTCTCTTGCGGTTGCAAAGTGTTTCTCTGTTTACTGGTGATGTGTTCATTCATTCATTCAACAAATATTTAATGAGCTTCTACTATGTGCCAGGCACTGTTCTAGGAGCTGGAAATATAGCAGCGAACAACAGTGTTTATGTAACAGGACTGAAGAGTTTGATCCAATACATATAGAAAAGATAATGTTTTAAAAAATGACAACAACAACAAAAAATGCCAAACTGCCAAGAAGTCAGATTTTAGCATATCTGCTTTCCAAAGGTCATTTGCAATTACTATGGAGGAGAATAGAGCTCCACATTCTTTGGTTATATATCGTAAACTCCCATTCATGTATAGACCAGAAATTTGGTCTTAAAGTTGCCAGTCTCAGGTATCTGAGTTCTTGACCTGTTTTAGATTCAGATTTCCATTCCTGTGCTATCTTATGAGGACTGAAACTAACAAAAGGAAGATTATCAAGTTATTTATAACAAAGATAAAGTAAGCATATTTCTTTGTTTGAATGTATGTTGCCAGCTGCCCAAGTTCCTCTGTGGCTGTGACTTCATTTATTGGAAGGTGCCTTTTGCTCAAGAACCCTGTGCTTAGGCTGCGAAGTATCTAGGACATGGGCAGAGGTGGTCTTTAATACTGTTATATAATGATGAAGCTTGCAGCAGATCCCAAAATGTCATCTGCTTTAAAATATTTGCTATTTGGTAGGAACTTTCAACACAGATCATTGGGGATCTCATTATATAGCAAAGTCTTTTGCTTTAATAAAAGAAGTCATTGCAGAGGATCCTTTAGTGCACAGCAAGCCCTTAAATTATGTTTTTATTAATTAAAATTTTGTTTATATTCAATTTTTCAAGATCATATCTGCTAGATTACAACAGATTTTGTGTACCTGGTCTTAAAATTGAACACTTCACTGGCCCCCAAAGCAAAGCCAATGCTTGCAGACTTTAGAATTTCAAAAGCTTGATCAGTAACATTATATGTGCATGTGAATTTGGAAGTATTTTTTCCCATTTTTTGAACATACCCTGTATAATTTCTTTATTCTTCAAAATTCTCGTAATTACTTCCCACTTCAAAAAAAAAAGTCATAATAGTGTCAAGAGATGAAAACTTGGAGTAATAACTAATAACTTTTTGTTTGTTTTTGTTATCTTAGTTTTGGAGTAATAACTTTTTATGTTAGTAATGAACTAATGGGCCTAGATTCATAAGACTTAATGTAGATGCGGATATGATATCTGCATTTAGAGAATGTTTCAGTGAATTGAATGCTGCCTTTCACAAATCAGTTTATGATACATTGGCAAATGAATTGGTATAATTTTCAAATGAATTACAAGTTTGTTTAAAAGCAGAATACTTAATAAAAGAATGCAGAGAACATTAAATTTGAGCTACTTATATTACTCCAAATTCTCTTCTATCTATAACATATATGTGTACATATTTATGTCATTATTATCAGTATGTTTTATGTTCTGCTTTGTTACCATTAGCTTATATCACACAAACCAGCAATTTTCAACTGGTGTGCTGCAAGAATTTTTAAAACATGCAATACCTGACCTCTTTTCCCTTAGATTGTCAAATAAAAAAGTGACAACAGCCAACACAACAATAGCTGTCTGATGTGAATGAATCAAAATTACACCTATTTTTTTGTCAGATTGGCAAAAAATATATTTTTGATGTGCCGTAGCATTTTAGTAATTACTGTATGTGTGTCATGAGATGAAAAAGGTTGAAAATTGCTGATACACACATTAGATAATATGAATGTCTCCATTCTCATATTCTGCATACCAGTCAGTTGAAATAATCATTCAAAACTCAAAAGTGTTTAAAGTGTAACATGAGTTTTCCTTCTCAGCGAGGGTTCTTGAGCAATCACTTTGTTAATGAGAAAAAATACAAAATACTTTTTTATCATAATAAATTAACTTTAAATTTAAAATAAGTTAAAATTACTTTCTCATTTAAGGCTGTCATAGCAGTGAAAATGGCCTGAAGCTCAAGATAGTGGTCAGGGCTTTGCGCTGTGCTAAACGTTCAAGTGTTGCCTTGTTACTCTTATTTCTCTATGCAGATATGAAGAGCTGCCTTTGTTTGACCTGTCACACTGACAGATTTCTGATTCTGCCCACCAGCTGTGTGTGTATATGTGTGTATACTTGGACTTGGGAAGCCCAGGCCAAGGCTTGGTGGCGATTTCCTTCCCAAGAGCCTTAGGGCTAGTGATGAAGGAACAGATGCCTGTTGCCTGTGCTGCCTGTGCCAAAGTCATGTTTCCTGTGAATGTCTAACACACTGGCTATGGCCTGCCCTTTGCACACCTGACTGTCTGTTCTTTTGTGTCCAGGAGCTGGAGGAGAAGCACCGGGAGGCCCAGATCTCAGCCCAGCACCTAGAGGTCCACCTGAAGCAGAAAGAGCAGCACTATGAGGAAAAAATTAAAGTAAAGACACTTTCTGATCTTCCCTGGCATTCAGCCTAGAGCACCACATAGCCTCTCTCTCTTCCTGGGCACTTTGGGCCAGTTCTTGCTTGATCAAAGGACTGTCTGGGATAAAAACTCTCTTAAGGCCACTGTGGAAGGCTTTGTTGTATTACCCATGTAGGGGCATGGATATTAGAGCTTCAAAAATTTATTTTAAAAGTTTGGTCATTTTGTATCTCAATTTTATTTTTTAAATATTTTTGACCCACTTTCATTCAGTCCGTGATAGTTTTGATTTAGATGGATTGACCACGTTCTTTGTTTTTATTGCCTTGCTGCATCTCAGACCTAAGAAACTTTTTTGGTTTGTTTGTTTAAAGCATATCCTCAAAAACAAGTTTTTTAATTTTTCAATTACAGTTGACATTCAATATTATATTAGTTTCAGGTGTAAGCATGGTGGTTAGACATAATTTATGAAGTGATCCCTCCAATAAGTCTAAAGTGTATCCTTGATATTCTTTGGCGAAGTTCTGCTGGTGACAAGCTCTCTGTACTGTTTGTCTGAAAATGTCTTTATTTCAGTCTCATTCTTGAAAGATATTTTGTTTGGGTATAGTTCTAGGTTGGCAATTATCATTCCATTGACTTTTGGGTTTTATGACTGTTATTGAGAAGTTAGCTGTCAATCTAACTGTTGCTATCTTTGAAAGTAATTTATTGTTTTCCCCTTTTGACTCTATAAAAATGTTGCTTTAATTTTCTGAAGTTTTACTGCAGTGTGTCTAGGTGCAGATTTATTTTTATGTATCCTGCTTGAAATATACTGAGCTTTGAATGTATTGGTATTTTTAATATTTCCAGAAAATTGTCTATCTCTATATCTCAAATATTGTCTCTTCCCCTTCTCTTTTTCCTTTTCCTTTGAGAATTTGATTAGGCATGTGTTAAATAACCAACAGTCTACCCTTTGTTTCTAGTTCCATTTCTTTATCTGTTAGTGCTACATTCTGGGCAGGGTCTGACAGATTTTCCATTTTATTAGTTCTTACCTGTATACTCTGCTGTTAAACCTACCCATGGAGTTGAAAATTTCAGTTACTGTATTTTTTGTTTGTTTGTTTGTTTCTAGACATTCTATTTAGTTCTTTCCCAAGCTTCCTAGATTTTTTAAGACAATTTTCCTATTTCATGCATTCATTTCTAAGCTTGCCTTTTATTTTTTAAATGATTAAGCATATTTGTTTTATGATCTGTGTCTGATGATCCCAATATCTGAAGTATCTGAAGGTCTTCTTCTGCTTTGTTGTTTCTCTTGGTTCTTTTTCACAGTGCCTGTCTCCTGTGTGCGTGGTGAGCTGCTCGTTTTCTTTAGGAAATTATTAATTATCCTACAAGACCTTGAATGAGAACGTGTGCTCACCCTGTGGGTGGCCATGGGTTTTGACTTGTCTGCCTTCTTAACCTTTGAGACTATTAAAAACGAAAGTCTGCCGAAACCGGTTTGGCTCAGTGGATAGAGCGTCGGCTTGCGGACTGAAGGGTCCCAGGTTCGATTCCGGTCGAGGGCATGTACCTGGGTTGCGGGCACATCCCCAGTAGGAGATGTGCAGGAGGCAGCTGATCGATGTTTCTCTCTCATCGATGTTTCTAACTCTCTATCTCTCTCCCTTCCTCTCTGTAAAAAATCAATAAAATATATTAAAAAAAAAACAAAAACAAAAAACCGAAAGTCTGGTTTGGTTTAAAAATGCCTCAAGTTAAAAGGTGCTTGTGCCGTTTTTACCTTTCTGGGTTTCTGCTTTCACTTTTGGGAAAATGTTTTTCATATTTCATTTAGCATTTTAAGTCATTTTCTGTAGAAAAAGTAGCCTAAATAATCTTACCCACCATATAAAATGATACATTCAATTATTATTTTAATTATTGAAATTATTATTTTAATTCAATTATTATTAATAAATTCGGTGGTCAGAAATGGATGCCAGCCTATCCATTTCCTTTTAAAATGGCATCACAATTTTTTAATGCTTTTGGACCTAGCCTTCAATTCTTATGTTCTAGAGAATCAGACATTGGTCATTATATCTCAAATATTGTTTCTTCCCTTTCCAAATCAGACAGTGAAGAAGGTTTTTAATTTTTGTGGTGATGCTGTTATTGATTTGGTTGGTATTCTCAAAGAGGTGACTGGTTCTCTTTTGGAGAATCCAACATGCATGTGCTCACACAGTATTATCACCATCACTAGCTTGACATCTTCTTTCTTTTACCCTTGGTGTTACTTTTGGTTATTTTTTATTAAAATAAATATCGGAAAACAACCCAGAAGTGACCGCAAAGTGTATTTTAAACTTTATATACTCATCATTTTAGTTTGAATTCTGGGATCCAGACTTTTATGTATACAGGAGTCCATTGGCACCTTTGCATGATGGAAATAACCCTTCGTAAAATTCATTCTAAGATTTGTGATATTACATTGACTTTCCTGTCAAAAAGACATGTTCTGTCTTGACCGAGACTGGTTTCTTCCAGCTCACCCTGACCTCTTACTGGGTTCCATCACTGCCAATATTGGGGTCTTTTTTGAGCAGAGGCACCCCGAAAATGTGCTTTACTGCTTTAGCACCTTGTAAAAAAGAGCATACCTGGTCTAGATATTATGTAGTCTCTGCTGCCTTCTAGATGGCGAGAACTTTGTTTAGGGAATGTTAGGGAAAGATCCGTTTTCTTCTGTCTTCCCTCCTGGAATCCTTATGAAACTGTTCTTTTTAGCCTATTCTGCTTTGTATTTCCTGATCCTGCCTCTGTAAGGCCATTTTAGTTATAATTATGATCATACCCTAGATTCTGTCCTTTTCTTGTTCATAATTTTAGAATCATGCCCTGACATCCAAGAGAATGGGCCACTTATCCTATTGAGCTTCTTCCCTTTTCCCATGACCTGTTCTCCACCTTTTGTTCTTCTCCACCAACTCTCATTCTATTTTTTTCCATCAGTCGGTTCTAGTTTAAAGCCCTCTTTGAAATCTTTCTTTCCTTTCTTTATCATGTGGACCCCCTCCCTGCTGACTGGTTCTTTTCAGGGACAATGTCCCCATGCTCTATGAAGGTCCCCTCACAATAGGCATTGTGGGAAAGGCAGATTTCAATCCCATCTGTGACCCCAATTCTTTCCGCTTTCTTTCCAGCATCAGATGCAGTTGGTGTCATTCAGAAAAGCAGAGTGGATTCTCTCAGATGAGGAACACAGGGTTGTGGTCAAAGGCTTGGACAAGTTATGATGTTGTCTTTCTTTTTCTCTTGTTTTGGCAACCAGTAGGGCTTGCAGAACATTAGATCAAGCTGGCGGATGGTGACACCATTACTGGTTGATTTTTCCTCTCAGGAACAGGAGGTGCTCAGAGTGGCATTCTCGGCACTGAGAACACACGGTTTCTCTCCCCTGGGAAAGGTTTCTCTTTCCAGTGACTGTTTGTGCAGCTGGATCAGAGGAAAGACATTCGTTTTTTCTCTCTTTGTTGACTCTCCACCTACGTTACTGGTGGGCAAAGCCTCCTGCCCCTGGCTGTCTGACCATCAGCCTCGGTCGCACAGACTTCCTCGGTCTCCAGCCTTCTGTCTCTTCACATAGGAGCCCAGAGATATCTAGATTCATTTTGTGCAAATTTAAGAGCAAGCAATATTCTGAAAACTACTGGTGCATTGGCCACGAGAAAGTTGTCCTCAGGTAATATCTTCAAATGATAGGATCTGTAGAGAGATCTTATTTTCTCTTTCATTTTGGAGTTCACCTCCATTTAAGATATACCTCTTCGGTCTTTTTGGCTACTGATTTCAAAATAAGTTCTTAGTTCAAGTCAATGGGTTACTTGCCATTTCATGGTAAGACTTTTTAACCTCATTTCAGCTAAGAAACCGACTCCCAAACCCTCTCTTTGCCCCAGAATTTGGAGGGCTTGTCCTCTCCAACTGCGTTTCCCCTCCTACCTCCTTTCCCCATTTTTCTCAAGTGCCCTTGTTTAGCCTTCCCTGCTCAGCGTTGCTGCTCAGGAAACTAACTTCCTTTGTTTCTGTTTCTCATAGGTGTTGGACAATCAGATAAAGAAAGACCTGGCTGATAAGGAGAGCCTGGAGAATATGATGCAGAGACACGAGGAGGAGGCCCATGAGAAAGGCAAGATTCTCAGCGAGCAGAAGGCGGTAGGTATAAGAAATCGCAAAGCCAGTGTTCAAAGGGTTTGTGAACCATGCCAGGAACCACACACCTGAGATGACTCCATTGCAGCTGATGAATTATTCTTTCTGCTTTATCTGGTGGAATTTGTTGCAAACAGGTGGTTCTCTCTGTAACTTTCCTCTCCTAAAAGCAGTGGAGGTGGCAGCTCAGGATGGCCGATTTCACCTTTTCACTCTTCTCTAAGAGCTAATCTGTCATCAGCTAGAACATCGTCCTTCAAAACGTCCCCCTGACAGAACATCCAATGGCCCTTGGTGTCCCTCATGCGTCCGCTCTTTCACTTGTCCATCTCTCCTTTCTAATCCATATAAGCAGGCATTTCAGAAAGTTGCTGCTCATGGGCTCACAGGCAGTGCGTGTTATCTCAGATCCTACTGTCCTAACGACTTCTGTAGTTGGCCTTCGCACCTCAGACTCTCTAAAGGAGGGTCCTGGGAGGTGGTATTTTTAACCATGACCTCTGCTGGTTTATGATTCCTTAAGTTGGGGAAACCTTCAAGGATGTTGGACAGCAGTGGCTGGGTGATAAGGGATCACTTAGGAAAGGACAACTCCATGGGTGATGAGAAGTATGGACTTGTAGGTTCAAGTTAGAGGCTCCTGCAGGCTCAGGTGACATGCAGGTGCCATGGGATTGAAAGAGGCCTGCTTACTTGCAGAATGTCAGGTTCCTGAATGGGGCCTCCTGCCTGTTTCTAATGCAAGCCATTTAGCTAGTGTGGGACATGCAGTCGCTGTTTAGGTAAAACAACTGAGTGCCATCGTTTGAGCAATAAGATCTGTGACCCTCAGGGTACAGACTAGTTGTGTGCCTGTTGCCTCTGGTCAGATGGCCTGCATTTCAGATGAGACCCTTACCCTGGCACATGGCTCACATTACTCTTGTGCTGGGAGAACTGCCTGTGGGTAAGGTTTCAGAGGTCCCCTGTGTTTCAGATGATCAATGCTATGGATTCCAAGATCAGATCCCTGGAACAGAGGATTGTGGAGCTGTCGGAAGCCAATAAACTTGCTGCAAACAGCAGTCTTTTTACCCAGAGGAACATGTAAGTATTCAGATTCTAGCTGCCTGTGTGATTACACTTTGATCTTCTCTCCTGGGCATAAACTCCATTCCCCTCTGATGGAGCTGGAGCAGATTTAATTACTTCTGTAGTTTGGCCGGCCCCCCCCTCCCATACTTACGCAATCTTGCCCTCTCTTAAGTGGGCTCATTCTAAGAGTCTCTCTTGAGCTGGGTTTTCTTAAGTGCTTCAGATTGCCGTTAGATTATAGTGTTTTGCTGTCTCTAATGAGGCTGTTTATAGTTTGCTTTTGGAAAGCTGCAGACCTTGTTCCCAGACTTGCCCGCAGTGATTAGCCAGAGGTGATCTGTGGTGCCCAATTGGGCCATCTATTTTGCTGTTATTAAGTTAGACCCTGGGGGAGGAAGTGTGGGGTTTAGCAAGGACTCTTCATTGTTCCAGGAGTACTTTGATCTTGAAATTACAATCTCCAGAGTGGTGTTTTTTTTCTTTAAATATCTCTTCAGAGCTCTTCTAAAACATTCCCATCTTAGTTTAAACCAGCTTGGCAGACTGCTCTTTGGTCTTTGAGTGATTCTGGTTTCTGATGCTTCGAGCAGGCTGGGAGAGGTGAGCATGGTTCACGGAGCGGTAGAAGGAACGGCATTCCTTCCCCTCAGCCCTCTCTCCTCCCCTGAGTCCACCTGAAAGCGTGGTTAGGGTTCTCTTAGACTCTAAGTGGCCCCCTTTCTGCCCTCCTCTACAGACTCAAAAAAAAAAAAAAAAAAAAAAAGGTCTACCAAAGAGTGAAAGGTGATTATATCTTGCACTCCCCTTGGCCACACTTAATCCCCAAAGTGGGGGACTCGTCCCCATGCTCGGATCATGCTCTCGCGGCCAGGTCAGGACAGAGCTAACCTGGGAATGACCCTGAGGCCAGGTCAGGTCCTAGCTAACCCGGGAATGACCGTGTCCACTTACTGTAGAAGACACATCACTCGCTCTGTTTCTGTCTGTCCTTCCGAAAGGACGTGCTCACCTCTGACGAGACTGTGCTTTTGCTTGGTTCCTCTTACCACCCCCACCAGGAAGGCCCAGGAAGAGATGATTTCAGAACTCAGGCAGCAGAAGTTTTACCTGGAGACGCAGGCTGGGAAATTGGAGGCCCAGAACCGGAAGCTGGAGGAACAACTGGAAAAAATCAGCCACCAAGACCATAGCGATAAGAATCGTCTGCTGGAGCTGGAGACACGGTTGAGGGAGGTGAGAGTGAGGGTGATCGCCCCAGAGGATTTGTTGGAGGACTCGGGCCCCAAACCAGCCAGGGATCAGGCATAAGTCAGTGCTCACGTGAGAGGCATTGTGCCTGGAAAAGGGCACAGGCTGGGCACAGGGTCTTGGTTAGAGTCGCACCTCCACTTCTGATGAGTTTTCCAACCTTGGGCAGGCTACCTTCTCTCTGTGCATCAGTTTCTTCATCTGTAAAGCAGCCATGAAAACTGATCTTCCTTTCAAGGTCACATGGGGCTTATGTAATTGGTGCATCTTCAGATGGAGGCAGAGTGATTCCTCCTTATCTCGATTTAGCAAGGGTCACATGACCCAGCTCATGCACAGAGTTTAGCACGGCATTGGCTCTTTGCATGGCTTAATGACAGGGGCAGATTCAACCAAACGGTAGGTTTGTTGGATGGAAGGTGGTTCTCTTCAGAGGTATAAGGAAGCTGGGAAGGACAGCCAGGTTTTGAGGAGGAAAATACAACATACTCGGTTGTAAACATGTTGAGATTGATTGAAGTGATGAAGTTACGTTCAGGTACTCACCCATGCTGTGTTTACTAAATGCCCGCTGTGTGCCAGTTAGTAGCCTGATATAATCTGTGACAAGACAGACCCAGTCCCTGATCTTGGGGCTGTCAGCCTAGTGGGCAGGGTAACCTGGCACCTGCAGAGACAGGCCTGCCGTTCAGCAGAGTGGTTGTTGGAAGTGGGACATTGGGCTGGGAGTGGAGACACTGTGCTCAAATATTGGTGATGGAATTCTTCAAAGAGCAGATGGTGACTCTCAAGGAAAAGCCTGCTACGCTGGCAGAGGTCTGGGGAGTACCCATGCTTAGGCACGTCTTAGTTTACACTGGAGTGTTGTAATGAGGCCAGCACTCCACAGGACAGGAGTTGTCAAAGTGTGGACCCTCCATTAGGACCACTTGGTATGTCAAAATGCAGATTCCTGGCCCGCTTCCTCCCTCAGCCTGTTGGAATGGGGTTGGGGTTGGAGAGGGTGCAGAGTAGAGGTTTGCATTTTTAACAGATGCCCCAGGAAATTCTTGTTTGTAGAGTTTGAGAACCATCTTTCTAGGTCATCTGAAAGCCTTAGGTGATGGTTTAACTTTTATCATGCAGGCGATATTTTTACTCCTCAGTAAGTTTAACACCACTCCCCCCTAAATAACTCAGAGAGACTTCTTTGAGCTTGGGAACATTGGCTGGATGGACTGCCTTTCTTTTCCACAAATGTCTTTCTTACCTCTTCTGCCCTGAGGCTGTATAGCTCATCTGGGCAATTAAAATGCCTCTGGGAAGTGTGTTGCTTTGTTCTTAAATTAATACAGCTAGTCCCCCAAGGATGGTGGTAGAAATTTAGAATGCTGCTGAGAGGCTTGGAGCTGTATGCTCTCTGGGAGTTCTGGAACTTTAAATATAACAAGGCAGGTCCGACCTCCCTGCTGCCTGCTGCTATTGAGACGGGGTCAGAGGCCTCAGCCTCGGCTTGACTCATCTTGAAGGGCCTGCGCCCGCCCAGTGTGTGCAGCGTTAGCTCTTCGCTAGCAAAGTGTGTGGCGTCCTGACTGTGCAGGGCTCCTGGGTTCTCCTGTCCGTGTTCAGCATCCTGCTCACCCACCTCCGCTCCTCCGCTGTCAGCTGCGTCTCATGGTTTTCCCAAGTGGCAGGGGAGTTTCCAGGCCTGCTAGCGGAGTGCTGGCCCTTTATTAAGGCCACCAGTAAGTAGCGGAGCTACACTTCCTGGGTTCGAACCAGCCCTGACCTTGTTTAGCTGTGTGACATTTGTCCAGTTACTTGATCTCAATGCCAAAGTTTGCTAATCTGCAGAACAGAGGTCATAGTAGTTATGAAGATGAAAGGAGTTAACACAGTGCCTGGCTCCTGTGAGTACATTTGCTGCTGTCATGTCGTCGTTGCACCATCGTCATCATTCTCAACCTCACAGAGAGATCATAGCCTTGGCTTCAGCTGCCCCCGACTTCCCACCCGAGCCCTCCCTCCGGTTTCTGAGCCATCATCCCAGCAGATGTTAGACCTCTCCATTTCGCTGTCTCCCTGTTGCTCGAGTTCAATAGGCGAAGACTGAATTTCTTATCTTTCTCCTCAGACTGGCTCTTCCTCTCATGTTCCCTGTCCTGGCCAATGGTTTCCCTCGTGTAATGCACCTGCAGAAACACAGATTCCTCTTGGACTCACCTCTGTCCTTGGTTCCCTGCCCTGCCTCGAAGCAACCACTGATTCTCTTGGTTCTCTAGGCTAAAGCTTTCCTAAGCCTTTCTTCTCTTCATCCGTATGGCCTTTGGGACTCCTGTGTCATCTTTTCTGGGGAGCCTTCTCCTGTCCTCTGGAGCTGGAGCTGATGTCTCTTCTGGGTCCCCACAGCTTCCTGTTTTTAACTTATCACCCTGTGTGCCTCTTGGCAGTCCCATTGGAGAGTGAGCTCTCTGAGGGCAGTGAGCGTCTGTTATTTGCTTGGTCATTAATGTCGGACAGAGTCTGGTTCTCGGTTCAGCCTTGTCAGTGCTTGTTAGGTCAATAGATGCGCCACAGTCTTTCTCATCTCCATGCCTCTGGGTGCCTTGCTGCCCCTGATTGGAATTTTCTTTCTTTTCTGAGCTGCTTGTTGGCTTCCTGTATTCTTCAGTACACAGATGCAGTTACCACCTCTGCCCTCCGCTGTGTTCCCATTACACCCCTGCATGTCCTGACCCTTGCACATGACCAAACACAAGAGAATGGTTGGTTTTCATTTTTCTTCTCAAGTTGAAGGCAGATCCTGTCTTTCATCTCCATTTTCCTTTTTACACAGAGGTTACTGAGTAAAGTTTTCTTATATGAATGAATGAAATGTTGAGTAGATAGATGGCTAGATGGGCCGATAGAAGGAAGAATATTCGTGATGTGACATTGTTACTGGTTACCTAATGGGAACAAATCCGAGCAAGAATATTTAAAATACACGGAATTTAGCCTGTTGTTCCATTTGTATTCTAATTATGAAGGTGTTCCTCTTACTAATATGATGTTACTTCTATCATTGCTTTTAAATGCTTTTCTAGTAAGAGCTCTTGTTATAATGTCCCCTGGAGGAGATTGTTGCATGGTTTTCCTTTGGAAACCTTCCCAAGCATTTGAATATTTGTAAATAAGGAATGGTTTGTATGTACATCCTCTCACATTTTCTGACTCCTGTTGATTTTCAAGACTCATAGAAGTCAGACCTGTTTAATTTAAATTTCCCCCTCAGTTGAGTGCTGAAGAATTTGATTCCATGACCAAGTTTAAGATACATATTGAACAGCAGGTCACATCCTGGCTTCCTTTATAGTTAAGGTCAACTGGGCATTTCTCTCTGTGTCTCAGGTCAGCCTCGAGCACGAGGAGCAGAAGCTGGAGCTAAAGCGCCAGCTCACGGAGCTGCAGCTCTCCCTGCAGGAGCGTGAGGCCCAGCTGACAGCCCTGCAGGCTGCCCGGGCGGCCCTGGAGAGCCAGCTCCGCCAGGCCAAGACGGAGCTAGAAGAGACAACTGCGGAAGCAGAAGAGGAGATCCAGGCGCTCACGGTAGGCCTGGGGAGCGGCCTGGGGAGCGGCTCCTGCAGCGCTGAAGGCCGCAGCGAGGATGAGTGTGGTGCTAAGGTGTCTGCTCACTCTTAGACATTTCGAAAGAGAAAACAGAGATCTCTTGAGATGTCGAATGGGCATTAAATTGGCTTACATAGGCTTCTCCTTCATTGGAATTAGTGTTTCAGATCATTTGGTAATATCTGAGCTTTCCTTAGCATCTGGAAAAGGTCTTCCTTTATTTATCTTCCCTTAAAAAAAAATCATCCTTATTTTTTCTTTTATTTTTTTCAATTACAGTTGACATTCAATATTATATTCATTTCAGGTGTATTCATCTGAATTTCAGTTATATTTGGAATTTCAGTTTTAGCCAAAGTCTTTTTGCTTGGATCTTCTACTTTGATTTTCAATAATCATTAAAAAAAAAATAATCTTAACAGTACCATATTTCTATATTTGTTTTGGTTAACCTTATTTACGTTCTTTTTTTAATTTGTAGATTCTGCTTTATGTCTTATGTATGCATTTGGTATGATCTGGTATATATTTTAAACTAGTTTCATTCTTAGAAGTTATTCTCCCTTTGTTGGGTTTGGAGAACCCATTATCTCAACCCAGTTGGAAACTCATGTCAGGACCCTGGCACTGTGGACCAGCCTGGGACACGGGGACTTCTAGGATTCTGGGGGTAACATAGTAACAGATGTAGAAGGTACTTGCGATTCCTAGATTTTCCAGGACTTAATGTCAAGTTCAGATACTGACTAAAATCTGAATTTCCATGTCTCTATGAGAACACTTATTAAACACTGTTGATGACACATGCCCCCAATATTTGTTTGGAAAAAAGTAGTCATGATATCTCTTTATACTTGGCCTTGTTTCAAAATGTACTGAAAGCAATTTAGAAAGATACAAAACAGTGAAACAGGGTAAATAAGAAACAAAAGGCAAAGAGTAAATAAGACTATGAAAGGGAAAAATGGAGGTAAGAATGAAATGAATATATAAGAGTGAATGCAGAGAAGGCTTATACACTTTCTGGAGTTGGGTGGATGGGGAGGAAGACAGCCAGATAGCTCTTCTTGGCTGCTAAAGGAGACACTTAAAAATCTAACCAAAAATTATATTTAATGCATTGTATGTTAATATTTTGCCCCTGTATGAATACCCAAGATCTGAAAGGAAGAGAACTCAGTAATTTAATCCATACTCAATGAGTCCTCACTGTGTGCCTAGGGCTGTGTCTTTAGCCTTTTGTCCCTGGGGGATTGGCCTGTAATTCCTCAAATCCTTTTACATTGGAGGAGGGAGACATTTATTTTTCTGCTCAGTTGGAATTGGGAGGGAGGGCGGTGGCCATGTATCTTCTTCCCTTTGGAAGGAGGAGGGTATAAAATAGAGCGCATGTCACCGCTGTTTATCTGTGGGGAAATTAGTCTCTAAATCCTGCTTGCTGCTGGTTGGAATATGCTGTGTCTAATGGCTGCTGGGAGCCTAGCACAGCAGCAAGTCACGACTTAATTTAGTCAGATGAGATCACTGCCTCAGAGCATCTTAGAAAAAAAAGAAAAACAGCTTTCTTAGGTCTAGAAACTAGGGCTCTACCAGTCTCACAGATGAAGATGCCATGGAAAACAGGGCTTCTTAAAGTTCTGGCAGAAAGCTGCCTTGGTCAGACAGCTGTTTGTAAGCCCCTCACGCAGAAACCCAGCTCCATGCGTTTGCTTCCATTCAGTTTTGAGGCTGTGGGTTTTCCCTCTCCCCTCCTTTTGATTACGTCCTCTAAACCTGGTTATGGGCCTCATGTGGTTGTTGCCTGAATGGCTTTGTTGAATTTTGTCTGAAGAATGTATTTTCCAAGAGAAAGAGAAAATGG
The DNA here is from genome assembly GCF_014108235.1 of Myotis myotis. Classification (NCBI taxonomy): domain Eukaryota; kingdom Metazoa; phylum Chordata; class Mammalia; order Chiroptera; family Vespertilionidae; genus Myotis; species Myotis myotis. Next base: position 21,181,277 of record NW_023416325.1, on the reverse strand, counting down.
TCAAAAATGCTGTACTCTGATGCCCTCTCTCTCATTGTTCGAGGCCCAGGTTCAGACCCAGTGTAAGCATCAATCAAATTAAATCAGCCAGATCTAAAATGATCTCCCAGGAGGCTTGTCAGCTTCACAGCAGGCTGTTTTATCAATAAAAGGAATAGTTAAATGGGCTATTATTGCTTATTTCAAAGAGGCCTCCATCTCCTCGCCTGGGAAGGAGTAGTTACCCCATTTGGCCTCCGCTTCTGGACCAAATTAGATGGATCGCCGCAGTTAAGTTGAAGATGGGCATTGAAGAAGCTTGGCAGGGGCCACTGGGAAGCCAGTCTGGGTCTTCTGCTTTCTTTTTCCTCACTCTCGCTTTACCCATCCTGTCAATTGCATTTGCATTGAAATTTACTGGCTGAGATTAAATCAAGGTAGAGACCAACAGGCGAGTCAAATTTAAGCAAAAATCCATACTTTCAAGATGCTGTCATGCTTATTGGTGGGAGAGCATTTTCTGCCTGGACTTGAAATTTAAGACTCCATGTAATCCTGTCCAGGAAGGGAGAGAATCGGAGTCCGTACACTTTAGAGCACACCGATGTGTGACATGGTGTCTGAATGGTGCCGTGGGGTAGAGGTGTGGTGTGAGCCCTGCGTACACCTGCAGGGCCCACCAACATGTTTCGCGTCCCTTCCCTCACGTGCTTTTATTGATTTGGCCAAGAGTCTAAAGCCAGAGACAGTAATGAGAGGAATTGTCCCAGCATTCTGTGATTATGAGATTCCAAAGTCATTCCCTGTGATTAGTTAAAATCGTTAGTCAATGCATGTTCTCATTTCTTCTACCCCCCCCCCCTCAATAAATATCAAACCCTGTATTAATTAGTAAGCTGTCAGTGTGATAGCCAAGATGTGAAATTGGGGCATATAAGGTGACAGTCTTGCTTGGTGCCTGCCTTCACAGAGAAAGGGGTGGAAGCCTGAGTGTTCTAGAATTATGACCATGGATCCCAGAAGGTGGTCAGACATCTAAATACTGGTTTCCTTTCCTGAGCTCTGTGGGTATTTTCTCTCACAAGGCTGTGTTATAATTCTCTTTTCTTTCTTCTTGTAACTTTCCTTAAAATTAATGAAGACATACTCTCTAAAGAGAGTGGCTCTCTGCTCTGCAGGCTGCAGCCTGTCCATTCTACCTTATTGCCACCTAACCCCTAGCTCAGTGGTTCTCAAAGTAGGTCTGTGGATGCCTGATGGTCCTCAAGGTCCGATTATTTTCACAGTAATACTAAGATGTCATTTGGCATTTTTTATTGGGTTAACACACTGATGGTACAAAAGCAATGTTATTGTTATTTAAAAAGAAATAAAATACAAATATTTGAAAAAGATCTCAGTTTTAATTTCTAATATAAATATAGATAGATGTAACCCACATCAACAAAAGCTCTTTGGGGTCCTCAATAATTTTTAAGAATACCTATTCCCTGTAATACCTAATATCTTATTAACACTCAGTTATTTCATTGAGAGAATCCAAATACATTTTACCTTGTTTTATGTATTTCACTATCCTTATATATACTATTATGCGACCTTTTGCTTTTTTGTATAGTTGGTTTATAACTTATTTCAAAAAAACATAAAACATGTTTCTTGACATTTTTTTAACCCAGATCAGTCCAATAATTATTAAATTTCTTATAGTATTTCTAGCAGTCACAACAGGATTGGTTCTACATTTTGGGTTTATAGTTCATAGTCAATAATAAATCAAAAGCCATAACAATGGTAATTCATTACATTATATCCTCAAAGAGGATTGCCATTTGATGTGTCAAAATGATCCAAGGGTCTCGGTGATGGAAAATTTCAAAGAAAATGAAATAGTATTAGTGATTGACATTTCAAACTACAAGTGGGGGGCAGTTAAACAAGTTTTTAATGGTGTGGGATGAGAAACTTTGCTATTAGTAAGAAGGTGGAATAGGTCATCTATCCCTAAGTCTAGGCCAGGGATCATTGTTTAGGCCTTGAAGGAATTAACTCTACCCTCAGCTTCTTGTTGCTGTCTTTGAGAGATTTCACACCAAATAGTCATTTAGAGCAGGGTTAGTTAGGCAAGCTATAACCAGTGAGTCAAATTCAGTCTGCCTCCTGTTTTCTGTCAATAAAGTTTTATTGACACATAGCCATGCCCATTTTTTTACATATTGAGTATGGCTGCTCTTGTGTCATGAGGGCAGAGTTGAGTATTTTTGACAGTGACTGAATGGCCCTCGAAGCCAAAAATATTTACTGTCTGGTCCTTTAAAGAAAAAATTTGCTCACTCTTGCTCTAGAGTTTATTAATCTGTGGGCCTTATTCTCCTTTTAGGAAGAGTCCTCGGTGGTCATGAAATGCACTCGGGGATTGGATGGTCTTTGGGGCCAGACTCTGCTTGCTCACAGATGAGACTTCAACAGCAGTGTAGAGAGCTACGTTCCTACTTTGGATAAATAGTATTCTTACACATCTATTGGTACCTGTCAGGGATCGAGCCTGAACCTAGGTACATGCCTTGACTGGGATTTGAACCCACGACCCTCCAGTCCGAGGGCCGGTGCTCTAACCACCGAGCACTGGCCAGGGCTAATTCCTTTCCTTTCCTTTTTTTTTTAAATTTAAGAGAAGGACTACTTTTGCCTTTGGGCTTTCCGAGCAAAGCAAACAATGCCATAATCCACTTTAGCTCTCAAATCAGAAAGCTGTAAGGGTTTGACTCCTCCTTTCCCTTGGCCCCATGTTCATGAGCAGGTCTTATTACATGTGCTTCCAAAGAGGTAGCAGTTCCATTCACTTTTCTTCGCCTTTGCCACCACCCTCTCTCCTTGAATGACAGTGGTTTCCTGCTCCTTTCTACCCTTGTCCTATTTTGATCTATTCTTCCTGTGGCGCCCACACAATGACAATCATATCATGTAAGTCTGCTTCTTAAAACATCATTGGCTTTCAATTAATTGCAATTTGAATGAAATCCAAACACTTTTCTGGGCCTTCAAGATTCTTGGTCCTGCCCTGACCGATTTGGCTCAGTGGATGGAGCGTCGGCCTGCAGACTGAAGGGTCCCAGGTTCGATTCAGGTCAAGGGCATATACCTTGGTTGCGGCCACATTCCCAGCAGGGAGTGTGCGGGAGGCAGCTGAATCGATGTTTCTCTCTCATCGATGTTTCTAACTCTCTATCCCTCTCCCTTCCTCTCTGTAAAAATCAATAAAAAATATATATTTAAAAAAAAGAAAAGATTCTTGGTCCCTGCCTGCCTCTCTACCATCATCTTAAACCACATTTTCCTTGTCTGTGCTTGAGCCAGGTGGTTTTCAAAAATCATTTGGCTACAACCCACCGAAGAATACATTTTACCTTGTATTGTAATAGTGTGTTTCACTGAACTTAAGGTATCAAAAATTGGGATTGCATCTTACAATCATAGCTTTTATATGATTACTAGGGGCCCGGTGCACGAAATTCGTGCACTGGGTGTGTGTGTGGGGGGGGGAGAGTGTCCCTCAGCCCAGCCTGCCCCCTCTCACATACTGGGAGCCTTCAGGCGTTGACCCCCATCACCCTCCAATCGCAGGATCGGCCCCAGGATCGGCCTGGGCAGGGGACCCTCATTTCCCCCCTTCACTGGTTCTGCCCCCAGCCCAGGCCTGATGCCTCTGGCCAAGGCATTAGGCCTGGGCAGGGGACTCCCAGCTCCCCGTGATCTCCCGCTCTGCCCCTGCCCAGGCCTAACGCCTCTGGCCAAGGCATTAGGCCTGGGCAGGGGACTCCCAGCTCCCCGCGATCTCCCGCTCTGCCCCTGCCCAGGCCTAATGCCTCTGGCCTAGGCATCCGGCCCCGGCAGCGGGGACCTGCAGTGGCAGTGGGGGGCGCCACGATCGTGCGGGCTCCGCCCCTGCCGGACGCCTCTGGCTGAGGCGTCCGGCCAGGGCAGTGGGGACCCACAGCTGCAGCGGCCCCGCGATCGTGGGCTCCGCTTTAGGCCCAGGCAAGGTACCCCTAGCTCCTGGGACTGCCAGCTTCCACCGTGCCCAGCTCCCATCGCTGGTTCCACCCCACTTCCTGCTATCACTGGCCAGGGCGGCAAAGGCGCCTGATTCTCCGATCATGGCTGGGGGGCAGGGCAAAGGCGGCCCCAGGGCCCCCTTTGCCCTGCCCCCCAGCTCTTAGCTCCCCCCTGGGTTTCCGATCACTGTCAGTGTCAGGGGGCTTCTTCCTGCTTTCCCTTTCGCCTCCCTGCATTGTGCCTACATATGCAAATTAACCGCCATCTTTGTTGGCAGTTAACTGCCATCTTAGTTGGCAGTTAATTTGCATATAGCCCTGATTAGCCAATGAAAAGGGTAGTGTCGTATGCCAATTACCATTTTTCTCTTTTATTAATGTAGATATAATCATCCTGTGTAATAAAAGGCTAATACGCAAATCAACCGAATGGCGGAATGACCAGTCGCTATGACACGCACTGATCACCAGGGGCAGACACCAAATGCAGGAGCTGCCCCCTGGTGGTCAGTTAGCTCCCAAGGGGAGCACAGCTCAGCCAGAAGCCCTGAGCCAGTGCGCTCCTGTGGGGAGCGAGCCTAAGCCATCAGTTGAACATCCCCTGAGGGCTCCTAGACTGTGAGAGGGCACAGGCCAGGCTGAAGGGCCCCACCCACCCCCAAGTATACGAATTTCGTGCACCGGACCTCTAGTATATATATAAACATGTCTTGGTTTAGTTGATAGTACTTTCTCTTTAAATATTACATAAAATTGTGATAGCCTTACAACTTGATAGCAACTTAAATTGGATGAATTATGCTATCTCAGACAAATTTTCTACAACAGGGCTTACTGTTGTAGAAAAGGTACCCTGTGATGTTTTTTATATTCTGTCCTGTTTTGTTCCATTTCATTGGTTAAAACAAACCAGAAAATCCCACTTATGCTCACCATTGGAGTACAGCTTGAAGTTGAAAAAACTCTGCTGTAGCCACTCGGGTCTTTTTTTGTTCATCAAGTGCACTAAACCCTTCTTGCCTCAGGGTCTTGGCACACACTGTTCTCTTTGCCTTTTCCTGTTCTTTGCGTGGCTGGTTCCTCCTCACCCAGCAGGTTTCGGTTTAAATGTCACCTCTTCGGGGAAGCCTCTGTGACCACCCATCTAAGTGAGTTCCTTCCTAACCCCCTGGTTCCCTTTTTTTCTGTTTCCTTTATAGCATTCGCCACACTTTGTAATCATGCACTTATTTATGTTCTAGCTCCCCTCACCAGAATGAAGTTGTCAGCCCTACACGCTCTCTCTTATCACAGTGTCTAGCATGTAGTATGCACTCGGAAAATCCTTGTCAACTGAACGAAGCAGTTCTGCCTCTCTATTTATTTCAAGATCACTATGGGGTTTCTGAGTCTCAGCAGCTTTTGATAAAAAAAAAAAGTTCCTACTTTGTCCTGGCTGTTGTCCTGTATGTGTGTCTGTGTGTTTTTGTCTCTTGGGAATAGGCTGGTTGGGGAGGGTCAAGTAGTGAGAAGAGGGAAAGGTTAAGGCCGGGGAACAAGCAAATGAAGGAGAGTAAAGACTTCACCCTTTATTAGTTTTTTTTTGTCCACTCATCCCTAGGCATTAATGTGAATGTTCAAATATATTTGTAAAGGGTGGGCATGTGTGGTCTGAGTAGTTCATTGTTGTATGTCAACTGTAATTGAAAAATAAATTAAAATTAAAAAAATAGTTAATCGTTATTAACGCAGCATCATGTGTTCCTGTAACTTTTGTTTCTGATGTTGGGGATGACTTAATCCTTTGAAAAACAGATGCTGAAGCTGCTGCATCAACATTCTTGGCTTTCTAGGCAATTGCTGTTCTCTTTATTTGACCCGTAGTGTGTACAATTGTATTCCTCCCTATGGAAAATTTATAATCAACTTCTTACCTTTTAGGCACATAGAGATGAAATCCAGCGCAAATTTGATGCCCTTCGTAACAGCTGTACTGTGAGTATTAACCAAAGATGATTAAAATAGCATAACATTAAATCCAAGACGAAAAAGAGAACATCTCTTCGTGATGTCAGTGACTAATTTTTGATACAGACTCTCAGCTCGAAGCAGTTAATGCTGTCAAACCGATTTGGCGTTTCTGAGCCCCAGATCACTTCAGTTTCTCGGGTGTCTGCCTGTTTTAAACATTTAAAGCCATTCTTCATGCTGGAGGGAGGATAGCTGGAGCGGTCCAAGTAATTCTCACTGCACAACCACTAATAGGCTTCAGTCGCTGCCACAAAAGTCCCGAGCAGCTGCCCCTCCGTCTCCAGTGTGGACGATGCTCAGGCCAGCTCAGGCCAGAGATTGTGCAGGGGCAGTTATGTGTGCGAAGAGTCTTCTGTAAGCTGCTGCCTCTGCAGAGGAAACATCTAGAAATTTTAACTTCCTAACAGGTAAAATCTGGCTTCCTTCCATGCAAATTTAAAATCTAGGACTTTGGAAGATGTTTATATTGAGAAAAATAAATCCTATGCACAGATAAGCATCATTCACAGATTATGTAATAGGGTCGGTCAGTGGCAATGCAAAGTCTATTTTTGCTGAAAAGGAAGGCCTGAAATAGGCCTCTTTCAGAAGAGAGGGATGTTATCTTACCCATGGTCCCCTGCCTTTCCTTTGGTCCTTTCATTGCTATTACCTCCTAGTCAGTCCTAGGTGAGCTTGTCTCCATTTGCATTATTCGCATCTGTGAATTTCCAGAATGCGCACCCCCTCCCCGCCCCCATCCGTGTTTTATTTTCTTATGAACTCTTTCTTTCCTCCTTACCCAGTAGTGGGGCATTAGATCCTGATTCTTTCCCCCTTAGTTTAGGTATAAAATGCATACAGAAAAGAACATAAAGTGTATAACAGTTTTACATGTATAGACAATCTACGTAGCCACAACATAGATTAAGATACAGAGCATTTTCAGCCCCCAGAAGGCTCCCTCATATTCTCATCAGCATCCTTTTCCCCAAGGGTAACCACTATTCTGATCTCTGATATCATAGATCAATTTTGCCTATTTTTGAGCTTCATTTAAATGAAGGTCTTTTGAGTTTAGCTTTTAAAATTTTTTTTTTTTTTTTTTTTTACTTAAGTTGTCTGTGTGGTTCATCCATGTTGTATCTGTCAAAAATTTGTTCTTTTTCATTATGGTGTGGTGTATCCAGTATATGACTAGAACTGAAGTGAGTTTACCCATTCTCCTGCGGGTGGAAATTTGTGTTGTTTTTGCTGTGGGTAAAGCTGTCAGAGAACATTCTTGTCCACGCCCTTTGGTGGCTATAAGCACTTATTTCTGATGAGCGTATACCCAAGAGCGGAATAGCTAGGTCACGCGACGTGCCTTTAGTTTGACTCTAATAGGCACCTGGCAGATGGCTCTTGGTTATTTTCTGGTGCCGATGGCTGGACCAGGGTGGACCCACCTTAGAAATGTCTGCTGATTTCCTCCATTCTCCCTCCCTTCGTCAAAGAATAGACGCATCTGGGCCTGTCCTCTTTTTCAGTTTCTTTTTGTCTTGGTTTGTTATTTTACACAAGAGTTATTTGCTTACATTACGTACAAGCTCAAATGATCACTGAATAAAATATAGGTCTTTTTATGGCTGTGATATTTTTAGATTACTATATTTTCCTAAAATAAAACTTGGATATATTTTCAGTGTGTACATCAGTAATCCTTCATCTGCAGGTTTCCTTTCTTCATTTTTAGTCTTTTGGCATAAAGATTAAAATAAAATTTTTAATACTTTTATTGAGGTGTAACTGGCATACAATCCCCTGATGAATTTTGAAGTGTGTGTACACCTATGAAACCAGCACAACACTCAAAATCATGAACATATCCATCATCCTCAGAAGTTCCCTTGTGCTCCTTTGTCATCCACTCTCCCCCACATTTTTAAAATTGGAAATACAGTTTTTAATAGAATATGGCGATATGTAGAATGAATTTGGTTACTTTCTTAACTTATGTAACTTTCAGACTCTCTTTATTCCTCAGATGTGCTTTTTTCCTGCAACACTGACCTGTAATCCTTCCTTTCCTTCCCCCCGGCATTCCGTGGAGAAGCTCTGGGGGCCTCGCAGGTGGATGGAGGGGTCCCACCCACAGCAGTGGCCGCTGAGGGTCCACACTGGCTCTCTGATGATAGGCAGACCAGGCTCCACTTCTGAATTGGCCTCTTGGGGGCCTATGTGGTGTTATCTCCCAAGTCTCTATTTCTTTGCCTGTAAAATGGAGCGAACACTCTCCTTGATTCCAGTGCATCATGGATTGTAAGACATAATTTATTTAATAACTGCTCTTTGGAGCCTGGTAAGAGAAGAAAGGTAGCTGCTTAGTTCCAGTATATATCCAAATTACAGAAACCGTAACACTTAGGGAACACTGAGTCATAGAATCAGAAATTTGGTAACAGTACCTAGCCATGGGGTTCCTACAAGAATTAATGAGATAATGCATCCAAGTGTTTGCATAGGGCCTGGTCCATAGAAAGTGCTAAACTGTTGGTTACTATCATTATTTTATTACTAGAGGCCCAGTGCATGGATTCATGCATCAGTGGGGTCCCGCAGCCTGCGGGATCGGGCCAAAACCTGCCCTCTGACATCCCCCAAGGGGTCCCAGATTGCAAGAGGGCACGGGCCAGGCTGTGGGACCCCACCTGTGCATGTTCGGGGCTGGGGAGGGATGCGGGAGGTTGGCCAGCCGGGGAGGGGAGGCTCCAGGGCGTGTCCAGCCTGTCTCGCTCAGTCCCAAGCTCCGTCCAGAGTGGCTGGACCCCAGCAGCAAGCTAATCTACCAGTCAGAGCGTCTGCCCCCTGGTGGCCAGTGCACATCATAGCGATCTGTAGAGCAGCCTTAGCATATCATTAGCATATTACGCTTTGATTGGTTGAATGGACGACCAGACGACCATACACTTAGCATATTAGGCTTTTATTATATAGGATATTGGACCTCTGACATAAAAGTGAATCCTTTGTTTAGAAAAGGGTTCTGCTCCTTGGAAAAGTTTGAAAGGCACCCCTTATGGAACAATATTTGGCAACAATAGTCTATCTCAATTATACTTTTGCCAAGTTCAAAGGCTGCTTTCAAGGCACCTCAGTAAATGTTCCTTTCTTGTTGGTGTGGTTTGAGATCGTCCACTAGAAGTGTCTTTATTACTGTTGGGAATTCCTAAATCAATTGATAGAAGCTCCCAGTTAGCAGCTTTTAAAAAGCCCATGAAAAGTAAGATTTTCAAGCTCTGACCGCTTCTATATTTCAAAGAGATTTCAAAAAAGGATTTGATTCAAAATATAGATCTTTGAATCCTACCTAAGCCTGTTTTGGAGGGGAGTTGGTGGGCAAACATATGACACAGTTTTAATTATGAATCAATCTGTCAGCTATAAGATTAAAAATAAATAATATGCAAATAGCTGCCTTCAAGAGAAAACTAGGCATTAAAATAAGACTTCAGGCCTGTGTCTTTGTAGCCTGGTGCACACTACCTGGAGGGTGTCTTCACCTCTCACATGCTACGGACATTTACTGGGTAACGTTCCCCGGGGCTCCTCGCTAGGTGCGAGATGTTAGCATCTGTTCCTCAGAACCACGAGTTTTGTATGAAAGCCTTGAAAAGCAACAGATAACCCCAAATAGAGATTTTTTATTTTTTTTTCCAAACAGCATTTTTTATATCCTGTTTTCTCTTAGAGCTGCACCACGATATCTTATCTGCAAGAACAGTCCACAAGAAAGCTCTTGGCCCCTGTCTCCCTTGTCTTTTTTGCCATTAAGATGGAGTCAGGCTTTCAGTTTATCTTTTTTACCCTCTGTCTTCAGCGATGAAAGATTAACCGACTCTAACATAGTAAAAAGATCATTTGCCCTTGGTGTGGAGAGAATAACCAAAGGCCACAAAGTAGACCCAGCAATTCTCCTTGTGTATTACCTGGTTCAAAATCGCCTATTATTATAAAAGTCTATTATTATATATATATTTTTAAACCATGGAGACCATTAATTTACTGCTTTGTCTCAAGTCAGTTCAATATCTGCAAACTCAAGTGTGTGTGTGTGTGTGTGTGTGTGTGTGTGTGTGTGTGTAACACTTAATACCACATCTCCAGCAACTGGAAACAGAGGCATAAGCTACACATGTTCTGGCTTGGGTAGAAAGAATATGTAAAAAGTCTGAACGAGTTAAAATGTTTTAATGAGTGTTTGGGTGCTTCACACAAACACAACCTCCTTCCCTTAGCCATCGGCAGCATAGAGACAGTGACAGGCTCTAGAACCAGCATCACAAACTGTGTAAGTAGGAATCGGAGACATGGCCCCTCCCCCCAAAACAAACAAACAAAACAACAGAGGACAACAGGGAACCAGAAGCACCCTTCCTCCAGGGCCCGTTTCCTTTGAAGTGAGAGTAACGATCTTGGCACGTCATTGACATCTTTCCAGTGTTTCTTCTGAAACAACTTGTAATTTAATTTTGGGAGAAAGAGAAGAGGTGGCAGAAATGGATTCATAACAGACTGCATTTTCTTTTCATAAATTTCAAAAGGAAGTGGGTATCCAAAGGCTTAAATATGTCTTCAGATGGCAAGGAAACTGTTTTGGCAGCATGTATATTCTTACATGAACAAATTTTCTGTAGTTCGTGCTCCCCAAGAGGCACCATTGTAATCTTTATAATGAAGCATCATCTTGGTCATTAATTTTTAATCCCTTGTATTTTTTAAAATATATTTTTATCAGAGAGGAAGGGAGAGGGAGAGAGAGATAGAAACATCAGTGATGAGAATCATTGATCGGCTGCCTCTTATATGCCCCCTACTGGGCACCAAGCCTGCAACCCTGGCATGTGCCCTTGACCAGAATTGAACCTGGGACCTTTCAGTCCGCAGGCCGACGCTCTATTCACTGAGCCAAACCAGCTAGAGCTATCTCTAGTATTTTTACATGGTACATTAAAGTGGAATAGTAGGCAAGAAAATTCAAAACATTAAAACAATAGGAGCAGAAGGGTAGTGAAGATAGTATTTATCTAGTCACAGATGGAGAAACCAACCCAGTAAAGTCCACCGTTGCTTATCTCAGGTTCCTGCGTTCATTGTACTGCATAGCTTCCGGGCCAGTTTCCTCAGTTCTGTTTTCCTTTGGGAAAGTGGCGGAAGGAAGCATCATAGAGTTAAGTGGGGACATTTGCAGTCTGTTATGAAAACGATCTTAAGGAGTGGGGCTTGCTACCTACCCGAAAGAGACCAGTTGAACTATTAAGCATTGTTTATTCATTTATCTATGGTTTGAGGAGCTTTCGCCATGGCACCGAGGGGGTGGTGTAGGGCTCCCTATGAGACATAGCTGCCTGCTAGGAATGGCAAGCGTGCAGTGTTTCCCTATCCCCACCCCCATGAGGAAGGAGTCTCAGCTAAGAACCTGACCAGATAACCTTTATTCCCCCTTTTGTAGCTGACAGTGTACTTCAAACCAGTACGTTAGGAATTTGACTTACGATATTAAAATTAAAATTCCTAGACCACTTACTACATTAAAAATCCATCAGCTCGGTTAACAAAATGAAAAGCTGTGCTTTCTGAGCCGCATTGAACAAATGTACTTACTTGATGCTCTTTGTTTCCATGTGCCCAAGAAGATATTTTTTAAACACTAATCAGAGGTGGTTAAAATAGGGAATTAGTCATGGAAACTGTTACCATTTCATAAAGTAACTCTACTCTTGGTTTGAAAATTGGAAACAATTAATAAGCATAGGCTTAAAGGCATTTCCTTTTAATTTACATCTTTTTGTTACATAAAATTTAATTTGCTGCCTGTGCACCTCATTCCAACTATTATAAGAAAATTGGCCTTAAAGTTCCTAAGTATTGTGTGTTAAAGCGGTCTGCAAGTGCTGATACTGAGCTCAGCAAAGAACAGGAAAGCTAAAGGCAGTGGAGTTGAAGTCATTCTGCCATTGAGCGGGGAAATAATTTAGCCAAACCCGATTAAATCTCTTTTTACAAAATGACAATTTCATATACGCGCCTTCCCATTTTTCCGATAGCGAACTGTATAATGAAAACCATTAAAGTGACGCCATGGTACAATATTGTGTTTTCAGGATTACTCTGAACTTCCCTGAAGATATTTTTCCTTTGTTGCATGTAATTAAATATATTGCCTGAGATATTATTAGAATAACTCTTAGTGTCCTTCACTCGGTCTTTCTCAATAAGAACTTTATTTTGCTTTCTAAGACTATCTCCTGGTAAAACTATAGTTTCTATCGAAGGTGTCGTGGCATTTTAGCTTAATAGCTGACTGTGAGACCGGTCTTCGTCCCTCTTTCCTCAATTTGCATTTTCCACATTATATTTTTGTCCATGAACTTTATTTCATTTAAAGGGGCCCCTTCTGTATGGCCTTCACTTTTGGTGGGTTTGCTTTTGCCATGTTTTCCAGGTGAACCCTGAGATAGACTTTCCTCTTTCTAGCACAGCAAGTGTCTTAGTGCCCAGTGGGCGGGCGCAGGAGCTTGGGGCCCACTCTGGGCGTTGGAGAGGCAAACTCAGGAGCCGCTCATTGATCGCTAGTGTCCCCCGCTTCAGGAACCCACGGCTCTAGAAGCAGTTTCTCATTTAAAATCTACTTGTGTGGTGTGTAACCAATTGCTTTTATCTTTTAGGTAATCACAGACCTGGAGGAGCAGCTAAACCAGCTAACGGAGGACAACGCTGAGCTTAACAACCAAAACTTCTACTTGTCCAAACAACTCGATGAGGCTTCCGGCGCCAACGATGAGATAGTTCAGCTGCGAAGTGAGGTGGACCATCTCCGCCGCGAGATCTCGGAGAGAGAGATGCAACTCACGAGCCAGAAGCAGGTAAGGACAATAACAGTGTCAGCGACCCCTGGTCCCCTCAGGTCAGCGTGAGTGCCTGGCGCATCTCCCCCAGACTGAGCCTGGCCAGGAAATGGGCTCTTGTTATAATCATGTCTGTGTTTTGAAGGCTTGAGGGTTTTAAAAATGGTTTCTAAAAGTGTGTAGTTCTTCTTTGGTTTAATTTTTTTAAGTTAAAAATAGCCCTGGCCAGGTAGTTCAATTGGTTAGAACAGGGGTGGGCAAACTTTTTGACTCGAGGGCCACAATGGGTTCTTAAACTGGACCGGAGGGCCGGAACAAAAGCATGGATGGAGTGTTTGTGTGAACTAATAAGTAAACATCATTACATAAAAGGGTACGGTCTTTTTTTTTTTTTTTTTTTTTTTTTTTAGTTTTATTCATTTCAAACTGGCCGGATTCGGCCCGCGGGCCATAGTTTGCCCACGGCTGGGTTAGAGCATCATCCTGAGGTTACAGGTTCGATCCCTGGTCAGGGCACATAAAAGAATCAACCAATGAATGCATATATATGTGGATCAACAAATTGATGCCTCTCTCTCTTTCTCTCTCTGTTTCTTTCTCTTTTCCCTACCCTCTCCCTTTCTCTCGCTCTAAAATCAATCAATAGAAAAAAGAGATAAGAATTAAAAAGAATAAAACACACTGCTCCAGGAGGCTAATGTGAGCCTTTGCACTCTCCTCCCCTGGCCTTGCTTTGGTTTCTGCCTAGAAGAGGTGGCAGAAATAGCCCTTCATCAATTCTTGCCCAGTCCCCTCGATCGGTAGAAGAAAAAGATAGACTGTATTTCAGGCTGTAGTGAGAAATGTGTGCTTTTCTGAAACTGATCTGACAAAAGTAACATCCAGGAAATGCTCACTTGGTACTGATTTGCAGACGATGGAGGCTCTGAAGACTACCTGCACGATGCTGGAAGAACAGGTCATGGACCTGGAGGCCCTGAACGACGAGCTGCTGGAAAAGGAGCGGCAGTGGGAGGCGTGGAGGAGCGTCCTCGGTGACGAGAAGTCCCAGTTTGAGTGCCGGGTCCGAGAGTTGCAGAGGATGCTGGACACTGAGAAGCAGAGCAGGTGAGACTCTCTGTTTGTAGACAGCCGATGACAGGTGACCACAGCAGCATCACCCGAGAGTGGTGAACAGGGTGACCAGTCGTCCAGCTTTCCCAGGACTGAGGAGTTTCTGGGACAAAAGACTTTCAGTGCTGAAACCGTGAGACCCTTGGGCAGACCAAGATGGGCTGGTCACCCTAGTTGTAACGGTGGTCAGTGTCACTTGGAGTCTGTGGCCTCAGTTGGTGTCCGTATACCCCGAGGAGAGACCCGGAAGGCAGAGCAGGACACATGTCTCAGTGCTTTCTTTGCAGAAACTCTTTCCTCCGGTTTCCTACCCTGGTGGCCTTGTATTGTAGCAAGACCATCACCATTTAAAATATATACTTATTGATTTGAGAGAGAGAGAGAAACATCCATTGATAAGAGAGAATGATTGAGCCCGCAACCCAGGCATGTGCCCTGGACTGGAATCGAACCAGGACCTCCTGGTTCATAGGTCGATGCTCAACCACTGAGCCATGCCAGCCATCACCATTTTAATCCTGGTTGTGAGTGATGCTGGTCTCCCTCTGCCCAGGGGTTTCTCAGCCTTGGCCCTATTCTCAGTGTGGCCTGATAACCCTTTGTCATGGGAGCTGCCGTGTGCATTCTGCTGTGAGCATCCTCCTTTGTCTGTGCCCACTTGATGCCCCTCCTCAAGTTGTGACAACCAAACACGTCTCCAGACATTGTCCAGTGACCCCTGAGGGTGCAAAATCACCCCCAGTTGAGAACAACTGCTCTACAAGAATAGTTTAATTTTCTTTTTCTTTCTTCAGAGGAAAAAAATAGTAAGTCCAGGCAGTCTTCTTCCTCTGTTTTCTCACCTTTGTTCCCCCCCCACCCCCGTCCCCCCGTCCCCCCGTCCCATCACCCTGGCACAGAATCCCCTGCCAGGCCACACATAGCTCTAGGCGTGCTGTTCACATCGAAGACATCACCATCACCGGGTGGCAGATTTATGAGGACAGTCTCACCACTCATGGCAGGGAAGTATTTTGCTCTAACAAAATTGCTATATTACAGCAGTTTGCCAACAGATGGAAATAAATGGTCTTGAAATAGGTGTCTTTTTCCAGTGCGCACCAAGGTACCGAATGGGCTAGAGCTAGCCCCACTACTTCCTGTCTGCACAGCTGAGTCGTATTTATCCTTCATAACCTCCCTAATATCACCTTCCTCCGACACTACCTTCCTGTGATACTTCTTAAGCAAGACAGCTATACACAGAAACATCTGTCATTCAGTCGGACTCATTTTGGTATTTTTTATGTTTACTTGACCATAGGAGACTCAACTAAATGTGTTGATGTTACATACAGTCTATGCTCAGTTAGTTAAACTAGAAAAGGTTAGAGGCTAAAGATTAAATTTCAAGAGAAATATTTCCTTTTTGCACATCCTCCCACTCACGGTATTTGCTGATTGTGAGGGGCTGCTGGTTTGCTTCCCTCCAAACTCTTGGGCCCCCGAATCCTCAGGGTATGTTCTGGTTGCATTCACACAGACCCCTCCCCCTGCCCTCAAGTCCAGCTCCTACCCTAGCTGTTTCTAGAGTTTTTCAGAAACAATTTTGGAGGTTGGAGGCTGGCTTCAGCATTAGGAAATACACAGCCACACATGGGAGGTATAATTATGGGCTGTGTTTAGGTAGATATTTCATCTATATTTTCAGGGGGCAATTATAACCCCCCCCCCCCAATTTGGTGTTATGTGGGATACTGAGATGAGTAAAGTCTAATTCTTAATTTTTGTCTTCAAGAGGCTAAGAGTCTAATGGAGGAGATAACGTATGCATTCAGATGTTTATCACCTAAAATAGTGGGGTGCGCCAGGAAAGAAATACATTTGTGCTTTGGATACAGAGCAAGGAGAGGTTACTTCTGAGAGCAGAAGTTGGGGGAGATTTTCTGGAGGACACGGCCTTGAGTTTATCCTTGAAGGCTGAGGCAGGTTGGGTTCGTGGAGCAGGGGAGGGGAGCATTGCCCGTGGAGGAGCTTGCTATACGCCCAGATGTGGAAGAGGCAAAACCTAAGACCTGCATGGGAAGGGAAGTGACTTTTCCAGTTTGTTTCTAGTTTTTCTTTTCTCTAAACTTATTTACAGATACATTCACCAGATTCAAGTTTCGGTTTCCGATGAGCACACAAAACACTCAGCATCTTGCATATACGTTAAGGAGAGGAAATGTTTGCTCAAATGGGGTCTCCCATGATCCTCTGCACCCAGTAGTCCTTCAGTGGGACTTCGATCCGTTTCTGCTCCCACTGGAGGGTGTGGCAGTGTTGACGCATCCCATCAGCCCAGTTGCATTGGGAAGCGTGCCCTTTCCTGTTCAGCCTTTCCACGCGGCTCCTCACAGGAACTTTACTTTTTAAGAGTATTTTTACCCAAGGCCTAAAGTGGGTCAAACCTTCGCTCTGTAATAAGTCAGGAAGCAAGGCATAGTTTGGAGGGTAGGGCATCTGTCCAGCCTGCAGCCTGTTGGGTTGCTTGTCAGGACTAAAGATGGGCCAGCCTCCTTTCTCCAGACCGATGACGACAGCGCTTCTGAGAGCGGCCTGTGTTTCCCGGCAGAGCAAGAGCCGACCAGCGGATCACCGAGTCGCGCCAGGTGGTCGAGCTGGCCGTGAAGGAGCACAAGGCCGAGATTCTCGCGCTGCAGCAGGCTCTCAAAGAGCAGAAGCTGAAAGCCGAGAGCCTCTCTGACAAGGTCGGTGCCCATCCCCCCTGCCTTTTAGGAAAACGTCCTCATTTCCTTCTTTTAGATGCAACCTATGGTCAGCATATTTCATGAACAGGCATTTACCCATTCCAGTAAAGTCCCA
The DNA here is from genome assembly GCF_014108235.1 of Myotis myotis. Lineage (NCBI taxonomy): Eukaryota > Metazoa > Chordata > Mammalia > Chiroptera > Vespertilionidae > Myotis > Myotis myotis. The sequence goes on along the minus strand of NW_023416325.1, from coordinate 21,164,410 downwards.
CAGGTAGGTGTCACCATGGGACATCCTTGGTTGGCAGTTGTGTGGGTGAGTGTGGTAGGTACTGGAGCATCACAGTCCGTCCGTGATTTCTTAGCATCTCCCTGTCTGCTCCTGAGGTCCAGCTTTTGGTTGTGGACGTACAACTGTAGTTTTCTGGCACCTGATTTCTAGAAGGCTTTATGGACTTAATGTTATATTTACAAAGTCGTAGACCAGTGTTTTGGAGATTTTTATCTAAGATCCTTGAAAGAGATTTAGAGTAGGTGCTTCAGTGTTACAGATAACAAAAGTGAAGGTCAGAGAAATTTCATATATACCTCACAGGTACACTTTCATACCCATGCACAGTCCTCTGAGTTTTGTATTTTGTATAACTCTTGGTTATTTCATGATTACAAAAGGAATTATTGGGGTCATTATGGAAGATATAAAACCCACAGAAAATAAAGGAAAAAGTGACTGATCATTCATCACCACTATCATATTGATAAAGCTATTTGTAATTTGTAGTCTTTTCTTTGTGTGACATGTTGATGTGTGCACACAAACATTTACAAATTTAGGTTCTTACTATAGAAATAGTTTGCAGCTTTTTAAAAACATCATATAGCTAGGGACTTTCCTTGAGTTATAGAATATTTTTTGAACATGTAGTTCTAAAAACAGAAATTACATGGAGGTACCCATTGTAATCTTTCCACTCGTGTTGGAAATTTGAGCTTCTTCCATTTTTTTTTGTTATTTTAAGTAACAGTGATGAACATAGATCTTTATGGACATCATGATTATTTTCTTACTAGAATTTTATAGAAATAAAATGATTAGATTCAAGGCTAGAGCTTGCCTCTCAGGAATATTCCCGAGTGGCTTTACTTTTTTTTTTTTTAACTATGATGAAAATAAATGTGGTATTTAGAGATAAGTGAACTCTTCTGTGTTTAATTTGAAGAAATTTTTTTTCTATTTGACTATTCTTAAAATATTCTATAGCAAAGTCCTACTCAGCCTTTAAGACACCAGGCATCCTGAGACCATCTTTTCTCGATGACCACTGATTCAATATGAATTTATCTTCTCCATACCTCTTATCAAAATTAACATCTTACCAAGCAGCCTCATTCTTTGTGTGCATGTCTAGTTACGGCCACTCCCTGCCTTTGTGATTTGATGTGATGTCCTTGAGAGAGCGTGTCCGTCCTTTTACCCCCAAAGCCCCTGATATTATCTTGGGCAAGAAGTAGGTGTTCAGCATATGACTATTGTTTCATTCAGCCACAGCATGTCAGATAAATAAATTCTTCAGTGGCCGTTCTCTTAGAACTTGTCATGGCTGTATATATGACCCATCCCTTACAGATCACTCCTATCCTTACAGAAATGGCCTCCATAAGGCTTATCTCCACCGTGGACTTGTGTGGTAAACTTCTAAAACATAGTGTTTATGTTCTGACCTTCAGAACTTGGTTATTCTTTACATGTGAAGGTTTGTGGCTATTTGCAAAAGTCATTAGCATCCAACATTCCTAAATGTGGTATCATGGCCACTTCCCCAATGTCCAGCTCAGTGACCTGGAGAAGAAACACGCCATGCTTGAAATGAACGCCCGGAGTTTGCAGCAGAAACTGGAGACCGAGCGTGAGCTCAAGCAGAGGCTCCTGGAGGAGGTGAGTGGGAACTCCTGGCACATGGGCCAGGCGGGGTTTCGAAAGTGAACAGTTGTTGTGTTCCGGTGGTCAGGGCCAAATTAGACTTTCAGATTTTGCAATTGGAATTTTAGAGGAAGAGTAAAGTTAAAAGACGTGTCATGAAGGCCAGAGGGCCTCTGACATTTGCGCCCTCCCACACGGCGCTTAACAGAGTGTGGAGCCCATGGTGGGTATGTGCCCAGTGGCAGTTTATTAAGTATGTGGGTGAATGAAAATTGTGTTAAATTGTTCTTAATATCCAAAGTCTATTAAGTTTTCAGGCTGGTAGAACATCCATGCAAATCCGCGGTGTGCACGGGGCAGAGACTTGATTGTGGTGAGCACCAAGTTTCATAAAGACTTGAGTATTCAGTTAATTCAATTTAAAAAATGATGCCCTCCTTTTGAGACACAAAATGAAAAGCTCCAGTGATCTCTTACACCCGCCCCTTCTGCTATTTCCTGAACTTTGTAGCAGAAATCTGAACATCGCTAATTAAAATGGTAACTACTTCCCACTCCCACGCAAAGCCCTCTGTGTTGAATCACTAATTATTTCGCTTTGTTCATTAGAATGGACCAACCAAGACAAACACACTGTGTAAAGATATTTAACAAGAAGTTGGACTTCCGGAGTGTTCTCTTTAACCCATAGTGAGCCTGGCACTTGGATTAACCGAGTGCTTGTCTGCTTAATTGGGGTTTTATTGTATGGTACCCATAGCTGCCAAAGGGCTCTGCTGGTAGAAATAATATCGCTGTGCTACTAATTTGAACAAATGTGGTGAAAATTGTGCAGGTAAATATGGAATGTATGATAGAATAAAACTTTAAAAAATGTGGGTGGGAGGTTGGGAAGGATCAGGAGACAGAGGTGGTGATGGTTACGCAACCTGTGAATGTATTTAGTGCCACTGACCGGCACACTTAAAAATGGTTAAAATGTTAAATTTTATGTGCTATATATTTTGCCACATGAAATATTTAAATAAACTTAATTATATAGATGAGTGAGAAGTTTATGAAAGGTAGGACTAAGAACACTCTAATAGAAATTTAAAAGTGTACTTGTGCCGGCCTGGGTGGCTCAGTGGTTGAGCATCGACCTGTGAACCAGGAGGTCATGGTTCAATTCTCGGTCAGGGCATGTGCCTAGGTTGCAGGCTCCATCCCTACTGTGGGGTGTGCAGGAGGCAGCCAATCAATGATTCTCTGTCATCATTGATATTTCTATCTCTCTATCCCTCTGCCTTCCTCCCTGAAATCAATAAAAATATATTTTAAAAATATATTTAAAATATTAAAAAAATAGAAGCCTACTGGGTAGTCAAATAGAGAGTTGTGTTCTTTTATCAGGAATGAATAGGCAGTGTCCTCACTTTAGCACATGTTGGAAACGGAAAGAACAGAGATAATCAATGATGTCGTCTGTCCTATTTTCTTTCCGAGGAAGGAGAGTTGGCCCTGACAGCTCAGTGCTTTGGTCCAAGGTTACATGGTGAGTCAGTGACAATGCTAGGAATAGAATGCTGGAATCGGAGTCAGTCCCCTCATTCTCACTTCTAAACCACAGGAGAACATTTCCAGTTCCTAGTCTGTACCTCACAGACATCTGGCTGACATTGAGTTTGAGGCAAATTTCACTGACAGTTGAAACCATTATGAAACATAGAATGATCTTTATTGTCCAAAATGGGGCTCAGCTCCTTGGCTGTGGTATGCACCCGGCAAGCATGTGACCGAGGACTTAACCCAGCTGTCCTCATCTTAGGCACAGAGACTTGTCAATGCGGCCAGCATCAGAGTCTCTGAGCTGGACAGAATGTTTATGTGTCATCTAGCCCAATTCTCAGCACTTGCACCACTGTTCCCAGACTTTATTGGTGGCTCTTTCTCCCAAATCCTTCCTCTTGGGCCCTAAATGGTCTCAGAAGCTTTCTGACATGACACTTTCCAGCCACTGTTAGTCCATTAGAAGTAATGCCAGAGATTAAAGTCCATTGCTAATCCTGGTGAAATTAATTTCCCACCCAAGCTAGGGAATCTCTTCCCCAACATTCCTCGCATGGGTCTCATTGAATCACGGCCTAAACACAGTGACTTCGGACATCCTAGCCCTTTTCTCAGCAACTCAGATTCTCACAAAGTCTTATTTTGAGCTAACACGTATAACTTCCACCCACTGGTTCTATTAGGTTGAAACATTTGCAAATAGAACGTAGTCTGATATTCCCAACTGAAATAGCAGATCAATATTGATTACTTGGTGATTAAGCAGAATAGCTGATGTTTAATTAGCACTTACTATGTGCCAGTGCCTTTCTGAGGCGTTTACATGAATCAGCTCCCACAGTCTGTGACAGTTCTGTAAGGCAACCACTGATGCCAGTGACATGGTCTAAGTTGCTCCCTACTCGATTCACCTCATCTTTTCTAAACAGTGCATTTCAAGTTGGCGATGTTCTTTTCTGGTGGATTGATCTTTCCAGAGAGTCCCTCAGAGTCCCGAGGTCTGGAAGTACGGACATGGTGGGCACCTCCACTTCCCTCCAGACTCTGTAACGTCTGCCGTGCCCTGGGCTCCTGGGGGCTTTATCGTGCCCCTGACACCACTGACCTGTGAGGTCACCGTCTGCCCTTCCACAAGTGGTTTTTTGTTTGTTTTTACATTTTTGTGTTTTGTATTTATTCAGTTGAAGTTTTTAAAAATACCCCCCTATTGAACGTTCTCTTGTTAGTTTTCAGCCGTCTTTCCAGCCACCAGGGTCGTTACAGGCTCTGGTTTCTGTCATCTAGATCCTTCCTGCTTCTTCCCAGTCTCATGTCACCTCATAAAACTGTGGGACAGATCTAAGTACATAGCTAAAGCCTTCCTTTCAGTCTAACACTGGCCAGGAATTGCTGCCACTTGCCTCTCTTTGGGAAGCAGGCAAATGGTTTTGAAAAACATTTTATTGATTACAAATGTCATTCTTACTTGTTTTTTATTATGGTACCTAAGCAGCCTATTTCTTGGAAAGCTAAGGAACGGTTGTTGTGTTTATTCTAGAAAAAAATCTTGGGCCTGGCTGTCACCAAACACACTCTTGTCCCCAGCATTTGCTTCTCTGCTTCCTGCCTAGTAATTAATGTCCTAAAATAGTGGGGAGAAGCTTAAGAGTGTAATTTACAAATCACTCCTGCTGCGAGGGATGGATAGCTCCCTTGAATAGGTTATCTTAGCTGTTCTTCTTTTTTTTAAAGTATTTTAGGGGGTTCTGTGGTTCGATTCAGAAATTCCAGGTTGGCTCACAGACCAGGTGATGTCTGGTTAGTGACAGGATCTCTTGCCTCCTGGGGAACTGATAGGGGAGAGGCTGGCAGAGTAGGTGGGGCAAGAAAGAGCACCTGAGCTGGATGGAGGGAAGAAAGAAGGAGAGAGGAGGTAGAGAGTATTAAAACTCATGAAGCATCTGCTGTATGCTTGGCACTGCACCCAGTATGTCCCCCAGTGAGGGCAGGTGTTATACCCACTTTCAGATGAAGAAACTGAGGCTCTGAGAGGCAGTATGAGCTACCCTATGTCCTATGACTGATCAGCGTTAGTATCAGTATTTAAACCAGGGTCTCTCACATTCTAAAACCCAGCTTCCTCTCCGTATGCTGTGATGCCTCAAGGAATCGGGCACCTCTCAAGAGGAGGGCAGAGAAACAGGTGGAGGGAAGGGAAGTAAGACAGAGAAGGTCAGCAAACTGAGGTCAGCGGGAGCTCTCGGCCTGCTGGGTCCGAGAGCACTGCCATTGGCGGTGTCTGCTGGGAGCCCCGCGGTGATGTGTGTTGCTCCTCATTAGCTCTCTGTCCTCAAGTCTGCAGGGATGTGGGCCGCTGGGAAGGGCGTTTTGGGTCACAGCACCGTGGTTAGCCGGGAGCCCAGGGCTGGAGGAAATCAAGCAGTCTTGTCAGGAGAGCTGTTCTCTCCTGCTTTCCACAAACAGGCGATTTAGGAAAGAGAGCCATGAGACCAGGACCGCGATAGCCTGCCCTATTTTTGGTTGATTTTCCATTATAAATTTGGAAACTTCTAATTTCCATTATAAATTCTAGCACAGAACTATATTTCCAATAAACTGAACTGAAAACTTTCTCTGGGTTTTACCAACACATAACTGAATCTGGGATCTTCCTCTTCCACACAGTAGAAATGTTTCCCACAGCTGTGGCTACTGCATGCTTATTGGGGTCCCTCAGCCTGACAAGGTGCTCTAAGTTAGAAGGGATGTGGCCCTAACCGGTTTGGCTCAGTGGATAGAGCGTCAGCCTGCGGACTCAAGGGTCCCAGGTTCGATTCCGGTCAAGGGCATGTACCTGGGTTGTGGGCACATCCCCAGTAGGGAGTTGCAGGAGGCAGCTGTTCGATGTTTCTCTCTCATCGATGTTTCTAACGCTCTATCCCTCTCTCTTCCTCTCTGTAAAAAATCAATAAAATATGTTTTAAAAAAAAGAAGGGATGTGATTCCCCTTTGTGTAGCACCCAGGCGTGGACAAATGATTTCTCCTAACAGCAATTGCGGTTTTAAAACCAAACAATAAGGACAAATTGATTGTCAAGGCATTAAGTTACACAGCCTTACATGTCAACTCAGGCAGCTCACACTCTTAAATCCCAAGTAGCCTTCACTGCAGCTCTGACTGGGGAGCCAGACCCAGCAGCCTGGACCTCCTGTTACAGTGGGCGCCCGGTGACCTGCTGGCCTTCAGAGGTTTCTGTGCAGATTCTTTTTAACTGGGCCTGCATCACTGTGGAATAGGAGACAGTTGTTAATTCTGGAATAAGATGATTTCGGAAGCTGCACTCTTTTTTTTTTTTTAAATATATTTTTTATTGATTTTTTACAGAGAGGAAGGGAGAGAGATAGAGAGTTAGAAACATCGATGAGAGAGAAACATCGATCGGCTGCCTCCTGTACATCTCCCACTGGGGATATGCCCGCAACCCAGGTACATGCCCTTGACCGGAATCGAACCTGGGACCCTTCAGTCCGCAGGCCGACGCTCTATCCACTGAGCCAAACTGGTTTCGGCGGAAGCTGCACTCTTGGTGTCAGGCCTGAATGCGTTTGGTAGTAGGAACCGTGTGGGAACACATGTTGTGAGTGTAGTGAGCCCTTTTCTGGCCTTCCTTCCCGCCAGCAAGCCAAACTACAGCAGCAGATGGACCTGCAGAAGAGTCACATTTTCCGTCTGACTCAAGGGTTGCAAGAAGCTCTAGATCGGGCTGATCTGCTGAAAACAGAAAGGAGTGATCTGGAATATCAGCTGGAAAATATTCAGGTGAGACCTGGCAGAGGGAATTTACTTAACAGGTGCCTGCGGAGCCACAGCCTGGTGGCTAAGAGCCAGCTGGTGAAACGGTCAGTATCTTCATGCTGTGCACTGTTGTGTATTTCCCCCAGGACTTCATTACGAGCATTTCCAAATATTCAGAGAAGTTGGAAAACTTCTATGCCGATTACCCCTGAGATTCTAGTATTAGCCACTTGCTATTTTTACCTTTTCACTTTTTTATCCATCCATCAGTCCATGCCCTCCCCCCCGCCCCCCTCCCCCAAACACACACACACACACACACACACACACACACACACACACACACACTCTTTTGGCTATAAGAATAGGACTGAGTAAATCAATATTGACTGAGTATGTTTGTGTTGAATTTTCATATGCTAGTATGCTACTGACTGTATTTTTTATTTTCTTAAAGTATCAAATTTAAAAGTATACTTCCTTCTGGGTCTGAGGTTGTTTTTGTTCTGATGAATTTCAGGTTCTCTATTCTCATGAAAAGGTGAAAATGGAGGGCACTATTTCTCAACAAACCAAACTTATTGATTTTCTGCAAGCCAAAATGGACCAGCCTGCTAAAAAGAAAAAGGTGGGTCATCGTGTTTGAAAAGGGGGACTTGACATTTCGCCCAACCATAATGATGGTTCAGGGAAAACCATGGTGATACATAATCCAGGGAACACTGAAGAAAACAAAATGTACATTTTTTTATTTTATTTTGGGTTGAGATGTAGGTTTTGAGATAATCAGAATAGCCCTCAAAGAGAGGATATCATTGTCAATTCTGTACTTTATGTTCATGGTTTTAAAATTGTAGTGCCTGTCTCTGTTAAGGGAGTAATTTTTTTTTTTAACCTAAGAAACTGGGAAGACAGCAGAGAAAGGTTTATACATGGGTCACCATACAGGTCTCCAAAGGGGGGTCTCAGCTCATGCGTACGGGACTCCAGAGGGATTAGGTCACAGGTATGGGACTTTAGAGAGATTACAGGCCACGTGTATGGGACTCCAGAAAAGACTAGGAATCACCTGGCCCAGTCATTTTGATTGGCTCATGAGAGAGCTGAAGTAACCAGTTCGAAGTGCCTGACTGGACAGTTACATCCTCCACCAAGTACTGCTCCGTCCTTTTAAAGTTGTAGCAGACAAATTAAAAATTAGCCAAAAAGTCTTCCCAAACAAGCAACTATGGGCAGGGTTTCATATGGTATAGATGAACACGGGAAGATTTTTTTCTAGTTGTTTCAGACATGGAAGAAAGGACACAGAGAGAGAGAGAGAGAGAGACATCGATGTGAGAGAGATACATCAATTGGTTGCTCCTGCATGCATCCCAACAGGGATGAACCTGAACCTAGCTATGTGCCCTGACCGGGAATCGAACCCGTGGCCTTCTGATGCATGGGAGATGCTGCAACTAACTGATCTCTACCGGTTAGGGTGGAACTTTCTTTTTTTTTAATAAGCCTAGCACATTCTTTTCTGAACCACTGAAGCCCTCCTTTGAGGTTTGGCCAAGTGTTCTCAGTTTGCAAAGGTCTCTAAGGAGTTTTGTTTCCTTCCAAAGGCGGTCCTACCCCAGAGTAGCAGTGGCAGGGCTTTCCCAGAACAGGCCTCTGATGACGGAGTACTGAGGCTTGAAGGGGCACGTGGTCTCCATGAGCCCAGTGCTGCATTTACAGTAAGGATGAGAGCAGCATTTGCAAGCAGCCTCCTACTGAGCGGTGGCTGCGGGGGAAGTAATTTCTTGTACACTGTGTGACTGTGTTTGTTATGCTTATGATATCTAATCTTTTTTATTTTAGCAGTGGACTGTTATCTGATTATGTCACTTGATGTAGTTAGGGTGTTTCCATTTTTTTGTTTTTATTTTGTCTCATTATATGGTTTCCTTTTTTTCTTTTATGTACAACACATGTCTCCACTTGCATTTTTTTTTTTTGAGTAAGCCCCTAATTCTGACATAATTTTAGCATTCCATTTTTTGTTGCTTCTGTTTTTTATAACACTCTTCTCTGTGTCTTGTAACTAAGCATCATGAGACAAATTCAAGGCAAGAGTGATTTCCGAACCATCTCTCCTGACTCCATCCTCCACTTCCATTTTTTGAGGGTAAAGAATCAGGAAATGGCTCTCCTCCTTGGGAATGCTTAAGGAAGAGGTGGTGGCAATCCAAGCATCTTTAAACCCTCCCGGTGAAAATTTGCGCATCCCTATTTTTTCCAGCCGCTGGAATGGGCTGTGGCCCTCTCCCCTCCCCCTCACATGCCATTTTTACTAAATCCGCTTACAGTGAGTATGCTCCTGGCTTTCGTGGTGTGCTCCTCCCAAGTCAGCGTTCCTTTAGCTAGCGTCAAGTGCCAGTCTCCAGGAGTTAGGAGATATCTCTGTTTCCATTGCTAGGGTTTATTTAGTCGACGGAAAGAGGACCCTGCTTTGCCCACACAGGTTCCTCTGCAGTACAATGAGCTGAAGGTGGCTCTGGAGAAGGAGAAAGCTCGCTGTGCCGAGCTAGAGGAAGCTCTTCAGAAGACCCGCATCGAGCTCCGCTCCGCCCGCGAGGAAGGTAGGGCTCCCAGCTCTCTAGGCAGTGTTAGGACCCACCCCGAGGAGGTTGCTCAAGACCAGCTCGGCATCTGTATTTATGGCCTGTGAGCTTTCAGTCCAGACACCCAAAATCTGAACAATTCATGGCATCCTTGGCGTTGCTGATTTGGTACAATGATGTCCCTTTAGTTTGGGGTCCTTGAAAGACAGCCTGGGGCAGCCCATGGGCTCGGGCCTCTTGGTGACTCGGCTGACCAAAAGGCATTGGACTGCTCTCTCCCCAGCTGCTCACCGGAAAGCTACCGACCATCCGCACCCATCCACACCAGCCACTGCGAGGCAGCAGATTGCCATGTCTGCCATCGTGCGGTCGCCCGAGCACCAGCCCAGTGCCATGAGCCTGCTCGCCCCGCCGTCCAGCCGTAGAAAGGAGTCTTCAACTCCAGAGGGTACGTTCTCAAGCCATTCGAGTTTGGTTGACATTTTTTTTTCATTAAGAAATACGGTAAAAATGATAAGCAATAACATTAAGGGATAAGGAGTAAGAATCAAATCTCTCCATCCTCCCAATCCTAGTTCCCTTACCCAGAGTCAACCACTGTGTTCATCCAGCAGTGGTTCGTGGAACTGCATGTCTGTTTTACTCACATATTTTATATTATATAATCATATTTAAAGAGCCTGAGAAAATAAGCATGTTTTCCTTAGGCCTTTTTTCTTTTATAAATATCAGCGCACACTGTGTTATACACCACAAAACACCTTTCTTCTTTTAGTTAAAATGTTATCTGAGAGTGTGTCATATGAACACACACGATGGACCTCATCCTTTCCAAGGGATGCATAGTGCTCCATGGGGTGGGTATGTGACTTACCTGTTACACCAGGCGCTGGTGGTGGGCATCTTTGTTATTTCCAGTTGCTTGTTACCATACACCCTGTGCCTCTGGGCAGTGTAGCTGTAGGGTGTGCTCTTAGGGAAGGAATCACTGGGCTGAAGGTTATGTGCTTTTTGAGTGTTGTTAGTTTATGCGGGTTTATATTCCTACCAACAGTCTAAGGAGTTTTCTTTTTTTTTTTTTTTTTTTTCCTGAGACATGAGAATTTCATTTTATTGCTGCTCTGAGAATACATCTAATTACTCAGTCATGCCAATTGAATAGGAAGTTCACCTGCTGACAAACAGCTATCTTGGGATATAACAAAATAAATTGTAGAAATAATTGGATTTTCTAATCAATATTAACTTCCTCATATTATACAGCTGCTTCTTTCTTTTACATTTAATTCAGCTCTTTTTTTTTTTTTTTTTTTTTTTTTTTTTTTTTTTTATTGCTTAAAGTATTACAAAGGGTATTACATATGTGTCCATTTTATCCCCCCGCCCTAGACAATCCCCTAGCCTCCCCTATCCCCCAATGTCTTATGTCCACTGGTTATGCTTCTATGCATGCATACAAGTCCTTTAGTTGATCTCTTACCCCCCTACCTCCTGCCCCGCAACCCTCCCCGGCCTTCCTGCTGCAGTTTGACAATCTGTTTGAGGCAGCTCTGCCTCTGTATCTATTATTGTTCAAAAGTTTATAATGGTCTCTATTATCCATGAATGAGTGAGATCATGTGGTATTTTTCCTTCATTGACTGGCTTATTTCACTTAGCATAATGCTCTCCAGTTCCATCCATGACGTTGCAAATGGTAAGAGTTCCTTCCTTTTTAGAGCAGCATAGTATTCCATCGTGTAGATGTACCACAGTTTTCTAATCCATTCATCTACTGATGGGCACTTAGGCTGTTTCCAGATCTTAGCTATGGTGAATTGTGCTGCTATGAACATAGGGGTGCATATATCCTTTCTGATTGGTGTTTCTGGTTTCTTGGGATATATTCCTAGAAGTGGGATCACAGGGTCAAATGGGAGTTCCATTTTCAGTTTTTTAAGGAAACTCCATACTGTCTTCCATAGTGGCTGCACCAGTCTGCATTCCCACCAGCAGTGCACAAGTGTTCCTTTTTCTCCACATCCTCTCCAGCACTTGTCGTTTGCTGATTTGTTGATGATAGCCAGTCTGACAGGTGTGAGATGGTACCTCATTGTTGTTTTGATTTGCATCTCTCGGATGATTAGTGACTTTGAGCATGTTTTCATATGTCTCTTGGCTTTCTGAATGTCCTCTTTTGAAAGGTGTCTATTTAGGTCCTTTGCCCATTTTTTGATTGGATTGTTTATCTTCCTTTTGTTAAGTTGTATGAGTTCCCTATAAATTTTGGAGATTAGGCCCTTATCGGATATGACATTGGCAAATATGTTTTCCCACACAGTGGGTTTTCTCGTTGTTTTGTTGATGGTTTCTTTTGCTGTGCAGAAGCTTTTTATTTTGATGTAGTCCCATTTGTTCATTTTCTCTTTCGTTTCAAGTGCCCTAGGAGCTGTATCAGTGAAGAAATTGCTTCGGCATATGTCTGAGATTTTGTTGCCTTTGGATTCTTCTAGAATTTTTATAGTTTCCTGTCGTACATTTAAGTCCTTTATCCATTTTGAGTTTATTTTTGTGTATGGTGTAAGTTGGTGGTCTAGTTTCATTTTCTTGCATATATCTGTCCAATTTTCCCAGCACCATTTATTGAAGAGACTATCTTGGCTCCATTGTATGTTCTTGCCTCCTTTGTCAAATATTAATTGAGCATATTGGTTCGGGCAGGAGTTTTCTTTATAGTCTCAGAAGTATTCTGTTCACCCAGAGATGAAAAGGACTTAAAGAGGGAGGTTGGAAAGTCTTAGGGAGAGTGGAGTAGAGCTGTGATTTAGCATCACGGTATCACCATCAAACCGACTTTCGTCATAAATATTGTAACTCTCCATGGCATTCTGCTGGTTTTCTTTAATGATAATATCATCTGTTTTCTCTGTTTACATAACACTGAATCAGTCAAAGAACTTTACCCTTAAAATCACTAAAATGGTGATGTTAACAGGAAAGAAAGGTTCCTGGCTCTGGCGTCTGGTGACAGGGCTGTGGAGAGTGGCTCCCTGAGTACTTTGTGATGCTCGGAGCACTTCCTTTGGGTGCCTTGAGTGTGAGCATGTCATTTATTCCTTATAACTTTGTGGTAAAGGAAGGGGGGTGATGTTAAATGGTGAATGTAATTTGTATTCAGAAATTTCTTAGTTTTGTCTCTAGTTAACTAAATTCTAGGTCACTATTGAGAGGGGGCCTATTAAAAGGAAAAAAACATCTTATTAATTTTAACAGATAAGAATATAAGTGTAAGAATCTGGTTCTTAAGGCTTAAAAGTTGGGTTTTTAACATGAGGTTATTCATGATGGAACTAGACATGAAGGGAGAATTCTTGAGTCAGCTTATCCTATCCTATATAATAAAAGCCTAAGAAGCTAAGTGTCTGGTCGTCTGGTTGTCCATTCAACCAATCAAAGTGTGATATGCTAACGATATGCTAAGGCCGCTCAACTGCTCACTATGACACGCACTAACCACCAGGGGGCAGACGTTCTGACTGGTAGGTTAGCTTGCTGTTGGGGTTTGGCCAATCGGGACTGAGCAAGACGGGCCGGACACGCCTTGGAGCCCTCCCGCGGTCCCTCCCCAACTGACCAACCTCCCACGTCCCTCCCTGGCCCCAATTGTGCACCAGTGGGGTCCCTCGGACTGGCCTGCACCCTTTCACAATCCAGGACCCCTTGGGGGATATCGGAGAGCTGGTTTCAGCCCGATCCCGCAGGCCAGGCCGAAGGACCCCAATGGTGCACGAATTCATGCATTGGGCCTCTAGTATATTTAATAATTAGAAATTCTGTAATTGATATTTGTGATTTTTAAATTGGATTCTGAAATGCTCTAGATAAATGTTTTATCTGGGAAATCAAAGAATTCATGACTAAGATATTTACAAACCTTTGGCTTGAAAGCATGCTTCTTTATGCCCACAAACATCTGTGCTATCATGTAGTTGACCTCCTACTTTTTTTAAAAACCCCTAATTCTTGGTAACCAGAAAATGGAGATTTTAAGTTGATTCATATAAATTAGATGCATCTGTTAGTGTTAAAATAGTTTCTCACCATGGTCAATATGGCTCAGTTTGTGGGAGCATCATGTGGTACACTGTAAGGTGGTGGGTTTGATTCCTGGTCAGGGCAATAGGGCACATACCTAGGCTGAGGATTTGATCCCCGGTCAGGGTGGGTATGGGAGGCAACGGATTCATGTTTCTCTCTCACATCATTGTTGCTCTCCCTCTCTCTCTTTTTCCCTCCCTTCCTCTCTCTAAAATCAATAAAAAAATATATATTAAAATTTTTTTTAAGTTCCCCTATCTGTAACTAACCTGCTGTAATATTTTTTTAAACAATGTTATTGAGCCCTAGCTGGTTTGGCTCAGTGGACAGAGCGTCATCTGCAGACTGACGGGTCCCATGTTCGATTCTGGTCAAGGGCATGTACCTTGGTTGCAGGCACATCCCCAGTAGGGGGTGTTCAGGAGGCAGCTGATTGATGTTTCTCTCTCATCGATGTTTCAACTCCCTATCTCTCTCCCTTCCTCTCTGTAAAAAATCAATAAAATGTATAAAAAACAAAACACAACAAAAACAATGTTATTGAGATAAGTTCACATGTCATATCATGTACTCACTGAAATGTATAGTTCAGTCTTTTTTGTTAAATTTACCAGGTTGTATAACATTGCATTCTAATATTTGGTTCCATCCTTTTCCCCCCAAAAAACCTTCTATACTCATTAGCAGTCACTTTCCATTTCTCTTTTTTGCCCAACCTCTGGCAATCATGAATGTGCTTTTTGTCTCTGAATTTGCATTCTGGACGTGTCATGTAAATGGAATCAAACCATATGTGGCTTTTTTCATTGAGCATAAAGTTTTGAGATCCATCCACCACATACTCCATTTTTATGGCTGAGTAATATTCTACTGTATGAATAGCACATTTGGGCATTTGGGTTGTTTACATTTTTTTGGCTGTCATATATAATGCTGTTATGAACATTTATGTACCCATTTTGTAGCTGCATATGTTTTCAATTCTCTTGGGCATATACCTACGAGTGAAATTTCTGGGTCACATGGTAATCCTATGTTTAACTTTTTGGGGAACTGCCAGAGTGGGTTCCAAAGTGACCTTGGCATTTTACATTCCAACCAGCAATGTATGCAGATTCCAATGTCTGCACATCCTCACCACTTATTTTCCATATTTCAAATTCTAGACTTCTGGGGGCATGAACGGTATCTCCTTGTGGTTTTGATCTGCGTTTCCCTAGCGACTAATGATGTTGAGCATCTTTATATTTGTTTGTTGGTCATTCATTTATCTTCTTTGGCGAGATGCTTATTCAGATCCTTTTCTCATTTTTAATTAGGTTATGTGTCATTTATTACTGCTTTGTAAGAGTTCTTTATATAGTCAAGCTACAAGTTCCTTGTCAGTGCATGACATGCAAGTATTTTTTCCTGTTCTGTGGGTTGTCTTTCCACTTTCTTGATGGTTTAATTTGTAGCACCCTAATGATTTTTAACATTTTCCTCCAGAATTCAGCCGGCGTCTTAAGGAACGCATGCACCACAATATTCCTCACCGGTTTAACGTAGGACTGAACATGCGAGCCACAAAGTGCGCCGTTTGTCTGGATACTGTGCACTTTGGACGCCAGGCATCCAAATGTCTGGGTAAGAGCAGTGGTTGTATGTTTACAGTGGGCACCTGTGTGTCTCCACCTAAAAAAAAATCTATCCTTTTCCCCCCCATTTTAATTTTCTTATCATAGAGTACACTCATTTTCAAGCTTTAGTTTACGTGGGAGGATACTAGTTTTCTCTTGTTGGAGGAGAGAGTTTATACCTGTTTTTGGCTCATGTCTCAAACCTCCTGTACAAAATGCCTTGGGCTTTGCTAATTTCCAGCCCCCTTTCTTCTGGCTGGTCTCTGCCTCCCATGAGGCTGTGTGCTTGCTGGCTTCCACTGGAGCATGCACATGTGTCCTTTACACATTTGTTTGTGATAGCCTGGGAGAGGCCAGAACAACTGGACTGAGAGCACTTGGCTCTCTCATTTCCTGTCTCTGTAGAGGCCTGGCTCCTGCGGAAGCTTAGGGGTTACCTGGATGACAAGGCCAGACTGACAAGCCCGGCAGGGGGTTGGCTGGCAGGCCCAGCAGGGGGGTGGCTGGCGGAGGAAGGGAATGGTCCAGGATCAGCCACGCGAGTTTCCAGGTTGTCCCCTGCTTTTCCCTAGAATGTCAGGTGATGTGTCATCCCAAGTGCTCCACGTGCTTGCCGGCGACCTGTGGCCTGCCAGCCGAATATGCCACACACTTCACCGAGGCCTTCTGCCGCGACAAAATGAGCTCCCCGGGTCTCCAGGCCAAGGAGCCCAGCAGCAGCTTGCACCTGGAAGGTTGGATGAAGGTGCCCAGGTATCGTTGCAGGGTAGCTTGGGCTGGTGCTGGTGGAGGATGGCAGAACATGCCACCCCCAAAGATGCCACTCTGGGATAAGGACTGTTTTGAACTAAAAGCTCTTGAAAAACAGCAGGTGCAAGAAGGACACTCTGACCTCCCCTTCCTCTTCCTGAAAGTCGGAGATAAAACTCCCTGTCAGAGCTGCCCTCCCTGCACCAGCAGGAAAGAAACACTCCTATCACCAGAGACGGGGAGTCATGGCTGCCCCTGTACATTTTAGTCACTTTTCCAAAATTACTACTCTGTTCAGCCTAGAATACAAGCACGTGGCCTATCGGCTTTTTGGGTCTTTATTTTCCTATGGAGATGCCCAGGCAAAATGAGATGTGCTTGCTTTTCTCCCGTTCATCTTCTGGTATCAGTGGAACTCCTATGCCAGCCACAGAACCTAGAGGGGTGAAGGAAGTGTTTCCTCCCCTGTGTTGGCATGGAAAGACACAGGCCACTTCCAATCCTGGTGTTTTCTAGAGAATTCTAGGGATGTCTTCTCTGGGCATCCCTCCCTACCCCACCCCTTCCTCCCACCTGATTCCTCTGAATTCAAACATTTCTTCTTTTCCATCTGTTTTCCCAGGAATAACAAACGAGGACAGCAAGGCTGGGACAGGAAGTACATTGTCCTGGAGGGATCCAAAGTCCTCATTTATGACAACGAAGCCAGAGAAGGTAAATTAGTAATTCAGGGGGATTTCATTGCACGTGGTGGACCCAGGCTCCCAGGCTTGGCGTGAAGGCTTTGTTTTTTTGGACTGCGCTGCAAGCCTTCTACAATTTCCCATTTTTGAAAATTAAACACCAAGTGACTTCACTAAAGGTTATTGGTACGATACTCACATCTATAGGTCTCCCCTCTGAAGACCCTGCAGGGTGCTGCCCTGAAGATTCCACCTGCTAACACACCTTCCGAGAACTCCTGCCTCAGCCAACTAACCCATAAATCCGCATCGTCATCACACAGTTGACTGTGCTGCTCATCTGACACACTTTATTTTTTTATCTTCCCTCTCCGCCTTCTCTGCACACCCTTCCCTCCTTTGTTCTCGTGTGCCTCTTTCCATGCATACTGTCTCCTCTCCTCTCTCTCTCTCTCTTTCTTTCTCTCTCTTCCTCTTTTCTCCTCTTGTTCTTGTTCCTGTTCTTTTGTTTTTCTTTCTGCCCTTCCTCTTTGCACCAAGCTGGACAGAGGCCGGTGGAAGAATTTGAGCTGTGCCTTCCCGACGGGGATGTATCTATTCATGGCGCCGTTGGTGCTTCTGAACTCGCAAATACAGCCAAAGCAGGTGAGAGCAGGAGCCTCTCCCGGAGGTGGGCTGGGCTTGCTGAATCAGGGTATGTGGGCGATTGGCCTGCACAAGGGCCCAACCTCCTGAACTCCCTGTCTTAGCAGTGAAATCTCTGAGACCTCAGGGCCATCCCTTCCGGCGGGAGTGGGGAAATCCACATCCAACCCTGTGCTCTCTGTCGATCTCCTAGATGTCCCATACATCCTGAAGATGGAGTCCCACCCGCATACCACCTGCTGGCCCGGGAGAACCCTCTACTTGCTAGCTCCCAGCTTCCCTGACAAGCAGCGCTGGGTCACCGCCTTAGAATCAGTTGTCGCAGGTGGGAGAGTTTCTAGGGAAAAGGCAGAAGCCGATGCTGTGAGTATGAAAGTGGGCGCTAGGGCTTGTCTTTGTGGGCTGCCTCGGTGGGGTCCTGGCTGTCATGATTTCCCTCGGGCTCCTTCTCAGAGGGGTGATGGCTCCACGAGCGGAGTTCTGTGGGGACAGAGAGACAGGCTCTCAGGTGGCTCCTCTGGTATCACGGGCCCTCTTTCAGAATGGACAGCAGCACCATTAGCCACCTCTTAGTCATGGCAACACAGCAGCTATGGACTTTACGGCAATCCTCTCTCTTGTTTATTCTGATGAGTTTATTGGGGTTGAAGGCTTGAGTTTCAAGCACGTTGGCCATGAAGCAGCACAAAAGGCGGCCGACAGCCGTGTCTACTTCAGGCAAGCTTTTCATAACCTTCTCAATTGCTTCGACACGATTTGCTCTTCCGTAGGCAGGTTTGAAATCCTACTTATCCTTGAACGTAGGAACGTAGGTGTGCCTTGATTGGCAGCAGCCCTCCTAGAACTTTCCAGGATATAAACAGGGCTCGTTGTTCATTGGCATTTTCTCCACATAAGACCAAACAGTGCTTTTCACACACTTATCTCTTCTAATAAACACTTGAAATATTAGCAATTGGAAATCCTTAGCCACGAACCTCCTGCTGTCAGGAGCTCTGTTCACTGGGTAGAGGTGTTCAGTGACCTGTTTCATCGTTACCCGCGTACGCCTTTGACTGAATCCATGTTACTGTGTGTACACTAGGGCCCTGGCTGCGTTCCCCAGGGGCTTCTGCCTGCATGGGTTCAGGTAAAGAGACTCCGAAGCTTGTTGGTTTGCTGCTGACGCTGGGTTTTGCACTTTTGCTACAGCCTGTAGGGGAAAGAACCTTCCATGTGCTCATTAACCCTTTGCAGGTACATCTTTAGCTTCAGCTTATTTTCCACGCAGAATATTTCTACAACTATTATACTCATTTACTTCTGCGTCCAAGCGGAGTTCTAACTCCAATGCTAATTAACAACCACCCCAGAGACAGTGGTAAGACCCCCGTCTTGCCTTTTGAGCTCAGATCAAAATATGAGGCAAGCCAAGAGCAGATGTGTGTTTCTGAGTGTTTTCAGGTATAACTTGCCTTTCTTTCTGGCATTAAGCTTCTCTCCATTCTTGCTTTTGTCTCTCTGGTCATGAAACAGTTCAATCTCACCAGGTCCTCTTTTTTCTTTCTTATTTTCTTTCACATATGAAAAGAAATTGCTTGGAAACTCCCTGCTGAAACTGGAAGGTGATGACCGGCTAGACATGAACTGCACACTGCCCTTCAGCGACCAGGTAACGGTGTTTTCTGGACACTGTCAGCTTGGCGTCTGGCAACAGCCACACGCCGTCAAGAAAGAAAGGGCTGTGTCAGCTTTGTGCCTCTTCCTGTTTGGTTGTTATGGTGACGTGGCGGTGCTTATGTTCTGCCCTTGCAGGTGGTGTTGGTAGGCACCGAGGAAGGGCTCTATGCACTGAATGTCTTGAAAAACTCCCTCACCCACGTCCCGGGAATCGGAGCGGTCTTCCAAATTTATATCATCAAGGACCTGGAGAAGCTCCTCATGATAGCAGGTGGAGGCCAAGGACATGGCGCTTTTTCTTCACTTTAAGGAAAACTGTTTGAAAGCCAGGTGTCATGCTTGTGAAACCGGAAGGCAGGCCCTCCTGGGGGCAGGTTGGAGTGGAAGCAGCTCTTCTCTCTCTGTCCCTCTTTGTGCCCAGGGTGATGGCCCTCTTGTTCATTTTCAGTTTCCTGGGGGTCCAGTATAGCACACACTGACACCCCCAAGGACTTCTCACCATGTGACAGGTGAAGAGTAGTGAGCCTGAGGCTCATTAATGTCAGGCCTTTGTCCTCATCGCATTCATACGGAGGGAGCTCTGTGACTTCTCAGAGACCCTTTGTCTAGATTCACCACTTGTTAGGCTTTTGCCACCTTTTTCCCCTCTCTTCCTGTGATACACAGACGTGTTATCACTTTTTTGGACTGAGAGTTGCAGCCAGTTCTTCAGCATATCACCTAAGAACAGGGTATTCTCTCCTATAACCAAGGCAAAAATGTTTTTCTCTTTTGGGTACTATTTTTTTTTAAAAGGAAAACAGTAATTTATTGGCTCAATGTTCGAAACATCCACAATTAGGTCCTGTTTTAGGCTCAGCTGGATGGATCCAGGAGCTGAGCTAAGATGGTCTGGAACTGACTTTTCTTGGTCTTCAGCTCTTTCCTCTGCTTGCTTTGTCTCTTTTTGTTGGCTTTCCTCCCTTCCTCCCTCCCTCCTTGATCATATATATATATATATATATATATATATATATATATATATTTTTATTGATTTCAGAGAGGAAGGGAGAGGGAGAGAAAGGTAGAAACACCAATGATGAGAGAGAATCATTGATCGCTGCCTCCTGCACACCCCACACTGGGGATGGAGCCTGAAACCTGGGCATATGCCCTGACCAGGAATCGCACTGTGACCTCCTGGTTCATAGGTCGATGCTCAACCGCTGAGTCACACCGGCTGGGCTCTTTGATCTTCCTCTTCGGAACAGTGTTAGGTTCACAGCAAAACTGATCAGACAGTACAGCGATTTCCCATAGGCCCTTGGGCGCCCCCCCCCCCCCCACACACACACACAGCCTCCCCCACTATCAACAGTCCCACCAGAGGGTACATCAGTTACAAGTAATGAACCTGCACTGACACATCATTGTCACCTTAAGTCCATAGTTTACATGCAGGTTTGCTCTTGGTGTTGTGTACTTATGGGTTTGTACCCTTAGGTTGTGGCACGAATCCTCTATGATAGCATCATACAGAACAGTTCCACATGGTACCGTTAGGAATTCATGGAGTTTAACCTTTGCTGGAATACAGTGCTCTGATATACTGCCCATTGTCAGATTTTATCTGTGCCCCATCCTGGCCTTTAGAGTACCTGTTTTCCTGAGTAGTGATCCAGTCTGGGATCGTTCACTGCGTTTAGTCATGTCTCTTTAGTCTCTGTTAACCTGTCTGTTGTCTTTCATGACATTGCCATATTGGAACTGTCAGAGTCTGTTGTTTTATGAAATGTTCTCTCGGTGTTCCTATCCCGTTCTTACTCTGGGGGAGAACATGTTTGAAAAGTATGGTTCACCTTCTCCAGTTTTCTGCCTGCAGAATGTTTTTCTCCCAGAATCTTGACTAAGAGGCAAGATGTTTTCATGTGAGATCTGAAACTTGGACCGAAACTGCGTTTACAGGATTCATGGAAAGCAGGGCATCTGTGTGGCCTTGCTGGCTACATTTGTGGATGGAGTTAGAACGGCCATCCTGTGTCTGCTTGGTGTCCCCACACTGACCACGGCGCTGCTCCTCCCCCAGGAGAAGAGCGAGCCCTGTGCCTCGTGGACGTGAAGAAAGTGAAACAGTCCCTGGCGCAGGCTCACCTTCCCGCCCAGCCAGACGTGTCGCCCAGCGTGTTCGAAGCTGTCAAGGGCTGCCACCTGTTTGCTGCTGGCAAGGTGCGCTCCTCAGGGCCTCCGTGTGCGGAAAGTCTCACTAATTAACTCCCAGGTCTTTTTTCCCAATATAAGCATTTAAGGGCTACACATTTTCCTCTAACTACAGTTTTAGTTGCACCCTGTATATATATATATTTTATTGATTTCAGAGAGGAAGGGAGAGGGAGAGAGAGAGAGAGAGAAACATCAATGATGAGAGAGAATCATTGATCAGCTGCCTCCTGCATGCCTTACACTGAGGATCGAGCCCACAACCTGGGCATGTGCCCTTGGCTGGGAATCGAAACCGGAACCCTTCAGTTAACAGGCCAATGCTCTATCCACTGAGCCAAACTGGCTAGGCTGCACCCTGTAAATTTTTATTATTCAACATATTTTTAAAATTTCTTATATTTATCTGTGAATGATAAGTTATTTAGAAATGTGCATCTTAGTGCTAGCTGGTTTGGCTCACTGGATGGAGCGTCGGCCTTCGGACTGAGGGGTCCCGGGTTCAATTCCGGTCAAGGGCATGTTCCTTGGTTGCGGGTGCATACCCAGTGGGGGGCGTGCAGGAGGCAGCTGATCGATGCTTCTCTCTCATCGATGTTTCTAACTCTCTGTCCCTCTCCCTTCCTCTCTGTAAAAAATCAATAAAATATATTTTAAAAAAAAAAATGTGCATCTTGGTTTTTAAAAATTATAAGTTAATTTAATCATAATGTTTGAAATATACAAAAAATATATGGAGTATATATGTAAATTATAAAATTATAACACCTAATACTGTTGTAAATATCCACAAACTCGCTATCCAACCCAAGAAATAGAATGTTGCCAATAATTTTCATTTTCCTGTGTATTCCTTCCCTAATCCATCCCATTTCCCTCTCCCCACCCTGCCAGCCACCTTCCTTTCAGGACTGATTTGAACAATAAGCTTCTCTTCACTCTTGGTGAAATGACAAAGTTCTAGGTGTAGGAGGTGAAGTAAGAGGGATTCAGCTGTTCTAGAAAAACAGTTTTAATGTAGAACTCTATATACACAGATCTTAGCCAAGAACTTTTCTTTTGGGGCCAAAATCTTCTCTAAATTCTTACAGCAAAGTCTACTGCCTTTCCCCTCCCTGAGGGTATAAGATTGTCAAACGGCCCTGTCTCCAGCAGATAACACACACACACAAAATGCGTGTGGGGCAGGTGGATTTCCTGAGGCTTTCTCTGAATCTCTGCTAAATCAGTGGTTCTCAAACGGGTGAGCCTGCCCCCGGGACATTGGGCAATGGCTGGAGACATTTTCTGTCAAACGATTGGCATCTACTAGGCAGGGCCCAGGGTTGCTGCTGAGCATCCCACAATGCACAGAAGAGCCCCTCACCCAGAAGTCACCTGGTCCAGGGCTCAGCAGTGCCGAGGGTGAGACCTCGCTCTTTTCCCGCAGTCACTATACACACCAGTGACGCTCCTTTTTCCTCCGACGCTTTCAGATTGAGAATGGGCTCTGCATCTGTGCAGCCATGCCCAGCAAAGTCGTCGTTCTCCGCTACAACGAAAACCTCAGCAAGTACTGCATTCGGAAGGTACGTCTCGGGCCTGGTCCATCTGCGCTGCCCACGCGCTGGCGTAGGAAGCGTGCTTCTCAGGGCACAGCGCGTGCTGTCTCTTCACCTGCCGATCTCTCGCCGGTTGGCCTGGGAGAGACCCTTCCTCCCTGGAGGAGGCTCCAGACGCTGGTGGCTGCAGGTCTCCTCTCTCACTTCCTCCTGGTTGTGAGCTCCTCTCCAGCCCACCCCGTGGACCCAGCTGTTCATTAAGGTGGAAGGAAGGTGGCTGATGGCAGAGCAGGAAAAAAGGGAAGAGATCTCTGAGAAGCTGGCAGTCGCTGGGGGCACTTACTAGAATCTTTCTTGGGTCCTGGAAGCTTTTGTGAATTACCTTGGAAAAGCCAGTGCTGGCTGTGCTGGGCAGGGCAGGTAGAGCTGGCTCTCCTCGGAGCAGCGGCGTCAGGAGGATGGCCGCAGGCTGGCAGAGTAGGATGTCCCACCCAATAAGCCTGACTTATTTCAGGTACTTTCATGATTAGTCTCAAAAGTGAAAGGAAGGTGAATAAACCAGGCTCGTTCCTTGGAGGACCTGTCCACCCTGCATGGGCTGTTGTTAGTTTAGGGTGGCTTTTTATTGAGCACCTTCTGGTACCAGGGACTGAGCTGGCTACTTTATAAACATGTTTCACAGTGATTCTGAGAAGCAGGTGTGGCAATCCCCAGTTTCAGGTAGGACGATGGATAGAGGCTGGCCTTGCTAAGTGACAGAGTCGAAACCAAAACTGAACTTGGATTTTTCCAACCATTTCACTTTGTCACGTTGCCTAAAAGTTTCCTTCCACGTAGTAGGTGGTCAGTGAATAGTTAGTGGTCATGACAGTGCTGATTTGGGTTTGAACCGTTAGCTTCAGGAGAATTCTCAGAAATCATTGCTTCTTCCTAATTCCTGGCCACCATTTCGAATAAGCATGTCTGGGTCGCTGGGCCATAAGGATTGGCCTGAAAGCAAGCAGAAGTAATGAGGAAGCAAATAATTCGGACAGATGACGACAGTGATGAAGATAACAATTATGTAGGTGATACAGGTTCAAAATAGAAACGTAGAACTCGAAGACAGAAGGAAGCTGAAAGCACTCCCTCCAGCCACCACTGTTAATAGTTGGGGTACTTTTCCCGGCTTTTTCCTCTGATAAGAACGTTGTATTTTTAAAACTCTCTTTTTGAATGCTACCTTTTCATTGAACTGGTGTTTCTGCCCTTTTATTTGGCTGTATTTGGCCTTATTTCCTTAGATTGGGGTTGCAAAGAATTCAGAGATAGCAAAGGGACGTGAAAAGATTGAATGTGCTGTGCATAATCCATAGCTTGAACAAGTCTGGTGGCAGCAGTCCCTCTGCAAGGCTCACTGATGCCTGAGGCGGAAATAGGAGAACTGGCGGTGTCGCTACCTGGGCTGGGGACACTCACATTCTCCTCTTGCCCTCTGTCTCAGGAGATAGAGACCTCAGAGCCCTGCAGCTGTATCCACTTCACCAACTACAGTATCCTCATCGGAACCAATAAATTCTACGAAATTGACATGAAGCAGTACACGCTTGAGGGTAGGGCCCCAGTCCTCCCAGCCCACACACTGCTCTGGCCTTGCCACCAGCTCCAGCCCCTTCCTGAAGCCCCGCTTCTCGCCTGCCTTTTCAGAATTCCTGGATAAGAACGACCATTCCTTGGCGCCTGCTGTGTTTGCCTCCTCTTCCCACAGTTTCCCTGTCTCGATAATGCAGGTGAACAGTGCAGGGCAGCGGGAGGAGTACCTGCTCTGCTTCCACGGTGAGTCGGGGCTGCCGCTCGCTGCTGTTCTGAGGGCTGCTGGCACCAGCAGACCCAGACCGGGTCCCCCAGAGCTGCGATTGTCAGGGGACTCTGGGGCAAGGCGGGTCCTGCTGGGGTGCAGAGAACTCCTTCCAGCTGCCACCAAGGCCTCTCGGGATGCCCGTCCTGTCCCCACCAGGGCGCTCCCCTACTCCATTCTGTCCGAAAGTCAGGCAGTCCTTTCCTTCTCTGTCCTCACCTCTCTCCCCGTCCTTACGTTTTTGTCTTTCCCTTTTCTTTCCTCTTGATGTGTCTCTTCTTTGTTCTTTCCAAATCTCTGGGTCTTTCTTCTCTCCCTTCCTGTCTCTGGGTCTCTGTTTCTCCCTTTCCTCCCTGCCCTCCTTTCCCCAACCCTCCTCCCTTTTCCTTTCCTCTCTCTCCTCCTTTCACTTGAACCCTCGTTTTCTAATAGATCAGGCTTAGCAGGGTCCTTAGGTTTTAACCATCTGGTGAAATCTGGCCAGTGGTCCCCTGGGCTCGATTCCTCCTTCTTCCGTCAGAGTGTGTGTCTGCCTCAGCTATGCTGATGCCCGGGCTCTGACTCCTTGCAGAATTTGGGGTGTTTGTGGATTCTTACGGGAGACGTAGCCGCACAGACGATCTCAAGTGGAGTCGCTTACCTTTGGCCTTCGGTGAGTGAGGCAAGGTGTGGAGGGCTCCTCTCGCCAGCAGCTGGTGTCCTGGGAAAGAATTGTGGGTGGAATTCATTTTGGCCCAAGCACTGTGTTCGTGGATTCCATTGGACACCAAGTGCCACATGTAGTCATCCCCCGAGTCAGTGCTCAGGGCAGAGAGTCTACGGCTTGATAAAGAATTGCATCAGCCAAACCCACTGGCCTTGCGAAGTATTTGTTAGGGTCTCATGATAAGAAGCAGACCGTTCCCTGAGTTTACTTACATCATTTCAAAGGCAGCAGAGTACCCCATGTCACTATTATCACATGTCACTATTATCAGCTCTAATTGGGCAAAGCACTCAGGTCCTGGCCATTCTTGTTGTAAGTGTAAGTAGCACTGTGATGAAATCTTGTACTAATTTGTATGCACTTGTCGAATGGTATCCTCTGCTCCTAAGTTCTAAATGTGGGACTATCTGCGTGATCACACACACATACAAGGATGAACTTGCTTGTCCCTGTGAATGTTGGGAATTACCATCGCAGCTGAAATGCCCTTCAAGGCTTTTTCGATGATCTATTGCTGTATATCAAGTTTCAGAACCTAGTGACTTAACACAACTTATGGCCCATGATTCTGTGGTTGCCTGGATAGTTCTGTTTCCTATGGTGTCAGCCGGGTCACAGGACAACTAGAAAGTCCACAGTGGCCTCACCAACATGGCAGCAATTGGTGGGAGCCCGGCTGGGCTGGTGGCTGGAGGCCTCGGCTCCTCTCCCTGTGGGCAGAAGCGGGAGCTCAGGCCTCGCTTCCACCGCGTTCCACTGGTTAAAGCAGGCCACAGGGCCAGCCCCGATTCACGGCCAGGAGACTCCCCCGCACCTCAGCACCGGAGGCGTGACTAGAAGTCTAATACCCAAGCACAGGGACCACAGGAATAGGAGGGATGACCTCCTTTTCCCTTTAAGACAGAAAGGATCTCCGGTCATCTTTAGAGTTTCAGTGACACTGTGATATATAGTATTAGGACCAGAAATATCTAATTACCTATGAAACCAGTCTTTTTTTATTTAATTTTTTCAAAATGCACATAATCAAAAAATTTTGACGTGTACAATGAAAAGTTTCATCCATATTACCCATCTTCCAAACTCTCTATGCCCACTCCCTCAAGAGAAAAAAGTTTTGAGTTTCTTATCTTTCTAGGGCTTTATGCAAATGCAGAGAGAAAATACATTCTTATGTCCCCCTTTTTTATCATTACAGTAGCACACTTGACACATTATTCTGAACCTTGCTTTATGCACTAAGTAAAACTACACACCTCAGCGCGTCCCCCCCCCCCCCCAATATCAGTACTGGAGAGGTTCTTGCATTTCTGCAGCTGTGTGTGCAGAATTCCACAGCTGTGTGTGCAGAATTCCACAGCTGTGCCACATTGTATGTACCTGATCCCCTCGCATGTACCCTTGAGTTGGTTCCCATCTTCTGCTCTGACGACATGGCAGTGAACACCCTCGATCATGCCTCACTGTGCTTAGGTGGGATTGCTAGGCCCAAGGGTGCACTGCAGGCTGGTTTTGATTTTCTTTCTTTTAACCCTTTCTTCTCGCTCTTCCTCCGTGGCGGCCCCACAGCCTACAGAGAACCCTATCTGTTTGTGACCCACTTCAACTCACTAGAAGTGATTGAGATCCAGGCACGCTCCTCTCTGGGGTAAGCACTGGCCCCAGGCTCTGGGGGCTCAGGGTTGGGGTGGGTGTGGGGCCAGGCGCTTGTTGCTTCCTTTCCTGTCTAGCAGTGGCGCTAACCTGCACTGCTACTCTTCTCTTCTCTGCAGGACCCCTGCCCGAGCGTATTTGGAAATCCCAAACCCACGCTACCTGGGCCCTGCAATTTCCTCGGGAGCGATATACCTGGCGTCCTCATACCAGGATAAACTGAGGATCATTTGCTGCAAAGGAAACCTCGTGAAGGAGTCTGGCACTGACCACCACCGGGGTCCCTCCACCTCCCGCAGGTACCGTGCCCCTCCTCTTCTCATTGCAGGGGTCAGCGCTTTCTACAAAGCAGAAGGAAGTCTTGCTACACTGGCTGGAGGTTCCCTGGTATTGAAGCTCAAGCCACTCATTTCTTTGAGCTCTGCAGCCTTGACATGACACAGTCACGGTAATGGCAGGAGACTGCTCAAATGCCCCTGAGCACAGGCAGGAGGAAACGGCAGGCCTTTCTCTGGAGGGTGTCTCCGTGGCTCTGTTTGGGTGGACGTGCATTATGCACTCATTGCTTTAGCAGATATCCTTCCGGGCTCGTTGGGCGGTCGTGGGAGGGTTAGAGGTGAATAAACCAGATGCATCTCCCCCCACCCCCCGCCCCCGTGAAGTCCCAGGGGAGAGACACATGCACTCAGGCCATTCCGGCACAGCCTAGAAGGCTGAGGCTGCCTTCGGGGTTGTGTGAGCTACCGTGGAGCTCAGAGGAGGGCCCCCAGCCTGGACTTGGGGGTCAGGGAAGATTTCCCAGAAGAAATGAAGTCCTATCTATACGTCCCTCTGTCTTTGTATGTCATAATTATTTTGTTGAAAACATGCCTCTCAGATAATAGAATGTGGTGGCGGAAAATCTGGTCCCCTCCTTGGGCTTGCTGCTGTTTATGTAGTGACTCTCCCAGACTGATTCTTACTACGGCTGGCACTGACGTTCCCTGGGATAGGATGTTCCCTGGGATAGGGAGCACTAAGCCAGGGCAAATAGAAACCAGCCTGAGAAGGGTCCTTTCCCAGGAGGAACCAGACAGGTCAGCTGGTGACAGGTTTCTGGGGCGCGTCAGTCCCGCCAGCTCCCTCTGGTGGCAGCTGCTCTGCTGGCTTCCCCGGCTCCTGTGGTTACGAGGCTGCTGCTTTCAACACGACTGACTGCGGATCTGGGAAGAAAGCCGGGGGAGCAGGTCAAGTTAAAGTGTCACAAAGCTTGTTCTTACTGAAATTCAGCTGTTTTTCTTACATAGACGCTCTTGCAAGCCTTTGGTTAATTTCCAGAGTTCTGGGAAGTTGATTTTGACGGTGTTTGTTGGTGTTCTTGCTGCTTGTATGAAGGAACAGGTTTCTGGAGGGCCTCGCTCTGCCCCTTCCTTTTAAGACAGGCGGCCGCACGCGGTGCATGCCCGCAGACCTTCACATTTCAGAGCGCGTTCCGTGTCAGTGTAAGGAGTATTTCTTCCTTCTTTTTGATGCCTACACAGCATTCCTCCCCATGACGTTCGGCTTATTTGACTGCTCCTTTCCCATTGGGTATTGGATTGTTCCCCGTCTGTTGCTGTAGCAAATGGCGGTGCCTATGTCATTTTGTTACTCTGCATCTTAGGAATCTACCTGGAGGGTAAATTCCTAGCAGCGGCTGTGCACTTGTCATTTTCGTAGATGTTGCTGCGTTTTCCTCTGTGGAGGCAGAGACCTGTTGTCCCACAGCACGTGTGGAAGTGGGCCTGGCCTTGTCCTGCCGCGGAGGGCTAGCCAGCTCCAGGGCGATGCGGAGGCATGAGACGTGTAAAGTTCAAGCCCTTGGTCCACAGAAAGGGCTGCGAGGATTTAACCCAGGGGATATTTACTTATCTAGGATTTAATGTTTGGACTGGTTTACAACCCCACATGTCTACAGAGAGTTATGTGGACCCCCTACCATGTGCCAGACACGATGTCCGGGCTGGGTGCATAGATGAAGAAGACGCTTTCTAATCTGAAGGGACTCTCGGACTGTGGAGGAAACACCTCTGATACCACAAAATGCTCAGGTCTTGGGAGAGTCATTAATTTAATACTGCAGGCTATTTAATACCCTGTCTCTCTCTTTTGCTGAAATATAAGAGTCAGTCAGAAACGTTCGGTCGGTGTGGTTTTAATCCCAGGACTGGCTGAATAACCAGCGGCTCCTCACTCTTGGCCTGTCCCTGCCTCAAGAGTGGCTGCTCAAGTCCTCCCTTGGAAATTTTAGATTTTATTTAAGCGGTTTTTATTTTATTTATCTAGGCTTTATTTAAAGAGTTCCTACATCATGTCAAGAACAGATCAAAGTACTGTAATTAGATCTTTTCTCCATCGCCTCACTAGTTCAGGGCCAGGCACCGTCCTTCTGGGACTGTGTGGTGTCTCTGAGGGAGCTGCTTTTCCTGTAGTCGAAAGCGGCTCCAGTTTCTGTGAACACGGGCAGAAGTCGTGCTGTTGCCAGGCACGTGCAAAACCAGCTGGTAGTCTTTAGTTGCCTCTTGGCTTCTACATGGCCTTTAGCTGGGGACTGCGTTAGGCAGCTTAGAAGGTAAAAGTCTGAAATTGGGGGGGAAGAGTGCTGGTTGTTGTGGCTTTGTTTAAATTGTGTTTTCAATGGAGAAATACATCATCTGTTTACAAAATAGCTGTTGGAAAATACAAGGCGTACAGACCCTATAAAACAAAGCAAACTTCAGTCATGAGACACTACGCACATCATGTGAAAGCAACAGTCTGGTCTCCAGGTTGTGAAAACCAGAATTTGAAAGTCACTACACAGCTTGGCAAAACTGGACAGCAGTTACATGAAACATTTAACAAACTGAATTTCCCCCAACGTGTAAGCAACACGACAAGACCAGCTCTGGGCCTGGCGCTCAGTCCAAACCCACAGCTGCTCCGCAGGTCAGCACATCGCCCTGGCCGGTTAGCAGAGCAGGAAGTGCAACTTTTGCAAGAAGCATAAAATTGACGGGGAAGATCATTGGTTATTAGTGCATATGGAGATGGAAGCTTGCCCACTCGGCCTAGAATGATGGGTATTTTCTCTTGTCCCATTAATCTAAGCCGACATCCCGAGTGGCCTTCCTTGAGCCATCTCTCTTCCCCTGGGCAGTAACCTCCCTCTCACTTTTTGATGGGCCCCTGTGGACACATTTTATAATTTCTCATCCGTTACAAACAGACTTAATATAATTCTCCTGCTTGGGGTTCATTTTATTTGTCTGCCATATCTTAAAGCCACGTAACTAGAGATGAATATAAACTTGGTTTCAAGCTGTTGAAATCCGAGTTACTCTGTTCTGTGGCTGCATGCTCAACGCAGGGAGGTCTGGCTTTCTGAGCATTTGGTATCTGGGTCTGCACAGTTAGAGTTGCACCGGGAAGTAAGAGAATGACATGAAACTGCACAACGAACCGACTGCTTATGAAACAGTCTCCGCTCACCAACCTCTCTGTTTCACGGTGGAGCAGGAATTGGCAAACTTTTTCTGTAAAAGTCCAGATAGTAAATCTTTCCGCTTTGTGGGCCATAGGGTCTGTCTCCATACTCGGCTGTCGTGTGGAAGAGCCACAGACAGTGCCTCACCAGATGGGCGTGGCTGAGTTCCAGTAAAACTTCACCTATACCAGCAGGCATCTCAGCTTGCTCTAGTCTTTCTCCCCCAGGGACCAGTATCTTTTTGCTCAGTTGCTTTCAATTCTGGGCATTGACAAAAGAGGTTCTGGTAAAGTTAGACCAATAATTGAAGAAAGAAAATCAACAAATTTGATAAAATGATAAACTGTCCCAATGAGAAGGATTTAAATTTCAAGGATTACAATAGGCCTTTGGAAAAACCAGTGACATTCTCAGATATTTTCGAAGAGATGTCCTTATGTTTTACTGCAAAAGCTAGCATCTATGTAAAGGATGTCATGTAACATGTTAGCATATAATTTTTAATTATTTTTCGAGCATATAATTTTGCTGAGAAAGTTACAGCAAAATAAATCAGTATGAGCCCTGACTGGTTTGGCTCAGTGGATAGAGCATCGGCCTGCAGACTGAAAGGTCCCAGGTTCGATTCCAGTCAAGGGCATGTACCTTGGTTGCGGGCACGTCCCCAGTGAGGGGTGTGCAGGAGGCAGCTGATCGATGTTTCTCTCTCATCGATGTTTCTAGCTCTCTATCCCTCTCCCTTCCTCTCTGTAAAAAATCAATAAAATATATATATTAAAAAAAAATAAATCAGTATGAGATTCATACTTGGTTCATTTTTAGAATTAGCATGTAATTTAGATTTTTAAAATATCAAGGATAAAATAAATTTATTTTCCTGATTTCTCCTTTTACTTTTGAAGATAAAGCCCCAATCAATGAAAATATGTCTCCAAGTGGATTCACTATAAAATGGTCTCATTTTAGGTGGGTTGCCTTCTCCCAGCACTAATCATGCTCAGATAATGAGGACCCAGATCTTTTTCTGCTCATGAGGGTGGGAAGGAATTGATTTGGAGGCCGCATGTCAGTTCTGTTTCTTGCTTTTGCTTCAGAGGTGGTTAGGGACATGTGTGCAGAAATCGTCATGAAATACCCAGGCAGTGCTGGGTACAGGGTTAGCTTATTGTACAAAAAGGCCCCAGTATTTTGTTTCTTTTTGGGGGGCTGGGAGGGGGGCCTCAGTATTTTCACCTGATTGGTTATTAACCATCACCCTTTGGGGTCAGGGACATTTTATGAGCAGCTACACTGTTTTTATCTGCCCTGCTTGGTTTCCTACTTATGTCAGGCCCGATCCCTACACCTCTCACATCAGCATTGGGTTGCCTCCTTAGAAAGCTACCTGGAGGGAGAGGGGACTGAACACCAGCCCAGGAGGGGGACAGCAATGGCAGCCGACAGGGAGGAAACAGGCTTTCTCCAAACTGCTCCCCGCATCGAGGGCCTTTCAGCAGGCTCACCCTCCGCGTGCCGTCCTCCCGTGCCTCCGCAGCTCTGGAAAAGACTAGGTCGAAGGATAGAGGTTGGGGATTATGACATCAAACTGACCTGAGCTGAGTCCCAGTCCGTCGTTCACTAGCCCAGGCCAGCCACCAGCCCGCCTGGTCTCCATTTCCTGTCTGTACAGTGTGGGCCTGCCTGTTCCCAGCTTGTGCTGTTGTGATGATCTAAGCACAGTAGGAGCTGAGCACAGGGCCTGGCACAGTAGGTGCCCAGTAAACAAAAGCCTGCTCCTAGAGCGGAAGCTTGACTTTCTTTTGTCGCCATCTGCGCGCTCTTCCCTGCCCTCCCCACCCAAGTCAAACAGACCAAGAGCCTGGAGAACTCCAGGTGGGACCCTTTTCTCAGGGTCAGTGGTGAGCTGGGGGACGGAGGGTTCTCACAGGATTCTGCCCCTTTGGGGTGTGGCTCCTCAGCTCCCCCTCCCTCTCCTGTTGCCAGCAGCCCCAACAAGCGAGGCCCGCCAACGTACAACGAGCACATCACCAAGCGTGTGGCCTCCAGCCCGGCGCCACCCGAAGGCCCCAGCCACCCGCGAGAGCCAAGCACACCCCACCGCTACCGAGAGGGGCGGACCGAGCTGCGCAGGGACAAGTCTCCTGGCCGCCCCCTGGAGCGGGAGAAGTCCCCAGGCCGCATGCTCAGCACGCGGAGGGAGCGGTCCCCTGGGAGGCTGTTTGAAGACAGCAGCAGGGGCCGGCTTCCCGCGGGAGCCGTGAGGACGCCCTTGTCCCAGGTCAACAAGGTGAGGCACCCTCCGGAGGCCAGAGGAGTGAGCGGGGGCTGAGCCCCCTCCGGCCTCTGTTGTGAGAAGGAACTCGGGCTTGGTGAGCACACGAGGTTAGGAAGGAAAGGTCCTTGACTTCACAAGAGACTTCCTACGCAAAGGATAGTGTGTGTGCGTGTGCCCCAGCAACGCGATAGCTGCCACACAGGGTCTTTCCCTCCCGCAGAGGCAACAGGTGCTGGCAGTTTCTAGAGAGAGTATGCATGTAAGCAGGTGTGTGTGCATTCTCCCTTCTCACACACACGGCTTCCTACACAAAGCGTTCTGCGCCTTACCTGCCCAAGCACACATGCGCATGTACACATACATCAGCATTGTCAGGAAGGCTGCCCTGACACTGGTCGCAGTGGCTGCTTCTAGAAGAATTTGAATCTTCCGTCACTGAAGCTGACTTTCTAGATCGCATTTTTCTTCTAATGCCGGTCACCGTCGCACCCCTGCCAGGACGGAGAGGGGAAAAGCCATCTAAATGCGATGGCTCCATAAGATGGTGTGTGTGTGTGTGTGTAACAGTAGAAATACTCATAGCCTTTGAGACTTTTTAGTGAATTTCAGTCCCTGATGGACTCCAAGCTTTGAAGGTTGGCTCTGCTAGTTGGTGCCACCCTGCCCAGCACTCAGCATTAACCGCTGAGAGGGGAACCAGGTGCTGCAAACTTCCTGTTAGGATTATGCAAAGAGCACAGCAATTTCTGGCCTCTGGTGGCTAAAACCGCTCCTCCTTTTGCTCGTAGGTCTGGGACCAGTCTTCAGTATAATCCTCAGTCAGAAAAGCCAACTCCTCATCATAATCTGCAGGAAAACACCGAACACACGATGGAACACTGCTGAAGGGGATCCCAGCCCCCCGTGGCACGGCTGGACCCAGACCCACCTCGGCACGGACACCCTGCTAGGAGTGCGGGGCTGAGGCTCCTGGGAGCTGCCGGCACCGTCCTGCAGTCATCCCCTTTGCACTTTGTTACTCTTTCCAAGCATTCATAAACTTTTGTATCTAGCTCTAGCCTGTACCAGTTCATCAAAGGAAACCAACCCGGCACTAACTACAATGTGGTTAGAATCCTAATTAATAGCTACTTTAAGATCCTAGGGTTGGTTGTTTTTTGTTTGTGTGTTTTTTCTAAGTTTTTTTCCTTTTTTTTTTTTTTTTTAAGACAACAGAATTCTTACTAGATTTGAATAGCAATGTATTTCCTGTTGTAGTCATTTTTAGCTAGATCACACATCAGGTCTTTGCTACTGAAACGTATCGTAGAAGAGTCCCCGCCAGTTGGCTAACTTCCTGCACTCACATAGGCCCATTCTCATCCTCGCCCTTCCTGGCAAAAGGCCCTGTTTCACCCAGGGCGACATCTTAGCCAAATGTTTACTGTTCTCATTGCCTTTTATGGCCTTGACAACTACCCCTCCCACCAGCTGAGAATGTATGGAGGTCATCGGCCTCGGCTGGAGGCAGTGACTTGGGGCCAAGGGACCTCGAGAAGCTTTCCCTCCCCGCCCCTCAGCGTCATCTCCCCAGCCTGCTGTCCCGCTTCATGTAGCTTTGGCCAGGAAAGCATGCAATAGATTTGCTCTGAGCCCAGCACCCATGGGCCTGGGAGGGGACTGGGGGCACCCACCTCATGTCTGCGATGGCACACTGTTCCCGCCCTGGGATGGAAGAGACCCGTCCGGGAGTTCTGCATGGCTGTTCGCTGCATGTGCTGCCCCCGACCTGGCTGCTCTGCAATGTCCTGGACCGCCCATAGCTCCCACAAATCGAGACCCTCTGACCACTTGCCAGCTCACTGGCCACAGAAGCTGCGGTCTGTAGCACTGAACCAACAAAAACCAAACGCTCAAGCCTTACGACCAGAGAAGGATTTCAGCAAACCACCACCTCACACGGTCACGCTTCCTGCCGATCCACGTGGATGACTATTCACACAAACCCAGCACGGTTCTACCCCACAAAACTGTGACTTCCCAACGAGCCTTTCCCTAGGGCTAGACTAAGACCAGGAAGAGGCAGCCGCAGCTCAGCTCCCACCTCTGCAGGGGCCAGAAGCCCTCCTTAGGTGCAGTGAGGCCCACCTGTTTCTACCCTCTGGCGGCCGGTAAATTCCTGGCAACTGGTAAAGAACTAACCTAGAGGCTTTGCAGTTGGCAAGCTAACTAGCGGCCTTATTTCTGCCTTTAATCTCCCACAAGGCATCTCGCTTCGTGTTCTCTTAGGCACGCCTCCCACCACCAGGCAATCCTAGGTAGGCCGACAGGTAGCCTGTTCCCACCGCAGCAGGTGAACGTGACCGTGTTTCAACCCAGGTGTCCACAGTTCAGACCCTTTCCAGATTGCAGCCTGGCCCGAGTCCCGGCTCCTTCCTGCTCGTCTCTTAACCTAAGTGCTTT
Organism: Myotis myotis; assembly: GCF_014108235.1. NCBI lineage: Eukaryota > Metazoa > Chordata > Mammalia > Chiroptera > Vespertilionidae > Myotis > Myotis myotis. The sequence goes on along the minus strand of NW_023416325.1, from coordinate 21,129,282 downwards.
CTCCTCTGAAACGCCCAAGACCCTCCCTGTTGTCGCACCCTTGGCCAGTGTCATGCTGTCGTGTTCTGTGTGTCGCTTTGAGTCTTTGGGGTCGTACTGCATCCCTTCCCTCCCCCGGGGCAGACCCGACTGAATGTTTGCTGAAGTTTTGTCTCTTGGTCCACAGCATTTGGAAAGGTCACTGCAAACGAGTCTTTCAGTCTTGGCATCTCATTTAGGATCTCCATGAGAGACGGGCCTCCAGAGCCCCGGCGTGTATATCGTGTGTCCCATGTGTGAAATGCTTCCTGCTCTAGAAGTAGCTCCACAGACTGTACATATTTACAAGAAACTTTATATTCGTAAAAAAAAAAAAAGGAAATTGAATTGGTTTCTACTTTTTTATTGTAAAAGGTGCATTTTTCAACACTTACTTTTGGTTTCAACGGTGGCAGTTGTGGACAGCCATCTTCACTGGAGGGTGGGCAGCTCCGTGTGACCACCAAGATGCCAGCAGGAAATATTGTAACACGAAATTGCGGTCAAAAGCTTCTTAGCATAAATAAGATGCTAGGTCTCCAAAAGTACAGGCTTTTTCTTCATTACCTTTTTTATTCAGAACGAGGAGGGAACAATTGAAGATCCACCTGAGAGGAATGAGCTTTGCTGTTGAACCATAATGAAATAAAGCAACGATCGGAAATGTGTGCTCTAGTGCAGTGACCTCCTCTCATTTCTTGAGCGAGACCATGAAACCCTAAGGATGGCCAGTGCCGGCCCAGGCCTGTCATCACGGCGTGGGCCTCCCTCCTTTCCACGAGGCTGTTCCTCTGGGCGGGTGGGAGCACACAGAGCTCTAGACTGGCGACATTCTCTTCCAAAAGCGTGGCATTGTCAATGTGGTCAGCACTTCCAGGGAGCCATGAAGTGGTTGTTAAGGTGGTTTTATAGGGTTGCAGGACTGGAAGGCGTGAGCTCACCAAGCAGGCCATTTCGAAGGATTCCTCCCGGAAGGATTACCCAGCTCCCCTAGGATGCAGCCCGTTGGGACAACAAGCCACCTTAAAATTTCTCTCGTCCTTAGAAGGCCACAGGGATTTAAAGAGGTAAATTTCCTTGGAGGGAGGAGTTCAGATCAGGTAATTTCAAATGTAAATATTTCTGTTTTTAACTGGATGAAGTTTTATAGTCTACAAGGAATTTTTTTCTATAATTTTTAAAATATTTTCTTAGTAAAAATGCCTGACCCAGACAAAATCATCACTTTTGGCAATTGTTGATTTCCTCATGGTTCCTGTTGCTGTTCGATTTTTATTTTCCAATGAAGTCACCTGACCACAGTTGAAGTCTGACCTACAGGGTCGTATCTCACAAGGCCTGTGACAGGAACCGTAGTTGCAATTCTGTTCCTCTTCTCTGTTTTACTGCTGGGGATAAAAATCTGCCTAAGGTCACAGCTGCAGGAATGAAAATACTTCCGAAGATGAACCAGGGAAATGCTGAAACCTTTCTTTCCTTATAATATTAGAAAAAATCCACTAAGGACCAACCAGCCTTTCAGTTATTGTCCTGAGGGTTCTGTCAGCCCCAGGATACTTGACAAGCGCAAGGAAACCGCCTTTCCCTAAAGGAACGCATCAGAAAGGCTCTTTGCACCCTAAGGAGTGACTTCAAAGAAACAGCCGACCAATTACTCAGCCGCACCAGCCTCCTGGGTCTGAAGCACAAAATTAGACATCACGTTTCTACTCTTGCAATTTAATTCTCACAAGATTAAAGAGGCGACTGCATAGCAAATTTAATAACCATGAAACTAGGATTTGGAGACTCAGGCCAAAAAGGGATGATTTGCTTAATAGGACTGAACAGCCAGCTGGTCTTCAGAATTGGGTTTGCTTTAGAAAACATTCACACAGGTTTAAGTCTAAAGCAGCGGTTCTCAACCTGTGGGTCGCGACCCCTTTGGAGGTCGAACAGACCCTTTCACAGGGGTCGCCTAAATACATCCTGCATATCAGATATTTACATTACGATTCATAACAGTAGCAAAATTACAGTTATGAAGTAGCAACGAAAATAATTTTATGGTTGGGGGTCACCACAACATGAGGAACTGTACTAAAGGGTCACGGCATTAGGAAGGTTGAGAACCACTGGCTAAAGCATTAAAGCTAGACCCACAGGGGTGGGACTAGCTAAGCTTTCAATCTCATAATACAACAGTTAAAGGGGCCTCTTCCAGGGGTTCTAAACTAGGCATGACTGCTCCCCTCCACTGAGGATACTTGACAAGGTCTGGAGACCTTTTTGGTTGTCGCCTAGAGGGTAGAGGCCAGGAATGCTGCTAAAAGTCCTACAAGGCCCAGGACAGCTCCCCACCCCCAAAGCATAATCAGGCCCACAGTGTCCACAGTACCAAGGCTGAGAAGCTTTCCTTTCATGGTAATTTAAATATTATGTCTAAGGCAGGCTCTAGGCACACTGTTCACAGGAGAAAAAGTTTATCCCTTGCCTAGTCAAATGTTGAAACTTTTTTTTCCCAAAGCTGGGAGGGTGGGGGCAGGAAATACAGTGCAGCGTTGATCATGGCTCTCAGTCCATCAATGATTAATGGAGCTCTGTTTGCCCAGAAGGGGTTGTTAGGGTAGAGGAAAGAACCTTGAAAATGACTTTACTATTCTAGACACCACTCAGGCTGTCTTTCAGGAAACCACAGAGGGAAAATAAGTTGACTCTGGGGATGTGCAGCTGGGGCTGTCTCTTATTCTCACTTGCTGTTGAGTTTTCCAGATGAGATGGGTGCATTCACTCCAGGAGAGTAGGAAGGAGTGGGAAGGCTGGCAGCCTATCCAGGCAAAGGCCCTTTAGCTGTATTTAGGACAAAAAAACAGGTGGTTGTGGGAGGTGACCCTGCTGGCAGGGCTGCAGGCGGGGTTCAACCCAGGGACAGGGCTGGGCCCGAGATGGGACTCTGGCTGCTCCAGCTTTTAGAATCCAGTCTAAGGTCTGCTTCACAGCAGGAATGACTCTTAGGAGGGCCCTTGTGGATCCTTTTATAATTAGTTGGAGTGATTTGGGTTTTAGAGGAAATACATGCATGATCCTAACTTCCTGTTTTCTCCTGAAGACAATTACTATTGCGTTCCAGGGCAGGTGGCTCTAGTTTCCTTTCTCCACCAATTTGCTGATCAAGAGAGCCGCTAGGGAGGGACTACTCAGAAGCTAGGAGACATGAGTGGTCCATAGCCTTCAGTCTTCACAAATTAATTCAAAGCATTTGTAAACATTGGTGGAGGGTCAGGTCTCAGAACTGAGCAGACTCAGAAAGTTTGTTCTTTTCTGTGATGGTGGAGTCTCTGACCTCAGCCGTGGACGGATCACTTTGACCTGGTTTCAGGCGTGGCCTTGGGAGTCATGGAGGTCTCCTAATTGAGCCTGATGTGCTGGCACTTTTTCTTAACTTCCTGTTTGTGCCCACATTCCATGCCTGTTGTAAAAGCTTTGTGGCTCCCATTGGGAAATGAAATGAGCTTCAGGGACTATCTAGTGCTAGTCCAAGCCCTCTCATTTGTTCAGGGGGATAAGTCAGACTGAAAAAGGTCATGTGGGTTTGCCCAAGGTCACCTAGCTAGTCAGCAACTGAACTGGACATTCCTAATCTCAGTTGTGTCCACACCCTGGGAGGGGATGCTGGGGGACCGGCGGACTCCAGGGCGATGTCAGGCTTTGTTTGACCTGGTCTTGGGGCGCTGTTGACTTCCCAGGGGAGGGGAGGAAATGCCCTTGCCTGGGTCCTTTGGTCTCTGGTTTCAATGTGTTGATCTATGGTTCTATTTACCCTGCAATATCACTTTACATTTGTAATTTAAGGACCTTACCTTTGCCTCCACATACTCATTTGCATATAAACTCCCAGAGGGAAAAGTACCTCTACATTCATAAGCAACTTAAGCTTTAGCCAATGTCCCCAGTCCTCACCCGCAAGGGTATGCTACCCGAGCAACAGTCCCGGGTCATGGGGCACCGCAGGGCACATGTAGCTTTGCCCGTGATTTGGACAGAGCAGGGTCTCCTCTTCCACATCCGTGGAACAATCCCTATTACCTCTTGGGTATAAAGTTGGTTTTTTTTGGGTATAAAGTTTTTCACTTGGGTCTGAGCAATCTTCTGGACCACAGGGGACTTCCTTTTTAAAGGAAATGAAGTCGTTTAAGTACACAAGCAGCTGTGGCGAGTGCGGACACCGCGTGCTGCTCTGTGGTTGGGGCCTGTGCTCCCTCACAGGCATCTCTGCCGGGTGCCCATGGGCCCTGGGCTGCGCAGGACAATGACCGGGCTTACTGGCTTCAAATCCTTTTGCATTGCATTTCCAGCGTGGCTGCTTCTGAAATTTGTGGGTAGAGCCAATTTATAGGCTGCATTTTCCAACTCGGGCTTTTATTAATTTTAGAGAAAGAGGGAGAAACATTGGCTGCTCGCCCCCTACTAGGGGTCGAGCCTACAACCCAGGCATGTGCCCTGACTGGGAATTGAACCAGCACCCTCTCGGGCCTTGGGACAACCAACCGAGTCACTCTGGCCAGAGCTGGGCCTTCAGGGTGAGATGGCTAGTTATCCAGCCACTCCCCACCGTAGGTGGGCCAGATGCCCCAGCGGCTCCCCGATACCTGGGAAGAAAGGCCCATGAAAGGGATACCCGTAACCTTCCCTCTTTTTGGGAGGACAGAGCCCGTTAGCTGGCAAGAACAGGTCTGACTCCAGGTTGTCCTGGTGGCTTCCAAGCAGGTGTCATGGCCCCAGGCTCCCTCACGGTGCTCGATGATGAGCAACAGGAAGCAGTATCTGTGACCTGGGATACCACCTCCCTGCCTAAGCCAGGAACGTTGGCAGCTACCTCTCCTCAGCTTCCCCTTGTGACTCAGCTGTTCAAAGGGACTTTAAGTCACCAGGGTCCTTAATAGCCTTTCAAACTGTGTGTGGAATGGGTGTGGCCAGGGAATGGGCCTCACCTGTGGGCCACAGGACATGAAAACGATTAAAAAGCATGGCGCTGAATGAACGCTTTATTGAAACCTGTACGTCAAGGTGACAGTAACTCAGTGTTTTGAAACAGTAACAAAAAAGGGTTATTTTAACCCGGACTCGGGTTTATGGAACAGGTACTGGAAGCCAGGAGTTCTGTTCCTCCATCTCCCAGCATGAACACAGACCATGACAGCTTCCGCTGACTTGGGGACAGGAGCCTGCACTAATGGGAACATTTGCGGCATCTCCCTGGAAGCCAAGCCCAGCATAAGAGGTTCGTTTTGGTCCAAAGGATGTCATCCCAACACAAATCTAGAAGACTGCTGTCGAGTTCTAATTTCTTTGCAGATAAGCAACAACAAGAACTGCGACAGCCTTCTAGGTAGGGACAGAGGTCCTGAGCAGGTGGCATAGGCTTTCATGGTAACACTGTCACCTCATTACGATGAGAATAAAAAGCTGGACGACCGTGCCGCTAACAGTGGCCAGTCCTGAGGATCATCCAGCTTAATGGAGAAACCCGGCAGCGGTTTTCGAAGTCTGTTCTGAGAACAGATTATTGCTGAGCAGTTTGTTCACATGATCTACATTCTAGCTGGGTGATTAGAAAATTACCCTAAGGCTGTACATCAGCCATTTCTGGTTAAAAAAACACACACAACAAAACTTAGTGCACGTAAGTGTAACAACTGTAGAACTTCACCTGAAATCAGACAGGTGCTAATTGCTATAGAAATGACACCTCCCTGGAGCAGAGAACGGGAGACAATATTGCTTTGACTGCAGAGGCCGGGCAGCACCAACACTGTTAGCGCCAGAGCCAGGCCTTAAAGACACACATACAATCAAATTTTGTGTGGCCTTATTCCTGCTTCCCAGATATTTGCTACCAAAGTAGCTAGTGTTTGTTTTTTGGCTTAAGAAAACCTCCACAACCGGTTTGGTGGATGTGTATTTAGAACTGCACCCGTCCTTGTGCCCTGTGGTGGGGCTGTGGGCCTTCTGTCCTCGACTCCATTCTCAGCCACTGGGTGTTGAGAGGGCCATGACAGACGGAGGCAGGCGTGCCAGGAGCTGCTGTGCCCGGAACTGACCTTCAAGCAGGACTAGGGCAGGTATGAAATGTCTTACAGAGCATGAAATGGGGAATTTACAGTCCCTTCCCTCCAGTGGGAAGCATGTGTGTGTGTAGCCTGGTGGTGCCCGTGTTCCGGGCCCACCACTGCCCGCAGCTCCTCATATAGGCTTGTATAACAAGGTGGTGACATACTTCTTCTTGTACCGGTGGGTCGCGCTGAGCACCATCACTCCGTCCTGAGAAAGGGTGGAAATGACAAATGATCAGGACTCACAGTTCATAGAGTGCAAGAGCATCACCAGGGGGGCTTCATCGAAAGGTTCCTGGGCCGCCTGCAGGACTGGAGTGAGGGTCTGCATCAGGTCCTGGGAGCTCCCCTTAGCCAAGAACTCCAGGTAGTTTAGTTCTAGGGGGCGCAGAGCACACTTTGAGAACACAGCCCTAATAGCAACAAACACATCATTACCTTGATAGACAGCGCATAAAGGTGGTTCAACATGACGTGGTTGGGCTCAGGAAGCAAAGCCGGATCACACTGTGAGGAACAGAAGCAGACGTGAGGTGAGCATTTACGATCTGGGAATCGGGAAGACTCCCCACTTTATATCATAGCCCTGGGGAGCCAAGGAAAGGGAGCAGCTGCTCAGGGCCCGTCTTTCTAAGGCAGCGAAAGGGCTGTCCAAGGCGCCAGGTGAGGCGAGGGGGTCATGCTTCATTCTCCAACCAAGGGGAGCCCCCATGTGCTGCTGGGCTCCCTGGGGTCTCTGCTCAGCTTTGCCTTGGCCTCTACAAAATGTGGCCCACGGCCCTGTCCTCTTGTTGGAGGGGCAGAAGACAGAGCTGTCCAATGGGTGCACTTTTAGAGAAAGCAGGAGGATACAATCGATACCAGACACTCCCGGGCAGTGGGCGCCTGGAGAATGACAGGGGTCACTGGGGGAGGAGGGGCACTCTTGCTCCACAAAGCTCTCAGGACTGGCACTAATGCTGCCACACCCTCCAATTTTTTGAGAAACCAGAAATCTGGATTTCTTTTTCCAATGTACCCCTCTCCAATTTTATAAATGCTCATTCCAACGAGGAAGGTGTAGGGCAAAAGTCGGCTCAGCTGTCAGGTGAGCGTGTGCTTAGGCATTCTCTGCCCCGAGTGGTGGGTCCCTGGGTAAAAGTGTAGCCAGTGTAGGGCACGCCTGCACACGTGTCCTTCAGCTCCTGTCCGTACGCAGCTCCTATAAGGTGCGCTTTCCACCTTATAAACGGGTGCCTTGGAGATGGTGGCTTGAATAAAGCTGGAGAACATCTAGCCTCTCCAAGAATCCGAGCAGAAAACTGGGCGATTTGGGTTCAACCAACTGGACAATAAGCTACGAGGGAGTGACGGTGTGTTCTCCAGGGCCCAGGAGGACCCGCACTTCCTTCTGTGACAGCGACCTCAGAGGGAATGTGTTGCCCAGACACCCAGATGCTGATCTAAGAGCAGTTTCTGAAAGCACTGGGGCTAAAGGAGGAATCCCATCATGCAGCTGACTGAGAAGGGCTGGTTTATGTATTTTTGTCATAAAATTTGAAAGGAGTAAAATGCAAGGAAAGCCCCGAAAGGCTTGTTGGATGGGGAGGCAGCACCCACACTGGAGAAGGTCTTGCCAGTAGCCCGTTCCCACGGCAGAGGTGGACCCGGCCATTAACACTGAGGGGCGACACTGAGCTTTTTCGGCAGCAGCTCCGCAAGAGGTGGACAGAGAGGGGGCGGTTGAACATGACCGTGGAGGACGGTCCAGGCAGACGCCTGTGCACTCACAGAGATGCCCGTGTCCTTGTTCAGAATGACCTGGAGCAGATGTGGGGGGAGAATGGGTGGTGCTTTAAACCGTTCCTCTGGTTTTGAGACGTAGGGCTCCTGGTGGTAGGGTCCTGGCGGGGAACTGGACAGCTCTGTTGGGAGATGGTGACAGGCACTTACTTTGAAAATGAGGAGGTAGGAGCAGTCTCACTTAACTCACGGCACTGTTCCCTCAATACAGACGTATATTCTCTTGCAGAATATACAGGCCCCAGGGGTGAAGAGCAGAGGCAATGAGAAAACCTTTCCGAATTCTATGACTGGATAAAATTCAGTCGTGAACTTAGATCCTTTGCAGGAGTCAGCACTGTGGCAGAGGTGGTGAGTCTGGTCAGACTATCACGGAAGCTGTCGCCGTGACCTAACAGGAGGGACATGCTCCTCGCTGTGGGCTGCACCGGCCAATACCGCAAAGAAGCTCCAGGCACCAAGTGAGGCTTAAGTGGCTTAGCCTGAGTTGGGAGCACCGCCAGCCAGAATAAAACAGAAGATAAAGCAGCCTGTTTATACAGGTTATATGAGGTACCGGCACAATGCAAATCAAAACAAAATTGGAAAACCGATCTCCAAAGGCACTTGACTCTACCACTTTCAGGTTCCTTTCAAACTCGTGCTTGAGTGTCTCGATTATATAGACATTAAGAAGCTTCTAGAAGCACAGTATTTCACAAAGTTAGAAGCAGCTCACTCAGCTGGGAGGACTGAACTGTTACTCAGGACATCTGGGATGGGGCTGGTTGCCTGACCCGTGGGCTGTCTGGAATAAACAGGGTCCAGCTCTGCCAACGTCCTTGCCACACTTTCTAGGGAAAGGCTCCCTTCCCATGACCTGAACAGCTCACAGCAGAAAACAAGAAAAGCAGTAAGTGCAGAAAATCAAGCCATTGGGAGCCAATACAGATGTTAAGAGAGCCTGAGAAGTCTACAGAGAGCCTGCAGTGGGTTACCTGCAGCGGGGGGAGGGGGGGGGGGTGTCAGTTTCTGTCCCAGGTGATCTAGGCTGGGAAACGTGACTAAAAGCCTCAGTGCATGGCCCAAAATTACACTTATCAGTAAGTAGGGGATATTTGGGCATTTCCTCCATCCCCCAATTTCCACCTCTCTGGAAAAGAAATAAATGTTTTCTCTAAAAGACTTGGTAGCTAGCCAGAGAGAATTCGATGTCCGGATTTCTGATTCCTACGCACCACCACCTGGCCTCTTGGCCAGGCAAGCCCACCACGATCATTTACCACCGTGGCTTCCAGCCGATAAGAACAAGGCCCTGGTGGCAGAACCTCCAGGTCGAACCAGGAGGCAATGAGGAATCATCCTATAAACTGAACTGAAGCCATTTTCTTCCATGGTCTCCCAGGGGGTTCAGGAATTGTTTAAAGGCTGCAGTGCAGCTGCTGTTGACACTGTAGGTGACAACACACCCTTCCCGCTGAACTGCACTTACGTTTCCAGGTAGTTCCTTCCTGTGGGTTTGGACGGAAAGCAATTTACTGAAAGGGCTATGACTGCATGACTCGTGAAAGACGGGAACGTTTCCCGAGACTGTCCTTAGCAGGCTGTGCTGTGCAGCCTGTTTCCTGTGGTGAGCCTCCTTGCCCAACAAGGTGCTAATGTGCCACACGGTGATGGCCAAGGTCACGGAGGTGCCTGTTTACCGCGTGTCAGGCGGAAACTCTCCAGGCACCCTGAGTGGGTTGTGAGCAGCGGGGGCTGACAGGCTTCCCTGGCGCTGGCTCATCACTGACCCACGGCCAGGCTCCCAGGCCTTTTGATTCTGTTTCAATTCTCTGATCTCTGTGGCCAACAGACCTACTGAATCCTGGAGATCTGCCCCCAAAATGACTGACTGCTTCCTCGGGGCTGATTTCAGCCACCTGACCCCAAAGAGTTAGGAATTCATTATGTGGCTCTTTAGGGAGCTGCAAACATCCACCCGATTGGGCAGCTTGACTCAAGAGAGAGAGAGGAGAGGGAAACAGAGGATTTCTATGCTGTCCAGCCCCCACCTACACACACGTGGTATAAAAGAACTGTGTTCATACCAGACACATCGGAGCACTTTTGGGAATCCACCATTAAAGCATCAAACACTTCAAAGTCAGTTTTCTTCACTTGAATGATGTTGTTAACTGTGCCAAGCTGGCTGGTTACTACTGGCTGGGAAGAGACAGACAGGCAGAAATCATAACGGGGAAGACCTCTGGGGTTATTCTTAGAGGATTTAGAATTCTTGGCTGGAAGGGCTCAGCTCTTGTCTAGCCAACCTGCTCCTCTTGGTCAAGTATGCCAAAAGTCTGACAATTAGCACTTATCTAGCTCAGCCACACACAGGGACTTTTACCGGCAGGACAAAGGGACCTGGCAAGAGCCTAGAAGGGAAGGTGACTCATTTGGATTGTGCGGCAGTCAGAGGACGGAGGGCGGGGGGAGAGTACCTCAGAAGGGTCGTGTGTCCACTGACCATCCACATAGAACTTGTACTGATGCTCTCCTTCCGGCAGGTCCAGGATGGCTACAAAGTTGTTATGGCTATGAGGAAAAGGAAGCAGAGGTTTTCAGCTGGGTGGGCTGCCTTCTGAGCTTACTCACAAAGCCAGCCATAGAACAAAACAAAACCTTCCCATGTAAAACCAAGACTTCAGCTGCAGGAGTATAAACATTTTTAACCAATTCAAGCAATTCAATACATAGATCTTAATCTAGAAATGGTCAAGGAAGCAGGGATGCAACGTTTTATTAAAAACTCACTTTGCTCAAAAGGTCGCCTGACAGGCATTTGTCCTTCTCAACGTGCACACAAAACACCTGGCAGCCTAGATGCCAAGGAGGACGGCAACAGCCTGCAGCCAAGCTTTACCCTGTCAGTTTGCCAGGGGCAGGGAAGGGGAGCAATTTAATAGGAGGCAAAAGTTCTCTGAAGAAGCATAACTGTTAAAAAGGTCTCAGAAAACCTGTTTTGTTCCCGACTTGAAGCAACTTGTCACTGTGCCCAGCAGCTCCCTCCTACACCACTATCACCCCGGAAAGGTAGGTGGCTCCCTGACAATAACAAGGCCTGGCCACGCAGGGCGGTTTCTCCCCCGGCTTCATCAGGAGTACCCCCAGGGAAGATGCTTTCACTGACACTGAGACAAAAGTCCATGCTAGGGTTCCTGATGAGTTTACTGTGGTCTTGTTAACGATGCTACATAACATGTACCTTTCAAACAAAAGGAACGCACAGAGAATCCAAGTTAGAAAGAACCTCAGAGATCATCTGATCCAATAGTCCCTTCTTACAGACAGGAACGCTGAGGCTCAGGCATTAATGACAGGTTAGCCAGCCAATGTGGTCTCAAGTCCGGTCTCGAAATTCCCAGCCTGGTGCTTTCTCTACAGCACTAGGAATCGATTTCTCTCTCCGAGAATCCTGCCTGAGCAAACGCACAGCTGAATATGTGAAGTGGAAGCAATGCTCCTAATTACGTGAGCTCTAAACCTAGACATGTGGGTGTGAGAATGGAACCTATGAATTACTAAGATTATTCTTCCACTCAGCATTCATATTATAAAAACATTCCTTCTCTTCCCCAGCAGAGATCCTTCAGGACCAGAGCACCCCTGAGCTGAGACAGTACGTGAACCCTCCCCGGCAAGTACCTTCGTGTGAGCGGAAGTTTACTCCAGTTGTTGAAGGACCCAGATAAGTACACTTCCTTGCCGCCCCCCGTCCAGCGGAAGACAGTGGGCCGAGCCTGGGCAGGAGCTTTGTCGTTCACTTCCAGGTCATGCTGCCAGGCCAGGAATTCCTCCTTCTCGGGAGCCTGGAAACACAGCAGCGCACTCAGGGACAGGAAGTCATTAGTGAGCTCCCTACACAGACAGCTCCCCTAATATCGACAACTCATTCCAGAGGCAGCTGTTACTACCAAGGTTCACGTTCAGGCTCATTAACTGGCTAGTACGTCAGCTCCCCACTGGCAAATGGAGACAGTAAAAATAACACTAAGGTTGTTGTGAAGACTGAGTGAGAAAGTCCATGTAAAATGCTCTGCGTAGTGTCTGACATATGGTAAGTGCTTAAAAATTATTAGCTACCATTATTGCTGTGATTAAAGAGAACTACATTAAATTCTAGGAGAAATGACAAAACTCCCTTGGAAGAAGGTGCAATGAATTCAAGACTAGCTTAATAAAGGTCATTTTCCTCCCTTAATTAAGCAAGATTTGAAGTACATGAACATTTATTAGGAACAATTCCGGAGGTGTCAACGTGAAAACTGGCAAATCCAGATTCCGGGGAAGGGAAAAACGACATTCACCGAGTGCCATCAGACCCTGGGGAGAAACAGGTAAGACCCACGGTCGACAGGAACTGCTGGTGTGGGAGACGATGTGTAACTGGAGGCTCCAGAGGAAGAAGCACGTCTGGCTCTGGGGAAATGTGTGGTTTGGGATCTGTTACATGTTTCCTAGCCAGCAGCCAAGACTAAAAGAGCAGGCGCTGCAGGCTGGGGAGACCGTTAGGGGTGCTGCACGGCATCTTCCCTTCACACACTGGCTGCGCACGTCCTAAAAGCCGCCTGCATTCTTTGAGCTTCACAAGATTTCAGATAAAGAATAACAGACTGAAAACGATTTCCCTGAGGATGTGATAACTGACCCCAGCCAAAATGGTACATTTGCGCATAGTTAAAAGAATCCATGACTTCTTTTTTGTGTTTTTTTTTTTGTGGACACTATTTTAAATCATTCTCCACAGATCATCTTCATGTTAAACATTTCTTTTAGAAGTTTTGGAATAGCAACAGAACAAAAACTTCTCTTTTTTTTGTTGTTAATCGTTACCCAAGGATATTTTCCCATTGATTTTTTTTTAGAGAGTAGACGGGAGGGGAGAGACAGAGAGAGAGAAACATTGATGTGAGAGTCATATCGATTGGTTGCCTTCTGCACGCCTGACCGGGGCCAGGGATCGAGCCTACAACCGAGGTACGTGCCCTTGACTGGAATCGAACCCGGGACCCTTCAGTCTGTGGGCCGACGCTCTATCCACTGAGCAAACAGGCTAGGGCAGAACAAATACTTCTTGAAGAAAGTAGTTTCATTCTTATGCTGTCTTAAATAGCCATCCTTGGGCCAAAATTATTACTGAGGGAAGGGCCGTCAGGTCGTTGGAAAACCAGGATTCCAAAGTTCATGTTGCACGTAGCTTCCCAGGAATGCAACAGATTCAGAAAGCAGGTTCAAACTGAGGATGGAAAGCCAAGTCAAAGCAGAGTCTTTATAGCGAAGATCCAAGTGAGAATATAAGATAATAACATGATCACCCAGCCCAACAGCTGAGAAAAAATGGGAGCAAAGTTGGAATGAGTGGCAGGCAATTAGCCTAATGGACGATGCTTAACAGACAAGTGGATGCTAACAGAATACATTGGGCTGGGGATGGGTGGGCCAGGCACCTTCACTGCACCGAGACCTGCTTTGTCGCCTTGTCCTTAAGAAATGAGCTGTTCTCTAGGATATACTGCACGCAGCTCAGCGGCGGAATCTGTGTCCTGCGGCTGGAAGCAGGCCCTAGGCGGGTAGCGGGAGTCTGAGTCGCCTTAGACTTTCTGATAAATGAAAGCAGGCTGCAGCAGGGCGCCCGCATTTGGTCTGCCTTGGTCTGTTGTCATGTTTCACACCAGGGCCGAGCAGGTGAGCGGCAGCGGGCTGCCCCCTGCGCCTGGCACCCCACTCCCCCTCCACACACCCGGCCTCCAGAGCCGTTTCCCTTCCGTGCGCGCTCTGGGCGGGCCGGGACCCAATGTGCTGGCGGGGCCGGTCCAGACCCTCCGCCGCCATCGCTGACCCACGCGGCCTGCGGCGGCCCGTGCGCTCTGCCTTATCTCCCGGACCCACAGCAACCTGCAAACCCACTGTCACAGGGGCCAGGCTTCCTGCGGGCAGGGAGGCTTCTCAGTGACATAATCAGGATCCCTGAGAGAGGAGGAGACGGGCTGTGACTGCCGGCTCCCGGTCTTAATTCAGAATTTACACTCCGGCCCGGAGCCTCTCTCCTCAGCGATGTGATCGCGGCGCGTTCCTCCCCCTCAGGGTGACTTTCTCCGTCGGAAACTAGACACCGGCGGCCGGGCTGCTCAGGGGGCACCTCGGGGCCGCGGCCTCCCCGCGCGGAGGCGGCCGGAGCCCCTCGCCCCGCTTCCGAGGGGGAGTGTCGGGGGCGGGGGCTGGATCTCAATGGGCAAGGGAACCGGTTCCCCACCTCCCCTCACCTTGATCTCCTCCGAGTGGAAGAGGTCGGCGTCCTCGGGGCTGTCCATCAGGATCTTGGGCCTGTCCCCATCCTTGGCGCCCCCCGAGCTGTCCCTCCGGGGCGTTTTATGGCCGCCCTGTCGCTCCAGCGCGGCGCGCTCGCTGCTCGTGTTGCCCATGGCGGGAGTCTGCGGGGACACCGGGCAGGGCTAGGCCTCACCCCGGGGAAGGGGCAGGGGACTCCCGCGGTCGGGGGCGCGGGGGTGTCACAGGGCCCAAGGAGAGGGTCGGAGCGCCGAGGACCGCACCTCTCGGGCTAAGGTTCCGGGCGGGAATCCGGTTTGAGCCGGGTCAGCAAACCTGGCGAGGTTTCACGGCCGCGCCTTCCCAGCTCGGGCAGCGACGGCGCGAACCCAGGGAGCGCAAAGATAACCAGACACACTCCCCCCGCCTCTTAGCAACTTCCGCTTCCGGTTCTTCCGCCAGCCGGCGGGGCCCGTGGGGTGGGCGCGGCTGGGGCCCGGAAGGCGCGAGGCTCACCCTTACTTCCGCTTCCGGTCGGGATCGCCGCGGCCGCCGGCTCCCTGAGGCGGTCTCTGTGGGCCTCAGCGCGCGCAGTCGCAGTCGACGGTTCCGGCCGGCCCCGCCCCGGGCGAGGCTGCTGAGGGACGGCAGGGGGCGCAGCCGCGCGCGACTTTCTGGCCCGCGCTCCCTGCGCGGGGGTGAGTGACTCCATTAGAGATTTGGGATATTTTTGCTCACTTCCGGGTGATTCCACACTCTCCAGCCAAAGGGCTCGTGTGAAAGGGAAAGTCTAAATAAGAGGCCCCTTAGAGCCCGTGGTGCGCTGGCTCTCACGCCTTTGAGCGCCTGAGCGTCACCGTGAGGGCCGCGCGGTGAAAATGCAGGTTCCCCGGCCCGAGTCCTCGGGAATGGCGATTCCTCGAAGCTCTGGAGGGGGGTGTGCGTTTCAATAAGTGCCCCAGGCGGTGCTGGTGCGGGCAGCGGTGCAGGGGCTTGAGTAAAATGACAGACCGTATGATTTCTGGAACTTTCTCGTCTGGTGCCGGGGGGGTTGTAAAATGCTGGCGCTTTCAGAAGCTGTTTGTAAACCGAGTGCACAGCCTTTGGGCAGATAATGTTGCAGCCGCTGTGGACGCAGCGCCCTGCATAACGCGCCTTCATTAGCGCGTGTCACTCCCTGCGGCCAGCGCTTCAGCCACCAGGGTGTCCACATGCGGCACCAAAACGCTCTCGCCTCAGGGTCGGCCCTGTCGTGGTTTCCTTGTCGTGTGTGGGTTCCGTTTCTGTTTTGCATGCGGGTAACGCAGAACACTTCCCATTGCCGGGCCTGGTCATGCGTTTTGTCCGCTGAACAAACATTTGCTAGGTACCTGCCCAGGCCCAGCCGTTGTGCCGGGTACATCGGAGACACGGGTGATGTTCTCCTGGAGGGGAACGCGACCGTATCTATCAAAATAAAAATGCACCTTCATTTTGGTGCACGGCTTTGCTTCTAGAAACTTCTACCGAAATCCACACCTGAAAATTGTATGCAAGCATGTTCTTTGCAGCACTGTCTCTAACGCCATAATATATTAATTCTGAGAGGCGCATTTTAATCTCTGTGAAACTGGGCGCTTCATACAGCCAGTGGAATCTTAGGTTTGAGGAAATAAGGAAATGGAAAACTGGAAGATGCTGCAAAGTTTGTCAATAGGCGGAGGGCTAAATGAATTAAATACACTCGCTTTAGGGACGACGAGCAGCCTTTCAGAAGGAGGAAGGAGAAGCACACAGGTAACCACGGAGAAGTGTCTGTGACGTCCCAGGCCCCCCCAAAATGGCAGAGCAGTAGAGGTTAAGAGCGTGAGCTCGGAAGTCAGCCTGCCCGGGTTCAAATGCGGCTTCACCACCTGGTAACTGTCACCTTGGCTTTCTCTTTTGTGAAATAGGGAACAAAAATAACACTTACCTTGTAGGCTTGTTCTGTGAATTACTTGAGGACACGCACAAAAAGTGCTGAGCAAGAGCACCTGACTCTTAGTAAGCATTTAATAAACATTAGCATGTTTGCCGGCACCATTAGGCTTGCAAATGGAAGGTCCTGGAAAGATACACAACATGCTATTAATATGGTCTTCTGCCCTGACCGGTCTGGCTCAGTGGATAGAGCGCGGCCTGGGGACTGAAGGGTCCCGGGTTCGATTCCGGTCAAGGGCATGTACCTGGGTTGCGGGCACATCCCCAGTGGGGGGCGTGCAGGAGGCAGCTGATCGATGTTTCTCTCTCATCGATGTTTCTAACTCTCCATCCCTCTCCCTTCCTCTCTGTAAAAAAGTCAATAAAATATATTTATTTTAAAAATATGATCTTCTCTGGAAATAGGAGTGGGATTGAAAAAAGGAGCAGATAGAAAGAGGACTTTCAGCTCTTTAGTTTATTGTTTGAATTTTTTCCTACCTCAAGGATGTACTACTTTTGTCATTTAAAAGGGATTTTTAAAAGACAAAATACATAAGACATGGATCCAGCCCCAAAGGCATCCATAGAGGAGAGGTGGACACAGGCTCACAGAAAGGCAGTAGCACAGGGAGGCAAGGGCGTCTCCAGGAGCGGGAGGGGCTCAGGCCAGGCTGGCGGTACCGGTGTCATTCCTTGAGCTGTTCTTGCTCCCGATAGTCAGTGAGGAAGTCTTGGACATGAAGACGGTGAGCTCTGGGTTCTCTCCAAAACAGCTTGCGAGATAAGGAAGAACACGTGAGCAGTGGACCCCTAATCTCGCTATGCAGTCGCTCGCGCCTGGAGAAAGCTTCAGGACCCGTGCTCTGGCTCAGATACGATAAGTGGTTTGCATCCAGTGAGAGAGCCCAGGGACCGGGGCTGTGCAGTGTGCCCTGGGCAGGTCTGCCTGCCTGAGGAGACAAGTAGGTCCTGAGATTCCACCTGCCTGGAGGAATGGGCACCTTCCCCTCATTTGTATGAATACGCCGCGAGGACTACCAGGGGCCCGCACCTTGATGTAAAATAACACATTGGGCTGGTCCTAGGGGAAGTGGCTGAGGTGTATAGTTTATCCCTTTTCCAGTTCATGTTATGCGAGCTGTCTTGCAGGATGACCCTGACACAGGTCACCCAGCCCATCAGAACCTGGGCTCATGACACGTGTTCTGGTTAACATTTAATTTTTGAGAGGCCTTCAGTTTCCTGACTCATTTCTTTATCAGTACCCATATATGGCATAACCACTATCTACCAGGCACTGTGGTAGACCTGGCAATTGAATGGTGGGCAAAGCAGACCCATGCTCTGTGCTCTTAGTGCTGATGATCCAGCCAGGAAGAGATGCATTAATCAAACAAACATCCAACAGTCATCTGTGACAACATGACCCACTTAGGAGGTCAGGGAAGGCTTCCTGGAGGAAGAGACAATTAAGTTGAGATTTGAAGACTGTAGGTATTAACAGTGAAATTTGTTTATCAAGCCCTATTATGCATCTGGTATTGCACTTGATATATCAACTTGTAATCCCCAAAGAGTCCTGTGAGAGATCTATTATTTTTTTAAATTTTTTTGTTAATCCTCACCAGAGGATACCTTTCCATTGATTTCTAAGGAGAGCGGAAGAGAGGGGGAAAGATAGGGAGCGACATCGATGTGAGAGAAACACATTGATTGGTTGCTTCCTGCTCGAGCCCCCACCATGGCCGGGGCTGGGGAGGAACCTGCAACCAAGGTACATGCCCCCAACTGGAATCGAACCTGGGACCCTTTGGTCTGCAGGCTGACGCTCTATCCACTGAGCCAAACTGGTAGGACGAGATCTATTATCACTTGTATTTTATAGATGAAGAAACTGAAGCTCAGAGAGGTGAAGTGACTTGTTCAAGGTCACAGAGCTGGGAACCAGTATTCGAATGCAGGCAGCTAGCTGATTTAGAAATGTAGGCATCATGGACAGATCACTGGGGAAGGGGTGAGGCGAGATTATTTGGGGTAGGCCAATGGGTGAGGCTGATCAAGATTATAAATATAAAGATGGAATGGTCACTCAGTGAAGGAGATCAAACCAGTATTTTTGTTTTAAAATCTATTGAGTTTTATAACTATGGGCCCATGTTTCTGATTGTTACCAACCTAATTAAAAATGGAAAGTTTGAGGTCATGAATTGTTTGGTGTAAGATACTAACTCAAGAAGGTGGGATCACTTATTAAATAGTGAATAAGGCTCTAGGTTTGGCTCAGTGGATAGAGTGAGCCTGTGGACTGAAGGGTCCCGGGTTCGATTCTAGTCAAGGGCACGTACCTCGGTTGCAGGCTCCTCCCTGGCCTGGGCCCTGGTCGGGGCTCATGGAGGAGGCAACCAATTGATGCGTTTCTCTTACTTTCCCTCTCTCTTCCACTCTCTCTTAAAAAAATCAATGGAAAAATATCCTTGGGTGAGAATTAAAAAAAAAAAAGTGAATAAGGTTAACACCAATGATTGTGATCATGGCAGGCAATGTCCCCAGCACCCCTTAGGTGGCAGTAAAGAGCAATGAGAGATACTTGCTCCCCCCCCCCTCCAAAAAAATTAAATGTCTATGTTTATAGGTGTGAATGAATATGGTAAAAACTTCAAGTAGTATAGGAGGTATTGAATAAAAAAAACTAAAAGTTTCCCTCACATCTCATTCAAATCTCTATTTCCTTCCCCTCCAAATAAACTCTTAAGAGTTTCTTATATATTTTTTTGGGGGGGAGGGGGGCGGCAGTGTTGGTTATAATGGTACTAGAGGCCTGGTGCATGAAATTCATGCATGGCAGGGAGGCTTCTGCGGGGAGGGGTCTCCTCATCCCAGCCTGCATGCCGGGAGCCGGTCCATCCTTGCTGTTTCAAGGGACCTGGCATATATGGCATACTGTTCTTAATATGTTTGCTCACCTTCTTGGCACTATGTGTTTTAACCAAGGTCACCTCTCTGAGAAAGGTTGTTTCCCCAGGTAGGGATTTTCCCCTGAAGTTAGGGAGGGAATAAAACCCCTTAACTAAGTGCCAGGAGGGTAATTAATCACTTTAACTATGAACAATCATGCTTAAGCTACATAATCTTTACTCCCTGGAATGGAGATAAGAAACGCCCTAACCTTTGGAATAGAGATTCATAGGATTGGAATCAACTGGTATAAATACAGATGTAACAAGACAACAGGACACAGAACCTACACAGAACCTAGAGACAGAAGAACTTCGCTGGAGAGAACATGGCAGAAGATCCTGGACAGAAACTGGCCACAGAACCTAGAGACAGAACCTAGCGAGAGAACCTGGCTGAAGAACCTAGAGACAGAACCTGGCTACAGAACCTGGATAGAACTTGGCAAGAGAACCTGACTAGAACCTGGTGACTGAACCTGGCTGGAGAACCTGGACAGAACCTGGCTGGAGAACCTAGCGAGGGAACATGGCTACAGAACCTGGCTGGAGAACCTGGAGAACCTAGCAAGAGAACATGGACACAGAACCTGGCTGGAGATCCTAACCAGAACTTCGCTGGAGATCCTGACCAGAACTTGGCTAGAGATCCTGGCTAGGCTGCTGATCAACTGAACGCTGTCTCCGTGTCATTCCTTCTTTGCCAACTCCGTCCACACCTTTGGGGACCCCTGGACCTGCTGGGGTTGGACCCCAGCACCTGCACCCTCTCCAATCCGGGACCCCTTGGGGAATGTCTGACTGTCATTTTAGGCCCCATCCCGGCCTAAACAGACAGTCGGACATCCCTCTCACAATCCTGGACCACTGGCTCCTAATTGCTCACCTGCCTGCCTGCCTGGTCACCCCTAACTCCTCCCCCTCCCCCCGCTGGCCTGATCACCCCTAACTGCCTCCCCCACCGGCCTGTTCACCCCTAACTGCCCCCCCTCTGCCAGCCTGGTTGCCCCCAACTGCCCCCCCTGACAGCCTGGTTGCCCCTCATGGCCCCCCCCACTGGCCTGGTTGCCCCACGCAGCCTGCATGTTCAGTCGTTTGGTTGTTCCTCACTAACCCCCCTGCCGGCCTGGTCTTAGGCAGCCATCTTGTGAGGGTGTGAGGGTTAATTTGAATATTACCTCTTTATTATATAGGATAACTTTTTCCATAAAAAGTATTTGCTTATATATCTCTCTCCTTTAAGAAATTCCTGCCCCCTCCCTGGGTATATATTTCCATGTCAGCACATACAGATCATCCTCACTTTTTAAATGGCTGCAGATTCCATAACAGTAATAGTTAATATTTATAGAGTGCTTACTGTATACTGGTACCTGCACTGTTCTAAACACTTTCCTAGTTTTAACCCACTTAATCCTCACAGAGTCTTAAGAGGGGCATTCTGTTATTATCCCTACTTTTCATATGAGAAAACTAAAGGATAGTGGCTATGGAATTTGCCCAGCATCACGAAGCTAATCAATGGTGGAGCCAGCATTTGGATGCAGGAAATTCAACCTCTGAGTCTACACTCTTAACTACTATGTTAAACTCCAGGAGCAGAGATGTACCATATTTGACTTAGATCTGTGCTTTTGTAATAGTCTTTAAAATTACTTATCTTAAAAAAATACATATCTTTATTCATTTAAGAGAGGAAGAGAGGGAAAGATTGAAACATCAGTGATGAGAGAGAATCATTGATTTGCTGCCTCCTGCACGTCCCCCTACTGGGGATCAAGCCAGCAACCTAGGTATGTGCCCTTGACCAGAATCGAACCGGGGACCCTTCAGTCCACAGGCTGATGCTCTATTCACTGAGCCAAACCAGACAGGGCTATTTATCTGTTTTAAATTGGGCTAAAATATATTGTAAAATATTCCCAGGATTTTGGTTTTATTCATGTATGGCAAGGCCACTGAAAAGATAGTTGATTACACTCAGTTCCCAGGGGGAGGGGGAAACTCAGGGCCACAGGAGAGAACCCTGAGTTGGTCGCAGGCAGAGAGAGTGAGGGGAAAGCATGCAACCGCCATTATTATGGTTTCTGAGAACAGGAATGGGGAAGGCAAGGCAAGCAGTTGAGCAGGTTTGGGATTGGATAGTCTGAATAATTCGGGTGGCTCTGGGCTACAGGGGTGGTCTCTAGTTGTCCAGTCCCTGGCCCTAGGATGATGAGGATAGAGGACTGGTTGGTTTGCATATTCCATACAACTCTTTTACTATCCCTAGAAGTTAGTTAACCTTGGGAGGGGCAGTCTCTCCCTTTCCCCGAGGCCCTAAGATGTCAAAGCATCATAAAGTGTAGAAAATTCAAAACAATGTACATAACAGAAAATTTACCATCGTAACCATTGTCAAATGTACACTTCAGTGTCATTTAAATACATTCAATTCTGGTGCACCCTCACCACCGTCCATCTCAAGACTGTTTCTGTCTTGAAAACTGAAACTTTACACCATTAAATGGTAGCTCCCTATGCCTCCTGGAGCCCTAGAAAGTGCCTTTCCACTTCCTGTCTCTACGAATTTAGCTGCTCTAAGACCTCACACAAGTGGAATTACAGTATCTGTCCTGCGTCTGGCTTACTTCACCTAGCATAATGCCCTCAAGGTCATGCATGTTGTAGCATGCGTCAGAACTTCCCTCCTTTTCAAGGCTGTATAGTATTCCCATATGTGTATGTACTACATTCTGTTTACCTGTTCATCCATTGATGGACACTTGGGCTGTTTCCACCTTTTGGTTCATAGTAAATAATGTTGCTATGAACATGTTGTACAAGTATCTTTTTGAGTCCTGCTTTTTGGTATATACCCAGAACTGGAATTGCTGGCTCATAGGATAATTCTATGTTTAATTTTTTGAGAGAGAGAGAGGTGGGGGGGTGGTTGAGAAAAAAAACAGAAACGTTGATATGAGACAAATATCAATAGAGCCCTAGCTGGTTTGGCTCAGTGGATAAAGTGTCGGCCTGCGGACTGAGGGGTCCCAGGTTCGATTCCAGCAAAGAGCACGTGCCTGGGTTGCGGGCACGATCCCCAGTAGGGGCTGTGCAGGAGGCAGCCAATCAATGATTCTCTCTCATCATTGATGTTTCTATCTCTCTTTTCCTTCTTCTCTGATATCAATAAAAAAATTAAAATATCAATAGGCTGCCTCCCACCCACCCCCAATTGGGGATTGAACCCACAACCCAGATATATGATTGTTTTTTCTTCTGTGGATATCAAGTATTGTACATAGGAAATAAATTTTAGACACAGAGTTGAGACCTTATATATCTGACAAGGTTCCAAACAGAAAATGTGTTGTAATTAATGCAAATCTGTCCCCAAAGTTCAGCCCACACAAATTTATGTTAAGCTTGCAACTAATTAGGGAAAATGGGGAAATAGGAAGGTAAGTCATTTAATTCTATTATTTTTTTTTTGTAAAAAAAAAAAAAGTAGTGTTATTTTTTTTCTCAGGTATGAACTAGACCAGTGATGGCGAACCTTTTGAGCTCGGCGTGTCAGCATTTTGAAAAACCCTAACTTAACTCTGGTGCTGTGTCACATATAGAAATTTTTTGATATTTGCAACCATAGTAAAACAAAGATTTATACTTTTGATATTTATTTTATATATTTAAATGCCATTTAACAAAGAAAAATCAACCAAAAAAAAAAATGAGTTCGTGTGTCACTTCTGACACACGTGTCATAGGTTCGCCATCACTGAACTAGACTATGAGGGTCAGTTTATGATTTATGGGAGTTAGTCGAATGTAATGATTAAGAAAATGGACTTTAGAATCAAACTGCCTGGGCTCAAATCTTAACACTGTGTAGTTGTGTGACCTTGAATGAGTAATTGAACTTCTCTGTGCCTCAGTTTCCTCAGAGGAAAAGATGAATTAATAGCCGTGTTTATATCTAGGTTGTTAATGACAATTGAGTGAAAATACATTTTAAAAGCTTAGCACAATACTTAGCAGATAGCAAACCATATATTTGCCATAGTATCCTATCTAATAAAAGAGAAACATGGTAATTGGCGTACGACCGCTACCCTTCCCATTGGCTAATCAGGGCGATAATGCAAATTAACTGCCAGCCAAGATGGTGGCCGGCAGCCAGGCAGCTTGAAACTAACATGAGGCTTGCTTGCTTCAGTGACGAAGGAAACCAACGTTCCCCGCCTGCCTTGCCGGCCTCTGAGCCTGCAGTTTAAGAAACATTGTAACAAATATAGAAGCTAAACAAAACCCCAGAAACCTGCTTTCAGCGAGCTGGGATCTCAGAGCTGGAGTTATACATTGTTTCGATTATAGAACCCAGCAGAGGCCTCAGAGCTGGAGCCAGAGCTAAAGCTGGCCCAGAATAAAAAAGAAAAGAAAAAAAGGAGCAGTTGGGAGCTTCAGTCACCCGCGAGCCTAAAAACAGCCCTCAGCCCCTCACCCAGACTGGCCAGGCACCCCAGTGGGGACCCCCCACCCTGAAGGGTGTGTGACCAGCTGCAAACAGCCATCATCCCCTCACCCAGGCTGGCCAGGCACCCCAGTGGGGACCCCCACCCTGAAGGGTGTGTGACCAGCTGCAAACAGCCATCATCCCCTCATCCAGGCTGGCCAGGCACCCCAGTGGGGACCCCCCACCCTGGTCCAGGACACCCTTCAGGGCAAACCAGCCAGCCCCACCCATGCACCAGGCCTCTATCCTATATAGTAAAAGGGTAATATGCCTCCCAGCACCGGGATCAGCGTGACAGGGGGCAGCGCCCAAACCCCCTGATCGCCCTGCGGCTCTGTGTGTGACAGGGGGTGGGGCCACAACCTCCCTATCCGCCCTGCTCTGTTCCTGACAGGGGAAGGCACCCCAACCTCCTGATCAGCCCTGCTCTGTGCCTGATAGGGGGAGCTCCCCAACCCCTGATCGCCCTGCGGCTCTGTGTGTGACAGGGTGCGGCGCCCCAACCCCCTGATCGGCCCTGCTCTGTGTGTGACAGGGTGTGGCGCCCCAACCACCCTCTCCCCACACACAGGCCCTGCTCTGTGTGAGACGGGGTAGAGCCATAACCTCCCCATCGGCCCTGCCCTGAGTGTGACAGTGGCAGTGCCCCAACCCCCTGATCGGCCCTGCTCTGTGGGTGATAGAGGGCGGCACCCCACCCCCCCTCCCCCCACGGGCCCTGCTCTGTGTGTGACAGGGTAGAGCCATAACCTCCCCATCGGCCCTGCCCTGACTGTGACAGTGGCGGCGCCCCAACCCCCCAATCGGCCCTACCCTGAGCATGACTGAGGGTGGCATTGCAACCTCCCAATCCGCCCTGCTCTGTGAATGACAGGGGGCGGCGCCTCAACTCCCCAATCGGCCCTGCTCTGAGCCCGACCAGGGGCTGCACCTAGGGATTTGGCCTGCCCTCTGCCACCCGGGAGCAGGCCTAAGCCAGCAGGTCGTTATCTCCCGAGGGGTCCCAGACTGCGAGAGGGCACAGGCCGGGCTGAGGGAACCCCCCCCCCCCCATGTTTTCATAAAAAACATGATTAAGCAACTTTTTTTGGGGCAAAATAGTTAAGTTTAGAATTGCAGAATATAGAGATTTAAGAATAAGCCCCACTGAGCCAGCCTTTGTCTTCCACAGTCACTGGGAATTTTACTCTTACCCACCTTTAGTGTTTCTAAAGAACAGAGATGAGAATAATTGTGCCTACCTTGCTTTTGAGAATTTTAAGGCCAGAACTAAGTCTTAGAGTGAGCTAGCCTGAAAATTACCCTGGAAATCAGCCAAAAATCTTTCAAAAGCAATGACTGTACCTTAGTGCTTTGAACTAGTGACTACTGGCAGGTTTGGTCCTGGGAGGGAGTCGAGGCCCTGGAGCCAGCCTGCCCAGGTTCAAATCCTGCATCTACCACTTTCTAGTTATGGCCCTTGGCAAGTTACTTAACCTTCCCATGCCTCAGTTTCCCCATGTATCAAAAGTGGACAATAAATAGTAGCTTAGTCAGTTGGTTCTTGCAAAGATTAAATGGCACAAGTGCTTAGAACAGTGCCGGGCACACTATAATCTTTTAAAGCATTATCTCCGCTTCCGTTTTTCCTTAAAGGTTACTCTGGAAACTGTTGCTTCTTTTCTCTACCAAAGTTGTTCAATTTCCCTCCAACTTGTTTCTGGATCCCGTTACACAAACACAAAGGATTATAAAAAGCAAAGAAATACGCTATTCCTCAAAGGGGCACCCTAAAGTGCTTTTCTCTCACTTCCACTAGGGGGCAGTCCAGCCCCAAAGGAAGCCCTGGGGAAAGGCCACCCACACAAGTTGGGGCTTATTTGGATCCATATCTTCTTAAAATAACTTTTGGGTGTTGCATGCATTTTCATGATTTCCTTTTTCTAAACCGTCATGATAAAAGCAACAACAAAATAAGTGAGAATGATTTGATCAGGACTTCGAACCAAGTCCTTGGTTGATCACATCTTACTTCAGAAATCAGGTTTAAAGCTGCAAATCAGAATGTAAAAATAAGGCCAAGGTGATGAAGCAGTATTTGGTTCTGTTCTCTTGTACTATCTCTCCCTCTGTTTGCGCCCTTACTCATGACATATTTACTCATTCTTACAGTCAACAAGTAATGACTGGAAACCTGTAGGCCAGGCACCAGGTGTGCGGAGGTGAAAGACGTGGACATGACTCCTGCTCTCAGAGGGGCTGATGGAGCGCTGGGGTGGACAGACAGGAAGTGATCATTACACACTTGATGACTGTTTCTCATTCCCATTGTGGGGAGCCCTTGAAGTAAGCTACAGGGCTGGGTGAGCATGTAGCAAGGAGACCCTACATCCTGGAGAGCTGGCATGTCAGAGAAGAAGAGGCAAAGGCATGGACATTAGCCAGAGGGACGGCATATGGGAGAAGAGCCTTTTACTCATTCGAGAAATATGTGTAGAGCATCTGCCATGTGCTACATCCTTTTCTAGGTGCAGAGGAAATAAAACAGGTGAAGGGATGGCGAGGGGTTAGGGGTGGGGTGGCTGCCTTAGGTGAGCAGCTGAGACCTGGAGGAAGAGGAAGGGCCAGCTAACTGAAAATCCAGGAAACTGTCTGGGCAGAGGAACGGGCACATACAAAGGCCCTGAGGCAGGAAGGATCGTGGCATGTTTGGGGAACAGCAGGAAGGCCAGTGTGGGTACAGCAGCATGAGGGAGGGGGGTGGTAGGAAATGAGTTCTGAGAGGCAGCCAGGGGTCTCATCACCTAGGACTTTTCTGGCCATGGTTAAACGTTAGGATTTTCATTGGGTGGGTGGGTGGCTGGGAGTTTAGCAGAGGAATGGCATGGTTCCGTTTAGGTTTTGAGACCAGCAGGGCTGTGTGTGAGTGCTGCCGGGGAATGAATGTGAAAGCAGCATGTGTAGGCGGAATAATGGCCTTCCAAAGACATCCCGTACGAAATCCCAGGAACCTGTGAATATGTTAGGTTACAAGGCAAGGTGGGGATTAAGGTAGCAGATGGGATTAAGGCTGTTAATCAACTGCCTTTAAAATAAGGAGATTATTCTGGATTGGGGGAGGGGGAAGGAATGTAATCATAAGGGTCCTTAAATCAGAGAGAGGGAGACAAAGGAGTCAGAACCAGAGAGATCTGATGCGAGAAAGACTACAGTGGCCATGCTGACTGCAGATGGAAGGAGGCCAGGGGCCCAGGAGTGTGGCCCGCTCTCGAGGTGGAAAAGGCAAGAAACGGATTCTCCTTTAGAGCCTCCAGAAACGAATGCAACCCTGCCGGCACCTGGATGTTGGCCCAGTGAGACCCATTTCAGACATCTGACCTCCCAGCCTGTAAGAGAACAAGTGTGGGCTGTTTTCAAGTCCCTGAGTTTGTAGTATTACAGCATCAGTCAGAGAAGAATAGGCAGGGAGACCCAGGAGAAGGCTATGTGATGGTTTGGATGAACTTGGGCACTGGCTCGGGAAATACTGTATTTACTTGCCGACAAGGTGCTGGTGTGTGAGTTAGGGCCTCTTTCCTGCCGGTCACCAGCCACTTGTTGCCTCTGCAGAGGCAGGATTTGGCCTTTCTCAAGTTCCTGTCTGTACACTCCCTCCGAAGCACAGCTCGTCCCCATACACAGGATTCCATGTCACCTGGCCAATCAACAGTGCCAGGAGCAGACAGCTTTGGAAAACTAGACGCCAGAGCACCTCGGTGAACCAGCGTCTGAGTGTGAAGTGGGCAGGTGTACACTCGGACGGGAAAGGGGATGAACATTGTGACTGGACCACCGCAGACTTGATCTGGCCACTCATCCGGGCCTTAGAACAGGTAGGTGCCCAGGAGACACTCAAATGCCTGACACCAAGCATGCACAAGGGCCACTCCGCACCCCCGCTCCTGGCCCGCGATGAATAAATCTCTGTGGGAACAAATCACAAATAAGCCTGTCTCTATTGGGAAGGGGATGCCTTCTTTCTGAGGCTTCTCCAGGGGTGATGGGTGGTGCTTGGGTGGTCCTTATGCCTCTCTTTGTATTTGTCAAAAATCACAATTCAGAGTATTTGGCTTAGAGACCTATTTTTATAGGGTAACTCTCCAGGCTCAAATATGCCACATCCAGGAGTAATTTTGAAGGACTGGCAGTAACTAATGAATGTGGATGCTGTCTTAAAATAATATATATATTTTTTGTAGTCGGTGACCCAAAACTGTTTCTTATATTTAGAAGCCTGGGTCTAGGGTTACGTATCAAGATACAGGCAGAGCACTGTTTTGCTGAATGCAGCTGTCCCGGTGTCAGCCAAAGATAATTTGCTGATACAGGAGCTGAGGCCAGCGATTTTGTGTCTGCATCTGCTTCTGCCCATAACTCGTGGGCAAAGACAGGGCAGCACCCAGAGCAGTCTCAGCCTTAGCAATCACGGAGTGGTGGTGGGACAGGGCATTCGCCCCCGAGGCTTCCCCTCTGGGGACCAGCCAGTCCTCCCTCCTGCACAGTGACTGCCAGACACTGTTCCTGCCTCTGTCTTAGCTCAAGTTCTTTCTAATTGTGCGGGCACCTGCTCCCCTGCTCCACGGCGAACCCTTCCAGGGTTCTCTCTCGATCATTTCGGCATCGCCAAAGCCTAGCCCCGTTTCTATGGCCGGACGGGTGCTCTGTAAATAATGATTGAATGAGGAAATGGATGCGGGTGACAGCCAAGTGGAGAAATGGTTTGAAAAGTGATGGGATTACTTTTGTCCTGCGGGTGGTAGGCACAGGGAGAAGCAGCAAGCTTAATGCACGCAGTGGTTTTTGTTTTGTTCCTTTCTCACCTCTCCTTCTGGTAACAGCACTTTGGTTTTCCTTTGGGAAACCTGCCCACACCCTCAGTCCATAAAGTTTGGGTGGAGCTGACCTCACCCTGAGCTCCACTGGCAGGATTGTGCCCCAGGCCGGCTAACGCGGGAGCCACACACCCCTGGCCACGGCAGCAGCTTGTGTGGGAAGCAGGGCTGCACCTGCTTGTTGATAGTTGCTGTCCACTCTGATGGGGTGGTTCCAGTTCCGAATCAATTGTGCATTATTTCGAATTGAACTTTTTTTTCTTTGTAGTTATTAGGGAAGAGACACAGATAGGGTGACGTTCTTAATAAAGGCTGAGCACCAAGACCCAGTCACACTTGACACCATCCCTGGAATTTTCATTTGTGTGAGGCAGTAAACTCTTTGTTCTAGCTCTTTTTTTTCTTTTCTTTTTTTGGTCACTGGCTGCTGAAAGAGTGCCCTGGCTGATGCACTTGGTCAATCCTTTTTCTATCTGTGCTTTTTGGAGTGGAGCAGGGGCATCTGAGCCTGTAGAGGCCCTGGAGAAGACCATCACCTGCTTTGTCACTATGAAAACTCTCTGCCAGGCCGGGGGTGGGGGGGGTGGGGGTGGGGGGAGGAGGCGACAGAAAAAATCAGACCCCTCTCTCGATCCCAGGGAGCTCACTTGGTGACTTTATTGGATCTCCATTTTCAATGCCTCCTAGAAGGGCTTTTCAGGCCATAAGTATTTCTGAGTTGATACCTGTTTGGCCCACCCCTGGCCTCTCTGTGGTCTCCCCTACAGACGGAGGCTACTATCCATGAGCCCATTTGGTAAGGGGAGTCTCTAGAAGGTTGGGAACCCCAAGAAAACACACACTGTGGTAAACAGGATTACTTAAAACCATCTTTATTCTGCCTCTTAGCAACACCTTGCATTTGATTTGGGTAAAAGTTCAGGGAGCCAAACACAAACAAAAAAACCCCCACGATGTCAGAAACAGAGATGAGGATCCAATCTCCTGGAATGGCACTCGGATCTCCGTGTGCTGAGGCTTCATGACCCTAATTCAGTGTCCTCCTGGGACAAGTGCTGGCTCATGACGGACGACACCTGGGCGAAGTGACAGGCGGAATCCGATGTCCGTCAAAGTCTGTTTTCTGCAGGGGTCCGGGATCTTCACAATGCCTGAGATTCACAATAATCTAGGAATAAGCACTCTATGCCAATTCATTCTCATCACAACACGGAGGTACGCAGGCAGGTGTTGCTATCTCCGTTTTTCCTGAAGAAGCAATTTCACAGAGAGGCGGAGAAACTGGCCTAACATCAATTTGCATAGTCAGCCAGGGACACACGTGGAATCCAGGTGTTTTGACTCAGCCTCATGTTCATTCACTTAGAATAAGCTGCCTTTTCTCTGAGGAAAGAAAGTTCGTTATCACCGTGTCTCCAATATTCTTGAGCTCATTTTTGCCATATGTACATGTCACCTGTTGTGTTAATCACTTGATATTTGCTGAGTCCACTTATTTTTCAAGTAAATTTATTTTAACAGAAACGATATATCAAATCCCTAAGAGGAAGCTATCAATGGAAGGTAATTAATAAACATAATGACCACAACACCATGTATTACGTTCTATCTCGACAGAAGACTTTGAACCTGAGACCTGCTCTTTCTTTCCTGAGACAGGAAAGGAGCCAACATTTCAAAAAGGTGTTAAGGACCCATGAGCCCTAAACAGAGTTTGAAAAAGAACAGAAAGGGGAAATGTTCTCTGTGATTCAGTGTCATTTACTGTTGCGTCTATAAACGGCTTAAAAATTGTGGACCACCAGTGGTGTGCCTCGCACTCTGTGGAACACGGGGCTGGCGTGTTCTGGCAGGCAGAATAATGGTGCCATCAAATCGGTACAATCACACCTAAAGGGCTTACATTTGACAGAAAAGAAATACAATGGGTGGCATTTCCAGGTGGCATCCAGGAAAATCAAAGACCTTGCCTGAGACTTGCAAAAAACCCAAAACAAAACAAAAACAAAAAACAGAGAGAGAGAGAGTTTGGAAAAAAAGCACATTCCATAAACACAGCCAGTTTATTCCCAAGACTGGGATGGGGAGGGTGCTTGTGTACCTAGAATTGACCACTAAGTACGTTCTCTCTGTTGGGGTGGAGAGTGAGGTCCGGGTCAAGTTGACCAACGGTGGATGCAAGCAGGGAAGGGGGCCTTTAGGAAAACTGGGCCAAGACCAAAGGCCAGAGACTCCTGCATTTGTCTTTGATGAGGGAGGAGCTACTGAAGATTGAAGCGAAGCTACCACATGTAAAAATAAAAGGAAAAAATGCACAAACTCAGCTCTATTAGACAACGGTAAACATGCTGCAAATGTTTGTACTTGACATTGCAAATACCATCATCCATTGCTCTTCCTAGAGCTCCCTCCACCCTTCCTCCCCTCCTCCCCCCGAAAAGTAATGGGATTTCCTGAGGCTCATCTCTGGAGAAGAGGAATGGACACAGTGGTTTTTGCTAAACTGAAACAGTGAGATTTGATTTAACAAAAAATCAATGGCTGGCAGATCTGGCTGTGCTGCTTGGTTTTCCTACATTTTAGACTTTAACGTTCATTTGCCAGGGACCTGCCTCTGGAGAGTCCTGGAGGAAAAGATCTCACAGTCGGAAGTCAGGATCCATTCCTCAGAAACTCCTCTGGGGGGTGTGTGGATGAGGTCCAACCTCCTTGCGTGGGGCGACTGCCGGCTGCTCAGGATCTGTGGTGCAAACAGACAGAGTGAGGAGAGAAAGACAGCCGGACCAGCCTTCTCGTCCTTTTTCCACGGCGATTACTCTGATTAAACAAGTGCTGACGTGGACTAGCAGAACTGCATGCTTTGGAGTCTGAGCACCTTGGAGAAACAGATTGTGTTTGGAAATGTATTTTATTTTACTCGTGGCTCCTGTAAAAAAAAAACACCCAAAACAACCCTAAATGATACAGATGCAGCAAAATGCCTTTTGAGCATTTCTCCTTAAGGGTTACTAGCACTGTTAGCATTTGGCATGCTGCTTCCAGACACTTTTTCCTCTGCATTAAATCCATAAATATGCACTTAGAAATTCATCTTGTGGGTGTGTTTACATAAATGGGATCATGCCATGTCTGTGTGTATAACTCATTCATTTATGATTCTAGTGACTAGAATCTAGTCAGTGCTTACAGCCGGCAGTGCTCTGGGCACTGCTAATACCACCAACAGCTACGGAGTGAGGACCCTGGGCCCAGCACTGTGCTTTACACAGTTTAATCTTCACAGCCTTATGAGATAGGCACTGTTTTTTTAAAATTATATTTTATTGATTTTTTACAGAGAGGAAGGGAGAGGGATAGAGAGTTAGAAACATCGATGAGAGAGAAACATCGATCAGCTGCCTCCTGCACACCCCCTACTGGGGATGTGTCCGCAACCAAGGTACATGCCCTTGACCGGAATCGAACCTGGGACCCTTCAGTCTGCAGGTCGGCGCTCTGTCCACTGAGCCAAACCGGTTAGGGCTGTTTTTTTTCCCCCTTAATATATTTTTATTGATTTCAGAGAGGAAGGGAAAGAAAGAGAGAGATAGAAATATCAATGATGAGAGAGAATCATTGATTGGCTGCCTCCTGCACACCTCACACTGGGGATGGAGCCTGCAACTCAGGCATGTGCCCTGACCAGGAATGGAACCGTGACCACCTGGTTCATAGGTCAATGCTTAACCACTGAGCCATGCCAGCTGGGCAGTAGGCACTTTTATCCCCATTTCATAGATGAGAGAACTGAGGCACAAATTGGTTAAAAGGGCACATGGCTACTAGGAGGGAGCACCTGGATTTAAACCCCAACAGTCTACCTTCAAAGTAAGCACCCTGAAGTGTTATGTTCTATTACAGGCAATGATGGGAATGAGAATGTTCCTGGAGTTTTCGTTTCAGCAGGAGGAAACGCCATAAAAACATATATCTATGTATTATATATATATATATCCCATGTTCAAAGGCTGTTAAATCACATTGTTTACCCATATCTTCAGAAAAAAATCACTTCTGTCGTGGTAAACAACCTGCTTCCTTATTTAAAATGGTCTGGCCCTCTAGCAACTTCAGCTTGAAATTATAGCTAATTTGCCTACAAACGTCAGGTGGTCATAATAATCTGGCCACTCAGCGTATATAAAAGCCTAAGTAACTGGGTGACCGGTCGCTATGATGTGCACCGACCACCAGGGGGCAGATGCTCAATGCAGGAGCTGCCCCCTGGTGGTCAGTGCGTTCCCACAGTGGAAGCGCCTCTCAGCTGACCAACGGGCACCAGACTCCAGGCTCATGGTTGGCGAGCGCAGCTGTGGCTGTGCAAGCCTCTCCCCCTCTGCCGCAGCGCTACTGAGTGGAGGCTGTGGCAGGCGCAGTGGGGCCGGGATGAACATGAGTGGCGTCTGGCCCGGGCTCCAGCTCGGGCTCCAGCTCCTCCCCGGCCGCTTGCTGCTTTGCACACTACTACACCCCTCAGGGGATGTCGGACTGATGGCAGTCCGACATCCCCCAAGGAGTCCTGGATTGCAAGAGGGCGCAGGCCAGGCTGAGGAACCCCACTGGTGCATGAATCTGTGCACCAGGCCTCTAGAGATTATATATTGGTACATAACTACATCTGAAATAGTATAGTAAACATATAAATGTATAAGTAAATGTGTATATATAATTTCTGAGGGGGTGATACTAGGAAGAAAGGTGAAGTTGGACAAGGGGACAGAGAGAAGAAGGGTGGGCTGTGGGCACTGTTTTAGCCAAGTTGGTCAGGGCTACCCTTTCCGCTAATGTAACATATGAGCAAGTATCTGAAGGAATGATGGGAACAAGCCATGTGGATTTCAGGAGGAAGGAAATCCTAGGCAGAGGGACCCGCAAGTGCAAAGGCCCTGTGGCGGGAGCACATTTGTGTTGCTCCACCAAGAAGGAAATTCGATGTTACTGAAGTGGAGGAGTGAGAGGAGGGTGCTGGGAAGGAGAGCATGTGGGGCCTTATAAAGCCAAGCAAGCGAGATTTCCATGTTTGAATTGTAGGGTGTATTCTATCCCACAGGTGAACCCACTGCCTATTTAACCATTTCCCACTGATGGACATGTAGGTTGCTGCACGGTTTCCGCTATTTCAAACACAGCCGCAATGAACATTGCTGTTTCTCACCCTGGCTGCACAGAATAATCCCCAGCGCCCTGACACCTACCCGTGTCCAGCCCTGTCACTGGAGATTCTCGTCTAACTGGTCCCGGAGGGCTCTGGGCGTTGGTATTTTTTAAAGCTCCCCAGGAGATTCTAATGTGTGGCTAAGGGGAAAGAACATGCCTTTTCGTGCACCTGTCTCCAGGGGGGACACTGAGAAGTAGAATTGCTGGGTGGGAGAGCACATGGATTTTAAAGTTTAATAGCTGCACCTAATGGACCTCCCAGAGCCTTCCACCAGCAGTGGAGTGTCCAACGCTTCACACTCTCACTGACCTTGATATTGTCTGTCTTTTTAATTGCTTCAATCTGCCAGACAAAGGAAATAGAGTATTCTGTTGTT